>NW_024704746.1:65431265-66086133 GCF_018977255.1 Callorhinchus milii | reverse complement strand
ATGAATGGGGAATTTCACTCGAGAGAGAGAGAGAGAGAGAGAGAGCGAGAGAGAGAGAGAGAGGCGCGAGAGAGAGAGAGAGAAAAAATAAAACCAAGAAGAGTGTTCGTTCGCAGAGCCGAGGCGGGTGAGTAGGGGTCAGCTTAATATTGTTGTCACTGGGCGCCGGTAATTACACATCGCAGTGGTTAGAATTGGAAGCAGTTATTATCTCAGAGCGGGCGTGAGGGTGCTTTGATGAGTTAGGTTTGTGGAGTAGGAGGGGGAAGGGATGCAGTTGCTGGAACATAAACTCCATTAAGCCCGAGCTCACACTCCGCACAGCCAGACGTCCTTTGCCGATGCACTCCTCTCGGACGCGCTCGCTCTTGGCTCAGTTAGCCGGCGAGCTGTCTTCGCTCGACGAGGGTGGCTCTGTCGGACTCCCGAGCGGTTTCACCCCCGCCTTGTGCGGCTTAACCCTCGCGTTAATCAATTGTAACCCCCCTGTTAATCCACGTAAGCCCCGTGTTCATCGGTTTAACCCGACGATAGTCGATTGAGTCCCGATGTACACCGCGGTTGGACTACCCTCTGTCAACCACTGCAGGTGAAACGGACCGTGTTTCCCTCTCCCCCCTCCATCCCCCCCCCACCTCCATCCCACCCATGTCCAAGCTCTAAACTGCGGTCGTTTTCCCCCACGGCTATGAAGCTTGCCCCTTCACTCCATTACCCCTTTCCCCCCCTCGTCCTCGCTCCCGTGCCCACCCTCCCTCGCTCACCTTGCTCGCTTGCCCCCCCCGCCCCCCACCACCTCTCCTCTCGCCCTCCTCCCTCCCTCCCGCCCCTTCCCTTGCCCTAAACACACATTGTGAAAAGATTAGAAAAGTGGGGCAGACGTACTTTCCGTAGCGTGTGCTAAAATTGCAGTCTTATCAAATTGCGGGCAGCGGTGAAGCTGATCTCCTGATTTCCCCCCAGCCTCACTCCCCGCGTTCCCCCACCCCACCCCCTCCCCTCGTGTACTCTCTCTCTACTCTGTTGAGGACAGTGATAATTATGAATCAGCCCCGAGGAACGATTGACTGCATATCGTCACCGACGCTGCAAGTAAATGAGCCCGGCCTTAATGAGAATCTTCCTCCGAAGAGAACTAATTTGCCTCCTGTACGATCTGCAGTGTTTGTCTAATGGAGAGTTCAATCAGAAGGATTGGATAAAGGGTCCTTTTCGCTCACGGAGGAACGGGCCTCAATCACGTCGGAATCTCCCGAAGCTTTTTTTTTCCCTGAACAGTAACCGTTCGCGCAGCCCCGGCCAAACTCTGCGCCGCCATTTTGCGGTCAGGAAACCGAGAGACAATCCCTTCTCTTAATAATACTACTACTACTACTGCTAGTAACAGTCCTCGCATTTCGCAGAGAGCCTGATCGCTCCTTCGAGACCTCTCAAAGCGCATCGCAGAATATAGGGTGTAAGTGAATTGACCCGTGTGCTTTGTGGGCCAGACACGGCAGCCAATTGCGCACGGCAGCGTTCCCACACATTGAGTGACCAAATTATTATTTTTTTTTAAGGGGTTTATTACCCCCGGAAAGCCATCCGCCAATCGACTAACAACCGGGTTCCTACTTACTGCCGGGTAACCAGAGCGTGGGTGTGGGTGTGTGTGCAGAGTAAGGAAACTCGCCTAAGATTTTGCACGGCCCGGGAATCGAACCCGGGTCCTCTCGCTTGCGAGGCGAGTGCTCTAACCACTGAGCTGCGGGACTCTCCTGTTCTTGAATAGCGCGGCTGGATATTTGACGTCCACACGAACAGGCACGCGCGTTCCCCTTCGAAGGATGGCACCTCCGACATTGCGGCTCTCCTCCCAGCACTGCACAGGAACGTCAGCTCAAAGTCCCCGACGTGGGGGTGGTGGGTGGTGGGGGTGGGGGCTTGAGCCCACGAGCCTTGCGACTCGTAGGAGCTGCAGTTCATTGCTGAGTTGTCGGAAGTGACGTCCTTCGGAGACGACATTAAACTGAGGTCCCGTCTGCCTGTTGGGTGGACACGAAGGTCTCCATTGCACAGTTGGAAAACGCAAGGGAGTTTCTCCTGTCGTCTCGTCCCGCAAAATGCCCTCCTGTAAAACGGGAGCATTCGCTTCATGGGCGTTGCGTGTCCGGGAATTGGCTGCCAACAAAAACACACTCGGCGCACTTATCAGCAGTTACTGTAAAGCACTTTTTATAAAAGCATTGTAACTGCTAACGTTTGCCTGTCACTGCACTCCGCAGCCGTCGGGATGATGCACTTTGCAGAGTCGGTAATGGAACGAAAATCCTCGCATTTGATGTAGCGCTCAAGACTTCGAAATGCCCCAAAGCGCCCCAAAGTAATTTACTGTTAATTGCAATGACCGTGTATTTTGTAGACAGTTGCGGAGCTTAGCTGGTGATTGAACCTCTTAGAGTCGAGCCAGCCCCTCCGTGACGGTCTCCAGCCCGGTTCCCCGAGCCAGGCGGGTGCGCAGTATCCCAGGGCGCCGCCGGCGTCAGGCCTGGTTTGTCCAGAGGATTTGGGTACGGTTCATTACCCCCGGAAAGCCACTAACGAACCGGGTTGTGACTCACTGCCGAAATCGAACAGAGGAGCGCGGAGTAAGGAAACGTGCCTTGGGTTTCTCCCCGCCCCGAGACCCGTTTCAGACCGGGGGAGATTTCCAGGCGAAAAGGGTTTTTACTTAGACGTGGACGTGTGCAAAGCTCGGCCTGGCTCGGAATAACCTTGAACGCGATGGCGGGGCTTTCCGCGTGTGTCGGCCGCCCGACCGACTCCCCCCACCACCAAAAAAAATGCTTGGTTAGAACAAAACGTGCCCAGTATTTCATCGCCGTCTTGTTTGAGTAGATCTTGGCACCGCTGTGTGCGTTTTCACAGCCAGATTACATACTGCTGTCAGGAGTTGTTTAAATGGAGTTGGCCATGTTTTCACAGGGTTGAAGGGTGGGGGCGGCGGTGGAGGGGAGAGGCGGGGTGGGGGTGGGGTTGGGGGGAGGGAGGGAGGGAGGGATGAATCTCTTGGTTATTTTCATTGCTGAGAACTCATTTCCTGCTCCTATCTCGGGGCCTCTCTCAAGTACGTCTAACTCGATCCCCGCTCCGACAATCAGCGGGACCTTTAGTCAACGTGCCGCTAAGTAAGCAAAGGCTACGTGGAATCACACCAACAAGAGCCTCGGCCCATTGACCCTCAACTAAGGCCGAACCACTCCTGCGCTGATCTCGATAATGATAGTCGGAAAGAAGAATAATCCCGCCACCAGGCTCCGTGACCCCATCGCCCCCACCCTCGCCGGGCTCCACTGGCTCCCCATTCCCCCAGAGGGTAGAGTTCAAAATCCTAGTCCTTGCCTTCGAAGCCCTCCCCGGCCTCACCCCTCCCTACCTCTCTGACTTGCTGACCCCGTAGAGACCTGTCCGCTCCCTCTGCTCATCCGGCTCCCGACCTTCTCCACTTCCCCACCATCGGCTGTCGGGTCTTCAGCCTCTGCCACGGGAACCGTGCCTGGGACTTGCCGAGAGGATACTGAGATAACGCTCTGCGATCCAGTGGTCCTGGAGGTTTGGCTGCAAGTTGGCCATGAGAACAGCAGGAAAACCACAGATGTCAGAGTGACATTCACGTCCAAAGTCTCAGTGGCAACCTTGATGGAAGTAATAACAATCCTTGCAGTTGATATAGCATTTCATCGGGACGTCTCAAAGCGCTTCGCAGGGTACACTGCGGAGTGAATTGACTGTGCATTTCGTGGGCGAAACCCAGTCGCGCACAGCAGCGTCCCACGGACGGTTGTGGGTTTTTGGAGGGATTATTAGCCCCGGTTTCACAGGATTTTACTGAGAAGTGCAGTGACTGTCTGTTTTGTAGGCGATCGCAGCAGCAAATTTGATGTCCCACAAGCATTCGTAGAGCGAGCGACCAACTTTTGTTGGGTGGGGAGAACTCTTGGCCAGAACACAGGGAGAAACTCCCTTCTCTTGACATATCTTTGACGTCCAATTCAACAGGCAGACGGGACCTTGGTTTAATGTCTCGTCTGCCTCGAGCAATCCAGCAATCCACCCCACCCCCCCCCCCCCCCCCCCACCCCCAGCTCAGAGTTGGAGAGTCTGGAGATTAGGAGGAGACCAATTACTGTAACTGGTCTCATTTCCACCACGGTTGGGATGGGCTGAGGCTGTCAAGTTATTGAGTTACCCCAGGCTTGCACTTTTATACAAAATCCATCTCATCTGAACGTCTCAAAGCGCTCCATCGCAATTAACGGAACATAGAAACGGGAGGAGGCCATTCAGCCCCTCGAGCCTGTTACGCCATTCTATCAGATCCCAACTGATCTGTAACTCAACTCCAGTTCCCCGCCTTTGCCCCATATCCCTTGATCCCCCGACCTAACGAACATCTGTCCACCTCAGTCTGGAAGATGTGAACAGCTCCAGGATCCACAACCTTTCGGAGGAGTCTTCCAGATTTCCACGACCCTTTGGGTGAAAAAACTGCCTCTAGATTTCACTCCTAAATGGCCTGGCTCGAGTTTTAGAACGATGTCCCTCCCTCGTTCTGGATTCCCTCCACCCACCAGAGGAAACAGGTCCTGTGGAGCTACCCTATCGAAAAGCTGTATCATTTTGAAAAACCTCAGTCAGATCAGCCCTCAATCTTCGAAACTCAAGGGAATAGAGACCCCCCCCCAAGTTTATGAAACCCTGTCCTCGTAATTTAACCCTTTTAAGCCCTGGTGAATGAAACCAGGAGCTGTCGAGCGCAGCTATCTTGCGCACGGCAAAAAAGATATAAACAAGAGGAGCAGTGAGTGACTAAATGTTGGCCAGGTCACCAGTAGAAACTCCCTTTTCAAGTAGCGTCAAGGGATCTTTTTTCCAGCCTGGCTCAATGGTAGCATTCTCTCTCTCTCTCTCTCTCTCTCTCTCTGAGTCAGAAAGGTTGTGGGTTCAAGCCCCACGTCGGGACTTGGAAACACATAGTCTTAAGGTGACGCTCTGGGGGGGGGGGAGAGCGCAGCATTGCCGGAGGTGCCGTCCCGTGGCAGCAAGATTCGGAAAGGGAAAGGAGTTTTTCTGCCCCGGTGCCTTGGGCCAACAATCCCTCAAATAGACGAAGGGTAAAATTCCGCAGATGCTGGAAATCTGGAAGAAAAACGGAAGTCGCTGGGAACGCTCAGCGGGTCAGGCAGCATCTACGGAGAGAGGGAAGTGAGTTGTCCTTCTGCGGCTGATGTATTAGCTCAACTCCCAATTTATATAAACGATATCGACCTGCATTTGATAACGGCGCCTTATCACGTCGTTGAGACGTCTCAAAACGCCTCAGTGCTTCTTCGCAGCGTATGGATTGAGTGTACGCCTTGCGCGGGGCGAAAGGCGGCAGCCAGTCGCGCGCACCGGCGTCCCACAATCAGCCGCGGATTGGAGCGA
Source organism: Callorhinchus milii (assembly GCF_018977255.1). Taxonomy (NCBI): domain Eukaryota; kingdom Metazoa; phylum Chordata; class Chondrichthyes; order Chimaeriformes; family Callorhinchidae; genus Callorhinchus; species Callorhinchus milii. Next base: position 66,080,667 of record NW_024704746.1, on the reverse strand, counting down.
CCGAATTAGGAAAGTAACGGGGTTTTTAACTGCACCTCATCTGCAAATGCTGTCCCATCTCTTGTTGACCGCTTCGATTTAATTTCCCCCCTCACCCACCCACCACCCCTTTAGGATGCTATAAAGCTGCTAAAAAAAAAGAGAGAGAGAGAGAGAGAGAGACCATTTAGGAACTAGCTATTGATGAACTTCAAAAGACTTGTTCACGTCCCCCCTCGGAGTACGCATTGTATTGAAACTCACCTTCTCGAGTTACAGCTCGGAAAAAAAAAAAAAAAATGGGTCCAACAGAAAAAAAAAACACGCACACAAAGAGAATCGCTAAACCCACTTAAGGGAAAGGATAATCAAATCATACCCTTTTCAAAGTGTTTCCTTATGACTCACTGTGTAACTGTTTTTTGAAGTCGCTGTGTGTCGTAAATGCCTTCACTGCGGCAAGGTCGCTCGCTATTGCTTTTAGTTGCCCAGTCGCTGAAAGGAATTTATTTTTTTAAGCTCCTCGCGCCTTCTTATTTTACTCGTGGAAAATCAGGGTCACGGTGAGTAGGGGAGGGTCAGCTTTGGCTCTCGAGCCTCTGGGTCTGGGAGGGGGCTTGCAGTTCAAGGCTCGCTCCCGTTTGCCAGGCATTTGCGCCCGCATTCCCAGGCCCACGCTGGGAGAGAGGCACTGCGGAGAGATGTTGTAATAATGTCATACTGTGATCCTAATAACCTTGCATTCGATACAGCACCTTATCGTTGACGTTGAGACGTCTTCGAAGCCCTGCACGGCAGGCATCGTAAAGTCAGTTGACTGTGGACGGATCGCGGCAGACGGTTGCGCACAGCAGTGTCCCACAAACGGCCATGGGTTGAGTGACCAAATTATTACTATTTTTGTTTTTGGGAGGGGATTATTACCCCCCCCCCCCCACACACACACACAGAAAGCGATCCACCAATCGACTAACAATCGTGAGACGAGCGCTCTAACCACTCGTAGGCTCAAACTGCCTACAAGGTGACGTGCTTGGCAAAGAAATACGGCAAACAAATCAACCCCTGCGAGCTAAGTGATGGCAGCTCAGCCAAACTGGTCACTGGGGAAGAGGGATTCTCCTGCTAATCCCACACGCCAAAGGCCTAACCATTAAGAGTTGACCCAGCTGGATGGCTTCCTGGGCAGCCTGCTCAACAGCAAGCAAGCTGGGCGCTTTAAACAACAACAGCGACTTGCATTCATATAGCGCCCCTCAAGCGGGGGTAGCGTCTCGGAGCGCTTGACAGTGGCGGAGCACGACTCCGAGCCGAAGGGGGAAAGGGGCGCGGGGGAGGCCGACCGTACGCACGGTCGAATAGGAAGGTCTTCAGGTGCGACCCGAAGGTCGGGAAAAAAGGGGGCAAGGCGGGGGGGGGGATAGAGGGAGAGTGTTCCAGGGCTTCGGGGGCGCAGCGACCGAAGGCGCAGCCACCGATGGTGGAACGGATGGCACGAGGGACATGCAGGTGGCCGGAGCCAGTCGAGCGGAGGCTGTGGGTTGGGTGGGGTACGTAAACTGGCTAAACTCCAGCAGTTACCCCCACCCTCCACACACACACACGCGTGCTCTCCCCAGAGTCTTGTCCCTCGCCAACCTACATCTTCCAGTCAACAGCAAAGAGCATTGATCTCGCCTCGCGCCTTTCAGGACGAATAATAGGAAAATATTCCGTGTAATAGGAAAATAGTTTTTTTTTATTTCACACAAATACCGAAGATGGCAGGGAGGTAGGTTTCCGAATAGCAAGGGCCACATTGCTGCGTGTTACAACTTGGGAGACGCTGACTGCTTGTCTGGGTAACTTCAGCCAGACATGACCCAGAGTAAACAGTTTTCCATCAGTCAGCGAGCTCGCAACAAAGCCATAATCCAGCATTCACAGGGAGTACGTGGAGCGTGAAGGCCAGGGGGTGGGTGCGAACAAAACTCATTAGGAGAAGTCTCTGACCTAGATAGCACGTCAGTCGTGAGCTAATGTGGTCTGCGGATGGGATAAAAGGCTTCCCTGTTGATGGCTGTGTTGCAGCGTTCAATAATGTGTCCTCTATTCACAACGATATAACTTTTACGTTTGACGCAGCGCCTTTCACGTGAGCGAAACGGCTCCCGAGGGCTTTACTCACGGTGCCCCCCCCCACCGCGAAGTGTAGTAGCGACTGTGTGTCTTCAGCTCGGCTCAGGCGGTAGAGCTCTCGCCTCCCCGAGTCAGAAGGTCCTGGTATGGCTTCGAGCCCCTACTCTGAGCTCCCAGACTAGTCTCGACGCTTCAGTGCAGCGCTGGGGGGAAATGTGCCGCGTTGTCAGAGGTGCCGTCCTGCCGATGAGACGTCAAACCGAGGTCCCATCCGTGCCTGTTCAGGTGGACGTTAGCGATCCCGGGGCGCTATTGGAAAAGAGAAGCGAGTTGCTCTCTCCCCAGTTTACTGACTGACAATCCCCCCCAAATAAAATTGGTCGCTCGCTCCATAATAATACAACAATAGTAATCCTTGCGCCTTATCACGTCTTCGAGACCTCTCAAAGCGCTTCACGGAGTGCGCTGTAAAGCGAATCGACGGTGCAGTTTGTGGGAGAGACGCGGCAGCCGATTGCGCACAGCAGCGTCCCCGCAAACAGCCGTGGATTGAGTGACCAAATTAGTTCATTGATTAAATTGTTAATTAATTCTGACTGTTTGTGGGTCGGCATTGCTGCGACCAAATTGGTTGCAACGTTCACCGACAAAATAATAAACCCTTGCAGTTGATACGGGGGCTTATCATGTCGTTGAGACAGAATGTACAGCAAAGTGTAGTGACTGCATTTTGTGGGCGAAAATATACAATCGCTGCACTTTACAGTAAATCCTGTGAAGAAATTGCATTGGGGTGGGGGGGGTTTGGAGAGGGGAGATTGGTGGGGGGGGGGGGGGGGAGTTTATTATCTGCCTCAGACTCATTCAAGATGTGTGAACAACTATTTACAGTCGAGACGTGTTCCTTAAACTCTCCCCTCCCCCCCACCCGCCCTCATAACTCTGCGTCCTTCAGGTCCTCTGCCCACAATCGCACAGTCACTACGCTTCCGAGCAGTTGCCTGCTTGACGAGAGCGCGGGGATTCTTATCATTTCTTCCACAATCTACCGGAGGCTCCACAGTCTGACCTGCGCAAAATGACTTTTATGCGAGGTACACAATGGTCCGCAATTTGCAGTCGGATCATTTCCTAATTAAATACCACCTGAATATCTCAATCAAATGGCCTATTAAATGTCCCCACCCGCCCCCTCCCCGGTTCTCTCCCAAGCAGCTTGTGGAACCTGCCATTTTGTTAAAACAAGCTGCAGATTTGTTACACTCCACAAAATTCTCTCCGGTGTTCTTTCTTAACGCAACGTGCGTTAACCTTTCCCGTATGTTTTTTTTACACACCGCCTGTGATTTCCGTGCAACCCTCCAATTGCCCTCTACAGCGAAAGAATAAAGGCAGGAGCCAAATCTGCTTAGACGTGACGCTGGGAGTCATCTCCTCGCACAGGAAGAGGGTCATCACAGTGCCAGAGGCGCGACGTAGATACGGTGGGGGTTGGGAAGTTTAAGAGGCAGATGGGTTGATATTGGAACAGGCAATACAGCAATAATAATAATAATAATAATAATAATCCTTGTGTTTGATATAGCGCCTCATCAGGTCTTCCAAGCCGCCCCAAAGCGCTTCACAGGATGTATTGCAAAGTGAATTGACTGTGTATTTTGTGGGCGAAACGAGGCAGCGTCTCCACAAACAGTCATGGGTTGAGTGACCAAATCGTGTGGAGTAGGGAAACTTGCGTAAGCTGTGACCGGCATCGTCTACCCACCTAGCAATAGTACTGCTCCTTGCATTCGGTACAGCTTCGCAGAACACATTGGAAATTGTAGCGACGGTGTGTTTTTGTGGGCGAAACGCGTCAGCCAGTTGCGCAGGGCAAAGGCTTGACTTTCTGTCCCCAACAACACCGAAGAAGAAGAACATTCGGCCCATCGTGTGTCTTTGGAAGAGCGATCCCTTGAGTCCCTTTTTCCCCCATATCCTTAACACCACATAAATAGAGTAAATGTAGAACCAGGTGCAGTTTAGCACAGCACCAGTTGAGAAACAATCCGTTGATTCAGCATTTTGTCCCTCGCCCCCTTTCAGCTGTCTTCCTCTCTCCACCCCACCTCCCCACCCCCCCCCCCCCCCCCCCCAGACATCAGTGTCGAGGGTTTTGAGACGTCCTCCCGATGTGAAAGGCCGCTATGTAAATTTATTATATTGTGATTTGGCAGTCAGCGCTGTTTAAGTTATCTCAGTTTACAAAAAAAACAAGACCAGACTTTCCACAATTCAGTGCGGTCGTAAATGTTCAGAGTAAGATATGCAGACTTACAGAGAGGGCTAAAACTATAATAATAATAATAATACTTACCGACTGCATTGAACCGCGGCAAATTAACTTGTACTAATCCTTGCATTTGACGGAGTACCTTATCACCTCTTTTGACACCTCAAAGCGCTTCACAGAACATACGGTAAAGTGGATTGATTCACTGTGTATTTTATGGGCGAAGCGCAGGAGCCAATTGGGCACAGAAGGGTCCCGCAAACAGCCGTGGATTGAGTGACCAAATTTATTATTTTTTTTGTAGGATTATTACCCCCCGGGGGAAAGCGATCCGCCAATCGACTAACAACCCTACTGCTTACTGCTTACTGCTAGATAAACAGAGGCGTGTGGCGTAAAGAAACTTGCCTAAGGTTTCGTCCTGCCCAGGAATCGAACTCGGGTCCTGTCACTCGCGAGTCGAGTGCTCTATCCGCTGCACGGGATGGGGGGGGGGAAGAGAGAAAAGGCAGAGAGCTGTTCTTGGCATTATCACATATCGTAACAGTTTTATATTTGTGTCCATGTTTCCTGTGTTAGTAATTTGGCTGCCTGATGTATATGTGTATATATATATGTATATCATATATGTGTGTGTGTCGCGGTGTCGCTCATCCAGCTGTCCTGTGCAGTCAGACACACGGCAGTAATCATTTGCAACGAAAGCTCATTTACAGCAAATTCCGCCCAACTGAATGGCAGCCGTGTGAATATTTAATTTCGGCAAAGACTAATTTTATCTCCTCCGCAAGGCAATTCCTGTTAATCGAAAGCCTTAAAAACCGCTGCATATTTTGGAAAGTTCGACACCACACTCTCGCTCGCTCCCTCCCACGTCCCCCCTTTTTTTTTTGGAGTCCCGTAGCTCAGTGGTTAGAGCGCTCGCCTCGCGAGCCAGAGGCACCCGGGTTCGATTCCCGGGCAGGAGCGAAACCTTTGCCAAGTTTCCTTACTGCACACACACACGCGCGCGCGCGAGTGCACGCGCCTCTGTTTGCCCAGCAATAAGTAGGAACCCGGTTGTTAGTCAATTGGCGGATGGCTTTCTGGGGGGGGTTAATAATCCCTTAAAAAAAATAATGATAATAATTTGGTCACTCGATCCACGACTGTTTGTGGGGACGCTGCTGTGCGCAGTTGGCTGCCGCGTTTCACCCGCAGCATCCGCAGGCAATTCACTGTCGTTGAAGCGCTTCGAGACGTCTTGTTGACGTGTCTACCTGGATGAGAGCCAACCTCCTACAGCTGAATGCCAGCAAGGCCGAGGCCCTTCCGGTTTGGCTCGCGCCAACGGCTCCGCACCTCCGGCACTGGCAGCATCAGCCGCGCCACGGTTGCACGCTCCCACCTCACCTCACCAAGTCGGTCAGGAACCGCCAATTTGCCCACAGCCACTCCCCTCCTCGGTCCAGCGTCCCGGGCGAAAGGACCGCGGCGAACTTCGTCCGCTGACTGAGCCGTGTTCCCGAGGCGAAAGGCGGTGTGACAGATGCGAATGTTTTCATTATAATTACGAGGCAATGCTGCCGGGCTCTTCTCTCCCAAGCCCCGATCTAAACGATTCCACTGATAAACAAAGCCATGCTTCCAAGACCCAGACATCATTAGACGAATGTTCCTCAAATCACATGGTCGATTGACTCATGTACTCCATTTAAGAGGCATGTGAAACACATGCTTAATGTGCAGAGGGATTCGGCGGCAGCCCAGAAGGAGGTTTTATTGTTGCAATAACACGAGCGCGCAATAACTGTACCAGAGCTTTTTTTTTCTTCTCTCTCGCTGTCGACCGTGCTTCGCAGTGCCACCGCACGGAGCGCTTCGGGGCGCACCCTGACGATGCGATCCAGCGCCGGGTAAAAATAATGCTAACGTCGTCCTCGCATTTGACACGGCGCCTGATCGCGTCTTCGAGACGTCTCAAAACGCTTCACGGAAGGTACTGTAAAGCGGATCGGCTGTACGCTTGCGGGCGGACTGCGCACAGCAGCGTCTCGCACAAACAGTCGTGGATTGAAATGACCAATGGTGTTTTTTCTTGAGGGATTACTATCAGGCGTGTGGAGTAAGGAAACTTGAGCACGGTTTCGTCCTGCCGGGAAATCCAACCCAGGTCTCGCGCTCGCGAGGCGAGTGCTCTAACCGCTGAGCTACAGGACTCCTGTGTTCGCCCACTGACGCTGTGTTTTCCAAGCGCGTGTTGATTATTTCTGCAACGTCCACATTGTAAAATACAGACCGATCGAAGTGCTCTAATTGGGGAGGGGTGTTGTTATTAGCGTGGGGGGCAAACCAGGGTATAACTCTGCAGCAGGCAACCTATTCCATTCCAGTCGTTAATTATCCTTCTGAGTAAAGGGAAAAACTTCCCGGTGTCTGTCCTGAAACGGCCGTAAACCTTGGTCCGCTTGTTCTACTGTCGTGATAACATCTTCACGTATTGATCTGGGTTTACAACTCTGTTGTAATAAATAACGGCATTATAATAAATAAGAGGCGATCTGTATTTACCTGTAATTTATAACGCTGTGCTCTAATAACTAACGCTGATTTGCTGATCTGTGAGGTTGTATTCAAGAGGGTATTCAAAGGTATTCAGTGCACCTAAAGCCACGAGACCTCACAAAGCCCGGCCGACAATAATTAAAGTCAGTTAAAGTAGTGACCGTTTTATTCTGTGGGGAAACCCTGTTCACAACGTGATCCGATGTGAAACAGCCATGGAAGGGACTGACCATTTTGTGTTGGAGGTGGTAAGGGAGAGAGAGTGGCGGGAGGGGGCAAAGGATGGGTACCCGTTATAATAATAACAATCCTTGCATTTGATTATAGCGCCTCATCGCGTCGTTGAGACGTCTCAAAGCGCTTCACAGAATGTACCTTTTTTTTAAAGGATTATTAACGCCCCCACAAACAGCCGTGGGTTTGAAGCGACCAGGAATCCCTCTCAGCTTTCTTCTCACCTGTGATGTATGATCTAATATATATAATGTATCATCCTGTGGACAAACCCGCATCGTAAGGGGGCTTCTGTTGTATTCAGATTAGTATTACTAACAGACAGCAGGGAGCCTGGGGATCATTAATAAAAGGATCAAATTAGTGACGAGCCATAAGGAATTCAATGGGTAATTATCACATTAAACGAACAATAATCGCGTCAACCGTGTTATGTTCCGTAAACCTCAGAGCTGCTCAAAACTGATAGCTTTGACCCAGAATTCCACTCTTTCTTAGCCTGAAAGTCCATCTGCAAAAAAATATATATAATATAATGGATACGACGCCTCTTATGTAGGAAGGACATCTCAAAGTGCTTCGAAGCCCCGTAGTGTGTTGGTGAGCGCTCTCGCCACGCAATTTTCGCCCACAAAATACACATTCAACAGTATATGCTGCGAAGCACTTTGAGACGTCTCAATGACGTGATACGGCGCTATATCAAATGCAAGGATTGTCGTCGTTATTATTATTAAATGCCATGTAAGCGGAATAAATCTCGACTCTCGACGGGTTTCTCCCTGTGTTTTGTCTGTGTCGACTCCAGACTTGGGGGGAAGATTTTAAACTCAAGTTTAGAAGCGGGGAGAGAGAGAAAGAGAAGGGAGAGGAGGGGATAATTTCTCCGCCATTGGCATTTCTGTGTTGGCTGATACTCGGAGCTGGGTGTCAGCTGTGTGCGCCTGAGGAGCTGGTGGGGTGGTGGTGGGGGTTCTTCAGAGATAGGACCATGTATGAGAAAGCGATAGAGTTTCTCTTTCTTGCTGAGCGAAGAGGTTTTGTGTTTGTCAAGGAAGGAAAATTCATGGGAGGGACAGGTGGTCAGTTGCTCGCTCGCTCGCTCGCTCGCTCTCGCTCGTCCTGTAGGCCGCTGAGTGAAAAGGGAGTCATGTCTCTCTCTTGGGGGGCTGCGTGCGGTGGGCAACCTGTCACAGCACGTCAGCCAAGCCGGGCAACAGAGCCACGGCTGTTCATGTCCTCCTTTACGGTCCAACAAATGGTGCCGAGTTTCCCCCCGAGAGACCGGCTCAGAGAGGTCGACCCCAACAGCTGTTCTTCCGAAGGGAATGATGGTGATGGACGGTGGGTGGGGGAGGTGGTGGGGAGGGTGGAGAGTGTGTATGTGTAGGGAGGGGGGGGGGGAGAGGAGGAGTGGGATGTTGGCAGAGATGAGCAGGATCCCCCCAGATATCAGGTTGTTTTTTGTCCTGTTCCTGGTATTTTTCTTTGCAATCTGTGGTTATAAGAGGGAGAGAGAGAGAGAGAGCGCATTCCATTCCGACAGTCCATCTCTGGGATTTCCATGGGTAAGTGGGATGCACGGGACACTCAGCTTGGTTTGGAGACTCTTAAACAACCGTGATGGGTTTCCGCACGTGTCAGACATCCGGCTGGACCCCCCACCCCCCCCCCCCACCACCACCACCAAAACAAAAAGGCTCGAGGGCGTGATCAGGCGCTGTATCGACCACAAAGGATAATTACTATTGAGCGACTGAGTTTCAATTCGCGGTTCCCGCCAACCGAGGGCAGAGAGAGAGAGAGAGAGAGAGAAAATAAAAGGTCTGACAAACTGCTCGACCCTTGACGTCGCTTCCGTTTTACCAGACCCCAGGTCACGGGACCGTTCTGTGAACGAACAAGACCCTTTGCCTCTCCTCTCTGCCCCGGGCTCTCGCTTGACCGCGCGTTCAGCCACGGAATTAACACGACAACGCAGTGGGCGCCTGCGGAAAAGAATTGGGGAAGAAATTGCGCGTGGGCTGGGATGCCGCTAGTATTAACCTAAACCTTCCGAAGCATCCAAAATACACAAAAGTCAATTCACTTTTCGTTTCTGTGAAGCCCCTGTGTAGGTTCCTGGTTGAGGCCCATTAAGTTGACCTCTTTGGGGAACCAGTTGGATGTCAATTCAGAAATCGCTTGCCTCAGGCTGAGAGGGGGAGGGAACGTTCCACCAGGTTAACTCGTCTTTGAAGGTCAGAGAGACGTTATTTCACTGGTTTAACCCACAACGTTCAGAGAGGTCAGTCTTAAAATTTCACAGCGCGCGTGTGAGAGAGAGTGAGTGAGAGAGAGAGAGAGAGAGAAAGAGAAAGAGAGCAGATCCGAGCTCCTCGGAAACCCACAACCGCATGTGCTTAAGACTAATTTAAGAGGGAGGAAGCTTGTTTATTTTTAGACGTCTAGTTATTTTCTTTGCTGGAGATATCAGTTTTACTTTGTCGATCTTGTCGTTTCTCTCAGGACAGAAGTCTGGGGCCTCTCTTTTTTTTTTAAAAACAAAAAAAGCGGCGCGTTAGCCCCGGAATTCCAACTAGTCCCAGCCTGTGAGCCGCTCCAGCGGAGGGCTTTTAAGATCGGCCCAGGGTTGGGGAGAATTCTCGTTCGGAAAAAAGGGCTTCCGAGTTCTGACTGAACTTGAGAATTTTCCACTCGGCCCAAAGCAGTGTTTGGGCGGCCACGGGGCGCGCGTCACGGCGAAATCCCTTTCGCGCGTCCCGAGGGCGTCTCGAGGACGCGATGAGGCGTCGTCACGAGCCACGACCTGACGGCTTGCGGTTTCGTACGATGATCCCAGCGATCCGTGCATTTGGTCCCGGGCGCCTTGACAGCGTCGTCGAGGCGTCTCGAAAGCGCTTGACGGGAAGTACGCCGCAAAGTCGATTGACTGCACGTTTTGTGGGTGAAACGCGGCAGCCGATCGCACCACAAGCGCCTCGGGAACTCCCCTTGTATTTGACCGAGCGCCTTTTCGCGTCGAGGAGACGTCACGGAACCCGACGGCGTGTTTTGAGAGCGAAATCCGGGGCGATTGTCGGCCAGGACACCGGGAGAGAGAAACTCCCTCTTGTCTTTTCCAACCGCGCCGTGGGATCTTTTAACGTCCAACCTGCCCACTGAGGAGGGAGGGGCCCCTCGGCTTAACGTCTCTTCTTCCAAAGGACTGGACGAAGAAGTGAAGAGTTAGCGAGGGGCTGAATCGGGGGGGATGTGGGTCCGAGCTTTGCCGGTGTTGGAACAGCTGCATGTTTAAACATTCATCACGTTGCCTCAGCCCATCATCGTATCTCACTCGAGCGGTTGTGGGCCGAGCGAGAGGGGGGGAATTGAGTGCAGCTGCAGGCATCCCCCCCCTCCCACCACCCCCCGGGTCTTCTCTCCTCCTTCCTCTCCTCTTTTCAGCTTAGTTTGCTTTACGTCTCGTCAGCAAACCCTGACGGCAAAACCCGCCCCCAGGGCGGAGAGTGTTTTATCGCAGATAAAAAAAAATTGCCGCTTACTTCGTGGCTGTTCTGCGGGACGTCACCGGGCGCAAAAACGGGTGACTGCATCCGCCATACATCCCGGCAAAATCCCTCGAAGCGCTTTGAGACGTCTCCGTTCGAACCTTTGATGGTCTCGCTCCTCTGCGAACTATTAAAACTTTGCCAATCCGTCCCCTCCCTCCGCTCGGCGGGCACTGCCCTGCTCCACGTTCTCCCCCCCCACACCCCACCCTGCCCTACCCGCTCCACCATCGGCGGTCAGGCCTTCAGCCCTTTCTGCCCCCACCCTCTGGGACTCCTTCCCACCTTGACTCCCCTTCCCGGTCTCAGGACCCGTCTTCTTCGACCGTGCCTTCGGTCGGTCTCCCAACCCCAGCCCACTCTGATCCCGACCCGCAGCTCGGGTCCAACGTCAACAACAATAACTTGCATTTACATAGCGCTCAATCACACAGGGTAGAGTCCCAGAGCGATGGCTCAGCTCAGAGCTGGACGGCTTATTGTCCAGCGCCTTGAGAGATCCTCCCGACGTGAAAGGCGTTACGTAACTAAGTGAAGCTTGTTGCTGTTGGTCGTATGAAATGCCGTTCTGATTTCTCTCTCTCTCTCTGCGTGTGTGTGCGCGCACGCGCGCGCGTGAAAGACGAGAGATATTTACCTCCGAAGCGCCCCTTATTTCTCTCTCTCTCCCTCCGCGCTGCCAGGAGAAAAGATACTTTGAGCGGGTGGAGGTTCTTAAACGTCTGACAACAAGATAAACGCTTGCGATTTCGGTCAATGAAGCATACCGGCCTCCCGATAAGGCCAGTTTGTCAGTGACACTCGGCCTTTTCAGCTCAACTTGCAACTGGCATTTAGTGGTAGTATTGATCGAGCAAGTCCAGGCTGACAAAACACAGCTCTCCTGTGAGAATGTCACCGTCATTGGCTGCTCTCTGTGAAATCAAGTCATTGCTTGCAATGAAACACGCACGTACGAGTGAGTGGGTTTACGTGGGAGGTGGGGGCGGGGTGCGAGGGGTAAGACAGCACAGAGTTGCGGTAACGAGTAGGTTTTATTTCCCCCCACTCCCGTTACTCCTAGCTCCGTACGCCTGGGTTGGTGATGTAGAGGTGAGGGGGGTGTGCGGGAGAGAATAATACCGTAAATCTCGCTTCAGTCTGTTTGGTGGCACCATTCGTTGTACGGAACGTGTTTTCTGAACTGTAATAGTAATAATAATGATGATTCTCGCATTTGATATAGACACAGCGCCTTATCAGGTCATCGAGACGTCTCGGAAGCGCTTCACAGAACATACCGTAAAGGGCATTGACTGCGTGTTTTGTGGGCGAGACGCGGCAGCCGGTCGCACACAGCGGTGTCCCACAAACGGTCGTGTCAAACAGTACGTGGAGTGCCTGTAGCTCAGTGGTTAGAGCGCTCGACTCGCAAGCGAGAGGTCTCGGCTCGATTCCCCCGGCAGGGGGGCGAAACCTTGGGCAAGTTTCCTTACTCCATCACGCCCGATGATAATCCCTCCAGAAAAATAAACAATCATAAAATCGGTCGCTTCAATCCACGACTGTTTGTGGGACGCTGCCTGGGCACAATTAACTGAGGCGTTGCGCCCACCAATGCACAGTCACTTCACTTTTACAGTGTATTCGGTGAAGCGCTTTGAGGCGTCTCGAAGACATAATAAGGCTCTACGTCAAATGCAAGGATTATTATTGTTGTTATTGTTGTGGAGCGAGTGACCAAGGGAGAGAGAAACTCCCTTTTCTTCTCCAATAACCCCGCGGGAACGTTAACCTCCGACAATGCAACTACCCCACGCGCACCCCCTCACCCCCACCCCCCCCGGCACTGCATTGGAGCGTCGGCTTAGATAATATGAGTCCAAGTCTCGACGTGGGGGCTTGAACGCACAACCTTCTGACTCAGAGGCGAGAGAGAGAGAGAGAGGGGGGGAGAGGGGGAGAGGTACCAACAGAGCCAGGCTGATTTACAGCTGGGTTTCTGTCATCGGGGGTATCTCCGGCTCCGAGAACTGATGACGTCAGTTGACTGGTGAGGTACGGGCAAGGCTGCTTTGTGATGTGACCCCCATCACTGTGACCTCACCTGCTCCCTCCACCTACGGTGCCACGGCTGGTCGCCAGTCCGGGGGGGGGCAGCATGGAGGCTGAGATATGGACTCTACCCAATGTGTCTCCGCTCTCGAGGAAAGCTTTCTCCCAGCGTCACCGCAGCCTCTGAAGGTAAACCAGCCGCGGTTCTTCGAGTTAGCCTTGATCGGGGTTGTCAGTCGATTGGCGGATCGCTTTTCCGTGGGGGGGGGGGGAGAGGGAGGTATTAATAATTCCTTTGAAAAAAATAACGATAATAATAATAGTAGACAGGTCGCTCAATCCACGACAGGTCTGTGGGACGCTGCTGTGCGCAATCGGCTGCCGCGTTTCGCCCGCCAAACTATACAAATGTTTTGCGTACAAATATTAATCCTGCGCCTCCGCCCCACACACACCACCCCCCCCCACACCACCCCGTCACCGCCCGCAACAAAAACAGGTCACTATTATGTCAAGCCGGGACTATCCTCTGCGTCCGTGCCTCTCAATCCATCCGATGATGCTGCCCTGCCGCGGAGCGAATACGCTTCGGCTTAAAGCGCCACGGGCTACGGTAATGCCACGGGCCGTCAGTAAACGCAGACGGGGGTGGGAGGGGAGGGGAGGGGAGGGGAGGGGGTGGTGGTTGTGTTAGTCGACCGGGTGTCTGGCATGTGCGGAAACAACCCATCGCCGATGCTTCTGAGTCGAGTATCCAAATATAATCCTTGCATTTGATGCAGCGCCTTATCACGCTGTTGAGACATCTTCACAGCGCTCCACGCAGGGTATACTCTCGAGTGGATTGACTGCGTATTTTGAGGGCAAATCAGTCTTGAGAGTTCCATATATGTGGGTCACCTACACAGGGAAATACACAGGGAAATTTCCCTGTGTCCCGAATGCGTGGAGTGGAGTGCGCACTCTCTCTCTCCCTCCGAGGAGGAACGCACCCTTTACTTACCTACTTCCAGAGAGCACACATGTTAGTGTCAGGTTGTTGAGCCAAAGGGGGAATTAATCTCATTTGCATTCTATCTCGAGGCTTTCATTTCAGCCTCTTGATCACTTGCCCAACGTTCCCACTCCATATTAAATAGCTTTCGTGCACTGATACAATCTTAAAAAGCATTGCACGTTCTAAGGCACAGAAGTGTGTGGGTGTGTAAACGCTGGTGTTATCTCCCTCTCGCACTGGAACAATCTACTCTTAATTCCAACACATGTTCCCCCTTTTGTAGGGAGAAAAGGTGGCAAATTGAGATTAAAAGATCTGACAAAGTCTCCTTCTAAAATCTAATTTCGCCCACAAAATGCACAGTCCCCACACTTTTACTTAAAAAAAATGCGGTCACTTCAGACCGCGACTGTTTGTGGGGACGCTGCTGTGCGCAATTGGCTGCCGCGTTTCGCCCACAAAATATACAGTCAATTCACTTTACGGTATATTCCGTGAAGCGCTTCGAGACGTCTGAATGACGTGATGAGGTGCTATGTCAAATGTAAATAATATTATTACTATTTACAGTCAAATCCTGGTGAAGCTCTCTTAACACATCCCAGCGAGGCGGTAAGGGATGATATGAAACGCATGGATCATTACTGTAATAAACTGGTGGAACTAATGGCTCGGTGGGCTGAATGGCCTCCTCCTGCTCCTTTTTTCCTACGTTCTTATGTTCCTGCGTCTCAGTAGTTTGGTTTGGATACTCTTAAACTCTTAGCGGCGACCGAGTTCCGCACGTTGTGAAAGCTTAATCCCAATTCCCGCTGCTCTTTCCTGCAACCCTTCTCTTTCTTAGCGGTTAGATTCCAGCCGTTACCCCAACGCACGCTCTGCAAGCCTCGGCTCTTGCCAACCTGTGCCTAATGCTCTCCGGAATTAGGTGGGTAGAGAGTGCGCATTCCATACCGACAATCTATCTCTGGGATTTACCCGCCTGACCTCCCCCTCCCCACACCTCCCCTCCCCCCCCCCCCAAAAAAAAATCTTTCCTCAAATAAATACCCAATTCCTTTTTAAATCCTCCCTCCCCCTCGTCCAAGAAACTCAAAACGTACTTTTTCGGGCCGCGATTTCGATCATCTTTCCTTTCCTCTCTCCCCCACCCACCCCCTATACCCCCCCACACCCAACCCCTTCACCCCCAACCCCCCCCCCCACACCCCCCACACCCACCCAACCCCAGCTTGGTTGCCCATCCACCACAGTCCCAAACACACCTGATGTCGTCCCTATGTGAAAGGCACCGTATAAATATAGACAAATGTATGACGGTGTACATTCATTTAAGGTCTGTGTTTGACTCGGCCATTTATGGTAAGGCATTTTCCATTCCATCAACCCTCTGTGTAAAAACACAGGCCTCTCTTTTTTATCTTTTCTGATGCTAATTTTACACCCCTCTTGTTGCCGGCTTTGGTTTTGTATCTGCCTTCGCACGCAATCTAATCTGTAGGAACAAGACCAGGGAGATGGGTTGAAATTCCGACGGAGCCTTTGTCTAACCTCTATAACCCCCATTAGCATCATTCCACCACTTCGCACTTCACACGCTTGTTAATGACCCTGTCAGACAGACGCAAGTCTCCGTAATTAGCGCTTAAAGTGTTAACTGCCTCTTTCTTCCTGGCCCGACATCCTGTGTCTCATAAAAAGGGATTTTTTCTCTCTCTCTCTCTCTCTATCTCTATCTCTCCCTCTATCTCTACGAGCCAATTCTTTCCATCTCTGAATGCATCAGGGCCTGGAGTCCTGTCGCTTAGCGGGTAGTTCGAGCGCTCGCCTCGCAAGCGAGAGGACCCGGGTTCGATTCCCGGGGCAGGGCGAAACCTTAGGCAAGTTTCCTTACTCCACACACACACACACACACACACACACACACACGCGCGTGCGCCTCTGTTTATTTACCAGTAAGTCGGAACCCGGTCGTTAGTCGATGGGCGGATCGCTTTTCGGTGGTGGGAGGGGTGGGGGGGGGTTAATAATCCTTCCAAAAAAATTATTATCATTGGTCGTTCAATTGGCTGCTGCGCTATCGCCCCCGAAATATACAGCCAATTTGAACGACATGACTCTCTGTGATGGGGGGGGTACGGAGTTTTGTGCGGGTGACCGTGCCTTCAGCCACTACGCCCCGAAACTCTGGAACCCTCTCCCACAATCCCTCCGCCTTTCCCCCTTTCCCCCTTTCCCCCCCCCCCACTTTCAAATCCCACCCAAAGACCTTCTTTTTTGATCGTGCTTACGGTCGCCCCCACTCCCCCCCCCCCCCACCACCACCATCACCACCTCGCTCTCTCCCCCCCCGGATCAGGATCAGAATCCGCCGCCGTCAGGGACGCTGCTCAGCGCGAGGGGCGCAAAATAAATGTGCGTTGTTGCTGTTGTTGTTCACGGCTGTGGTGGGGTGGGGTGGGGGGGGGGCATTTTGACCAGTGATTGCGGAGCTCGGTTGAGGGTTCCCTCGTGATGTCACGTGGCTCTGTGATGTCAGGTTTATGGACAGATGTGACCAGGACAGGTGTCGGTGGAGGGCAGGAGCGGTTTGAATAATAATAATAATAATAATAATAATCCTTGCGTTTGATTTAGCGCCTCATCGCGTGGTCGAGACGTCTCGAAGCGCTTCACGGGACATACCGTAAAGAGTAGCGAATGCGTATTTTGCTGGCGTTTACGTTGTTGGCCGACCCCCCCAAAAAAAGGTTGACCGCCTCCGAAATCCACAGTCACTACACTGTGCAGTTAAGCGTGGTGACTGTGAAGGGCTTCAAGACGTCCTCTCGTCGTGACAAGGCCCCAAATCAAATAATAATAATAATAATAATAATAATCCTTGCATTTGATATATGCAAAGGATTATTATTATAATAATATTATATCATTATTGATGATAATTTGTTAATAACAGTGTCCTAAAAGGCACTTCCTTGCACATAGCACATCCTCGTTTCTCCCACACCTGTGCCAAGTACCGGGCGGTTTCGAAGCGTTTCTCTATATGCCAACGGTCTGCGTCCTCTCTGAATTGGGTTGGGCCTACGGAGCACTTCATTTGGGTCTCCTAACAGCTGTCGCCGAGAGAGAGAGAGAGAGAGAGAGAGAGAGGAGTCTTTCATCCCATCTGCCTTGGCTGAGTTTAAGCCAAGCTTCCTGAGGCAGAGGGAGGAGAGGGCTTAAGAGATCGTCGTTCGGGATCAAAACGGCTGTTGGTCCCCGTGGGACTCGCTGTGTTTCAGGAAGAGTCCGAATCTTAGACGTCCTTGCCTTCCCCCAACGCCACCCCTCCGTTTCCCCCTCCCCAACCCCTGCCACCAACACCCACTGATCACAGAAATGAGCGGTAGCCCTCTCTCTCTCTCTCTCTCTCTCGCCTCTGAGTAGGAAGGTTGTGGGTTCAACGCTCACGTCGGGAGTTGGAATCACATAAATGATAATAATAATAATCCTGGCATTTGATACAGCGCCTTATTGCATCTTTGAAACGTCTCAAAGCGCTCACGGAATATACCGCAAGGTGAATTGACGGTATATTTTGTGAGCGAAATGTCGTCTAAGGTGACCCTCCAAATACAGTGGTGGGAAGGGGTGGGAAGGAGCTGTTTCGTTGTCGGAGGTGCCGTCCTTCGGATGAGACGTTAAACTGAATTCAGCCGCGAAGTGAACGACCGTTTTTTATCTGGGGGATGGATTATCAGCCGGGACAGCGGGAGAAGAGAAAGTCCCTTCTTTTTTCTGTAACGTCCACCTGACCAGGCGCGGAGGGGGTTTAACATCTCATCCTAGGGGCAGCACCCCCGATAATGCGGGGCTCCCTTGCTCCAGCCCTGCGTCGTTCTGCTTGTTCTCGACCGCATGAGAAAACACCATCAGATGTTATTTGTCGTCAGCATTGAATCGGAGGCCTTTTTGCCAAAATTCCCCCCGTGAGCCGAAACTTCAGGCCAAGACTTCAGTAAGCCTTGGTCTTAAGCCGGAGAATGGAAGGAATTTGTGGAAGACTTTTGGACGAAAAAAATTAAACTAAACGTCTCAATGGGGGAATCGAACCGACCCAAGGGAGAGCTGTAAATCTCAGAGGCCCCTGAAGTTTTTACAAGCCTTTCTGTTTTACATGAAACTTATTGACTACAGATGTGGGGTCGCGGAAAAGCACATGCTTTAGCAGGTACCTGATCACTGGCGCGCTGTTGGGGGGGGGGGGGGTGGGGTGAGACATTGGGAGCATCAAATGGCTGCTGCGTCTCGCCCAGAAAACACACAGTCACTACACTTTACAGTATGTCCCGCTGAAGCGCTTTGAGACTTCACAGTCTCAACGCCGTGATAAGGCGCTGTATCAAAATGCAAGGATGATTAATATTATTGTTATCATTACAGCGTGATGTTAGAGCTCACAGCGTTAGCCACCCACTGTCCTTCAGCCCGGATGGGGGCGGTGGGGTGGGGGCAAGGACTCCCTTGTTAACATTAATACTCCTTTATTTTGTAGGCAAACGTGGCAGCCAATTTGCACAGCGCAATGTCCCCACTGAACGGGAGAGTAGCACCTCTGTTTATCCATCTCAAAATGTTTTGCCCACAAGATATGCAGCCAATTCACTTAACGGTATATTCAGTGAAGCGCTTTGAGACGTCTCGAAGGCGTGATAAGGAGCTGTATCTCAAGGCCGGTCTCAAGACCTTTCTCTTTGACCGTGCCTTCAGCTCCCCTCTCGACTCTTTACCCCCTCCTCGCTCCCTTCCTTCCTTCCCTCCCCTCCCCTCTCCCTGACCATTTCCCCCCAATGCTCGGGTCCTGACCCAACGGTCCAGCGCCTTGGGATGTCCTCCCGACGTGAAAGGCGCTCTATAAATGGAATCTTGTTGTTGTTGTTGTTGTTGTTGTTGGATCAAACGTAAGGATTGCTGTTGTTCTCGCTGTTATCTTGTTGGAAGAACGGCATCCCCAACGATGCAACACACCCCCAGCACTGCACTGGGGCGTCAGCTTAGACCATGTGAAGTTCCACGTCCCGACGGGGGCTTGAACCCACAACCTTCTGACTCAAGAGGGGACTATACCACGCACCAGGCAGGAAATGGCATCGGCAGCAACCTGGCGCCCAGAAAGTCGGCCATTGTTCCATGCTTCATCATAGCTCGGCCTCTTGAGATATTGAACGAGGACGGTGGCACTGTAGCCTTGTAGATGACATCTATCTATTTGTCCCGTGCGGAGCTAACTTCACAGGTGTCCGTTATTCTCTCGGTGACGTGTTGCTGCTGCATTTCCCTTTGTTCAATATTCACCTGAGTTTGAACCGCATGTCCATTAATTTTCCCCCCTTGGGAGCTGTCGGAGTGATTGGATTGGTGGAGTAGTCATTTTTTTCTCTCTGTGCCTTTCCGTTTGCGTTTTCTCCTTTCCTTTCCTTTCCTTTCCTCCCCCCCCCCCACCCCACTCCCGGAGGATCGGGGGTGGGAAGGTGGACAATCGAAGGCACTGTCAAAGAGGAGGGTCTTGAGTTGGGTTTTGAAGGAGGCAAGGGAGGGGGCAAGGCAGAGGGACTGCGGGATGGAGCTCCAGAGGTGGGGGCAGAGTGTCTGAAGTCTAATGCTGGAGTGTCAGCCTGGACACTGAGCTCAGGATCCTCATGTGGGACTTCAACTCACATCCTTCTCGATCCCCAGTACAATAGTGATGGCGACTGAGCCAAGTTCTCATCCTGACTCCACCAGGTGCCAGCCTGGCTCAGTTGGTCACACTCTTGTGCCTATGAGTCAAAAGGGGGAAGGGGCGAGGTGACTGCAGGTATGGTCGAATAGGAAGGTCTTCAGGTATGACCTGAAGATGGGGAAGGAACGGGGGGGGGGGGCAAGGCGGAGGGATAGAGGATAGATCGAGGTCCACTTTGGGACTTGGAACTTGCGTAGTCCAGGCTGAGGCTTCAACACAGTGCTGGGGGGACTGCTGCGTTGTTGGAGGTGCCGTTCTTCGGATGAGATGGTTGAAAGGATCTGCCCATTCGTGCGTGGACCTTAAAGATCCCGCGGCGCTATTGGAAAACAGAAGGGAGTTTCTCTCTCCCGGTGTCCTGGCCCAACAATTCCCCCCGTTAAAACTGGTCACTCGCTTTATGCCTGTTCCTGGTACGTTGCTGTGCGTCAATCGACTCCCAACGCAGAACAAGTCACTACACTTGACTGCAATTCCCTGTAAAGCACTTTGAGACACTTTGGAGGCCCTGTATCGAGTGCGAGCACTATATTATGAGCAACGACGAACCTATTTTTCTGGGTAAAATCAGTGGGTAAAACATCGCTTGTGTTGTGAGAGTCAGATGGGGCGTGGGACACATTTTCACCCGGGTGTGTATTTATAACCGTGATATTCACTGGTGCGAATAGCTAACGAGAGGCAGCGAGAGCCTGAAAATAGTGACAGCAGATGGAAGAGGCGATCTCACTCACGATATGCACTGAAGATGTGGGAGCAACAGCGACACAGTACCCCCCCCCCCACTCCCCACCCGCACCCCACCCATGTTGGGACTGTGAGCTCATATTAGTCGAGGCCGACACTCCAGTGCAGTGCTGGGGGATCATCTAATAATAATAATAATAATAATATAATAATAAACCTTGCGTTTGGTACAGCGCCTTATCAGATCTTCGCGACGTCTCAAAGCGCTTCACAGGATATACTGTAAAGTGAAATGACTGTATAAATTTGCGGGCGAAACGTGGCAGCCAATTGCTGTGTTGTTGGAGGTACTGTCCTTCAGGTGAGATATTGCTGCCTACCAACTGTGCCAGACTGACGTCTAGGTGATGTTTGAGACCGAGGTAGGATTCTAATGCTCCCCCCGCTCCCCCCACACCCACACCCACAAAAAAAACAGTCTCTGAGACTATATTACCTTACAATTTAAGATGAGAGAATCGTGAACAGTTCTAAAACCTGAATAGTGGGATTTGCATTGACATAACGAGCTTTCACGTCAGAAAAGGTTTGTTACTGCCGACTGACACTGAGCTGGGGGGTGGAGACCCAAGGGGGGTGAGGGGGGGGGGAAGGGGGTGGGGGTTGTTGGTCAACCGTGTGTCTGACTCATGCAGAAACCCATCACCGTTGCTTAAGAGTATCCAAACCCAACTGAGAATTCCATGCGTCCCACCCACGCACGGAAACCCCAGAGAATTTAGTCTTAATTTGGAAGCCGTTCCTCCACAGTTCTTGAGCGCGAGCCTCGAGGGGCTGAATGGCCTATTCCTGTTCCTATATAAATCAACTTGCGAAACAGAAAATGGATGGTGAGCGGGCGGGAGAGGGCGGGGTGGTGGATGGGGGGGGGGGGGGGAGTGGAAGAGAATTATTTTCCACAGCGGGGTGTTTACGAGAGAGAATCAAACTGACGAGGGAGGCTAGAACGTTATGTGTAGGGGAATGCAGGCGGCCCATTTGCGCACAGCAAAGTCCCACGAACAGCCGTGAGGTCATTGACCAATTTATCCTTAGGATTGTTGGCTGGGATACAGGGTGGAGATTAACTATCAAAATACTTTTCATCGAACGCTAGTGCTCAGCAGATACGGGTGTGTGCGATAACGATGTGTGTGGCGTGTTAAGATAATTATTCGGGGAGGACGGGTTTGCGGGGGGGAGAGAGAGAGAGAGGGGTGGGTGGGGGCGGGGGGGGGGGGGGGGTGGAGAATGGGATTGATTTGGATGGCTCTTTTCAAAGAGCCAGCACAGACATGATGGGCCGAATGGCCTCCTTCTGTGCTGTATAATTCTACGATACTATGTGTGCGCGCGCGCGCGGGCGCGTGTGTGGTGGGGGAGGTCGTTTAATAAAAAAAAACTTTTATTTAATCGTAAAGTTACCCTCTCTTTCCCCAAGATGCTCTCTCCCTCTCCCTCTCCCCCCCTCTCTCTCTCTCTGTAAACGCATTCTCCCACACACCCACACACCCACACACACACACTCTCCCTCTCCTCTCTCTCTCTCTCTCGCTCCTGACATTTTGCTAGTTTCAGTTCCTGTAGCTGTTTTTTTTTTGCACCACAAGCTGTTCGCAGTGTGTGACAGAGTGTGAATGCAGGGAATGTGGCTGACACGCATTCAGCGAGAGGCAAGCAATTACGCCTCTTGCAAAAGACGCCTTAAAGCAGAACCGAGAACTCCGAGGCAGGGCAGAGAGAGAGAGAGAGACAGACGGCTGGAAAGGCGGAGGCCAATTACTGCAACTTTCTAAAAAGCTTTGTGCGCTCAACGCCGCACTGACATACCTTTCATCCTTTGTTCCCCTTTCTTATTCTCTCCCCCCCCCCCCCCCCCCCCTCCGCCTCCTCCCTCCACCATCACCGTCTCCTTCCCGTTACCGTTACGTGATAATGACTAAAAAAGGAGGCGGTGGTGGGGGGGGGGGGGGGGTGGGAATTAAAAATGCCTACGCCATGAGACAGCGTGACTTTGCCCTCAGATTTCCTGGAAATCAACGTGTCCAGCTCTCCCAGGGTGACTCACCAGCAGGGACAGGAAGAGGCCATTCAGCCCCTCGAGCCTGTTCTGCCATTCTATTTAGTATCGTGGCATATATATTTGTTGGGTCAGGGCATCAAGGGGATGTGGGTCAAAGGCGGGCATTTGGCGTTGAGGCGCAGATCAGCCATGATCTTAGAGATGGCAGAACGGGCTCGAGGGGCTGAATGACCTACTCCTGTTCCTATGTTTCTGCACCTCAACTCCCATTTACTCGCCTTTGCCCCCCGTGTCCCTTGGTATCCCTCCGCGGCTGCCGCGTTTCGCCCGCAAAATGGACAGTCAGTCCTCTGTACAGTATACGCTGTGGAGCGCTTTGAGACGTCTCGACGACGTGATAAGGCGCTGGATTAGATGCAAGGATTATTATTATTATTATTGTTGTTACCCAATGCGCTGGTCTCTGGAAGGCTGTGAGGCGATTTGAGCAAAGACTGACTGACCGACATCCACTGGGGGTGGATTTGTAACACCAACAATAATGACAATAATGAAATCGCCCCGAGGCAGCGAGTGAGTGAGTGAGCGAGCGAGCGAGCGAGGAACCAAGCTGTAAATTCAATTCCGTTTTTTTCCGATAGAAAAACGCTGCTCGTCGTGTCGAAAGCAATAGTTTCCGGTCACTGGGCAGGGCTGTGTCTTCACCGACATCCTTTTTTTCTCCTCTGAGCCGGAAGGTTGTGGGTTCAAGCCTCGCGTCAGTGCTTCGAGCTCAGTCTAGACTGCTGAACCCGCAACAACGACAAACAGATTCCACGTTGAGATTTGTACAGCGGCTTTCACGTCGAGAGGACGCCCCTAGGTTGGGTGGGGGGGGGGGGGATTATGTTGCATTGTCGGAGGCGTCGTCCTTCGGATGAGAGGTTAAAGCGAGGTCCCGCCTGCCTGTTCAGATGGACGTTTTCCGTGGCGCTGTTCGAAACACCCAGAAAACCCACGGTCACTGCGCTTGACAACAATTCCCTGTTAGTCGCTGTGAGACATTTGACGGGGGGAGATTTTCACGTCAAAGCATTTCACAGTCGCAGCGCAGTGACTTTTTACTTAGCGGCCGAAGGCGGCAGGTGGTTTTGCGCAGAATTAAACGGCTAAAGACAGGTTCGAAGGTACTTTTCCCACAGTTTTGCAGGGAATTGTGTTTGCAATTTTTTTTAAGACAAAGGGGACTTAACGGTTTAAGACAAGATGGAATTGCCGGTCTTGTTAGCAGTCGAACCCGATTCCCGTTGAGATATTTTTTCATACAGAGCGTTAAAAACATAATAATAATAATCCACGACTGTTTATGGGGACGCTGCTGTGCGCAATTGGTTGCCATGTTTCGCCCACAAAATACGCAGTCAATCCCCTTTACAGTATACTCTGTGAAGCGCTTTGAGACGTCTCAACGACCTGATAAGCCGCCGCATCAAATGCAAGTATGATTATTATTATTATTAATATCATTAAATCCTAACCTCTCAAACCGAGGAGAGATCTCAGTTGCCAGGAGAGAAAGCCAAGCCCTTGTTTCTATATATAAACGCATTACTGCTGCCTGGTATATTTTAATATGTTACCAGGCAAATATCAAATAAATATTTTCTCATGTAAAATTCCAAGTTAAAAACTCACTCTCGGTGGGCGATTTGCTTCTGGGCTCTCGTCGGAAGGCGGAAGATTCTCGAAAGAGCCGTTGGTTGGGAGGTGAGGGGCTGGGCGGAGGGGGGCGGGTGGGGGGGGGTCCAGGGGTTGAAAAATTTGCAGCGTTTTACGGTTGGATAGTTAGAGGTTGCTGGGGTGAAATTCCACCTGTAGCGACTTTTATTCACGGGGGGCGGGGTGGGGGCGGATGTGGGTGAGGAAAGATGCATGGGGTGGGGGGCGCAATGGAGAGCTCTTCAGAGGGATCCAACACCGGCACAGTCAGCCAAATGGCCTCCCTGTGCGCCGGACGTCTCTACAATTACAGTAAGAATCCTTGCATTTGATATCGCGCCTTATCGCGTCGTCGAGACGTCTCAAAGCGCTTCACAGGATACACTGTGAAGTGGAGTGACTGCGTATTTTGTTGGGGCAAATGGTTCGGCTTCCAGTGGCGGGATTATTCGTCGTTGGGTGAAATTGCTGACTGGTGCCGTTTTGTACGGACTCTCTCCTCATTCTTTTTGACGTGGCTGATTGGAGAGAGAGAGAGAGAGAGAGAGAGAGTGGAGGGAGCAAATTCCGCTATCTATGCTAACCTCGATCTATATCCCAAGGTCTTTCTGCCTTCACGAACGTTACAGTTGCAGCCTTCTTCGGCCAGTTGGCAATTTGGTTTCTAACCGTGATAAATGCCACTCTGACCTTAAGAGTTAGAGTTATTTTTATATCCTCTTCTCCTCAAAAAAAAATATTCTGTCCTTTCACTGGCGGACAGATATCTGGTGCTTTGTGACACAAAGAGAACAGTCAACATGTTTAATGGGTTAGTAGACAACATTGGCCAAGTTTCCTTACTCCACACGTCTCTGTTTACTCGGCAGTCAGTAGGAACCCGGTTGTTAGTCGATTGGTGGATCGCTTTTCCAGGGCTAATAATCCCTTCAACATAAATAAATTCTAATTTGGTCACTCGATCCACGGCTGTTTGTGGGGGACGCCGCTGTGCGCAATTGGCCGCCGCGTTTCGCCCACAAAACACACACACGGTCAATTCACTTTACAGATATATTCCGCGAAGCGCTTTGAGGCGTCTCGATGACATGATAGGACTCCGTATCAAATCAAGGATTATTATTATTCCCCCCCCCCCCCTCCCCTTGATGTCTGCCTGCATCCCACTGCCTCGACCTCTCCCACCCCATCCCCCCTTCTCTATCTTCAAATCGCACCTTAAAACCTACCTCTTCGGCCGTGCCTCCAGTCAGTCCCTCACACTTTGTCCCTTCACAGCAAGCGAGCAAGCCCGTCACTGTGAAGCGCTTCCGAGACGCTATCCTGCGTGAAGGGGCTGTGTGATTGCAACTTTTTGCTATCGTGCTGAACGTGCACTCGGGTGAGGTCGAACGTGCACTCTACGGGGTGTCCGCAAAGTCCCGTTACTTTTTCTCTCCCCCCCCCACCCCCTCCCGCCGCCGCAGTGCACTGATCCAACAACCAAAACACGTAGAAGAATGCTGATAACTGTATTTAGAAGCGCTTAATTGCCTTCGGTACAAGTGTTTCAACTGTATTTAGACACCCAGAGCCATCATTTTCGTGGCGGGGTAATGATCCGTCACCGTGTTCAGTGCGAGATCCTCCCGTCGCATGATGGAGTGAAGAGGCGAAATGCATCTGTGTCTGACAGCTTGTTTCAGCCCCTCCGTAATCTCCTCGCTGTTTAGCGATGGAGGCAACAGGACATTTTCCGGGCGTCCCGACACCTGAGGAAACCCATCACCGTTGCTTTAAGAGTCTCCAAACCGAGCTGAGAATTCCCTGCATCCCACCCACACACGGAAATCCCAGAGGCGGATTGTTGGAATGGAATGCTCTCTCTCTCTCTCTCTCTCTCTCTCTCCCTGTTGACGGGAGCCAAGTGTGCGTTGGGGGTAACTGCTGGAGTCTTAACCAGCTAAAGCCACATGCCCTGCCGTCGGTATCGATGCCTGGCAAGCTTTCCTGCTGCTTGGACTTTGTGGACACCCTGTACAGGATGAGTGTGGGAAGAGGAGCCATTAGATGGATGGGGCTGATGCTGGCCTTGGCCTTTACCTTCCCCGAACGTGAGTCCTTAGTGGAACAAACACGATGTTCAGATATATAACCTGAAACAATGTTTTATTAATCCGGGGCTGAGCTCAGCGACAGTGAAGGATATCAAGAAACTCTGGAACACTCTTCCTCAGTCTCCCTCCGCCTTGCCCCCTCCTTCCCCATCTTATGATGACAATAATAATAATAACCCTTGTATTTGATACGGCGCCTTATCACGTCTTCGAGGCGTCTCAACGTGCTTCACGGGATACGCTGTAGAGTGGAGCGACTGTGCACTTTGCGGGTGAAATGCGGCAGCCAATTGCGCTCAGAGGCGTCCCACAAACAGTCGCGGATTGAAGTGACCGATTATTATTTTTGAAGGCGTTATTGAAGGGATCTTCAGGTTGCGCCTGAAGACTTTACCTTCGACCCGTGCCTACGGTCACCTCCCGTCGTGCTCCGCCATTGTGAAGCGCTCTGGGACCCTACCCTGCGCGAGGGGCGCTTTATAAACGCGAGCTGCTGCTGCTGTTCCTGGGTCTCCCGCTTTGAACGGCAAGAAGCTAAAACCTCACGGTCTCCAAAGATGGCATCGGAATGGCATTTTTCCTTCGCAAATCTCCCAACACGAAACTTCCTTTGTATATTAATGATTAGGAAGTGATCTCAGCTTTCAAGCTCTCTCTCTCTCTCTCTCTCTCTCTGTGTGTGAGCGAGCATTCGAGCGAGCACATATCTCGCTTGGCAAAGGGGGTGGGTGGTGGTGGGGGGGGGTGGAGGGGTGGGGGGGGGGCGGCGTGGGCTTGCAAACAAAATATTGCTTTTAATTTTTTTCACACTAAAGGCCATGTTGTGTTGATCCAGGGATCCATGGTAACCAGAAACACTGCCTCGATGTGCTCGCTTTCATGTTTAGGGCAAGTGTTTTGTCTTAAATCGCTGCCATATGACAAGAGTGTGTGAGAGAGAGAGAGAGAGAGAGAGAGAGAGAGAGAGAGAAAGAGAAAGAGAGAAAAAAAGAAAGCCCTGGGTGCTGGGAACCGGCTTCAGATGTGCTTTCAGTTTAACCGTCCAGTTTGGACGAAACTCTGAACTTTTCGTTTCTGACCTGTCGTGTTTTCTCCCTCGACTTTTCTTTTACCGTTTGAATAAGAGTTCCACTCCTCTCTCTCTCTCTCTCTCTCTCTCAGTCTCTCTCTCAGTCCTCTTCCCCGCCCGCCCGCCCACCCAGCTGAATGCCCAGTTTGCCAGCTCTCCCCCCACCCACCCACCCACCCACCCCCCCACCCCACTCCGAATGCACGGTGAGTGAACAGCACTTGTGTCTCGCGCCTCTCATATCGTGTGGACGTCCCAAGGCGCTGGACCGTCAAATTGGCTGCTGCGTTCCTCCCTGCAAAATTCACAGTCACTACACTTCGCCGTAAAATCCTGCAAAGCTCTTCGAGATGTCTTAACGGCGCGACAACCTACATGCGTGTTAGGTATTTATATGCACCTGTCTGTGTGTGCTTGCGAATGTGTTTGTGCTTGCATGCACGTTTGTTTGTGCGCGTGTGCGTGTGTGCGTGTGTGCGTGGGTGCGTGTGTGTGTTAGTTATCAACGGCGTTGATTTATAACTCTGATCTATTGATCGAGCGGCTGGGTCAGTGCTGGTGGAGCCCGATTGTTCGTTGATTGATTTGGGAATTATGAAAGTCACCAGAAGTGAGCGTGGCTGTTGATCATCGGGAGAGCGGTCTAAACGCTTTCAGCAAATGTGACGCTTAGGTGTGTGCTGTGTATGTGAGAAACAATATCTACACTGCAGCTTGTCAGATCCCTGTCCCTTCATGAAAGCCTGGCGCTTGATCATCGTCGGGCGCCTTTTTTACATCCCCAAATTGCCGTTTGACTGATGTCTTTCCAGGGCGCCGAGCTGTTATGTAAGGGCGTTATTAATATAAGGCCATTTTGCCGTCCAAATACCGCAGTCAAAGCGCTTTGAGGCGTCTCGACGCGACGCGATAAGGCGCTGTGTCGAATGCAAGGATTATTATTGTTATCGCCAATGCGAGAGGTTGTCGTCAAAGGTCTTTGAAGCGCCTCAGCTCTGGACGTCTGTTACTGTGTGCTTGACTTGTCAGCTTGGCTCTCAGTTGGTCGCATCTGGTTCATAATTTGGTGGGTGGGAACCCCAATGGTAGGATTTGTGGGTGGGGACCCCGTGATAAACACACAGTCGTTCCACTTTACAGTATAGACTTAGCCATCTCGACCGCTTTGTCAAGGACGCTGTATCCAAAGCAAGGATTACAGAATGATGGCACCATTGGAAAGTTTCTCCCAGTATCCCAAGCCAACAGAACCCCCCACCCCCCTCCACCCCCCAAACCCCACCCCCCCGATAAATTGGACGTTCACTCCACGTCTGGTTGCAAGTGGTTTGCTGCGCACATACGGCTCCCGTTTCAGTGCATTGAACGGGAAGGCTTGTTGCGGTGGTAATTGAGAATCGGCTCGTTATGTGTTGCTCGTCAGCGCACGTTCATCGGTGACACTCTTGTGGCCGCGAGATTTTACTCAGCGCTCTTTCTTTAACGCGCGCGCGCACGCGGGCACACACACACACACGCGGGCACACACGCACGCGGGCACACACGCACGTGTGCGGTTTCTCTGGCAACCGCAAGTCACAGTCGCACTGCGGGAGATTGTGGTCAAATAATTTTATTTCAGGCATCGCCTGAGCCACAGCGAGCGGAGAGAAGGACCTGGGGCCAGGGGGATCCTTGGCCTTAGACCCACTTGCTGACCCCCCTTCCCCCTTCCCCTTTCCCCTTCCCTTGTCCTGGTGTTGATGCGGTGGGGTTGACTGTTGACGCCGGCCCAATGAAGTCATCACAATAGCCCTAGCGTTTCCAGACAGAACCTTTCGCGTCGGGAGGACATCTCAAAGCGCTTCACAGTCAACTGCAAAGGTGTAGTGACTGTGTATTTTGTGGGCAGCTAAGGGTGTGTATAGCTCAGCGAGTGAGTCGAGAGAGAGGTGATCTCAAATAATTGTGTGTAGTCCTTTCTCGGGACTTCCTCCCCCGACATGAAAGGCGCTGGGTAAGTGTAATGTGTTGTCACCCCCACACGGAGATGCTCGTGACCCTTCCCCCCCCCACCCCCCTACACACTCCGCGGGTTAGGAAGAGCCAGGACAGAGGGCCCCAGTTTGAGGGCGGGGGGGGGGGGTGGGAGGGGGGAGGGTGTTGGCTTCAGGCTGGGTTGCGAGCTTGGAGTGTGTCCAGCCCGAATTAATCTGAAATTAATTTGATTCTGAACGACTCCATCTGTCTGTCTTAAGGAGGCGGCGTCTGCAGACATAGCGATGGTAGAGAGCCACCAACTAATGATCTGAATTATCTGGAAACAGATGGAGCGTCGAGTGACGGAGAGCGGGGGTGGTGGAGGGGTGGGGGGGGGGGGGTTGGGGTTGGGGGCGGGGGAGAAGAGGGGAAAGGGGGAGGGAAGAGAGCAGGAGAGAGAGAGAGAGAGAGAGAGGGACGGAAGGAGGGAGAGGCAAGAGAAGGCATTAAGCCCAATCAAAAAAATACTCTGCCGTCGGGGATTAGAATAGTAAAGGGGTCATGTTAGTTTATTCCATCACCCCAAGAGCTGGCCGTTAAGGTTTGGGAATGAAGCTGGAGGAGGCCGGATGTGTGCGTATTCCTCCTGTGTGAAGTCTCCTCCCCCACGGCACTTCTGAAGGTTTCTAGCTAAAGCGAGCAGTGTTTTTTAATATATATTTTTATATCAAAAAGGCCGAGCGAGGGAGAGACAGAGGCAGAAGCAGAGACGGAGACGTTGAAGCCAAAATTGCCTTGTCTTGTTATTTTCCACAGTGCAGCCCTTTCGACTCGATAACATTGGGTTGCGAAACAGATAGCCAAGCACCACGGTGACCGATGGTGAGGAGGGGGAAATGGTGTGCGCGTGCGTGCGTGCGCGTGCGCGCGCGCGCGCGTGCGTGCGCGTACTCCTCCGCTTGCTCTTCTGGAACACTCCGAGGCGAAGCCCTCAAAAGATTTCCACTCAACAATCGGCTCGGGGCAAGTCGTTTCCCGATGATTAGGAGTTGAAGTGAGACGAGAAGCTGTGCGCGTGTGTGTTTGTGTGTGTGCGCGTGTTTGAACGTGTGTGTGTGTGTGTGTGTGTGTATGTATGTGTGCCGTGGCTCAGACACGCAAAACCTTGGCTCGACCATATTTGGAGTCTTGCGTCCAATTCTCGTGTCCGCACTCCAGGAGGGAGTGATGGAATATAACAGCGAAGGAAAGAGTGCAGCCTACGTTTATGAGGATGATACCAAGTTACTGCTGTCAGGATAGAGTGAATAGGTTAAGCGCACAGCAGTGTCCCACAATCGGTCGTGGATTGAGTGACCAAATTATTATTATTATTTTTTTCGAAGGGATTATCACACCCGGAAAAAGCGATCCAACAATCCACCAACAACCGGGTTCCTGCTTACAAAATTACGTTCGTACAGAGCCTTTCACGTCGGGTGGACAGTCAGGGATTTGGAACCCGAGTCGGGGGCGCGGGGATGGTAGGAGGCTGACCGAAGGCACGGTCGAAGAGGAGGGTCTTGAAGGAGGCAATGGAGGGGGGGGAAGCAGAGGGATTGGGATGGAGTTCTAGAGAGTGGGGACAGAGAGGCTGAAGGCCCACCCGTCAACGGCGGTGGGGTGGGCGAGGTGGGAGAGACGTGGAGCGGAGGGAGCGGACAGGTTGGTAGGGGTTAGGAGGTCACAGAGGTGGAGGTGGGTGGGGGGGAGTGAGGCCGTGGAGGGTAAACAGAGGCGTGCGTGTGTGGAGTAAGGAAACTTGCCCCACGTTTCGCCCAGCCCGGGAATCGAACCCAGGTCATCTCGCTCGCGAGGTGAACCCTCCGACCACTGAGCTACGGGACTCCCTTCATTTTCTCATTGAGCGGACAACCCCTGGCTCGCTCGCTGGGTACCGGAGTTGGACCTCTGCTGCTATCTCCTTTGAAGCTCTTGGTTGGTTAAACGACTTTTCCCTGGTGTTTAGCCAGGACTTCAAAGGGAATAATTCTCGCAATTTATAATTAGGGAACGGTACAAGGTTCACTTTCAACTTGGATTTCACCAGAGAGAGAGAGAGAGAGAGAGAGAAAGAGAATGCAAGATAAATAAATAAACATATGGCTATGAGGAGGAACCATTTTTGAATTTTTCGTTTTAATTTCGGACGCAAATTTTTCCAGCCTTCTGGTCTTGCCCTCATCCACCCCGCCTGTCCCGTTCGTCAGCCGGACTCGAAGCGATAGACTGGTCGGTCATTTGGGGGTTCAGTGAATCTCCTGGTAACCCTACAAGCCAAAGCCCCTCACGGGGAGGGTGGGACCTAGCTGGACAAGCAGCGGGAAACCTCGCCAGACAACGCTCTCATTGGCAAACCGTTTTTATTTTTAAGCTGGTTAGACTCCCAACAGTTACCCCCAACGCACACTCCGGGGGTTTCGCCCAAGCCTTGGCTCTCGCCAACCAACCCGCTCCAATCTCCTCCTCCTCCTCCCTTGCAGCGCTGTTCATTACAAGCGGAAAAAGGGGGATTTTTTAAAATTTCATTTATCATCCGCCAAAGCTTGATATAGTGATGGTTTATGCGACATGAAAGACACCTGGAGCTCTATACTCGGAACGTATTGATAGCCTCCAGCACTGATCCAGAGCACATTATCAGCAAAGTATAATTGTGTTCCTCCAACACTTCAAATAGTCACATAGCTTTGATATCAAACTCACCTCCTGATTCTGTCAGTCAGGTCTAAGTTAATCGTCCTGTGTCACTGTGGAGCCCACACTCCACTAAATATCACAACGTTTGATGCGAACGGCTGGGCAATTCGGGGGGTGGGGGGAGATTTCTTTTGGTTGAATTGTCGTACGTTGGGTTTGATGTCTGAGCCACTTTGCTGTGCTGTGCTTACAGCAGTGCTAATCTCAGCACTTGACATAAGCGTCATTCGAAACGTCTCAAAAGAGATTGACTGAATCTTACTGGACTTACTGTAAAGTGGAGCCACTGTGTATCTGGCAGGAGGAGAGCAGGCTGGGGTGGTGGGGGGTGGGGGCAGACTGTTTGCGCACGGCGACGTCCCCACAAACAGCGAATGACCGAATTTTTTTTATGGGGGGCTGTGAGGGTGTGTGGGGGGGGGGGGGGGGTGAGGTGGGATTGTCGGCCAGGAGACCGGGAAGGATAAACTCCCTTCTCTTTTCGAATAGCATCTCGGGATCTTTAACGTCTCATCCAAAGGACGGTACCTCTGACAGTACAGCGAGACCCCCCCCCCTCCACCCCCATATCCCCAGCGGATTTAAACCCTGCGTTGGGTCTATGAGCTCTGGGGTCTCTGCTGGCATTCCAGTGAGTCCTGGGGAGGGGCTCTGCATTGCCAGATGTTACCTCTTTTTGGCGAGACAAACCGAGGTCCCGTCTGCCATAAGACCTGCGATGCCATTCAAAAAGAGAAAGGATTTTTTTCCCCACTCCTCCCCTGCTCCACCCCCCGCACCCCCCCCCCCCACCCTCCCCCATGTCCCAGCCAACAGTCCAGCAGGTTAATCGGTCATTCGCTTCACTAGTGTTTGTGGGACCTTGATGTGCGGGAGTTTATGTGCTTAAAGAAAAATACGGTCACTATACTCAACAGCAGGACGTCCCAAGGCCCGAGCTGGGCGGGGAGGTGGGGTGGGCTTTGGACCAGGGAGGGTTTAGGGGTAGGAGGGTGACCGAAGGCTCGATACGAAGAGGAGTGCCTCGAGACGTGCCTCGAATGTAACGTAAGGATTCCAGGTTTAATATAATCCAGAAAGAGACAAATATTATTTGTGTTAACAGCGAAGAGGATTTTGACTCCTGGAATACCCTCTCGATATTAAACGTGGCCTCTCTCGCTTGCAGATATCACACGGTATTTATAGGCTTCCAGAGAGCCCTGTACCTTCGAAGAACAGAAATATCGTGTATCTTGTCACGTTCTGGTGTCAGAACATATTTTACACGTCGTTAAGGGCCGCCGCTCTTTCACGTTCCGGTGGCTTCCCATTCTGATACGTATCTGCAATTCTCGCACCCGGCTCCCAATTTTATGAACAATAATAATGATGATAATAATCCTTGCATTTGATACAGAGTCTCGGGATAGTGTAGTGACTGTAGTTTTGCCTTCAAAGCACTTCTGTACTGTGACGTACTGTCATGTGCTTTGAAGGCAAAAATAATGCTTCGTCTTCGAAGCGTTTGCGGAGGACAATTTCCAGGGCTGTGGGGAGAGCGCGGTGGGGGGGGGAGTGGGATTGATTTGGATACCTCTTTCCAAAGAGCCAGCACAGATACGATAAGCTGAATGGCCTCCTTCTGTGCTGTATGATTCTATGAGATGGATTGCATGCAGTCCTTGGTGGGTGGGGATTGGAGGGGGTGAAGAGCTGGGGAGGCGGGGAAGATAGGATGCCTTTTCCGCGGCTGTTTGTGGGGACGCTGCTGTGCGCAATTGGCTGCCGAGTTTCCCCCACAGCAGTTCACTTCACAGAATATCCTGCGAAGCATTTGGAGACGTCTCGAAGACGTGATAATAATCAAATGCGAGGATTGTACTCATTCGTACTATGATCCTAAATGGGTTCAAACGATTCTGATGAAGTGGCGGCACACGCGTGGAGTTCAGATTCTCGATCTGATTCCCTTCTTAACCTTATCGTGTAAACATGGCAGAGTAAAACAAACAACAGCCTGGGGATAGATCCCAGTGCAGAGAGGCTGCAGTTCTCCATCTCCTTGCCACGTTTTACCCGTGTTAACTACACAGAACATAACATAACAGACGGCGGACTGCTCGGTTTTAGGTCAGGTCCAGAGAGAGAAAGAGAGAGAGAGAGAGAAAGAGGGAAGCTTTCGGATGATTGGTTCTGCTTTTGCAAAATTGGAGAGGACGTCGGTTTCACGGCGAGGGAGGGCGACGCGAGATGGCCGGGACCACCGAGCCCTGCATTCTTACCGCCAACTCCACCCGGTCCTCGTAATCAGAAGCTCCAGAGTGTGACGTGCTTGGCAATGGAGTGGCAGAATCGAATCCACCCTCCGCGGCGGTCTCGTTCGTCCGGTTCCTTAGCCAGGTGGGTACGCAGTACCCCAGGGCCTGGCCTGGCAGATGAAGGCTGGCTGGTCAGTGGGCTGACTGACCAGCCTGTTCCTGTGCTGCGACGCTTGTAGGATGGAGTCAGCCTGGCTTTAAACGCATCTCTGAGTCGGGAACCTCTGAGAAGGTTGTGGGCTCAAGCCCTATGTCAGGACTTTGAGTTCACTGTGGAGACTGGCACCCAAGTACCACGCTGGGCGGGGGGTGGGGGGGGTGCGTTTTCGGGGAGCCGTCTTTCGTGTGGAGCATTAAGCCAAAGTCTTGTCTGAACGTTCAATATACCACGGCTCAATTTGAAAAGAGAAGGGAGTTATTATTATTATTATTATTATTATTATTATTATTATTATTATTATTATTATCCTATTATAAACGCGAAGCGTGTTAACATGAATCATAGCTGTTGTTATTGACTGTATTCACACCAGACCCCGATGGTATGTTGGGGTTTATGTGACTGTCTGTCTGTCTGACTCCTGTCTCTCGTTTCACCCCTCTCTCCTCCCCTCTCCACAGTAACGGTACGAATAACAAAATGAACGGTGCACTAGACCATTCGGATCAGCCGGACCCAGATGCCATTAAGATGTTTGTCGGCCAGATTCCTCGCTCCTGGACAGAAAAAGAGCTGAAGGAACTCTTCGAGCCGTACGGAGCAGTCCATCAGATCAACGTTCTCCGAGACAGGAGTCAGAACCCTCCACAGAGCAAAGGTAACCCGCGATCCTGTCGCTCAGTGAAGCACCCACACCTCCCCCTCGAACCCCACACCCCCCCACCACCCCGCTGTAATGTAGTGGTTAGATCCCTCGCCTCGCAAGGGTTCAAGAAGAGAAACTTCCTGTAGCTCAGCGGTTGGAGCACTCGACTCGCAAGCGAGGGGACCCGGGTTCGATTCCCGGGGGAGCGAAACCTTGGGCAAGTTTCTTTGCTGTGCGCAATTGACTGTGGCATTTCGCCCACAAAAAATGCTGTAATATTCCGTGAAGCGCTTTGAGACGTTGTATGTAAGTCGTATCAAATGCTGTGGCCCCAATTGATCCGATTTATGTGAGCTTTACGGTATAAACACCGGTGTGGGCTAGTTGTGGTGAATGGCCTGTGTCTGAGCTGTCCACTCTTATGTCAGCCTTGATGTTGGGACTGCAGCACAAGGCAAAACAGGGCCACTTTCTGCAGAGGGGTTCAGAAGCAACGGGGAGAAAAATGCAGGAGATTGAGATTGCGGGTTAAACGTGGGCGAGGCTGAATTAGATGATTACGACCTGTGATGTTGTTCATTAACACAGCGTTCGTGTGTGTGTGTATGTGTGTGTGTGTGGAGAGCGGTGCGGAATGTGACCTTTAATGTGTGAATTAACACATCGTCCGTTGCAAAATGTGGGCTGTGGACGTCTCATTTTATCGGTAGGTCTGTGAACGTGATCTGTCACAAAGATGGAGCAAGAAGCCAACCACATTGTAATAGACACACACACACGCATGTACACGTGGAGTCCTGTAGCTCAGCTGTGAGAGCGCTCGCCTCACAAGCAAGCGACCTGGGTTCGATTTCCGGCAGGGCGAAACCTTGGGCAAGTTTCATTACTCCACACACACACGGCTCTGTTTACCCGGCAGTTGCGACCGTACATTTAATATGATTTGCGCGAAGTATGAGTTATGTCAAACCTGTATAGAATACAAACTCTTGAACTGGACTTGGGCAGATGTACCACTTGGGCGATTATACGATTTATACAGCACAGAAGGAGGCCATTCGGCCCATCGTGCCTGTGCTGGCTCTTTGGAAGAGCTACCCATTTAATCCCACTCCCCCGCTCTTTCCCCACAGCTTTGCAAATGTTTTCCTTTATAAGTACCTATCCAATTCCCTTTTGAAAGTTATAATTGAATCTACTCTCCACCAGCCTTCGAGGCAGTGTATTCCAGACCGTTACACCTCTTCTGTGTCAAAAAAAAATGTCTTCTCATTTCCCCTCTGGTTCTTTTGCCAATTATCTTAAATCTATACTCCTGCAAGTTTTACTGTATATCAATGCTCAAGAGAATATTTTCCAGTACAGTTGGTGCCTCGGACTTTACTGTATCTAATAACAGCCGAACCTCCCACTCTGGGGCCCCAGCGTTAGTTGGAAGCTCTCCGGTTACTCCCGGGCTGTCATCCACGGACTGAAATACCAGCAACACGTCTGCCTGAAGCCTCGGTTCAGGTCAGGGCTTAAAATAAGAAGGGAATTTCTGTCCGTGATCCAGGCCCGGATTCCAGATAATTCCCATCCTAGCAGGTGACCTGATGGTTAATTCCTGTGACTTCGGCAACTCTCTCACACTGCAAAAGGCCCTTAACATTCCTTGTATTGTTGGCACGGTGCCCAAGCTCATCAGATAGGCAGTGGCGAAGTTTGTGGGTTCGAGCCCCACTTTGGGATTTTGAGCTCACAGTCCAGGCTGATGCTCCAAAGCAGTGCAGTGGGGGGGGTGGGGGGTGAGGGGTGTGAGGTGTTGAGTTGTCAGAGGTGGGGTTCCTTGGATGAGATGTTAAACCAAGGTCCCGTCTGCCTGTTCAAGTGGACGTCAAAGATCCTCTCCCCCAGCGTCCCATCTAACATTCCCCCCAGATAGGATTAGTCACTCACCTCATGGTTATTTTTGGGGGCATTACTGTGTACGTTTGCCTTAAATACTTACCCCCTTAAGTGTTTTGTGCGCAAATGCACCAGGGTGTGCTTATTTTGAAGTGAAGGGGTTCAACCCCTTTCATGTTAGGAGGATGTCCCATGGCAGGATATACCGTCTAAAGTGTAGTGACTGCGTATTTTGTGGGACAACACAGCAGCCCAATTTGCCCATGGGATTGTCGGCCAGGACACCAGGAGAGCGAGAGAGAGACAGAGAGAGAGAAAGAGAGAGAGAGAGAAACAGCCGTTGGACCAGAATCGATCCTAATTTTTTGTAAAAAAGAGGAATAAGACGAATATTTGAGAACAAATAGAAGATAAAAGTAATTTCGAAAGGGCCAGGGTTGGCAGAGGGCCGCTGGTGAGCTGCCATCGTACTGAAGCTTGAGATGACTTTCCTCTTTAACACCTCGAGTTTTGTGGCGCGGGGGGTTTTGGCAGCCAAAGTCTGGTAGTAATTTGGGGATCTGAGAAGTTGTTCCTTCCTCTTTGCGTTGAAGTTAAAATGGACTGAAATTTGATGATATTTCCACACCATTACGTCCGCACCATCACCCCAAGATTTCGCTCGACGGGCTTAAATGGAGGCGCTCGCTGGTGGGATGCGGTTATTGGTTCACACCAGTTGAGAATCGGTTCGGACCTGCTATTCCCCACCCTTCACAGGCAGGATACAGAGTAAAGTGTAGTGACTGTGCGTCTTGTGCGGTTCGAACTAAACCTGGCGTATATTTTGGGTTCCACTCACTTTTCTGGGATGGATCTGGTGAAGAGGGATAAAACACACGCTCTTCCCCACCCCAGAATTTTTCACCCCCCGACCCCCACCCCCCCCCCCCACCACACCCCACCCACCCACCCTCCACCCTCCGTCCGACAACGAAATTCTCTGGTAGCACACATTACTTACTGTATGGCAAATAGCTGCCACATTTGCTGGCAGGTGTAGTGACTGTGCATTTGGCGGGAATCGTAATAATATAAAAATCCTTGCATTTGACGTGGCGGCATATCGGGTCGCCGTCTCAAAGCGCTTCACGAGGTTTGCTGCGTCGTGCAGTGACTGTGTATTTCGTCGGCAAAAAACAGCAACAGCAATGACAGCCGCAACTCGCATTGATATAGCGCCTCTCACGGGGTGTAGCGTCCCGGAGAGCTTAAGTGTTCCACAGACAGCCGTGAAGGGAGTGCACGCTTTTTGAATAGTGCCGTGGGGGTGGATTCAACTCGCAGGGAGTGACCGTACGACCCAGTTCGCTGAACGGTGGCCGTTCATTTTGTTTTTTAACCGTGCCGGGTTATAGCGCGGGGTCTGAGTTTACGAACCCCGAAACCACAGGGTTGTAACGGGGCGATCAGAGAGGAGAGTCGGGGCGCAATTTTGAGAACCTCTCTGACCTACTATCCCCCTACTTACCTGCCCGTACCCTCCACATCCCCCGCCCCAACCGCCCTACCATCGGTGGCCGGACCTTCAGCCTCTCAGCCCCGAGGCTCTGCAACTCCATCCCCCAGTGCCTTCGCCGCCTCCTCCCTTTCCTCCTTCAAGGCCGGTCTCAAGACCTTTCTCTTTGACCGAGCCTTCAGCTCCCTTCTCGACTCTCTACCCCCTCCTCGCTCCCTCCCTTCCCTCCCCTCACCCTGACCATTTCCCCCCAAGGCTCGGGTCCTGACCCAACTGTCCAGCGCCTTGGGACGTCCTCCCGATGTGAAAGGCGCTCTATAAATGGAATCTTGTTGTTGTTGTTGATGTTGTGCTGCGCGCAATTGGCTGCCGCGTTTCGCTCACAAAACACGCAGTCAGTTCACTTGACGGTATGTTCTGTGGAGCGCTTTGAGACGTCTCGACAACGTGATAAGGGGCTGTGTCTGCTGCAAGGATTATTTATTGTCGGCATAAAAATCATCGATGATGAATTGAGGCTGTTTTTGTTTAATTCTCCAGCGAGCACGGGGTTAAGGGAATAAGAGCCCTGCGTCGCAATTGTTACGAGTTCATAGAACAGATTTGAAAGCCTTCACTGTGAATTCCTTACACCGCGCGCAAAAAAAATACAATGCGGGAAGAGAGAGAGAGGGAGCGAGAGAAAGAGAGAGAGAGAGAGAGAGAGACCGGCACAAGGCCACATCTGAAAGGTTTTACAATTTTCTTCTTTATTTTGGTTGCCACCAATTATATCCACCCTTACCCTCTCCAGAAGCCAAGCTCGTCTGACTTATTCACAGGGGGTTCAGTGTCTTGAGAGATGGCAGACTCCCTGCTTGGTCACTCTTTATGTCAAACACACATACACACACACACTGACAGACACACACACACGCACACACACACACACACGACTCACACATACGAATACACACATTCAAACACACCAACGCTCACAGACACAGACACACGCGCACCTACAAATCACACACGCGCGCGACTCACTGATACAAAACACACACAGACAAACACCTTAACGCACACAGGCAAAATACACACACACACACACACACACACACACAAAACACACACCCGCCAAGTGACTGTGTATTTCGTGGTAGAATTGCGGCAGTCAGTTGCACGCAGCAGTGTCCCACAAACAGCCATGGAGCGAAGGACCGACTTTATTTGGTAAGGGATTGTTGGTCGGGACGCTGGGAGAAAGAAACTCCCTTCTCTTTTCGAATAGCGCCGCGGGATCTTTAACATCCACCTGAACAGGCAGACGGGACCTGGGTTCAACGTCTCCTCCGAAAGACGACACCTCAGACATTGCAACACCCCCGCCTCCCCCCCAGCGCTGCATGGGAGCGTCAGCTCGGACTATGTCTTGAAGTCTTGAAGTGGGCTTGAACCCACAACCTTCTGACTCCGAGGCGAGAGAGAGAGATGGAGAGAGAGAGATGGAGAGAGCGCGCAACCCACTGAGCCGGGCTGACACAGTACAATAGCCAACGTCAGGTTCATTCGGTCTCCCCAGAAGTCTTATTTGGATTTGAATTGCCGTCTTTCATATCCTCCTTTGCAAGTTGCCTCCTAACAGCCACTTGAGAACAAGTGCGCTATTACTTCTGCCAAGAAGAGCGCCAGAGAAGGCATTACATATATAAAAAAAGACTCGTTACAAACCCACAATTGGAAATGTAATCGACTTTCCAATGTCTTCATTTCTGAAAGGCAGCCAACACCAATTCTGGAAAGCTTTCCTTAAAGCGAAATGAATTAGACTCCTCCGTTAAGCCATCGTTTTTTTTGGGGTGGGGTGGGGGGCCCTTCGATCTCAGCGTTAGGCTAAGTGACCGGCGATGTGTGGTATTTCCCGTTTCACCCGGGTACTGGGGCTTTCGGAGGGTGCCGTCGGGAGATTGGGGTCTGGAAAAAAAAAAGTAAATAAAATAAAAGTTTCGCCCACAAAATACACAGTCACTGCACTTTACAGTATATCCCGTGAAACACATTGAGACATCGCGACGACATGATAAGGCGCTGTATCAAATGCAAGGGCTATTATTATTATCAATTTGCTGGTCTCTGTAGGCCCTGTGCTCTATGGAGAGCTCTTGGGTCTGCGAGAAGATTGGAATTGAGCAAAGACTGACTGCTATATACTGGAGTGGATTTGTAACATTGGGTCTTCTTTACTCACATTAATGCCAATAACGCCACTGCCCTGAGGCAGCGAGCGAGCGAGTGAGGAGCCAAGCCGTAAATTCAATTCCATTTGTTTTCCGGTTGGCTTAAGCTTAAACCCACAAACTCCCTGACTTGGAGGTCGAGCGTGCCACCGACTGAGCCAGGCTGACACACACACACACACGCACACACACGCACACACGCGCACGTACACATGGCCTTGGAGAAGCTGATGGGGGGGGGTTTGGGGGCGGCGGAGGATGTGTGTGAGACGGGAGAGAAATGTGACACGCTTACTCCAGTTGCCTTTGGCACCGGCTCCCGAACAGCTGTACGTTACGAGGCAGAGAAATTAGCCGTCGAGCTCCGGCGGCCCGAGGGGAGGATTTAAGCGCTGTAGGATTCCTCGCAGATTTTCTGCAAGGGCTTGGGATTAGCAAGGAGCTGCTTGTTATCTGCCTTCTCAGGGCGGGGGGAGTGAGTGGAGAGGAGAGGGTAGGGGGTGTGGGGGGTGGTGGTGTGTAAAAATACACCATATCAGTTCCTTTCTGCGCAAGACCAGATCCGCCCGCGTCTGAATGTTATTTTTTTGGGGGAGGGGGTAGTTCCTGGTTTTACGGCACTCGGTACCCGTTAGCAACAACAAGGCTAAATTGCTCACGTCAACCCACGACTGTTTGTGGGACACCACTGGGCGCAAAAATGTCTGCCCGCAAAACATACAGCCAGTTCGCTTGACGCTACAATGGGCAAAGCCCTTCGAGACGTCTCGAAGACTTGATAAGGTGCTGTATCAAATGCCAAGATTATGATTATTATGATTATTATTATAGCAGTCTCGGTTGAGGATCTCGTCTCGACGCTCGTCTCGATCTCTGCTGAACGCTTGGCGGGGCTGGGGGGGGCGGGGGGGAGGGTGCCGGTGAGTGGGAATTGTCGGGCCGGGTCGTGCACGGCCCCACTCACCCAGCGGTTCCCTGTTGGCTCCTCTCCACTCACTCCCCCCTCGAGCCGTCGCGCACGGCGAGTGTACCGTCAAGCGGAGTGGCTGTTTGCAAAAGTGCCGAGGCTCTAGACTCGAGAGCAATGGGATCCAGCGAGCCCAAGAGTCGTTCTGCTTTGCCCTTTATCGTGCTGATTCTACTAATGAGATCTTCCTGACATCTCGGTGCTTTTGTTCCGAAAAGCAGCCTGGCTCGGTCTGATAGCTCTCCTTAAAATGAAGTGAAATAGGATCATCCGGCAATTATTTTAGCCCTCGACGGAACATTAAGCTGGACTGACTGGGAATCCGTCATTCCGAGCGGGCCTTATTATCTCACTCTGCGTCGCCCGGTCAGGGCAACAAACTCTTTCCTCCCACACACACACACACTACAGTGTACATTACGGGGGATTTATTCAATGCAGGTCGGCCTTTTTGATTGATTTTCGCCCACGAAATATACAGTCGGTCCACTTTACAGTCTATCCCGCGAAGCGCTTTGAGATGTATCACATGCAAAAATTACTAATATTTTGGTTTTGAAAGATATTTCCTGTAATATTAAAGGGGTGTGTTTCAGTGTTCGCTGAGTGTAAGGGGCTGACACGCACACGTGCACACAACATGCGTCAGCCTGGCTCAGTTGGTCAGAAGGTTGTGGGTTCAAGTCCCCAACTTCGGCACTTTTGTACTCATATCGTCTAGGCTGACGCTCCCGTGCAGCGCTGGTGGGGGGGGTTGCGCTGTCGGAGGTGCCGTTCTTCGGATGAGACGTTAAACCGAGGTCCCGTCTGTCTGGTCAGGTGGACGTTAAAGATCCCGCGGCGCGATTCGGAAAGAGAAGGGACTTTCTCTCTCCTGGTGTCTTGGCCAACAATCCCCCAAATAAAATTGGTCGCTCACTGCCACGACTGTGTGCCAATTAGCCGGCACGTTCCACCTACAAAACGCGCAGTAACTACACTTTATAGAATATCCTGTGAAGCACTTTTGAGGCTTGTTGTCGTTAAAGGCACTATTATCAATTGTATGGGTTATTACGATTATTTTATGATCATCCTTCAGGAATACCAATTCTATCTAAAAACACATCCCTTGCCCAGGGAGCACACAAATCACTGGCGGGTGATTATTTTTCCACACGGGCTCAACACACAAATAAAAAGGAATAAAATAAATGTTGCTTACCTGCAGGACTTGGCAGCAGGAATGTAGGTTGAGAGCGATAGGGAATGACGGGAGAGTCCTCGCGGGGTTCAAAAAGAGACCAGGCGATGAGGTGAAAATTGCGGTGAGGGATATGTTAATTAACACCTACGGTGCTAAGTCGCACATTGTCTGAGGGGGATAAAGAACGAGGACCGGTGGATGCGTTCACTGGTCTTTATCCACACCTTTGTCAGCTCCCGGCTGGAGTCCTGTGGCGTAATGGTTCGGTTCCCGGGCAAATAATATTCATTTGGTCATGCAATCCACCGTACGAGGCAACCGGTGAAAGAGTGCCCGAAACGCTGAACTGCTTAAACTGTCCCGTAGCGTAGCAGTTAGAACACTTGCCTCGCAAGCGAAAGGACCCGGGTTCAAATCCGGGCAGAGAGAAACCTTAGGCCAAACTTCCGCCACGCCCACACGCCTCTGTTTGCCTCGCAGTAAGTAGGAATCCCACTTGTTAGTGGATTGGCAGAATCGCTTTATCCCTCCCCCCCCAAAAAATAACGTTAATTTGGTCACTCAATCCACGACTGTTTGCGGGGACGCTGCTGTGCGCAATTGGCTGCCGCGTTCGCCCACAAATATACAGTCGATTCACTTTACGTGAAGAGCGCTGTATCAAATGCAAGGATTATTATTATTATTAAGGGCTTTGAAACGTCTCGACAATGTGATAAGCGATTCTCTGGAACTCCATAACCTCGATGCCTCCATCTTGGCTCTCCCCCCCCCCCCCTCCCCTCTCCCTCCCCCTCCCACATGTCTTCGAAAGTCTTTGGCTTGAAACCTAACTCTGTGGTCGCCTCAAGATGTTATTCTATGTGGAGGTCGGGCTAAATAAATACAAGTTGT
Source organism: Callorhinchus milii (assembly GCF_018977255.1). Lineage (NCBI taxonomy): Eukaryota > Metazoa > Chordata > Chondrichthyes > Chimaeriformes > Callorhinchidae > Callorhinchus > Callorhinchus milii. The sequence goes on along the minus strand of NW_024704746.1, from coordinate 66,037,110 downwards.
TGTTGGTCTACCGATGCGAGAGAGGCAGGAAACTCCTTCTCTCCCACCCCCCACCCCCCCACTAGACATCCAACAGGGACAGGATATAATCCGGCAGCTGTCTGGGATAAAGCAACGGACTTTGACGATTTTACAAACACAACCCGCCCTGTTCGTTGAAGAGCACCGAGTGCGGGGCTGCGTTACTTACTTGAGAGCAACTGTCTACGCAGACAGCAGCTGCTAATCCTGTTACAGGCTCCATTGCAAGGCGAGCGCATCACACAATAATTGTAATCCTTCCACTTGATCATCGCGCCTTATCGGGTCTTCCAGACGCCTCAAAGCGCTTCACAGGATATACTGGAAAGTGGAGCGACGATTGTACTTTGCTGGCGAAACGCGGCAGCCAATTGCGCACAGCCGCGTCCCCGCAAACGGGAGCGCTCGGATTAACGTCTCGTCCGAAGAGCGGGAGTGGGGGGGGGTGGGTTGGGGGTGGGGGGGGGCGAGCGTGGCCAGGTGGGGTGGGGGACGAGGGAGGGGGTGAGGACTGAGAGGAGAGAGAGAGCCGCGTGTCGGCGGTGGGTGGAGGGAGGGAGGGAGGGAGGGAGAGGGGGAGAGAAAGCGGGATGGGGCAGAGAAAAAAAATCAAGAAGAGGAAAAAAATTGGGAACGGTCTAAATTGAACAGAAAGAAACGATTGCAGCTTCTTCCACTGCGCAAAGTAACTCTGGCAGCAGTAAGTTAGGGCGGTCGAGATGGCAGGGACAGGCTAAGTAATGTATGTCCTGTTAGCAGCGCAAAAGTTCAGCGAGCTCTTGAAGGTATTGCGAAATTGACGGAGGTACTTAATAATTTCCTCGCTCTTCACGTTAGTTTTAATGGATTTCGATGCCATCAAGGAGAGTGCCGTGAATTTTTCATGCGACTTCAATGGAAAGAGTTTTCTTTCTTTCTTTCTTTCTTTTTTTTTGGCATTGAAACCAAAACGCAGAAGGCACGCACGACACGCACGGAGGTTTCAGCGACTTTCGGCGCGAGGCAGCCTGGCGAGGAGTTAAGCGCTAAATGGAAACGGCGGAGCCCTGTGCGACGCAGGGCTTTTATGTTTTCAAGCAGCCGCGGCGTTGAGATGGTTCTCGTTCCTCCCCCCTCCCCGCTTGTCTGCCCCCCCATCCCTCCCGCCCGTATCTTCCCTGACGCGCAAACGCACACAAGTTTCGCGATTGGCTGCCGCGTTTCGCCCACAAAATAAGACAGTCACTCCATTTTTACGGTATATTCTGTGAAGCACTTTGAGACGTCTCAACGACATGATCACTCGCCTCCCCCGAGTTCGAGGTCCGTGGTTTAACGCCCACCATGTTGGGGACTTTAATAATAATAATAATAATAATAATAATAATAATAACCTTTGCATTTGATGTAGCGCCTTATCATATTTAAGCAATAAGTCTATTATTCCTTATATATCATAATAAATAACCTTATCTCAAAGCGCTTCACAGAATTTTACCGTCAAGTGGAGTGACTGTGCATTCGTAGGCGAACCTTGCAGCCAATTTGGCACACAGCAATGTTCCACAAACAGCCGTGAACTCGTGACTAATTTTACCAGGTGGATTGTTGGTCGAGACACCGGGAGAGAGAGAGAGAGAATCTCCCTTCTCTTTTCATAGGATCTTTAACGTCCTCCAGAACAGGCAGACGGGACCTCGGTTTAACGTCTCAGCCGAGAGATTGGGACCGGTGGCAATGCAGTGTAGCCCTCAGCGCAGTATTGGTGTGACCGCCCTGTCACGTCCCCAGTAAAGCAAGCGGGTGTCCTGTCTCGTTCCCACAATCTCTGCAAACGTCCCAGTTGTGTTTGGGGCCTATTAATAGGACTCATCTCGCTCTCTCACTTCCCTGTAGATTAGCAGCTTTCTTCACTTCACTTGCAGTGTCTCTCTCTCGACGTCAGTATTCCTGTAAGATCCCGAGAGTTCCTGTGGATATCAGTGAATGCTGCAGCATCATCATAAATAAAATAATGCGGTCGCTCAATCCACGGCTGTTTGCGGGGACGCTGCTGTGCGCTATTGGCTGCCGCGTTTCGCCCCCCCCCCCCCCCCCCCCCCAAAATATACAGTCAATTCGCTTTACAGTATATTCTGGGAAGCGCTTCGAGACGTGAATAGAGTAAATCCGGGTGGAATTTCAATCCATTTGTATGTGGACCTGCGCTTGGCTGTGAAGGGTATCATGTGCGTAACAAAACCTGTCGCTAGTAATTGTTCAGCTCTTATTAGATTCTGTTGGGGGTCCCTCTCTCTCTCTCTCTCTATCTCTCTTCCCCCCACCCCCCCCCCCTCAATACTGGCAAGTACTGAGCTGTCAAGTTAATCGAGTTACAGTGATTTATGAACCCTCACCAAGTTATGTATCATAGAAACGCCCGGTGGCACTAAATATTTATGGATTTGCGTAAGTTTTAAAGCGTATTTTATTAGTATTGTTTCATTTCTAGGAGTATCTACCTGAATTTTGACGGAGGAGAGAGAGAGAGAGAGAGAGAGAGAAGGAGGGAGGATGAGGGAGTGAGGGAGAGAGAGAGAAATAGGGACGGAGATAGAGAGAGGGAGGGAGAAAGAGAGGGTGAGAGTGAGAAAGAGCATGAGGGAGGGAGAGAGCGAAAAGGAATAGAGAGCGAAAAGGAAAAGAGAGCGAAAGAGAAGCAATAGAGAGAGAGAGAGAGAGAGAGAGAGAAAAGGGAGGAATTAATTTCCTTCCAATTCAGCAAACATGCACACAGTTGGAACGGATGGTTGGGAAGGAGAATTTACAGCATCACAGTAATGTGAGTGAGGTTAGGAACCAATTGATTGTTACACTCAGATGCCTTTCAGATTTGGCAGGGGCAGCGGTAATAGCGCTATAAAGTGGCAAAAGGCACGAGAATAATGGGTCGTAACGCTCTTCCTGATGAGACATTGCCGTAGCGGCAGAACTTGAAACCCACACACAGCGAGACGTTTACAACTGTGAGATCGCTGCTTGAGTGTCGTTGGCAGTCTGTTTGCGTCAGTCATCGCTGAGACTCACCGAGTTCATTCTGGGGATTGCAGATTACCGAGGGCTCCAGAGCCGTTCAGAAATCGCACACAATTTAAACGAGAGCCATTTAGTGTTGGAAAAGAGAAAACCAATCCTCGCATTTGGCACAGCCCGGTGACTTTCGCGTCGGCAGGACATCTCAAAGAGGCTTCGCAGGGCAAATACACCCCCCGCAGTAACGTGTAGTTACTGGGTGTTTAAGAAGGGGAATCGCGGCAGCCAATTTGCGCACAGCAGTTTCCTCCACAGTTTTTTTTTGGGGGGTGGGGGGGGGGAATTCATCCGGGTGTCTGCCACGTGCGGAAACCCATCACCGTTGCGGATGAGCCTCCAAACCGAGCTGAGAATTCGCCGCCTCCCACCGACACGTGGAAATCCCAGAGATGGATTGTTGGAATGGAATGCGCTCTCTCCCTCCCTCTCCCACTCTCTCTCTCTCTCTCGCTCTCTCTCCCCGGGGCCCCACATCAGGTCTGAAAGAGAATCCCATGCCCTGAGAAAAAGCAGGCCAAGAAAAGCTGAAAGTTTTTTTTTTTGACACGTGCACTCGGACTCGCGCGCGCGCGCACGCACGCACGCACGCGCTGCAGTTCTCCCCAGTCCGAAGCGAGCTTAGGATGGATCCGTTTTCTTTCTCTGCGCCCTTCGTTGCTTTGCCTCCTCGCTTAACAGTACGGAACACACGCTCACACACACGCGCACACACACACACACACACACACACAGCCGAATAGTGTCATGGGATATTTTAGCGTCCAACCTCAAGAGGCAGACGCAACCCGGGTTTAACAGTCTCACCCGAAGGACAGTACCTCTGACAAAGCTCTGCACTGGGGCGTCAGGCCAGCGTGTGAGCTCAGTAAATCCCGACGTGGGGTGGTGGTGGGGGGGCTTGAACCCACAACCTTCTGACTCGGAGGCGAGCGAGAGAGAGAGAGAGAGAGAGAGAGAGAGAGTGCGGGCTACCAACTGAGCCGGGCTGACAGCCTGGCCCCAAAGTAATCCAAGCCAGAAAGGATGCAGTCAAGGGCATGTGTCATTGTTAAATGTGGCTCTTGTATTTGGATGAATTAACATAAACCCACGCATTGTTCACTTCCCTTTTAAATCCTTGTGCGAAAAAAGGTCCTTCCGATGGAATACCGTCGCCCTGGAATTAAAATTAAAATCGAAAACTCATTGATGGGAATCAAGCATTGAGACAAATGTATTGCACGGTCCTGTGTGGGAGCAGACATTATTATTACAATAATTACGGTTGTCGGTCAGATGGAGAGTTTCAAGGCAACGGTTTAGTCAGACACACCTCAAGCCATTTTGCGTTTATACAGCGACTTTGCCCCTGGGGGTGACGGGGGGAGAGAGGAGGGCAGAGTGGGTGGGGGGGGGGGGCAGGAGATGACCAAAACCGTGGTTGAAGAGGTAGGGTCTTTAAACGTGGGGAGGGAGGAAGCGAGCGATGGAGTTCTAGAGAATGGGGTTCAGATTCAGGTTTCCTTCCTCCACGCACCTCTTCTTTAGTTAGCGTTAAGTAGCGACCCGGTTGTTTGTCGATTGCTGATCGTTTTCCAAGGGGGTAATAATCCCCTCCAAAAATAAATTGGGTCACTCAATCCATCGCTGGTTGCGTGGACCCTGCCTGCCGGGCGCAATTGGCTGGGGTGTTTCGCCCACAAAATACGCCGTCAGTTCACTTTGCAGTACGTTCAGTGAGAAGCTTTGAGACGTCTCGAAGACGTGATAAGGCGCTGTATCAAACGCAAGGATTATTATTGTTAATAATAATGATATAATTTTTTTAATCAAACAACTGACTAAGTCTCGGTGGGTGGTAGCTGGGAGCGCGTAAGCGTGGAAGGAAACGTCTAGAGCGTTGGTGCAAAGCTCACAAGCTGCGGGGAATCGTTAGCAGGGGAGGGAGCGGGAGAGGTATTAACTTAAAAGGGGTATTAAATTAAATCTCTGCAAACGGTTTCTCCTCCAGCCCCCACACTGTCTCGTGCAGCGTTCCTCGGGGCTCTGTCCTCCTCGGTCCCCTCCTCTTCACCCTCTACATGCTCTCCCTCGGTGACATCATCCGCAGACATGGGGTAAATCTCCCCATGTATGCGAATGACACACAACTCTATCTCTCTGCCTCCACCCTGAGCTCCAGGCCTACTGGCGTCCTTCCCAAATCCTCCCTTCGCAGGCTGCAGATCGTCCAAAACTCTGCAGCTCGTGTACTCTCACGCACCAGGCTCCGTGGCCTCCTCACTCCCAGCCTCACCCGACTCCACCGGCTCCCCATCCCTCAGGGGATCGAATTCAAGATCCTCGTCCTCACTTTCAAGGCCATCCATGGCCTTGCCCCCTCCTACCTCTCTGACCTGATGACTCCCTACCAACCTGCCCGTTCCCTCCGTTCGGCGGGCTCCCGCCTGCTCCATGTCTCCCGCCCGACCCGCCCTACCGTCGGTGGCCAGGCTTTCAGCCTCTCTGCCCCCACGCTCTGGAGCTCCATCCCACGGTCCCTTCACCTCACTTCCTCCCTCGCATCCTTCAAGGCCGGTCTCAAGACCCTCCTCTTCGCTCGTGCCTTCAGTGGCTCTCCCACCGCTCTGCCTTCCCTCACCCCCTACCCCACCCTTCCCCCATGCTGGGGCCCCAACACCTGACCTTCCAGCACCTTGGGATGTCCTCCCGACGTGAAAGGCGCTCTATAAACGTAATGTTGTTGAAGGGAACAGAGGAGGTGTGTTAAATTGGGACTGTGGCTCCCTTGGAAACGAGTGATTTCGAAACGATTAATTCGAGAACCCTGCAGCCCCCCAATTATTAGGATTGACCTTCCCCACTCCCTGCCCCACCCACCCCCCCCACCACCATCATGCTGGTATCTCTCTCCTTTATCTTTCCGATGAACGAGAGCCACCTATGAATCACCCGATGAGGGGCTTCTGTTTGATAATAGTAATAATCCTTGCATTTGATAACGTCTGATCTGGAGTCTCACCTACATCTGTCTCCAGTGGACCTACATCTATCAACGGGCCCACATTCCCCCTTCACCACCCTCTTTCTCTTAATCTATATATAAAACGTTTTGCTGTTGCCCTTGATAGCCCTTGAATTCTCCTCTCTTTTGCTCTCGCACTATTTCTCTCACTCCCTCAGACTCTTGGTCGCTCTCTCCTATTCTGACTCCTGCTGCCCCTCGCTTGCTCTCGCTCTCTCGCTCTCCGTCACGCTCTTGCTCACACTCTCCTTTCACAATTTGCTCTCTCTCTCTCTCTGTATCGCACTCTTGCTCTCCCCTTATCAGACTGTTCCTCTCTCTTTTCACTCACTCTTTCTCTCTCACTCTTTTGCACTCTGGCTCTCTTTGGCATCCTTGCTCACGCTCTCTCTCTCTCTCTCTCTCTCTCTCTCTCTTTCTCTCTCTCTCGCGCACGCGCCCGCGACACCAGATGCCATTAGATAAATAATCGGGACGTTGGAAAGAAACATAACAATTAAAAAAAAAAAATCGCTTGCTATTTGGCTGGGATCTGGCTGGTGAGAATGTTGTTGGCGTCTTTAACAGCTGTGATTAGTGGCATTTCCTCGAGCTCCAGATGGCCCTGAATGTCACCAAACAGCACGCAGAGATTAAAACACCAGCGAAGAGAGACGTGGAATTGGAGAGAGATTTAAAGCGGGTTTTAAAAAAAAATACAGTATGTCTGTAGTCTTGCAAAATCCTGTCGCCTTAATCAGGCGGTTTCATCCCGTTCCAAACACAGATCAATACAATAATAATAATCATCATCAACCTTGCATTTGTTGTAGCACCTGATCAAAGCGCTTCGCAGGATATACTGCAAAGCGAAGTGACTGTGTGCTTTGTGGGCGGAACGCGGCAGCCGATTGCGCACAGCAGCGTCCCCGCAAACAGCCGTGGATTGAGGGACCAATTTTTTTTTAAAAGGGGATTATTACCGCCGGAAAAAGCATTCTGTCAATCGGCTAACAACCGGGTTCACCGCTTACTTACTGCGGAGTCAAAAGAGACGTGTGCGCGGGAGTAAGGAAAGTTGCCTAATGCTTCACCCCACCCCGGGAAATACAAAAAGAAATATATTATTCTTTCGGGGAGTGTTTTTTTACACACACCAGCAGTTGCGCGTTGTTTTAGATCATTGTGGTGCTCGTTGGATTCTTATTGAGGAATCCTGTCTGGGTTCTATCCCAAAAGAGTTCCTAATATTTCCCCAGGCCGACAATTCCCCGGATAAAATTGGTCATTCACTTCCTGAGGGTGGTCAACAAATGGAACAGGTTGCCAGGAAGAATGGTTGAGGTTAGGACACTGGGACTTATTTAAAAAACAGCTTGATGCAGTCTTAGGTGGATTTTACAGTAAAGTGTAGTGACTGGGTGTTCTGGAGGGATGAGATCGGATGGGCCGAAGGGCCTTCTTCATCCGAACTGCTCTTGTGAGTCAATAAAAATAATAACTTGGTCACTCAGCCCACGGCGTTTGTTTGAGGGACGGGCGCTGCTGTGCGCAATTGGCCGTCGCCTTTCGCCCGCCCACGAAATGCACGGTCAATCCACTTTACGGTATGTTCTGCGAAGCGCTTTGAGACGGCGCGATAAGGCGCTATATCAAATGCAAGGATTATTATTATTATTATCTAACGCTAACACCTCTCGTTCCCAACAAGCCCCGAAATCCGCAGAGAAAGTCGTTATTAAAAAATAACGCACGGAGATAGCGAGGACCGCAGGGCAACTAAAGGGGAGCCTGTGACTGTCAATTGATGGTTAATTCCCGCGGTGTTAAATCTTTCGGAGCGGAGTTTGCAACGATTCTGCAGCCCTTCAAATCGAGAGCAAAAATAGTGTTAGCAATAGAGAGCCAACGCTCATTGGGTGGGGGCAGGGGAAAGGGGGTGTGGTGGGGTGAGGTTTGAGTGGTCGGGGGGTGAGGAAATCTTGTTAATGTTGTACGCTCTTTATATTTTTGCCTCTGTTCAATCCTCAATGCGTTTTTCCGAACCCTTTCCTGATGATCAGGCACCTCCTGCTGTCATTGCGAGATCTTTCATCCCATTTCATCTTCGTTCGATCGTCGTCTCCTCATTAGCAGACTCCGCCGCCTCCTTGCCTGTATTTATGTCCGTGCGCTTGTTTGCGATGTACCGCAGCATTACGCGGTTCCTTTGTCTCTCTCTCGCTCTCTCTCTCGTGCATGGGGATAATAATAATAATAATAATGATAATAATAATCGTTGCATTTGCTACAGCGCCTGATCACGTCTTAGAGACGTCTCAAAACGCTTCACACACCCAATACTGTAAAGTGGATTGACTGTATATTTTCACACACACACACACACACACACCCACCAAGTGCCGTGTGTCGTTGACGCTGTTTTGAAGATGTTTTAATTTATTAAATAAAACATAAAATAAAACATAACGGGGTGAATCATCAGATCCTAACTCCTCTAACTCCAGCGAAACCAGTACCCGAACTGTATTTTATTGTCGTCCTTTTTTGTTAAGATAATATTTTATTTCATATTATATGTATTTGTGTGTGTATGTGTGTGTGTGTGTGTGGGTATATATATTTATTCCTACGTATATAAAATTATTACTTTACTCTCTTCCGATAAAGTAATAATTTTATGTACGTAGAGTAAATTATTACTTTATGACTTTATGACTTTATCACTTATTATTAAAATTATTACTTTATCGGAAATGACCCTCTCACCGCCGTTTTTTTTTTTTTTTCCGCGCGTGCGCTGCGCGTTGGGAAGTCCTCCGGACCTGAAGGGCGCTCCTCACCGAATGTAATTTTGTGGTCGTTGTTGTCGTTGTGTGTTGCAGGTTGTTGTTTTGTAACGTTTTACACTAGAAAAGCAGCTCTCGAGGCACAGAACGCCCTGCACAACATTAAAACTTTACCTGGGGTGAGTACCCGCGACTCCGCTCACGCCACACGCACGCCAAGCACGCGGCAAGCGCACGGACGCGGGCTCGATCCTCACGGGGGCTGTCGCTCTTCGCTCCCCTGCGCGGGCGGTCTGGGTCAGGCGGATATCTTAAGCGTTCAACATCGACAACAGCTTGCATTTATTATAGCGCCCCCCTTCCCCCTCACACAGGGTAGCGCGCTTGACAGTGGCGGAGCACGACGCCAAGCCATGGGGGGGTGGGGGGGGTGAGTGACCGTAGGCACGGTCGAAGAGGAAGGTCTTCAGGCGCGTCCCTGAAGTCGGGGAAGGTGGGGGGGGGGGGGGGGGCGAGCCGGAGGGATTGAGGAAGAGGGTTCCAGATTTTCGGGGCCCAGTGGCTGAAAGTGCAGCCACCAACCGGTGGAACGAAGGGCACATGGGGGGCGTGCAGGAGGCCGGAGCCGGTCGAGGGGAGGCGTTGGGTGAGGGTGGGGGGGTCGGAGAGGTCGGGAGGTGCCAGGGCGTGAGGGGTTTTGAACACCAGCGCGAGATCTCGCGATTGGGGGTGTGAATTAATCCCAAACCTGCCTCTGGCATTGGGATCAGCTCATCAGAATTTACAAGCTTCCTTCCGCCTTCCATGTACCTGGGCCGTTCACGTCAGGAATTTCCGAGACCCTACAGTGAACCTCGCGGTATCAGTTGGGACCGTACATTTAATATGACTTATGCAAAGTATGAGTTATGCCAAACTTCCATCAAATATAACCTCTGGTGATATTAAGGAGAGGGGGGTGGTGGGGGGGGTGAGGGGTTTGTTACCCCTAGAAGGGTAAAGGCATCGGGATCATGAAGATAATAATAATATAATAATCCTTGCACTTGTGACACCAGTTGTCTCTGGGACCAGCTGTTCACCTCGCCCAGAAGTCCAGCCGAGTTCGGAGTCCATCCACTCTGTGCTGAGAGGTGGACGTAAAACCGAGTCGACGATCAAATAATCCTCGCATTTGATACAACAGCAGCAAATTACACTTGTATAGCGCCCTCCACGTCCCAGGCCACTGGACAGTCGAGGAGTTTTGGACCCGAGTTGGGGTCAGGAGAGGAGGAGGACAGGTGGGATGGAGTTGGGAGGGTGGTCAAAGGCCGAAGGTCGAAGAAGAAGGTCTTTCAGACGGGACTTGAAAGAGGCAAGAGAAGGGGATGAGGCGTAGGGATTGCGGGATAGAGATACAGCGCTTTTCACGTCGGGAGGACGTCTGAAAGCACTTCACTTCACAGGCTATATCATCAACTACAGTGACTGTGTGTTTTTGTAGGTGAGCAATCCCCCAAATAAAATTGATGATTCCACGATTGGGACGCTGCTGTGCGTTTCGCCCACAAAATGCACGGGTCAATTCACTTTACGGTATCTTCCCGTGAAGCGCTTTGAGACGTCTCGACGACGTGATAAGACGCTGTATCAAATGCAAGGATTATTATTATGATGATGATGACTCCAGTGCTGTTAAAGTGGGCATCTCGGGATTCAACCCATTAGCTTGGCATCGGATTACTACCAATTAATGGTCTGAATGGGGTGTTTGTGGTGCGAGTTACATTCTACGGTTCTGTGTTTGGCACACGTTTTACACGCACGCACTCGCCCAGCGAGTACATCTGTGCTCTGTCCTCTCGAAGCACGGCAGACGAGGGTTGCTCTCGGTGCTTGTAAACTTCTTATCCCATTTGCGCAGCACAAAGCATTTGGTCCGCAGGTTCGCTGCCAAAGCTCAGACCAGCCTGTGCTCAGAAGAGAACGGAAGCCAGTCGCTGGTTTTTCTCTGCCTCCTCTCCCCTCCCACAAGGTGTAGCAAAGACGTGACTAAGAGCTTTGGCAGCGTTTAGAATAATCATACTTATCCTTGCATTTGATATAGAGCCTTGTCACGGTCGTTGAGACGTCCCAAAGCGTGTCACAGAATGCAGCCAATTTTTGTGGGCGAAACGTGGCAGCCAATTCCGCACAGCAATGCTCCACAAACAGTCGTGGATTGAGTGACCAATTTTTTTTTGGCTGGTGGGGAGGGGGGGGCATTATTACCGCGGGAGAGCAATCCGCCAATCGACTGACAACCCACCGTGTTCCTACTCACTGCGACGGAAACAGAAGCAGTAAGGAAACTTGCCGAAGGTTTCGCCTGACCCGGGTATCAAACCCGGGTCCTCCCGCTCGCGAGGCGAGAGAGCTAACCACTGAGCTGCAGGAGTTCATTGTTTGCGGAGCGAGAACAAAGTGGGCAGGGAGTAAGGTGCCCTCGGGAAGCCCTTCGGTCGGTGGAAATAGAATCAGAGGGAAAATTTATCAAACTCAGGCCCTAATCTAAGAGAAACCCAGAGAGCCGCGAAGGCAAACCTTGGAAGATCACAACCTGGTTGGAAATGAATGGAGGGGCAGACCCAGTTACAGGATCTGGAGAGTCAGGTATCTCGACGACGTGATAAGGCGCCGCATATCAATAATGATAGTAATAATCCTTGCGTTTGACAACAGCGCCTATTCGTGCCTTCGAGACGACTCGGAGCGCTTCGCAGAACGTACTGTAAAGTGAATGGACCGTATCTGGTGGGCGAAACGCGGCAGCCAATTCCGCACAGCGGCGTTCCCACAAGCAGCGATGAAGTGATTGACCAATATAGATATATATATAATAATAATCCTTGCATTTGATATAGCGCTTTTCACGTCGGGAGGACGTCCCAAAGCGCTTCACAGATCACACTGTAAAGTGAATTGACTGTCTACTTGTGGGCGAACGCGGCAGCCAATTGCGCACAGCGGCGTTCCCACAAGCAGCGATGAAGTGATTGACCAATACATATATAAATATATTTTGAATGAGGATTTCTTCGGTGCGGGGGGTGAGGCGAGGGGCGCGATAGCGACTGAGCCAAGCTGACACACACCTTAGCCGATATGTTCCCAGTGGGGTGGGTTTTTTTTAGCAGTGAAAGGCAACCATGATACAGTAACAACTCAGGAATCCTAATAGGTGTTGGGATTGATCCAGGACCATGGATAGCGACGAGAGACTGACTTTCTGTGTAATAGGGGAATGCGGCCCTTTTGGTGTCAAGTACCCGTCAGGCTTTTGTTTTTGTTTCTTTAACGTCAACCGAACAGTGTCTAAGCCAGTTCGACCTTTAAATAAATTCCGCCCCCAGATTTCTTACCCCCCCACCACTCCCCTCCCACCAACCTGTCCGTAACTTCCGCTCAGCAGGCTTGCCTCACGTCCCCCGCCTCGCTCGCCCCAACATTGGCGGACGGGCCTTCTGCCCCCAACCTCTGGACCTCCATCCCGCAGTCTCTCCGCCTCGCCGCCTCCCTTGCCTCTGTCTCCAAGACCCTCCTCTTCGACTGTGCCTTCGGTCACCCACTTACCGCTACCCTCTACGCTCTCCACCCCTCCTGATCCCAACCCCCTGCTCAGCTCCAAACCCCCCCCCCCGTCCAGCGCTTTGGGACGTCATCCTGACGTGAAAGCCGCTATCTAAACGTAAAATCTTTGTTATTTTCTGCTTATCTCTCTCTCTCTTTCTCTCTTTCTCGCTTCCCCAGTCTCTCTTTCTCTTCCCCTGCACCCCAGGCGTTTAAATCTTTCTTTCTCTTTCCGGTCTCTGTCCCTCTGTTTCTTTCATCGAAACACAGAAACAGGAGGAGGCCATTCAGCCTCTGAAGCCTGTTCTGCCATCTATAAGATCATGGCTGATCCGTACCTGAACTCCAATTCCCCGCCTTTGCCCCATATTCCTTGATACCCTGACCTAACAAATACCTATCCACCTCAGTCTTGAAGACGTGAATGGGTCCGGTATCCACAGCCGTTTGGGGGAGGGAGAGAGTTCCAGATTTCCACTACCCTTTGGGTGAAAAAACTGCCTCTTGAGTTGACTTTCTCCAGTATTGGGGAGTCCTGTAGCTCAGTGGTTAGAACCCTCGCTTCTCAGGGAGGCAGGGCAAGATGTTGGGCCAGTTTCCTTACTCCACACGCCTCTGTTTACTTAGTAGTAAGTAGGAACCCGGTTGTTAGTCGATTGACGGATCACTTTTCCGGGGGTAATAATCCCTTCCAAAAAAAAAATGATAATAAATTGGTCACTTCAATCCACGACTGTTTGTGGGGACGCTGCTGTGCGCAATTGGCTGCTGCGTTTTACCCACAAAATATACAGTCAATTCACTTTACAGTATATACTGTGAAGCGCTTTGAGACACCTCGAAGGCGTGATAAGGCGCTGTATCAAATGCAAGTATTATCACTTATTATTATCTGTCTCACTCTCCCCGTTTTGTTTGTCTCGCTCGGGAGGAAAATGAGCTCTAAACAGGAGACGCTGCTCAGTGTTTGCAGTTGAATTTAACACAACATGACTCCAACTAAATAATGTGCCAGGGTCTTCATCTCACAGTGTGAACCAGGTGTATGTTAGTTTAGGATTCAAGGAGCTTGGAATAGTGGCCGGTTCTCATCAAACAGCCAGGACTTCCCACTATGTTACTTACAAGGCAATTGCATTAATCATCCGTCCGTGAGAGATTGATGGTGTCTGACCAGCTTCTACGCTAGCGACTGGTGACAAATCTGTTGCTAAAACTGACATTAATTGCCCGTGGGAGCCTGTTTATCACTTGCTGCGACGCGATTTCTCCTTTGCTTCTCGGTTGGCACCCTGTTTAAAGTGGGCATCGGTCCTCCTGCGTGAGATCTTGGAGCCCCGTAGCGTAACGAGAGGACCCGGGTTCGATTCCCGGGCCGGGGCGAAAATCTTGGTCAAGTTTCCTTATTCCGTTCGCCTGTTTGCCGAAGCGGGAGAGTAAGTAGGAACCCGGTTGTTAGTCGATCGGCGGATCGCTTTCCGGGGTGGGGGTAATAATAATCCCACACCAAAAAAAGTGCGGTCACTCAATCCACGACTGTTTGTGGGACACAAACACACTACGGGATATTCTGTGAAGCGCTTTGAGACATGTCGACGGCGTGATAAGGCGCTATGTCGAACGGCAGGATCACTATTGTTATTATATCAACAGGAAGGGTGAACGCAATTGTTTTTTTTTTTGCTCGGCAAACGCTGTGCCGTTGTCATGAAAGGCAACGTATTGGCAGAATCCGTTGGGTTGCCAGTGACAACCGCGATTGCAGTCTTTCCCTTCAAAACCCCCAAAAAAACCTTCCACGGCGCAGAGCAGAGGAGTGGTTTTCAAAGCCTATTTAAATATTAAATATTAATTGAACACTTTTCCTGACGGCGCTGCCTTTCATTTCTCACCCGGCGATTCTCCGAACGGCTTCGCGAAGCTTCATTACTGCCAGGCAACTCGGCCGACGCAGAGGTTGCTTTGAACTCAGATATGAGTTGAGTTAATAGCCTTAATTAAAATTAGTTTCGCTTCCCCCCCCCCCCCCCCTCCCACCCCACCCCACCCGCGCTCTCCCCTCCTTGTTTATATTGACCTCAATCAGACTTCAAGAAGACAAACGCTCTTTTGTGATGCATCTCTTTAACAAGGCAACGAAAGGAGACGACAAAATGTGCGTGCGTGGGGTGGGGTGGGGTGGGGGGGGGGGCAGGAGTGAGGGGTGCGGTGGGGGGAGTTGTAACCGAGGGTCAAGGCGTGAGACATTAAAGAGACGTAAAAGGCGCCGCTTAAATGAGAATCTTATTGTAAAAGCAACCGCAACAATTTATAGTGATTTAATACAGTGCCTTTCACACCAGGTGAGTGTCCAAACGGGGGGGGGGGGGGGGGGGAGGTTGGGGGTAAAGGGAGAGTTTGTGGGGCAGGGAGGGGGAGAAAGCAAGAACGTGGTCCCAAAGATGTCTGAAAGTAGATTTTGTAGGGGGGCGGGTGGCAAGATATGAATAATAGTAATAATAATCCTTGCATTCGATACAGCGCCTTATCAAGTCTTCGCGATGTCTCAAAGCGCTTCACAGAATCTACTGTAAAATGAATCGACTGTATATTTTGGGAGCAAAACGCGGCGACCAACTGCGCACAGCAGCGATCCCCACAAACGCTCGTGGATTGAAGCGTCCAAATGATTTTTTTTTTTTTTGAAGGGTTTAATTACCCAAGGAAAAGCGATCCGCCAATCGACTAACAACCGGGTTCCCACTTACACTGCTGGGTAAACAGAGGCGTGTGGGTGGAGTAAGGAAACGTGCCCAAAGTTTCGCCCCCTGCCCCGGGAATCGAGCGAGCAACTCTACCACTGAGCTACAGGACTCAATCAGGGTAGTGTTTGCTGAGTAGAAGGAGTAGTGCAGTTGGATCAAGGATCAGGTGGAATTCGTCTCCCCTATCCCCCCCCCCACCCCGAGGGCGGTATCAAATGAACAACCACAACAATATCTTGGACACTTAACAGTGGCGGAGCTTGACACGATGGAAGGGGACAGAAAGGATGAGGGACTTGTAGGAGTTTAAAAGGTTGACGGGGTGATCTGATTGAGGTGTTCAACATAGTAAAGGGATTCGACAGGGTAGCCACAGAGAAACCATTTCCTCTGGTGGGTGGGGGGAATCCAGAACAAGGACAGGGCCTCGTCTTAAAATTAGAGCCGGGCGCCATTTAGGGGTGAAATCAGGAAGCACTTTATCACGCAAAAGTGAGTGGGAATCTGGAACTCTCTCCCGCTCCCAAAAGGTTGTGGGTTATGGCTGGATCCACTCACAGTTCTCACGACTGAGGTGGATAGATGTGTGTTAGGTCAGGGATCAAGGGGTATGGGCCAAAGGCCGGGTAATTGGATTCGAGGTACAGAGCAATAGAG
Organism: Callorhinchus milii; assembly: GCF_018977255.1. NCBI lineage: Eukaryota > Metazoa > Chordata > Chondrichthyes > Chimaeriformes > Callorhinchidae > Callorhinchus > Callorhinchus milii. The sequence continues at coordinate 66,021,274 of NW_024704746.1, read as the reverse complement.
TGGCAGAACAGGCTCGAGGGGCTGAATGGCCTCCTCCAGTTTCTATGCTTCTAAGACATCAGCCGAACGCTGTACTTAGCGGGCGGGGGGGGGGGGGGGGAAGTATCCCGGTCTGACAAGCAGGGACAAGCTCACACTACAGTGTCGGAATAATTTAGTGCCTCTATAAATCTTTCTTATGGATTGCTCGCGAGCTTGTCAGTTGACTGAAGATTTCTGGAGCTGCCCGGCTCTTGTGCATTTATCTACTCCGACACGAGAGCGGGTCACAAGAAGCCCGAAGATTTATAACTTTAAACAGCCTCTTGAGGGTGGACCCCATCCTAATCGACGGTCAAAATCGACGTCCCTTTTGATGTTCCTTTTCTTTTGCCCGAAAGAAAATTCCCGAAGATCTTGATTCCCCCCCAAAAAAATGTGAGCAGCTCGAACCTTCGACTTGGCCTGCTGTCAAAGAGTCGTTAATTCTTAATGAGTCTAATTGATTCGCTGAATCCACTAAATAATGTCAGCCTCGATTTAGACACTGCTCATGATAGAGTAGCCAGCCTGGCTTGTCAGTAAGTAGGACTTGGGCGGGCGGGGGGGGGGGGAGAGGCGGTAGACTGGCTCTGGCCTTCTGCTTGTCCCTTGTGTCCTTTCAGCCACTGCGCCCCGAAACTCTGGAACACTCAAGCGCTCTGCGTCGCCAACTCTGCGCGAGGGGGTGCTACGTAAATTGAACTCGATCGGATGGGGCGGGGAGTGTTGAGTTGAGCACAGATTATAGGTGACGGGTTTTTGTTTGCTGCTGCTGTTTTGTCTGCACCAGCCCAGCTCATCTCGTCTCAGCCCAGCTCAGGCATCTGTGCAAAATGCACAAGAGGCCCCGGCAAAATCCAACGGGTTCTGGCATAAGCGTCCCAGCTAAATTAGGTTAAGCGAGATGCAATTCTACCTGTGAATTTACAGCCGTCTCGCAGATTAAGTGATCATTTCCGTCAAATTGCACTAACTGCCTTGTCAGAAAGCATTCAGTGGCTCCATCTGTAGCCCCACGTCTGAGCCGCTGGGTAGGTAAGTAAGTAGGTAGGTATGTAGGTAGAGGTTGCCTCCTCGGCAGTCAAATTACCTGACTCGCTGTATCATATGTCAGCCTCTCAAACACTTCCAGACGAGGGAGTTTCTCTCTCACTGTGTGACCCCCACCCCCAGGAGCAATGGGGTCATTTGCTTCATTGGCTTATTATTTTTCTGCCGGGGGTGGTGGGGGGGCATACTAAAAGCACACCGTTGCTACGCTTTACTGCACGTTTTGTGGGTTGCGCCCACGACGTTTACAGGCAATTCGCGTTACAGCCTATCCCGTGAAGCGCTTTGAGACGTCACGAAGACGTGATAACGTGCTGTATCAAACGCAAGGATTATTATTATTATTATCCTGTGGAACGTTTTGAGGCGAACTCCCAAACGCACTATTGCTATAAAGAGCAGGTTTGCACCTCCGAACAAACAGGGCTCACTCCCCCCCCCCTCCCACCCGCGCGCCCCTCCCTCCCTCCCTCCCCCCCACCCCAGTCCTGCATTGAAGTGTCAACCTAGACGATGTGGGTTCAAAGTCCCTGACAGTGAGGCTTGAATAGTAATAGTAATAATAATGATAATGCATTTGTTATGGTGCCTCATCGGGTCTTCGAGACGACTCAAAGCGCATCGCAGGATATACTGCAAAGTGAATCGGCTGAGCATTCTGTGGGCGAAACGCAGCAGCCAATTGCGCACAGCAGCGTCCCCACAAAACAGTCGTGGATTGAGCGACCGAATTATTATTATTCATTGTTTACTTATTTATCGTTGAGCCCACGACCTTGCGAGGCGTAGACCTGCGAGAGACCCGACCAGCCTTGAGCCAAACCACCTGAAAGAAATCGAGCGAGCGAGCGAGCGAGCGAGCTTGGGGGTAGTTAGGAGGACGTGAAGTGATCGCTTTCCATGTAAGTGATTGCTTGGAACACAGTTGCGGGGAAAACAGGAGAAGACAGTTCTATTTCCCTGAGTAACCCGCTCACTGAGCCAGTGGCTGGCCAACGCATATTTTCTGCTTGACAAGTTTGATTCAAGAAGATGTGGAGGGATGCGGACGCTACATAACTTTGGGGTAAGATAATGGGAGCCAGATGAAGAGTTGCAGTAAAGAAGGAAGCTCTTTGGAAACTATATGGTTTCCCTTTTTCGGGAAAGGAGAGAAGGGAAAGGAAATTAACATTATATCAGCAAGTCCGAGGCTTCCGAATTCCACCCGGTCTTAGCACGCAAGTCCAATTTAATATTCTTAAGTTCGGCCTTGGGTTGGAATTTGCCTCTTCCAACCCCCCCCCCCCTTCCTGACCCCCTTACTCCCCCAATCCACCCCACTCCCACCCCCCAACACACTCACACACGTACAAATTTCTTCTAATTTACTTTCTCACCTTGTCTCAGCCTGGCTCAATCGGTAGTCCTCTCGCCTCTTGAGTTAGAAGACCGTTGGTTCAAGCCCCCCCACGCCAGGACGTTGAACTCATATAGTCTAAGCTGACACTCCAGTGCAGTGCTGGGGGGGAAGAGGGGGGGTGGAGTGCTGCATTGACCTTTGGATGAGACGTTTAACCAAGGTCCTGTCCGTGCCTGTTCAGGTGGACGTTAAACAAATCGCGCGGCACTATTCAGAAAGAGAAGGGAGTTTTTCTCTCCCGGTATCCTGGCCAACAATCCCCCTGATAAAATTGGTCGCTCACTCAGTGGCTGTTCGTGGCAAACTGGTTAGTCCGTTTGACGACAAAACACACACGTCGCTGCACCTTAAAGCGCATCCCGCAAGGCGTCCTTCCGATGTTGAAAGGCGCAGTGCGAAGTGTATGGATCGTTTTATTTCGTAATATTTGCTTTTAAGCGGGAGCTTAAAAAAAAAAGGATTTGGTCAGTCGTGTGTCTGACACGTGCGGAAACCCATCACCGTTGCTCAAGAGTCTCCAAACCAAGCTGAAAATCTCATGGATCCCACCTACACATGGATAATCCCAGAGATAGATTGTCGGGATGGAATGCGCTCTCTCTCTCTCTCTCTCTCTCTCTCTCTCTCTCTCTCTTTCTTCCTGGAGGAACGCATCCTGTTTACCTAATTCCGGAAAGCGTTAGGCGCAGGTTGGCAAGAGCCAAGGCTTGGGGTTGGGGGAGCTCAGAGCGGGTGCGTTGGGGGTGGGGGACTGCTGGTGCCTAACCAGCAAAAACCGCACAGCTTGCCATTGCTCGTGCTGTTTGAGAAGCTTTCCTGTTGCCCGTTCAGCTAGGACGGCCCGGCAGTAATAACTGTGGCACAAAGAACTTGTGGATTAAAGGGAAGAAGAAGAAGAAGAAGAAGAAGAAATAGTGTAATTGCGAAGGCTTCCTTCCAAACGAGAAGTTCTCTCCTCATAATTGGATACTTCCACGGCGGTGTAATAAATGAGCGGGTTGACAGTACATCCAAGAGCCTAATTTCTAATCATTCCCCTGTCAATAAAAGTAGAAAATGAGATTCTTCTGCCTTTCGCATTAGCCATTCAGCGCACGATCCCATTAGAAACTCGTTCCGTGAGTTTGCTAAATGTTTTATGGGCGGCAGTTTCATTAAATGGGCCATCGTGACTTTTTGTGCGCGTGTGTATGTGTGTGTCGAGAGGCTTTCGCCGGGTGCACAATCCTCTCTCGCTCGTCTTCAAATCCCTTCCCGCCCCGGCACCTCACTGCTTCTCCGACCTGCTTACTCCCAACACACTCGCTGTCCGCTGCCTCCGTTCGACTGGCTCCGGCCTCCTACCTGACCCCCCCCACCCCCTGCCCACCCGTGCCCTCCATTCCACCATCGCCGGTCGCCCTCTCCTGCCTAGTTTCGCCCACAAAATACACAGTACTTTGCAGCATATTCAGCGGAGCGCTTTGAGACGCCCCAGCAGCTGATAAGGCGTTATAACAAATCCAGAGATTGTCATCGCTATTATTGCCATGTGAACGCACGTTGTCCGTGTTGTTGATGATGATTCCGTGGCCTCTTGTCTGCGAGATTGGTTCCTGAAATCACGTGACAAGGCTGTGGACACAGCGCTAACATGGGGTTCTCTCTGCACGAGCTCGTGACAAACTGGCCCCACGCCAGAACAACAGGCCTTTACGCCATTACATCTGCTCGCAATCCCTTGTCGGCACTCTGCTCGCGAGTAACCCCCATCTGTTTTTAACAATCTGCAAGAGTTCAATAAGTAAAGGAATGCGACGTGTCAAAGAGAGCGCGCGCACAGTGATCTCAGAACATCTTCCAACGAGTTGCTTTGAAGTGTAGTGACTGTTCTTAACGTCTGGCTGGATGACGCAGCTAATCTGTGGCAACCGCATTGCCCCAAAGAGCAGTGGGGGGGGGGGTTGGAGACTGTGGAGGGAAGAGGAATTTGGATCAGGAGAGGGGGAAAACTCACTGCATTTAGAGCTATTGTGTGGTCTGTTGTATGTATGTGTGTGTGTGTGTTAGGGGAAAGAGATGTGCATTTTAGTGTGTGTTTTGGTGGGCAAGTGTGTGTGTGTGTGTGTGTCTTTTTGCATGTGTGGTTGTGTGTGTGTGGGTGTATGTGTGAGTATGGGTCTATGAGCTTTTGCACGGATAAGTATGTGACTGTGAGTGTGTACGGATGTATTTGTGTGCGCGTGCGTGCGTGTGACTGTGGGTGTATGGGTGCAGGGGCGGGGGTGGGGGGGCATATGTGCTTATGGGTATGTGTGGTGTGTGTGTGTGTGGGTATCATGCGTGTAAAACGATGACTATTATACAACCAGATAGCTCTTATCGCAGTCTCGCTGAGCAAAGTGGGGAGGGCCAGCTATTAAGATGGGCTCCTTCAATAAGCAGCTCGGCCTCCGAGTCAGGCCATGGATCACGGGGGTGAATCACTCCAGCTTGTGCACTTTTTAGGGGGTAATTAAATGCACAGAGTGTGGATTAATGGAACGGTGACCTCATTTATTTTGATCTGGGATTCATCAACTGTGCATGGTCTCGAGGTCGCTCGGAGAGGCTGAGCTCGCTTTGGTGAATGGCGCTTTCTTTGCAACGCAGCGAGTCACGCTGTTGATTGATGAGGACCAGGCCTCCAGCACATTGTGCAAACAAATACTACTGTATATCAGCGACGACTCAGTCAATAACACCCCCACCACTCGCTACGGGACAGTTTAACCAGTTCAGAGGTTGGAACACTGTGTCACCGGTCGCCATGTACAGGAGAGAGTCCGCCTGTCCTGTGAGCGCTTTGGGATGTCCTCCCGACGTGAAAGGCGCTGCACAAATGTAATTTTGCTGCTGCTGTTGTCAGCAGTCGTCTTTCCTGTGTGGGTGGGTGTTTGACTGTTGTAGTCAGTTCTGCCTGTCATTGGCTTCATTTAGTTGTCACATGTGTCAATTTGTCGGCAATTTGCGCTGACATATTGATAACTGGGGCGCTTTTCGAGTCAGAATTTATGGAGGTTAGGGATCAAAGACTCTCTCTCCCAGATTTCTTTCTCTCCGAGCGAGTTTGACGTGCAGTGTTTGTAAAGGCAGCAGAAACTATTAGTCACCCACGGAGTCAGATTGCTGGGGCAGATGGACGGCCGTAGCCTTATCTGGCCAGTATTAAGGACATTCCTGCTTTCCTGGAAGTACTAAAACGGGAAGAAAAGTCTTGAGCGAGAATGGTGCTCCCTTTGCTCTCGCTCGCTGAACAGGATTGCTTTTCGGGGCCTTTTGGCCGCTGAGGGCCGGGTGCCCTATTTGAGAAATGTCCGTGGGCCCCATAAGCAATATTTGGGGGTCACCCTTCCGGAAACGTAACGTAACGTAACATTTACGGGGTTACGGAGGGAGTGGGTGGACCGGATTTAATGGTGGGGTGGGGGTGGGGGGGGGTTGGCCCCAGAGTAGAAGTCGGACACTAAAAATTTCAAGAATGCTACCGACTGAGAGCCAGACCGACACCTTGTGGGAAAGCCTTTCTTCCTGTCACACCCGGGTTTAAAAACACGTCAGATATTTTAATCCCTTTCCCCACGTTCCACTAATACCCTCACGTTCCTTTTAAATATTCCGATTGACCGCTGGACGGTCGTGGCGTTCCAGAGAGCTTCCGACTTTGAAGCCTGGAGTCGTTTTTTTTTCACACAGACCTCCCCACCCGCGTGTAAGAGAGGACAGGGATTGGGGTGGAGGGTGTTGGCGGGAGGGTGATGAGAGGGAAAATGAAAGGGGATTACGCCAGTTGTAAACTGAACGTGTCCGTTCGCTGGCTCACTGGGATTTCGGAGGGTAACAGGAACTTTTCTCTTTTCCATTCCAGATGCATCATCCCATTCAGATGAAACCTGCTGATAGCGAAAAATCTAATGGTAAGCCAAGAGAAATGTGACCGGCCTCTTTCCGAGCTACCGCAGGCTTGCAGATCGCGGGATTGGATTACACGCACACAAACACACACACAGACGCGCACAAACACACACACACACACACACACACACGCACGCACCGCTCCTGAAAGTACACTAGGGCTTGTGTTGTGGGACGCAGCCAGCTGATCAAAGCCATTCCAATTACGCCCTTAGGTCCAACTGGCCTTTCTAACGATAATAATCCTTGTACTTGATACAGCGCCTTATCACATCTTCGAGACGTCTCCAAAGCGCTTCACACAATATACTGCAAAGTGAACGTACTTTGTTGGTGAAACCCGGCCACCAATTGCACGCAGCGGTGTCCCACAAACAGCCGTGGATTGAGTGACCCAGTGTATTTTTTTGGAGGGATTATTATTATTACCCCCGGAAAAGCGTTTCCCCAATCGACCAACAACCGGGTTTCATCCACAAAATACTCAGTCGCTCCACTTTACACTACATCCTGTGAAGGAAGCGCTTTGAGACGTCTGGAAGACGTGATGATGCCCCATATCAAATGAGCTTTACACAGAGCGTATAATGCTGTAGACGCTTTAACCCGCACCTTGGCTGCTGGAGTGACGAGCTGCCCGTTAACGAGACAACCCTACATTACGTTTGTAAAAAGCGCCTTTCACGTCGAGGGGGCGTCCTGTAAACCTGGGTCACTGCAGCACATCCAAACCTCTGAGTTGCTTCGAGGCTGAGTTGTGAGTGAGCACATTCGCAGACCCAACATGGACAATTCTTCCCGCGCCCCCACCAAACACAATTCCTCTTTAAATGTCTCCGACGTTTAACGCTGAGACAAAATATCGGAGCGAGTAGCAAAAATCCCATTTTGAGGGGGGGGGGGGGGGGGGGGGGGGAATTGTAATTGTCGATTGAGTCGTAAAAAAATTGCCGGTGAAAATGAGTGCAGCCTTTAGTAAAATGCCATATGCTGGCATTAACAAACAGGAAACTGTTTAATTAAATCAGACACTTATAGAGGCAGAGACTAGCGACGATTGATTGCTGGAGTCACATACCGGCCAATTAGACTGAAAAGTGTGGGGGGGGTGGAAGCGGTCAACCGGGAACCTGTAGCGTGTGTGGAGCCCTGTAGCGAAGGGGTTAGCGTGCTCACTCCTCAGGGGAAAGGACCCGCGTTCGATTCCCGGGCAGGGCAAAATCTTCGGTAAGTTTCCTCGCTCTACAAGCCTCTGTTTACCTAGCAGTAAGTTGTTAGTAGGTAATAATAATAATAATAATCCTTGCAATTTATCTCGCCCTCGAGACGTCTCAAAGCGCTTCACGGATTGGACTGTAAAGCGAATCGATCGTGCAATTTGTCGGCCAAATGCGGGCAGCCGATTGCGCACAGCAGCGTTGCCCCACGAACAGCCTTGGGTTAAGCGACCAGATTATTAATTAAATGGGGTTCGACACCGGAACTTTCTGGACCTGAGTCCCGGTCGTTCGAAACGTCGGAGCTGCCCTTAAGCTCTTAAATCGGGTGATTTTACAGTTAAAAAAAAGGCTGAGTTTTATTGCATCGAGCTTGAGGGCCCGATGTACACATAGCTCTGACACATTTTATCGAGCGTTTAAGCCTTGGCAAACCGGCGCAGTGGAGAGGGTGAAATGTCACTGTGCACTTGTAAACATACCTCCGCTAATTAGTCAAACCCCTTCTGTGATACGGATGCAGGCAGGACTGGCTGGACTCTGGGTATTTGATATCCCTTTTAATTGCCTTTTGTCGGGAGAGCAGCCTGGTATTATACCATCTCTGATGTCGGAGGAGACGCACATTACATTTTGCAGAACGAAATTTGCTGTTCATACAAAGTCTCAGCTGCCGTCTTACTTAATAGGAGGGCGTTAGAGAGAGAGAGAGAGAGAGAGAGAGAGAGAAACGGATAGAAAACTGTCTGCTTTAGTGCTCTTAATTGCTAATTTTCCGGGGTTAACGATCCCGCCGCCCCAAAAATAAACAAAATAGTAATATTAATTTGGTCACTTCAGTCCACGACTGTTTGCGGGGGACGCTGCCGTGCGCGGTTGGCTGCCGCGTTTCGCCCGCAAAATGTACAGTCGATTCACTTTACAGTCCATGCTGTGAAGCGCTTTGAGACGTCTCGAAGACGTGATAAGACGCTGTGTCAAATGCAAGGGTTATTAAGAACGTTAGGCTGTCTGGTACAATGTCTCGCTTCATCCCTTTTATTTTATGCTTGACGTGCTTTCAGAAAAGCATTACAATTGATTGCAATTTTTTTTGATGTCAAAATGTTCAAATTTGTGCGTAAAGTTTACAATGGAATTTAAGTGCTCATTTACTGAAGTGATTCTGTTTAATCTTGCTCTGTTCTAGGAATTATTATTAAGACCGTGTCATTATTTTTAAATTATACTTATAACTGCAGGGGTGGGTTGCTGGTTTATTTATTCCTGTAGCCTCGTGGTTAGAGCGCTCGACTCGCTAGTGAGAGGACCCGGGCGGGGTGAAACCTTCGGCAAGTTTCCTTACTCTGTGTACCCAGCAGCAAGTGGGAACCCAATTGTTAATCAATTGGCGGATTGGATTTCCGGGGGTAATAATCTTTCCAAAAATAGATGATAATTTGGTCACTCAATCCACGGCCGCTTGTGGGGACGCTGCTGTGCGCAATCGGCTGCCGCGTTTCGACCACACAAATACGCAGTCAATTCACTTCACAGTCTATCCTGTGAAGCGCTTGGAGACGTCTCGAAGACCTGATGAGGCGCTGTATCAAACGCAAGGATTATTATTATTATTATTATTATTTTGGCCCAATCTTCATGGAAGCTGTTGCAATAATAACATTTTGTTCCCCCATTCCCCACCCACACCCCCACCTCACCCTCCCTGTTCTCCTAGCTGTGGAAGACCGAAAATTATTCATTGGGATGGTCTCGAAAAAATGCAACGAAAATGACATCAGGGTGATGTTCTCAGCGTTCGGGCAGATAGAGGAATGCAGAATTCTCCGAGGTCCCGATGGTTTGAGTCGAGGCAAGTATCTAGTCTATCCTGCCTTTGATTCCTCCTCCTGCTAATTGGAGCAGTATGTCCACAGTCGAGCAAAGTAGATTTGCCTCATCTTCCATTCAAGCATTGCAGCTCGATTCCTCTCGCTCTTTGTGGAGTCCTGAGGTGTAGTGGTTAGAGCTCTCGCCTCGCAAGCGAGAGGACCCGGGTTCGGTTCCCGGGCAGGGCCAAAACCTTAGGTAAGTTTCCTTACTCCGCACGCACGCCTCTGTACACCTAGCGGTATCCATAATAAATCCATAATAATAACAATAATTTGGTCACTCAATCCGCAACGGTTTGTGGGACGCTGCTGTGTGCAATCAGCTCTCGCCCACAAAATATACAGTCAATTCAATTTACAGTGTATCCTGTGAAGGGCTTTGAGACGTCTTGAAGACGTGATGAGGCGCTGTATCAAATGCAAGGATTATTACTGTTATTATTACTTGCCGCAAGCGAGGTGCTCACTGTTTGCACAATGCCTCAGAGCGCTTCACGGGATCTCATTGAATCATAGAATCCGCAGGAAGCGCAGGATGAGGCTATTCGGCTCTTTGAAAGAACTACCCAATTAGTCCCACTCCGCTCATTCTTTCCTCATAGCCTTTTTTTTTTTTTTGCAAATGGTTCCTTTTCAAGTAATATATCTAATTCCCTTTTTGGCCCAGGTTGGTGAGAGACATTATCGGAGGCTAATATTAAGGCAGATTTGTGACGTCTCCTCTGTGTGAATGAAGGAGTGAGAAGGGAGGGTGGAGGGAGAGAGAGGGGGGGTGTGGGGGGGGTGGGTGGGGAGTTCATGTCAGGGTATCAGAGCAAGTAACGGTATCCAAATCTGTGTCTTATTTCTGCCTGTTTGCTTCAGCTGTAAGAGCGGCTAAAAATAGCCTTGTGTACTGACAACTGTTAGCAACTGGGGACCCGGTGGTAAGAGTGAAATGAAAAATAAATATGGCAGGACAGTTGATTGGCACTTGTAATAAGCATTGTTTAAACACAGAGGCTGTGGTGGTGAGGCATTGGAAAATTATCTCGAGAGAAAGAGGGAGCGAGGGGGAGAGAGAGCTTGAACCAATTTTAATCATTAATATAGCGCTGATTAAAAATGACAGGCCAGTTACCGTTCCCGGTCAACAGAGATTAAGGCAAGTTAGACCCGTTCACGTTCTGCACACAGCGCGTTTCGGGAAGGGTCCGCTCTTAGATATTAACTTTGCAGCAAAACGGTGTGACGGATTCTGAAGAGTGGGGGGGCCGATGGGGTGGTGGGGAGGGGGGGGGGGCTGCTGGGGTGGGGGTTGGGTTGGGCTTGGGAAGAGAAGATGGGGGAGGGGGCGGGGGGGGAATCCGTCCGCAAAAGACTGTTGGCGTTTTTATGCGAAAATGAAGACACACTGCTCGCTAGGCAGGCGGCCGGTATAATAGATGTGTTAGGAAATGTTTTCTTTGACAATGACAAGTGTTTGCCTCTAACCGTGTCAGATGGAGGAAATTGCTTTCGCTGGGTCGTGTTCCCAGCACACGCCGAAGAGAGCCTCGTTTGCCAGCTGCGAGGAAGCCAGGAAGGATTTTGGGGGAGTGGGGAGGGCGCACACAGGAACAGGAGGAGGCCATTCAGCCCCTCGAGCCTGTTTCCGCCATTCTGATTAGGTCATGGCTGATCTCAACTCCAAATACTCGGCTGTGCCCCATATCCCTTACCCTTATCTAACAACAACCACAACAACAAAATTGTACAGCGCCTTTCATGTCAGAAGGATGTCCCAAGACGCTGGACATTCAGGGATCTGCACCCGAGCTGGTGGTTGGCCTCAGGAGCTGGGAGGGTTAGGGGTACGCGGGTGATCAAAGGCACGGTTGAAAAGGAAGGGTCTTGAAGGGGGCAAAGGAGAGGGCAAGGCAGACAGACCGTGGGATGGAGTTCCAAACAAAAATCTATTCACCTCAGTCAATGGATCCAGCACCCACAGCCTTTTGAGGGTGAGAGTGCAGTGAATGGTGGGAGGGGGGGTCGGGGGAGGTTGGGGGAGCGGCGAGGAGAGAGAGAGGGAGAGAGTGAGGGTGGGAGGAGGGGCAAGTGTTGAGGAAGAGGAAATCAGTGAAGAACACCCTTCTTAAAACATGTCTCCAGCCCAGAACCTCAACCCACAAGACCATTCTCAGTAGCGTCAGTGCTGCTTTATACATATATATATTTAACAACATATATATATATATATAAAATGTCTTAATTCTTTCTCCAAAAAAATACAACACAGCAGCTTGGCAGGTAGGCGACAATTCAAAAAAAAAAACAGACACGACAGAGACGGCATAACAAAGAAACAATAATAGGATAATAATTGAATAAACTTTCTTGTGACGCATTTGCAGTCAAGTACTGCACTGCACCTGCACTCGGGGCTGGTTGGTGCTTCACAGTGAAAATCTTACGCGTGAAATTTCAACTGTGGGCAGGAAATCCTCCCACTCAGCTCCTGTTAACCCTGCGAGCCAAAGCCCTAACGGGTGAGGGTGGTCAAAGCTGGACAAGCTTGCCAGACGGTGATATCGATGGCAAGCCTATGTGGGTTTACCTGGTTAGACTCCAGCAGTTACCCCCGACGCACACTCTGGGCTCCCCCCCACCACCACCACCACCCTCAAGCCTTGGCTCTTACCCAACTTGCGCCTAATACTTTCCGGAATTAGGTAACCAGGAATGCGTCCCTCCCGGGGGAGAGAGAGAGAGAGAGAGTGCATTCCAGTCCAACAATCTATCTCTGGGATTTCCATGTAAGGGTGGGATGCAGGGAATTCTCAGCTTGGTTTGGATACTCTGAGGCACGGTGATGGGTTTCCACATGTGTCCAGACACCCGGCCGATCAAAAAAATACATATACGTACATTTTTTCCATACCCCCCCCGCACCCCCTCCTGTTGTCTCCCCACCACACCTCACCTCCGTCCTCTCTCTCTCTCTCTCCGCACCACATCACCCACTTACCCACCTTCCATTCTGCCCTGAAAAGCAGGGGGTTTGCATACAGTCTTGTTAGTCTGTCTGTCCGTCCATCTGTGCATGAACATTAACTTATCATTTCAGCCATTCTCCCAAACCCCCCAACCCCCCCACCTAAAAAAAACAAAAATAATTTTGATCGGTTGTTTTCATATTTTGGGGAGGGGTCTCTAGATTATACCCTCCTTTTCCCGCCCCCACCCGCACCCCCGCTTTCTATATTTCTCTCCCCCCCCCCCCCTTATCGTTTGTCCCGTGTCTGCATGTTTAAATCAGTGCCTTGTAAACTTAATGCCTCTCAAACGCTTTCTCCGGTTTTCGCTAATGCTGCAAGAGAGATTTCAGGAGGGAAGGAGGGAGGAGAGGGAGCGGGGGGGGGCGGTGGGGGGGATGAATGGAGGAGGAAAAGGGGAGGGCAATAAAAACAGGGTGATTTGTGAACGGTTCTCCTTCATTAAGGAGCTTCCTCACGCAGGCACCCCGTGATTTGGGTGTGAATTGTACGACGTGCTTTCCAGTTAGTCTTTGAAGGGGGTCAGAGACGGAGCTGGGGGCGGGGGGGAGAAGTGGGGTTGGTGGAGCCCTTCACTGAAGAATGCAGCGTTTCACCCACCCCCGGCCACCACCCCCACCGCTTTCTGTCTCACGTACCTCTGCATTGCCACTCGGAAATGGCCTAATAATCTCTGTGCCTTCAGACCACTGACCTCAAGGACAATTGGTCAAACCCTGGACCCTCTGAAAAGCTGCGTAAGTGTGGAGTAGGACCTAAACGCCCCTGAACCAGTCCGTAGCTGTGGATTCTCCCTTCCTGCCCTTGTAGACTTGTTGCGGTGTCCTGAAGCGTAGTGGTTAGAGCGCTCGCCTGGCGAGCGAGAGGACCCGGGTTCGATTCCCGGGACAGGTCAGAGCGAAACCTTGGGCAAGTTTCCTCACTCCACACACCACACACACACACACACACACACACACGCGCGCCTCTGTTTACCCAACAGTAAGTAGGAACCCGGTTGTGATTGACTGATGGATCGCTTTCCGGGGGTAATAATCCCGCTAAAAAAAAAAAAGGCGGTCACTCAACCCGCGACTGTTTGTGGGACACTGCTGCGCGCAAATCGGCCGCCGCAAATCGCCCACAAAGTACACGCAGTCACACCGCTTTACAGTGTACTCTGCGGAGCGCTTTGAGGCATCTCGACCTGACATGATAAGGCACTGTATCAAATGCAAGGATTAATTATTATTATTCCAACCTACGCCACATCCTGCAGCCAGACTCCTAGCTGCTCGCTAAAGGTCGAATCTATTCACGGAGAGCTTTAATAAAATCCCATGGCTCTCACATTGCTCAATAGTCTCTGATTCCCCCATCTACGCAGACAGGCCGAGAGAGAGAGAGAGAGAGAGAGAGAGACTCAACAAATGTGCCTGAACGTTAATGGTTAAAACCTATCTGTTACGGGGGGGTGTGTTACTGGCAGACCAGCGTTCAAGACACACACTGTCATTCGGTCTTATACTTGACGACCCTATCATTATTAATAATCAAGAATAATCAAACAGCGCCTCATCGCGCCGTCAAGACGGCTCAAAAGCGCTTCACGGGATTTTTTTTTACCGCGAAGTGCAGTGGCTGTGTGATTTGTAGGTGAACCGCGGCAGCCAGTTTGCACGCAGCAGTGACCCACAAACAGCCGTGGATTGAGTGATTGATTTTTCTTATTCCCCCCCCCGCCCCGGAAAGCAATCCGCCAATCGACTAAAATTCTGATATAATAAAAATGCGATACGATAATATATTAGAATAATCTGATATAATGAAAGCCTGATATCCGAGTGGGATCATTTTAGGGATAAACCCCCTTTGTCTAGAATTCCGGAGGCACTGCAGTCATTCTTGTTACTGAGAGGTTAAAATAAAAAATCGGGAATTTGTAGAGCCTACAAACAGCAGAGGTTAAAGCACTTGTCTCAGGAAATCAGCAAAGAAACTGACTTTTAATGACGTACGTCCCCTCGTCCCTGAATGCGTGACCTTTTTTAATTATTAACTCCATGCCAAGAGAAGAAAAGGCCCTTTTAATATCATTCGCCCTCCCGCCCCAGGGTTATGATTTTATTCCCGCAAGCCCCGCGGCGAATGGTTTCTCCGCGCACTTTCCCCCTCCGTCTGTGTGTCCGTCCGCCCGTCCTCCCACCCCGCCCCTCCACCACCACCACCACCCCCCTTCTTCTCCGTCGCACCCAAGCTTAACTCTCGTGTCAGAAAGGCTTGGGTCAGAACAGTCAGGATGTGGCAAGTGGCAGAGGTGAATCCGGGTTGAGTTCACCAGACGTGCACACAGAAAGATGTGTTAACCTACTTATACCTATTGTATGTACGTACGGGGTGACCAAAAAACCCCGACACCATTACAGTGTCTAATAAGTCTCAAAGAAGCTATGGTATTTGGGTTTTTTTTTTGTTAGATGATAGTGTAGTTTATCACGACCTTTTCGGTCAGCCTGTGTGTATACAGCGACCCCTGCACCCCCTCAAGCCCAGGTGGGCGTACGCAAGGAATGCGGAGGTGGGTGGACAAGTGTGTGTGTGTGTGTGTGTGGGTGGGTGGGGTGGGGAGAGGAGGATTGGGGGTGGGGGGGGGGGTTGGAGAAAAGAAGATGTGCGCGCGCGCGCGTGCGTGCGTGTGTGCGTGTGTGTGTTCCGAGGAGCGAGAAGAGGGGAGAAGAGCGAGCGGGGGGGGGAAGAGAGTAGCCACAGAGGAGGGAGAGAAACGGCTTGCTTTGCTCTGATCGCTCTCGGCTAAAAAAAAAAAGAAGAGACCAAGCGACCGACAAAGAAGGAAATGTCAGTAATGAAAAAAAAATGCGAATGTAAAAGAAAAAAAAGCTGTTGTATTTTTTCATGTACCTACTGAGAACAGTGTCGTCTCTGTGGCTGTTCTGGTAGCGTGTGTTGGTTTAACAATCGTCCAACCCTCTTGTCTTGTTGTTTTTTTTGTCTCTCCTCTGCTCCCTTGTACCCACCCTGTCCCCCCCACAGGCTGTGCATTTGTTACGTTTTCAACAAGGGCAATGGCACAGAATGCAATCAAAGCCATGCATCAATCTCAAACCATGGAGGTACTGTAATATCTGCCCTTTACTTGTTTCTTTGTTGGCGGGGGTCGTGTGTGCGTGCGTGTGCGCGTGTGTGTGCGTGTGTGTGTGTCTGGGAGGGAGGGAGGGAGGGAGGGGCGGAGGAGGTGGGTGGGCGGGCGGGCGGGCGGATGGGTGGGTGGGTGGATGGTGGGGGAGAGGGGTACTGGTTGGCAATGGGTGGGTGGGGTGGGGGTAAGGGGGGTTGAGAGGGGAAGTGAGGGAGGGGAAGAGGGAGAAAGCTGCAGTATATTACCGGTCAAACGGTTTCTCGATTGCGTAGATATGTCTTGCCCACACACACACCCCCGCCGCCGCCACCCCGCCCGCCCTCTCTCCCCTCTCCCCCCGCGAGTCTTTGTGTATGTGTGTGACGTATCGTAGAATTATACAGCACAGAAGGAGGCCATTCGGCCTATCGTGTCCGTGCCGGCCCTTTGAAAGAGCTGTCCAAATCAGCCCCACTCCCCCCCCCCACGCTCTCTCCCCATAGCCCTGCCAGTTTGACCTCCCCCAAGTATCTTACCCGCTTCTCTCTTGCTGTCGAACAAACGGTACTGGCGACGATAATGCCGCTCTGAACTCATCGTTTTTCACCCCGCCCGTCAGCGATACAACCACAGATCTTCGAGCGTCAACCCCAATCACCCCAATAATATAATAGTGAGCGAGCAGTAAACGCGTGGAGTACGGCTCCCGAGGGAGACAGATGGGTGGAAGCAGAAAATGTCATTTGTTTCAAGAGCAAACGAGATAGATTTCTGCTAGAAAATAATATCTCGGGGATACAGCACATAGTTTGAGCAGACGGCACGTCAAACAACTGCCGGGATGGTGGAAGGTGATCTAAATGGACCTTGGTCTGCTTTTACCCCCCAAAATTCTTATATTCTTCCCTTCTCACCCCTGAAAGTGGTGGTGGGGGGGGGGGGGGTGTAAAAGAGCTTTTAAATCCTGCGAAGCGCTTTGATAAGGATTATAATTATTTCTCTTTCTTTTGAACCCCAAATAAATCATCAGTTCATAAACCGCATCGGTTCTCTTTTTGGGGTGCGAGAGTAGTTGGGGTGGGTGGGGGGGGGGGGCATTGGGATAAGGGGAAAGCGATTCATTCAATATACTGCAGCTTTAATTAACTAGGATGCAAAAATATTATGGGGTGTGGGGGGAAGGCAGGGAAAGAGAGAGATAACTCTCTGACAGTGACGATGCTTTAAAACGCAGTGTCTTAAAACGAACACTAGACTTCCGCAACGTTAAAATTGGTGTATTTCAAGTAAAATGCAAAGAAACAGACAGCCCCGGTGACTGAATGACCTCTCAGATGGGGATGGATTGATGGATTGGTGGGGGGTGGGGCGAGGGAGGGGTGGGGGGGGGATGAAGAGGTAGAGGGTCGATTGAGAGTGGGGGGAATGGGGAGAGGGGCTTCAATGGGAAGGGGAAGAAAGGGATCGGGAGAGTTTGATGTTATCGGTAGCTTTGTCTGCTTGCTGAGACGTTGCAAATCCTGAAGGCGTGTTGGTGTGTGTGCCTCGTGTGTGTGTGTGTGTGTGTGCGTGTGTCCGTGTGCATGTTCGAGGTCTACGATCAAGATCTGACTTTAAACAGGGTGGGGGGGGGGGGGGGTGTGTGTGGAAGGAGTTCAAAAAAAACTTGTTATTTTCTGTTTCTCTCTCATTGTACATGTTGTTTGCATTGTTTAACTCTCTGTGACACTTGTGTTGGATTTTGTTTCGTTTACCCCCGCCTTCCGCCCTCGTTTCCCCCCCCCCCACCCTCACCCCCACCTCCTCCATCCCTCCCTCCCTGCCTGTCTCCCTGTATTTTATGACTAACCCCAAAAAGATGACCCATCGCGACAACTTGCGTCGACCTCCGTAGCAACCGCGTTTACGGGCTGGGGGTTCCCCCCCCCCCCTATTCCCGATTCCTTCCCGCAATTGCCAACTCAGATTAGATTGGGTTACATGACGTCCTTGCATTTGACCGAGCGCCTTGTCCCGTCATTGAGACGTCTCAAAGCCCTCCACAGGGTACACGGCAAAGTGGATCTGACTGTATATATTGGGGGCGAAACGCCGCAGCCAATTGCGCACGGCAGCGCGTCCCCACAACCAGCCGTGGATCGAAGTGACCAAACTGTTACTGCAATGGCACTCGGTGTCACCGGAAAATCCTGTGAAGCGCTTTTGAGACGTCCTTCCCGCGCGTGGAGGCGATATTCCCAATGCAAGGATTATTAATTTTTTTATTCGTGTTCCGCTTAAACATATTTGTTTGGGCCTCCGCGGTGTGCACTCGTTGTGTTTGTCGAGGCGCAGTGTTACACAGGGTGGGGCCATGAGGGGCGTTGACAGTAAGCCCCTGCTTTCATATAAACAGCCCCCCCCCCCCCCCCCCCCCCCCACAGCACACGCCTTCTCCAACCCCCACAATTTCAAAGCTACAAACTACAGAGAACTCCTGATAACTTGACACCCTGGTTGAACTTGCCACTACCACTTAAGCCATCGTGCTATCACTATCCCGGCCATAGTTATTGAAGCATTTATACCTATAGTGGAGTCTTGTAGCTCAGTGGTTAGAGCACTCGCTTTGCAAGTGAGAGACCTGAGTTCAATTCCAGGCAGAGGGCGAAACCTTGGGCAAGTTTCCTTACTCCACACAGAGCCTAATAATAATCCCTCCAAAACCAAAAACAATATAAATTGGTCATTTTCAATCCACGACTGTTTGTGGGACATTGCTGTGCGCAATTGGCTGCCGCGTTCGCCCACAAATATACAGTCAATTCACTTTACTGTGAAGCGCTTTGGGACGTCCTCCTGACGTGAAAAGCGCTATATCAAATGCAAGGATTATTATTATTATTATTATTACGCCTAACTCGTCACTCCTGATAACTCGTCACTGGGCCCTTTTCCCCTTGGAGCGAGGCGTTATCATCAGGAGTTAACTGGACTTTGCTGCTACTGGGCTGGAAGTGGTCCCCCCACTTGACCACATTTCCTGACAACCTGTTCCAGTCCTTGTTTACCGATAATTTGCGGAGTTTAACCAACTCAAACCGCACACTGTCCATTGACAGCTGTTGTCTTCACAGGTTTCCCCCTGCCAAGTTCACGTCGGTTTGATAGCTCCTCCATTGGAGTTCAGCCACTCCAATCCCAACTCCCTTCAGCATCAGAGAACACCCTCAGAAGCTCGAAAGCCCCATAGTTTCTCGGTTCAAGTCAGCCTCTCTTTAAAGTGGGGGCGGTTGGTTGAAGGCAGGGGGTGGGGTGGGTGTGAGGGTAGAGGGGCTTAAGTTAATGGAAGAGTTCGAGGGGTGGTATTGATGGTGAGGCGGTATTTTCGCTGATAGGAGAATCGAGAGTGAAGGAGGGTGTGATTATGATTGGGAACGTGAAAGGGGGAAATTGGGGTGAATTCTCTCACGGAGGGTTGTGAGTTTGGGGGACTTGCTGGGACGCTTGTTGGAGCCAAGTTAGAGAAGCTGGTGTGGACGAGGGTTTTGAGAGGGGACGGGGAAAGGGCGGGGAATTGGGATTAGGTCATATGGCTTAGTTGGAGGAACAAACACTGATGCCAGTAGAGGAGGGGAGTGTTTTGGGGTGGTGTGGGGGGGGCCGGATGTGTGGAGGTTGAAGGGCTTCTGTTGTGACGCAGATATGTACTGTCCTCACAAGATCAGTTTGGATGAAGGAAGCCCTTCTGCCTAACCAATCCCATCCCTTCCAAACACCCACCCTACCATCCGCCTATCACAGACTTGAGCGAAATACGTTCCCAGTGTCGTGGCCTCCACCACACTTCCTGGCAATCTGTTCCAGTCGTTGATTACCAATAAATTGCGGAGTTTATGGAAGGCAGTTCCCAGGATAAGGAGCTTCAAAACAGTATAATAAGAGGATTAAGGAGGCAAAGGACAATTTCAGGGAAGGTTTTTATTTACCCAGAGAGTATTCAACGACTGGAACAGGTTGCCAGGAAGGGAAGGGTGGTTGAAGCCAGGAGTGTGGGCACATTTAAGCCACGGCTTGATGCTGTGATGGGAAGATGGTTAGGGTCGGGTGGGCGTTCAGGAAGGCTGAGATCACAAGAGCGTTCTTCATGCGAAAAAAATCTTGCGAGTCCCTAATCTGCACAACTCGCGCTCCTGGTTACAGAATAAAATTAGAAATTCCACATTTTAGATCCCACAATTCCCACCCTCCCTACACACACCTACCCACACCCACACCAACAACAACGTGCATTTATATATCGCACCCCTTCACGTACGATAGCATCCCAGAGCGCACTCTCACACACTCACACACACACACACACACATTCCCAATCGCCAGCTAAAAGTTGATGCAGGTTTTTCGGGGGGAGTTTTGCTACTTTTTGTAGGTTTATGTCTGTCAAAACATTAAAAAGAATAATTTGATGAACAGAGCCAAAAAAAAAGCAAGGGACTAAAGGGGAGGGAGGGAGGGAGGGAGGAAGGAGAACAAGAGCTCATCTGTTAACATTTCAGAAATCTGATTAAATCACCTTTGCCTTTATCTTTATTGAGCAATGTACTTGAATTACTATTCATTTCTGTTTGTGGATCGAACCCAAGTAACAATGGTGTTTTGTACAGGAAGGGATTGGGGTGCAGGAAGAGAAAGTCTCATGTATCGATAGTTTTTTATATAGTATATATTATATATCTAGACTTTTTACAAAAAATGTATTAAAATGTTCACTTTGAAAAGATTTTTTACGTTAAATTTTGTATTTTTTTTTAACTAACGAAACTTGCCCTCCGAAAAGCCTAAAGTCTTTACAGAAATGTGTAAAAAAAACGTTCACTTTGAAAACATTTGTTACGTTAAATTTTGCATTTCGCGTTAACCAAATTACGACGGGATTTTTTTCATGGGGGAGGGGGGGGCGGCGGCGGGGGGAAAAAAATCCTTATTCGTACTGATACCTTCTTCGCAAAAATCTTCAGCTCAAACTTTTTTTTTTCATTTCCATCAACATTTTGTTTAAATTACTATCGCTTAATGTAATTTTTTTTTTCTCAAGTCGTCTTTCGCTCGCTGGACAGGCTTCAAACGAGTAAATTGCCTCAATTGACGGGCGTTGGGGAGGGTGGGGCGGTGGGTGGGTGGGTGGGGGGGGGTGTTCTTATGTTATTGATGCTTTGATGCCGCGGTGGGAAGGTGGTGGGATGGTTGTCGTGGAAGGATGGGATCAGAAGGACACACACACACATCAACAACAATTTGCACTTATATAACGACCCACCACCACCACCACCACCACGTAGGACAGTGTCTCCGAGCCGGTGGGGTGGCGAGACTTGATAAAGGGAGGGGGGAGAGAGAGAGAGAAGGGGGGAAAGGCGGAGGGATTGAGGGAGAGTAGACACGCGCAGAGACAGACACACGCGGAGCCCCCACCCCTCCTCCTCCTCCTCCTCCTCCTCCTCCTCCTCCGGTAACCGAGCCTTTGTCTGTGTCCCGTGGCAGGGTTGCTCGTCGCCCATTGTGGTTAAGTTTGCCGACACGCAAAAGGACAAGGAGCAGAGGCGTCTACAGCAGCAACTGGCTCAGCAGATGCAACAGCTGAACTCAGCGACGTGGGGAAACCTCACTGGCCTTGGTGCACTAGGCCCACAGTACCTGGCTGTAAGTGGTCAATGGGGAACCAAGACCAGTGGCGAAATGGGAGCAAAGGAAGTATTCGTACAGCAAAACATGCACACAGTCAGTCATTTTTTTTTTCTTTCTTCCTTCCTTTCTTTGCCGGCGGAGCGTTTTACCCGGGCGTGCGAGCGAGCGAGCGAGCGTGCGTACGTGAGAGCGAGCGGGCGGGCGGGCGGGCGGACGGAGCAGGATGTGGAGTTACTTTTTTCACCCGTTGTTTT
This sequence comes from Callorhinchus milii, assembly GCF_018977255.1. Taxonomy (NCBI): domain Eukaryota; kingdom Metazoa; phylum Chordata; class Chondrichthyes; order Chimaeriformes; family Callorhinchidae; genus Callorhinchus; species Callorhinchus milii. The sequence goes on along the minus strand of NW_024704746.1, from coordinate 65,999,730 downwards.
TCTTTTTTCGTCGGCGCGCCCTTTTCAACGGGCGATGGAGAGAGAGAGAGAGAGAGAGGGGGAGAGAGAGAGAGAACGGAAGAGAGAGAGAGAACGAAGGAGAAAGAGAGAGAGAGAGAGATAGGGGTAGATAGACTGTGGGGAAAGTGTAAAGGTTGATAGAATATCGGATGTTAGGATTCAGTTAACGACCACCTGAACAGGAGCAGACGGGACCTCGGTTTACCGTCTCATTCCGAAGGACGGCGTCCCCCCCCCCCTCACACACACACCCCCCAGCGCTGCATTGGAGCGTCAGCTTAGACTGTGTGATTCCGAGTCCTGACGTGGGGGCTTGAACCCACGAGAGAGAGACAGAGAGAAAGATAGAAGTTTTTATGCTGTGGTACAACTACCACCATGTTACTTTTGTGAATTTTATTTCACGGGATGAATGAAGAGTGTCAATTGTGAAGGATATTCAACCCCCTTCCTCCCAAAATCGTTCAAGAGCTTTGACAAAATGCTGCACGATCCCAAATGATGCCTCTGAGGGTCTCCAGGTTCTGATGATGAGAGATTTCAGGACTAAGGCGCCTGTTGCTAATGGTGGCTGGACAGTGACGCCAAGGTTACTGTGATTCGACGCCGGGGGTGGTGGGGGAAAAATGCAGCCACTTTAAGAATTCCCAAAGTTCTGGCATTGTACAAAGAGCGACGTCGGAAGGAAGGAGGGAGGGAGGGAGGGACTGTGCGATCAAAAGAGAGAGAGAGAGAGAGAGAAAGTATTTACGCTGTGGTAAAAAAAATTACCGCCAGGTTTTGTGCATTTTATTTCACGGGATGAATAAAGAATGTCAATTGTGAATAATATTCAACCCCCTTCCTCCCAAAATAGATGTTATGTTATGCAGCTATATATATATATATATAGAGAGAGAGAGAGAGAGAGAGATATCAGCTGTATCGGACTTGTTATTTTGCTGCCGCTGTTTCAAAAGTTTTGACTCGAAGTTTATTTCGTCCCATCCAGGGACGAGCAGAGTAAATGTTTGCGTTGCTTCATATTGTCGCGTCTGTAACCCTTTCCTGTTTCACGTGATGTTGTCACAAGGTTGGCTTTTGAATCTCTCCTCCGCCCTAATCCCCACCGACCCCCACCACCGCCTCTCATCAAGACCTTCCTCTTTTGATCGGTTGTGGCGGATTGCTTTCCAGGGGCAATCATCCTTCCCCCCCCCCCCCAAAAAATAATAATGCGGTGACTCAATCCACGGCTGTTTGTGGAGACACTGCTGTGCGCCATTGGCTGTCCTATTTCGCCCACAACATGCACAGTGATTCCAAGCGAGAGGACCCGGGTTCGATTCCCGGGCAGAGCGAAACGTTGGGCAAGTTTCCTTCCTCCGCCCGCCTCTGTTCACCGAGCAGTAAGTAGGAACCCGGTTGTGAGTCGATCGGCGGATCTCTTTTCCGGTGGTAATAATTCCTTAAGAAAAAACAACTTGAGAAGAAGAATTCGGTCAGTCAATCCATTGCGGTTCGTGGGGGACGCTGCTGTGCGCGATTGGCTGCTGCGTTTGGCCCGCAAAGTACACAGGTCAATTCACTTCACAGTGTATTCTGTGAAGCGATTTGAGACGGCTCGACGAGGTGACGGGGAGCTGTCTCAAATGCAAGGATTATTATTATTATATTATGATTACAACGGTGCACTCTGTTTGTTCACAGCTCTTACAGCAAGCCACCTCATCCAGTAACCTTGGGGCTTTCAGCGGCATCCAACAAATGGCAGGTGAGTGGAAAGACTTTTTGTCCCGACATGGGGGTTCGAAACCCACAGCCTTCTGACTCAGAGGCAAGTGTGCTAACGACTGAGCCGGGCTGACACGCCGTGAGCTCAAAGGCCTGTTTCTGCAGAGTAGCATTCTCAGACTCGTCTGAGGGAGGGAGGGAGGGAGGGAGGTGGGGAGGTGCTTTTACCTGAGTTGCGCTGAGCCGATGTTGCAATGAGAACCTCTTGATGTCAACACCATAACAGACCTGATGAGGATTGCCTGTAATTATCCAGCTGTCACTTCCTAACCATCGGTGAGTGGCAGGGACTTCTAACAACTGGCATCTGTTCCTGCTTATTGATATGCAGATTTATGATAACGACAGCGTACTTACTGTGAGACGAGATGAGAGAACGAGCGCGATGGGTTGCGCTTTTACACGCCCTTTTTTTCCAGCGCTTTCAAATGAAACCTGGATTTCAAAGTTTCACACAACGAGCCACGTAGCGACCTTGCAGGACGGAAACAAGCCATTGGGGCCCAACTTGCCCGTGCCCGTGTTTTCGTGTCACACCGTCAATGAATTCATTCCAATTTATTAGAACAGTGACGTTAAATGGTAGTTCGGGTCCTGAGCTAGGCTCAACTGTCGACCATCCTAACTCCCTCTCTCCATACGCTGTTCTACTCGCTCTGTGTTGGGGGTAACTGCTGGATTCTCGTCAACTAAACCAGCATAGCTTGCCATTCAGAGCCCCTGTCTGGCAAGCTTTCCCGCTGCTCGTCCAGCTAGGGCCACTCTCCCCGTTAGTGCTTTGACTTGCAGGGTTAACGGGAGCTGAGGGGGAGGATTCCCTGTGACTGGTCGGCCCTTCAAGGTCCTGCCGATGAGCCAGGCCGGGCTGGGCAGTCCCTGGAATACTGTAGACCCCCCTGGCTCAGGAACCGGATCAGGAGACCGTCGCAGAGGGCTGGGCTCGATTCGGAAATTCCGTTGCCTCCGGAAGTCCTCGTGAGCTGAAAATCAGCCACTTTCAAGATGAACGACTCTGTGTGGCGGTGGTGGGGGGGATGGTGGAACGAGCGGACGGGTTGTTCACATGCATCGTGAACACGACCACTTTATAACCAGATTTGTTCTCTGAAGAAGCTTGTTTTAATAGGGCATAAAATCCCATTAAGCGCAAATCTCGTACCTGCTTAATTTGGGTGCACACAGAGAGTGACCTTCATCTGCTTTAAATGAGTAAAAAACGAGGAATTAATGGTATTCTAAAGAGTGGATGGTTATTTAATAAATTAGAAACTTTCTAATGAGTAATATCAATTTGCGGAGCCCGGCCCGTCGGTGCAATTAATTTAATGTGCGATCGAGCGGCGGAGTTTAAAGGGCAAAGTTTCCGGCCGGGGATGCGTGTAAAATGTCACCGCGCTTGTTTGTGCTAATTAACGTCGGTCGGTGGACTTCTGACGCCGGCAGAAGCCAATTACCAGGTTGCTTGTTATCCGTGCGCACGTGATCGCAAAGGGATCGGAGTACAGTGGGGATACAGGACAGCATTTGACCCGTTTGATGTGGAATGTCAGCCCGGCTCAAGTGGTCAGGCTCTTGCCTTCCCCCAACTCAAAACAGGTGGTTGTGGATTCAAGCCCAATATTGGGCCTCGTGTAGTCTAGACTGACACTCCATTCCCACTCTCGCCCCCTCCGCCCCCATTCATTTCCCCCGGCCCGGGTTACCTTCACCAGTAAAACTTCCTTCAAGGCCCATCTCAAGACACCCTCCTCTTCGACCGTGCTTTCGGTCACCCTCTCGCTCCTACCACCCACCCCCAAACTCCCATCCTCTTCCCCCCCCCCCCCCCACCCACCTCGCTGCCCTCCACCCCTCCTGATCCCAACCCCCAGCTCGGATCCAAATTCTTCACTGTCCAGCGCCTTGGGATGTCCTCCTGACGTAACAGGCACTATATTATTAATAATAATAATCCTCGCATTTGATGTAGGGCCTTCTCACATCGTCGAGACGTCTCAAAGCGCTTCACAGGCTATACTGTGAAGTGTGGTGACTGTATATTTTGAGGGCGAAACGCGGCAGCCAATTGCGCGCAGCAGGGGTCCCCCCACAAACAGCCGTGGATTTTTTTTGGGGGGAGGGATTATTGCCCCCAGAAGAGCGATCCGCCAATCGACTAACAAACTGGGTTCCTACTTACTGCTGGGTAACCAGAGGGCGCGTGTGAGCGCGCGCGTGTGTGTGGAGTAAGGAAACTCGCCTAAGGAATCGGACCCGGGCCCCTGCGAGGCGAGGGCTCTCACCCACTGAGCTACAGGGCTCCGTCTGACTCATTGCATCAATCTAATTCCCTTTAGGAATGAACGCTTTGCAGCTACAGAACCTGGCTACCCTCGCAGCCGCCGCAGCCGCAGCCCAGAACAACGTGGGGAACACAAACACAAACCCTCTTAGCTCGACCTCTAGTGCACTCGGTGCCCTGACAAGTCCAGGTAATCAACCCTCCGCCTTTCCTTCTTAAACCTTCCTCTTCTCTCTCTCTCTCTTCTCTCTGTCTCTCTCTCTCCCTCCCTCTCTCTACGGTGAACAGTCGCCCAGTGGCAGTTAGCTATTCTCCTGGAGTCCTCAGTGGGTTAGAGTGTTCGCCTCGCAAGCGAGAGGGGACCCTGGTTCGATTCCCGGGCCGGTCGGGGTGAAACACCAGGCGAAGTTTTCTTACTTTCCACACGCACGCGCGCGCGCCGCGCCCTCTGTTTGCCCAGCAGCAAGCGGGAACCCGGTTGTTGGTCGATTTTCCGGGGGCGGGGGGGGGTAATAATCCCTCCCTCAGTTGAAAAAATACTAATAATTTGGCCACTCAATCCACGGCTGTTGTGTGGGACGCTGCTGTGCGCAATTGGCTGCTGCCATGTTTCGCCCACAAAATTTAGAGTCGGTATTATCCCGTGAAGCGCTGTGAAGGGTCTCGAAGAAGTGATAAGGCGCCATAACAAATGCAAGGATTATTATTGTGTTATTATTAGTAGTAGTATGTTTGTTGGCATCTCAGTTCCCAGCATTGTGACTACTCCCTTTCCCCCACCCAACCCCGAACCCCCCCACCCCCAACCCCCCCCCCTCCCACCATCCCACTAGTCCACCAGCATTGATCTGTCGCCATTTACTCACACCACAAGGCAAGAGTTTGTTCCCAAATCCTACTTCGAAATGTTATGCTTTAAGAGGTTGAGTAACGAAGCAGTAATTGGTGTTCGCGTGTGTGAATAATTTTGCGTTCATTCCTACAGTGCAATGGGGCAACAGCAATATGCAGGGATCATTCCCAGGTGTGTATTCATTTCCCCAATCACCTTTTTCCCCCCCCCCACCCCTCTTTTTTTTGGCGACAGTATATTTTTTTCCTCTCTCTCTCTCTCTCGTTCTCTCTCTCTCTGGTTTTCTCCCCCTCTCTCTCTTTGTTCTCCTCTCTTTTTTTCTCTTGCTTCCTATCTCTCTCTCTCTCTCTCTCTCTCTCTCACACCTGAAAAAAAAAACGACTTGCAAGGACCTAGGGCAGGACTGAGAGGGGATGCGGTTGGGCTGGGAAGGAGGGAGAACTTCCCCGAGCCCGGGTCTAGATGCTGTAGGGTTTACTCTATGGTTGTTCTAGAGTTTACGCGAGTCGGTCTAGGTTCATACGTTAGTTATTTCCTGTACGGTTGTTCTAGATTTTATTCAGGGTTTTACGCCGGGGGTTCTGGTTTTTTTTCTCTCGCGCTGGTCGATCTAAATTGTTACTCTACTCGGGTCATTCTAGATTTTACTCTGGTTTACGCACCACTTCAGAGCATCCGGAAGTTTGGCCACTGGCAGAACGCAGCTTTAACTTAAGTTAACCTCGAGGTCGGGTATTTTCTGTGGTTTTTAACAGAAACAGAGAGGGAGAGAGGGATGGGGGCGGGAAAGAGAGAGAGAAACAGCTTCAAAATTAAGGCTGTGCTTAAGAATTTGGTGAATTCTGGCCTCTCTGAAACGCAACGTAATCACAGTAAATCTCGAGGAGTTGATGAGTTTCCTCCCCAGCGTTGTGGGGGAGAGTTGTTGCGTATCAATCTAACATCCTCTCAGAGGGACTGAGGAGCAAATCGTGACGGGGGAAGGGAGGGGGGATTGATTGGAGGCGGAGTGGGGGGAGGAACGGAGGATTCATCTGATCCTTCTTTGTCCATCCCACCCCTCCCCGCCGCCCACCACTCCCACCCCCAGCCCTCTCACCGAGTATTTTTGTAGTACGGGGGAGAGGAATGCACTTGGGAAACGTCCTGCTCTATCCACGACAAACAACGTAGTGGTTAGAGGGCTCGCCTCGCAGGTGAGAGGAGCTGGGTTCGATGCCCAGGCAGGGCGAAGCCCTAAGCCGTCTCGCTCTCTACCTGCGGCACTTAAACTGACAGCGAGCGATGGCTTCTGATCTCCCAGCTTCCGCCAGGCACCTCCGCACAGCTCACGTTTGCAGCGAGGACGATTGTAGGTCACTGATGGACCGATGGACATTGTCCTTCACCCTTTTGCATGCCGCGTGGAAAAAAGGGGTCAGGGTACGAGGGTGCGAGGCCGGGTAGGACGTGAGAAGCCACGTGTGTTTTGAGTACGGTGGGCGCGATCCAACCCGGGAGGGGGATGCAGGGGAGGGGGAGAGAGAGGGAGAGGTGTGCGGAGAGGGGAGAAGTGGGAGAGAGGGCAAATATGCCGCATTGTTTTGCTTTCAAAATTTTCCTCTCTCCTCCCGCTCTCCCACCCCTTTTGAAATTCACCAGTAAAATGGCTTGTGTGTCTTATTTTTCTTCTTTCTCTTTCTCTCTCTCTCTCTCTTCCTTTCTCGTACCCTCTCTCTCTCTGTCTCTCTCTGTCTCTCTGTCTCTCTCTCTGTGTCTCTCGCTCTCTCCCCCGCACACGTCCTGTCCTCCCATCGATGCAGTCGCTGGGACAAACGCAAACTCGAGCGCTGGTGCTGCTATGAACTCTCTAACCTCTCTGGGGACGCTCCAGGGACTGGCTGGAGCAACGGTTGGATTAAATAATATTAATGCACTGGCAGGTAATGTATACTATGTAGGGGATGAGGGTTAATTAGTGGAGTGGATGAGGGTGGAGGGGTGTGGTGGGGGGTTTGGGGTGTGGGGAGAGCGCGAGAGGGTCTGTGTTTGTGTGTAATAGACCACAGCACCATCCAGTCACAGCGAGATTCCCTTCACCAACTCGCCTTGGCGCTTTTCAAGAGCAAAGATTGGACCCGGGTTCGATTCCCGGGGCAGGGTGAGACCTTAGGCGAGTTTCCGTACACCGCACGGCAGTAAACCCGGTTGTTAGTCGATTGGCAAATCGCTTTTAAGGTAATAATCTCTTTTTTAAAAAATAATAATAATAATAATTCGGCCGCTCAATCCATGGCTGTTTGTGGGGAACGCTGCTGAGCGGAATTGGCTGCCGCCTTTCGCCCACAAAATACACGGTCCATCCATCTCACAGTATGTTCTGTGAAGCGCTTTGAGACGTCTCAATGACGTGGTAAGGCGTATCAATTGCAAGGATTATTATTTACCCGGAGAGTCGTTGCGGCCCGGAATGAACTGCCTGAAAGCGGTGGTGGAAGCCGATTCGAAACGGGAATTGGAGTGGGTACTTAGAAAGGAGTAAGAGCGGGTGTGGGAGCTGGACTTGTCGGTAGCTCTTTCTAAGAGCTGGCACAGCACGATGGGCCGAATGGCCTCCTCCTGCGCTGTAAGATTCTGCGATTCGATTTTTGTTCCGCCCGCAAAGCGCACAGTCACTACACTTTACAGCGTATAGACCCCGCCAAGCGCTTTGAGACGGCTCGAAGACGGGATAAGGCGCCGTATCAAGCGCGAGGATCATTATTAGGAGCGAAGGCGGGTTCATTGGGGGCAGATGGGCCCTGCTCTCGTGCAATAGCGGGACAGGCCTCGAGGGGCCCAAAGCGGCCTCCACCCCTCTCCCCCCCGTCTCCGCCCCCGTCTCCGCCCCCGCTCCTGTTCCTTCCCACCTGCATCGCGTTCCGAGGTCGGGGGTGATGCGATTGAAGTTGTTCCCGATGCTCCCAGGTATGGCGGCTCTGAACGGGGGTCTGGGGGCCAGCAGTCTGACGAACGGCACGGCGGGCACCATGGACGCGCTGACCCAGGCTTACTCAGGAATCCAGCAGTACGCAGCCGCTGCCTTGCCCACGCTATACAGCCAGAGCCTGCTTCAACAACAGAGCGCGGCCGGCAGTCAGAAAGAGGGTGAGTGAACCAGCCCAGCGGGCGGGTGGGGGGGGTGGGGGAGTGGGGCGCCAGGTTGGCAAGAGGGGCAGCTCATCACGCCAGCCACTTAAATCAGGGAGGGTGGGTGGGTGGGTGGGTCCAACCTTTTTTGGTCGCTTTGAGCAACGCCTACGAACCCGGGTGCAGCAACATTTTTTTTTGTTCGCCTTTCCTTTTCCCCCTGAAACATAACGGAACGCTTACGGGTTATGGGGGGGGTGGTAGAGCGAGCGCGGGCGGATAACACACCCCCACCACCATCCCCCGGCTGGCCAAAGTCATGCTGTCAATTTATTATGGCCTTTTCGAGGGTTTATGGCCTTGTCGAAGGTTTATATTTTGGGGTCAGGCCGGGTGTCCGACACGTGCGGAGGCTCCCATCGCCGTTGCTTAAGAGTATCCGAACCGAGCGAGGAATTCCCTGCGTCCCACCTACACACACAGGAACCCCAGAGATAGATCGTTGGAGGTACACATCCTTCTATAACACAAGGCTTAAGATAAAAACACTTATTTTTCTGGCTGGAGGGATGTGGGCAATGCTGTCCCCCAGGGGTCGGAATTGGGACCTGTATAAATGACCCGGACTTGGGTACGGGGAGTACAATTTCCAAGTTTGCCGATGATGCTAAGTCAGGAAAAGTAGTAAGCAGCGCGGAGGATAGGAGCAGACTGCAGAGAGGACAGAGACAGACTGGGAAAATGGGCAGACAGGTGGCAGATGAAGTTTAATTTTGGAGAAATGCGAAGTGATGCGTTTTGAGAAGAAGAAGAATGAGGAGAGGCACTATGAGCTGATGGTACAACTTAAAGGGGGGCAAAGAACAGAGAGACCTGAGGGTTCATATAAGTAAATCATTGAAGGTGGCAGGACAGGTAGATAAAGCTGTTAAAAAAGTATACGGGATACGAGGCTTTATAAATAGGGGCATAGAATACAAAAGTCAGGAAGTTATGATGAACCTTTATAAAACACTGGTTAGGCCTCAGCGAGAGACGGTGTTCAGTTCTGGGCCCCACACTTTAGGAAGGATGTCAAGGCTTCGGAGAGGGTGGACAGGAGATTGACCAGGATAGTACCAGGAATGAGGGGCTTCAGTTATCGGGAGAGGCGAGAGAAGCCGGGATTATTCTCCTTGGAGCAGAGAAGGTTAAGAGGAGACTTAATGAAACGCTCTGAGATGCCGTCCGGCGTGGAGGGCGCTATATAAATCCAAGTTGTTGTTGTTATAAAAGTTCTCAAGGTAATGAGGGGATTCGATAGGGCAAACAAGGAGAAACTTATTCCCGCTGGCGGGTGGGTCGGTAACCCGAGGACATCGATTCGAAATAGTTGTTAAAAGAAACAGAGGGGCGGGGAGGAGAAATGTTTTCGCACAGCGGGTTGTTGGGACCTGGAATGCATTGCCTGAAAGGGTGATGGAAGCCGATTCCATAACAACTTTTAAGAGAGAAGTAATTATTTGGGGTGGACAAGTTTGCAGGGCTTTGGGGAGAGCGCGGGGGGAGTGGGATTGAATTGGACAGCTCTTTTCAAAGAGCCGGCACAGACACGATGGGCCGAATGGCCTCCTCCCGTGCTGTATGATTCTACGATTCTATGATTAATATCCCTTTGCCCAGCCCCGACCCCGCGGATTTGCTTTCTATTTTAGCCGCCAGTTTGAAAAAAATATAAGATTTTATCGCCAGTTTAACGCGTTCTTAAATCAACACAGAGGGGCTGCTTTGATTGACCTCAGAAAGCAATCGCCCCTGTGCACTCACTAAACACTCGGGCAGCGTAATTGGTGTGTGGGAGCCTTTTATTGCCTTGTATACTCAGGGGGCCGGAGGCATGTTCTTACCTAATTCAGGCCGTTGAGTTATTGCTTTTAATTATTGTAGTATCTCGCCCCTTTCTTGGTTGCTGGGAGAGGGAAAGCTCAGAGCTGTGAATCAATCACTGACAGATTTGCAGTTGATAAACAGTACAGCATTTCCCCAAGCTCCATCACCCCCCCCCCCCCCCACACACACACAACACACACACAAATACACACACAGCAACCACCACCCCCCCCCACTCACACCCACCAGTCCTGCATGGGAGCGGTGGTATGTTGGCGGTATTTGTGGCACCCTGTAGCGATTTGGTGAGAACCACACCTCGAGAGCGAGAGGACCCGGGTTCGATTCCCGGCCAGACTGAAACCTTGGGCGAGATTCCTTACTCCGCGCACACACATACACACACACACGCACACACACACACTCGCCTCTGTTTACTCAGCAGTAAGTAGGAACCCGGTTGTTAGTCGATTGACTTAAGATTTGTCCGTATCTCCTCCGCAGGTCCAGAGGGTGCAAACCTCTTTATCTACCACCTCCCCCAGGAGTTTGGCGACCAGGACATATTACAGATGTTTATGCCGTTTGGAAATGTGGTGTCTGCTAAAGTCTTCATCGACAAACAGACCAATCTTAGCAAGTGCTTTGGTACGTTTGGGTCAGTTGCTGAAAGGAACGTTTCGACTGCGGATAGTTGGGGGAATGGGGGAAAGCAGAGCTATTGTCAACAACAACACCAACAACAATATTTGTATGGCACCTTTCACGTGGGGAGGACGTCCCAAGGCCCTGGATGATCAGTGTTTCGGACCCAGCTATGACAACCTGCCCGCTCCCTCCATTCACCGGGCTCCGTCCACGTCTCCCGCCCGACCCGCCCTACCATCGGTGGCCGGGCTTTCAGCCTCTCTGCCCCCACACTCTGGTACTCCATCCCACGGTCCCTTCGCCTCGCTTCCTCCCTCACATCCTTCAAGGCCGGTCACAAGACCCTTCTCTTCAACCGGGCCTTTGGTCGCCCTCCCACCCCTCTGCCTTCCCTCACCCCTACACCACCCCTCCCCTATGCTCGGGTTCCGACCCCTGACTGTCCAGCGCCCTGGGACGTCCTCCAGACGTGAAAGGCGCTCTACAACATGTAATTTGTTGCTGCTGTTGTTGTTCAAAGCCGGATTGCGTTAATGATATATTATAAGCGCTCTGGGATATTATTAATTAGCTTAATTAATTATTATTAATTAACCGCTCAACCTGCAGCTTGGTGGCGAGATGGCTCGCCTCGCAAGCGAGAGGACCTGGGTTCGATTCCCGGGTCAGGGCGAAAAGTTGGGGCGAGTTTGGTTACTCCACACACAGGCCTCTTGTTTTGTCAAGCAATAAGTAGGAACCCGGTTGTCGGTCGATGGGCGGATCGCTTTTTTCCGGGAGCGAATAATCCCTTCGAAAAAAAAATAAATAATAATTTAGGTGACTCTCAATCCGCGACTGTTTGCGGGGGACACGCTGCTGTGCGCCATCGGCTGCCGCGTTTTCGCCCGCAAAAACCCCACAGTCGGGGGCTGCTCTGCGCCAGAGGCGCGGTGCAAAAATGCAAGTGGTCGTCGTCGTCGCGGTGAGCAGCAACGGCCCACCAGGTTTCCGATCCGGCACAGGCGAAGGTCGGAGAGATCTGGAGGGGTTGGGTAGATAGATCTGGATTGACTCTTGTTTCTCTCTCTCTGTCCCCCTTCCCACACAGGTTTTGTGAGCTATGACAATCCAGTCTCAGCCCAGGCTGCTATCCAGGCTATGAATGGCTTTCAGATTGGCATGAAGCGCTTAAAGGTGCAGCTCAAACGATCCAAGAACGACAGCAAGCCTTACTGAGTCTAAGGGTTGGAGCTTACACGCTGTTGTTTTAAGTTTGTTAGGGTAAGTCCCATGAAACAGCCCGTCTCTGTGCAGAGGCTGAGGAGGATCATTGCCAACATTCATCCAGAGACAGTATCTGACATTACGCTTCCATTTCCCCCTTCCTTCCCTCTCCCCCCCCCCCCCCATCCCCGTTATCCCCTTCCACCCCCCACTTGACGCCCCCCCATCCCCTTTCCCTCCCCCACCTCACTACCCCCTTACCCCACCCTCCCAACCCCCCCCAAAACCCCACCCACCCCCACCCCAACCTGTTTACGTTCAGTATCTTAAATCTTATTGTATTGACGGTATATAATTTTCGCTTTGTTCCGTAGAAGATACGTTTTTTTTTGGGGCGGAAAAAAAATTGATAATAATAATAATAATAATAATAATTAAGATGTCTTAAAAAAAAAGGGGGTTTTTTTCAAAAAAAAAAAGATGATAAAACCGATGTGTGCAATTTTAAGTCCGAAACCACTGGTGCCAAACCCAAGTGAATTGGATGCACCGAAGGTCCTTGTTAAGGACCCAGTTAACCTACGTTGACAAGGCACCGGTAGTTTACAGGTTAATGACGAGGTGCCCTGGCCTGAAAGAGTTTCCAACTCTGAAGCACTAATAATACTTTACGATTATTATTTTAAAATTATTTCTCTCTCTCTCTCTCTCTCTCTCTCTCACACGATCGATCACTCACTCTCTCGCTCTCACCCTCTATACCTCTCTCTCTCTCTCTCTGTTCTCCAGTGAAAATTTATAACGATGGTAACAGCTTAGAATGGAATGACATTTCCTGATCAGATCGCAAGGGTCTTTTCCCCCTTCCCACCCCCCCCCCACCCCCCCCCCCCCACACAACCCCCACTCCCCCCCCAACCCCTCCCCTAAATTGGCAGTTTTGAACGTGTCTGTTATCGCCACGTGTCTCCGCGCGTGGCGTGTCCGCCCGCGCGTCTGCGCGCGTGTACGTCCGCGTCTTCGCATCCGCCCGCGCGTGCAGCGCGTTTGTGTGCATGTTTGCGGCGTGTTGTCCGCGTATGTTATTTGCGCGCGGGCGCGCGGGCGTTCGTCGGTGTTTCCGAGCGCGCGCGCCCGCGCGTGTTTTGTGTCTGCGCGTGCGCGCGCGTGTGTGTTTTTTGCGCGCTCGTGCGTCTGCTTCTCTGTGGAGTGCGTGAGTGTGCGGATGTACCCCCCCCCCCCCCACCCACCCACCCCCCCCCCCCAAAAAAAAAAAAGCCTTTGAGATCTGTTTAGGGGACCTTAGAGAGGAGGGGAGAGGGGGGGGGCGGAGGGGAGTGGGCGGGGAAGTGAGAGAGGGAGGGAGGGAGTGGGGGCGGGCGGGGGGGGGGGGGGGTGGGAATAAAAGGAATAAAATTCAAGGCTAACATTCAATGGCGTTTAAATTTGAAAATAAAAAAGGAGGAGAGCCACAGGGAAGCCTGTAAATTTTATTTGTAAAAAAAGCAGCTCTATTTTTATACAAATTTTTACTGCCTCGGAACGAAGGACGTTATTTATTAACCTTATAGTTAACTTATTGGGGATACCCTGTGAGCGGGACCTATCCTCTAGATTAGTTAAGCCTGCCTCGCAAAGCGCGGGAACTCCACGATGTGCCAAAGGGGGGGGGGAGGATAAAAGGATAAAAGTTATTCCCTGCGATTAAACACGCAAACCCTGCAGCAATTCACACTTTCCCTTCTGTTTTTTTTTGTTTTTGTATTTTTTTTGTATCTCGTGTGGTATTTCCATTCTCCGTAGTCCCACTACGGTTCCATTCTGCGTAGTCCACTGCGGTTAAGTCCAGTCCAGTTTTGTGACCTTCCTCCCCTCTCCTCCTCTCCATCCCTCCCTCCCTCCCACTCCCTCTCTCCGTCCCTCCTTTCTCCCGCACCCTGTTCTTTGTACATGTTCGACAGTAACGATGTGTAGTCCTGTTCGTTTCCCCCCGTCGTTGTCGTCTCCCCCCCACCACCCGCACCCGCACCCCCCACCCCCCACCCCACCAAAAAAAAAACCGAATCCATCTCCTTCGAGAATCTCTTTTGTTTTAAAGCACGGATAGGTTTGTTTTGGGTGTTTCTGTTTGTCTCTGTGTGTGTGTGTGTATCTGTGTGTTTCTGTATCTGTGTGTGTGGGTGTGTGTAGGTGTGTGTATCTGTGTGTGTGGGTATGTGTTTGTGTGTGTATCTGTGTGTTTCTGTATCTGTGTTTCTGTATCTGTTTCTGTATCTATGTTTCTGTATCTGTGTTTCTGTATCTGTGTTTCTGTATCTGTGTGTTTCTGTATCTGTGTTTCTGTATCTGTTTCTGTATCTATGTTTCTGTATCTGTGTTTCTGTATCTATGTTTCTGTATCTGTTTCTGTATCTATGTTTCTGTATCTGTGTTTCTGTATCTGTGTGTTTCTGTATCTGTGTTTCTGTATCTATGTGTTTCTGTATCTGTGTTTCTCTATCTGTTTCTGTATCTGTGTTTCTGTATCTGTTTCTGTATGTTTCTGTATCTATGTGTCTGTATCTGTGTGTGTCTGTATCTGTGTGTGTCTGTATCTGTGTGTTTCTGTATCTGTGTGTGTCTTTATCTGTGTGTTTCTGTGTGTGTGTGTGTGTGTATGTGTTTCTGTGTGTGTGTGTTTCTGTAGGAGTGTATGTTTCTGGTTTTGTTTCTGTGTGTGTGTGTGTGTTTCTCTGTGTGTTTCTGTGAGCATTGTTAAATCTCTCGCACTTTTCCAGCATGCCTTGTGCGTGTGCGTGTGCGTGTGCGTGTGCGTCTTGTGTTTTTTTCCAAAAATAAGAGCGAGCAGTGTGTGTGTGTGTGTGTGTGCGCGCGCGAGTGTGCGCGTGTCTCGTGGAACCTGATGTCCGCGTTTTTTTTTTGACGTTTTTCCACATTAATCCGTGAACAGAGAGGTGGTGGGGGGGGGGGTGCGGTGAGGGTTAGTGTTAATTTTGCAGGGACGGGTGGGGGGGGGGGGGGGGGTGGTGGGGGGTTGTTTGGCGGGGCGGGGCGGGGCGGGATGGGTTGGGTGGGAAGGGGGTGGGTGGAGGGTGCGGGGGTGCGGTACGGGGTTTGGGGGGGAGGGTTGGATTTCCGTTGACGGTTTTCATTCTGCTGCACAAAAAAGAAAAAAAACAGAAAGAAAGAAAAAAATTACTGTGTGTAACTTTTGACTCTTCCTTTTTTTTTGTTTTTTTTTCTCCCCCCCTAGACATCTCCATGCCTGTTAGTTCATCGTTTGCCTAGCATGTCCCCTGTGTGACGTCCAAAAAAAAAAAAAAAAAAAAAAAAAAAGTTCCATCATATGTTTTTTAGTCATTGTTTCCGATGTCTTTTCTGATCTCACATCACACTCGGTCCTTCCGACTCTGATCTTTTTCGACCTTAAGAGAGTCTTTGCTTTTCTGTTCCTGTTGTTGTTGTTGTTGTTGTTGTTGCTGTTCCTGTTCCTGTTGTTGTTGTTGTTGCTGTTGATCGTTTCTGTTGACTGTTGTTCGCTGTTTGATGTCGTCGTCGTGAGATTTTTATGACTATAACTGTGTGGGTTGTTTTTTTTCCCCCCTCTCTCCCTTCCCCTTCGCCTCCCCACACCCCCCCCCCTACACCCCACCCCGCCCACCCGCCCCGCCCGCCCCGCCCCGCATGCTGCCTTTTTTTTGTGTCACTCTGAATTCTACTATGATATTAAGTCAGTCAGTCTGTGACGTGGGGGAAACCCGAGCACTCTTTTTCACGTCCTTTCGCCCCCCACCGACCCACCCTCCACCCCAAAAGCCCGGCCCCCCGCCCGCCCGCCCGCCCGCCCGCCCTCCGGTTCGGGAGAGGCTGAAGAAACTAAAAAAAAAAGTTATTTTACACGAAAAACGAAAACCGCACACACACAAAAAAAAAAATTGTATTATATTATAGATATCAAACGCGTGTATGAGAGAGAGAGAGAGAGAGAGAGAGAGAGGGAGGGGGGGGTCGGGGGTGGTGGTGGGGGGTCGGGGGGTGCGCGGCAAATACACAGCAACGAAAATATTTCTTTCCTTGTGTTTTTTTTAATCTCTCGGTCGATGCGGCAAATGAGCAAAAAGAAGAGAAGAGGTGTTATTGCAAAGGGGAACGGATGGCGGGGGGTGGGGGTGGGTGGGGGGGGGGGCAAGGGAGGAAAGTTCACACCGCTGTCTGTCTCTCGCGCACCCCCCCCCCCCCACACCCACCCCCCCCCCCCACTCCGCCAAACACACAGTCAACCCGCAAAGCCTTTCCGGGGGTAATAACCCCTTCGGGATCAACCCCAAGTAATAACGCGGTACCCTTCGTCGCGGGGACGCTGCGGTGCGCAATTTTTGGCCGCCCCCTTTTTTCCGCCCGCAAAATGCACCGTCCACTCACTTGGCCGCCCGTCCTGCGGAAGCGCTTCGAGACGCCTCGACCGCGGGATAAGGCGCTCGTTCAAATGCAAGGATTATTATTATTAAAATGGGTGGGGGGTGGGAGGGGAGGGAGGGGGTCACCAATTCGGCAAACAGCCGCCCCACGTTTACACAAAAAAAAACATTATCGGGGTTTAAACAAAGAGCTGCCACTCGTCCGGATGGAGAGACTCGAGGGTGGGAGAGAGACTCAGGGAAATTTCCCGATTTTTCCCACGTCCGTCCCTTGAGACGGGTTGGGGGGGGCGGCGGAGGGGGGGGTTTGCGGGGGAGAAAGGGGGAAGAGGGAGAGGTATTCCGAACGCACGTGTGACGCGGACTACTTCGGAGCAAGTTTGAGAAACATAGGGCGATGCTTCCGTGCGGGTTTTTACATTTTTCGGGGCAAGTGTAAAGATTTTTTTTGATAAAAAGGTCATTTTGTGACGGACTTTCTCATCGATTCTCTCTCTCTCTCTCTCTCTCTCTGTCTGTCTATATATAGATATAGATTATATATATAGAGAGAAGAAACCACTTTTTTTGTAGATGAGTTAAACACGAAACCCCGTTTGAAAGGGGGTGGGGGGTGGGAGAGAGAGAGAGAGAGAGAGAGAAGAAAAAAAAAACTACCTATTTGTGTGTCACCTTTCGCTGAACTGATTTCACACACCTGAGACAATCCGCGGTTACGAAACGACGAAATGCACATCAAATGAGCTATATTTTATACTGTGCGAGTCAGTGGAGTGTGTAATTTAAGAAGAAAAAAAAAGGTAAAAAAAAAAGAAAGAAAAACAACAACACCCGGTACAAAAGTTCCTAAACTTTCTCCGGCGCCGGCGGTGGGTGGTGGGGGGTAAAAGATTTTTTTGGACGTCACCGCGATTTTTAAGACTGTCTTATGAAGCGCCGAACGATGGGCTTTTTTTACTTTTTAACGCGAGAGAGAGGATTTTAAAAAGAAAAGTAACACGGATTCCCTGAAATCCGCCGCCCCCCCCCCCCCCCGCGCCCCTCCGCCCCCCAGTCCTTGTTAATTTGCTGAACTCGGTGTTACTCCACACAGAGCCTAATAATAATCCCTCCAAAACCAAAAACAATAATAAATTGGTCATTTTCAATCTACGACTGTTTGTGGGACATTGCTGTGCGCCATCGGCTGCCGCGTTCGCCCACAAATATACAGTCAATTCACTTGACAGTGTGTTCTGTGAAGCGCTTTGGGGACGTCCTCCCGACGTGAAAAGCGCTATATCAAATGCAAGGATTATTATTATTATTATTATTATTTAAATGTCCTTTTCCCCCCTCGCCCCACCGCGCGAACCCCCCCCCCGCCTTCTGGTTTTTTTTCTCGCCAGCACTGCCGGAACGTTCCGCGTCCGGCGAAACGTGATCCCGAGGATGATTTATTCTTTTTTTTTCTTTTTACTTTTTTTTTTACTTTTTCGTCCGGAGAAGGAGGAGGAGAAAGAAAGAAAGAAAGAAACAAACAAACAAACAAACAAACAAACAGACGGTTTTTATTTAGACGACACACAGAAAAAAAAAGAGAAGAGTTTTTTTCCAGAGAGAGAGAGAGAGAGAGAGAGAAAAAAATATATAAATCAAGTCAGGATAGATATTCAGTGCCAAAAAAAAAAAAATAATAATAAATAAATAATAAAAAAAAAACCGCAAAAAAAAATATATATATATAAAATCCCCTTTTTATGAGGGGGTTTTTTTTTCCTATCTCTGCCTCAGTATTTGCAGTGTATCCTTGTGGAAAAAGTAATTTGATAACATGAGTATTTTGTTACTTCAGTGTTTTGTAAGAATCCTCATGTTTAAAAGAGCCGAAAAAAAAACTTTTTAAAAAAAAAGGGGGGGACGGGGGGGGGGAGAGGGGGGTAGGGAGGGGGGTGGGGGTGGGGGGGGGTTTAAGGAAACTTTGTTAAGTTGCTAAACTGTGGTCTCGTTGCCTAAAATTGTTAAAACCGTTTTGCTGTTTTTTTTTCCTTTTGTAACGTGCAAAATGCCCGCGCGCGCGCGCGCGTTGTGTGTGTGTGTGTGTGTGTGTCGTTCGGGATCGTCTTCCCGACCGTTTGCGTGATTGACGTCGCGGTGGCGTGACGTGCGTGCGTGCATTGCGCGTGCGCTCGCGCGCGGAGGGAGAGAGATCACACAAACAAAACCGTTTTTTTTCAAAAAAAACCGTTTTTTTTCAAAAAAAAACGTTTTTTTTCAAAAAAAAACCGCCAGAGAAAGTATGTGCGCGTGTGCGCGCTCCGCACCGCTCTCTCTGTCTCTCTCTCTGTCTGTCTCTCTCTCTCTCTGTAGAGCAGGTTTTTATATCAAAAAAAAAGAGAGAAACACGACGCAAAACTACATTTTTAATGAACGGGGAGGGCACAAAAAAAAATTCGAATTCCAAATAGCCGCAGCCGTCGAGAGCTGCACGTCGCGGTGTTAACTTTTCAAACCGTGACAAGAAAAAAAAATGTTTAAAACCAATATTTTTCTCTCTCTCTCTCTCTCTCTCCGGTCGGGGAGAGCCGGGAGGAGAGGTCAATCCGTCTGTCTTTCACGGCCCCCCTCTCCCCCCCCCGGGCCGGAGAGGGATTGAGTTAAAAAGATGGCGCAGACACCACGATGGGGGTCGAGAGGCGATCATCATTCCGCGCTCCACAAGTTAACGATGGTCCGAGCGAGAGAGCGAGAGAGAGAGAGAGAGGTTGGGGGGTAATGAACAGACGGACAAACCCGTTTGTTCTTCTCCGTTTCGCTTTTAACACCGTCGTCGATGTGGCTCGAAATTTCGATTTTAAATTTTCTTCTCTCGAAAGACTCAAAAGACGCGACGCGAACGTTAAAAAAAAAGGAAAGTTGAGGAGGAAAGGGCTTTGAGCTGAAGGCGTTGTTGTCTTCGAAGGGGTGTGGGGGGGAGAAGGGGAGAATTGTGGCGGGGACGAGATTTTTTTTTAAATTTTTTTTATAAAGAAAAAAAAGCACACGACGGAAATATTAATCACCGAATTAATTAGCGATTTGTTTTTTCTCCCCTCTCTCCCCCCTCTCTCCCCCCCCCCTCTCTCCCCCCCCGCCGCCGCCCCCACACCCCATTCCGCGCTCCGGTGCTGCGAGATCTTAATCGACGTTAAAAATCGGTCTTAAAACACGACGGAGTTTCGTTTACCGATTTTAAGTGAAAGGAAGTTCGGGGGATTTTTTTTTAAAAAAAAGTATTAAAACCCGAGAGAGAGAGAGAGAGAGAGAAGGGGGGGTGTGGGGGGGGGGGGGGTGTGTGTGTGGGGGAAAAAAATACCCAAACGATTGAGATTTGTTGAGACAGAAAGTTGACCTGAAGTCGCGTCACTTATTTTTCTTTTTCTCCCCCTCAAATGCTTTGGAAAGTCCTGTGTAAAAGTCTGTGTCACGTCAAACAAAAAATAACAGGTGAAGCGCGCACACACACACACACACACGTGCATTTGCTACTCGACACGATTTCTACATTAATCATTCAATAATTATAATGATAATGATGATAATGATGTCAATAATTCCCTATTTCTACGACTCGATTGTAATTACGCATTTTGTACCCGAGGCAACTTTTTTACAGCGGCGATTTTTAAAACCGCTGAAGGATAGATATTTACTGCGGTTTCTCTCACACACCCCCACACACCTTCTCACCCCCCCCCCCACCACATCACCCCCAACCCCCACCCCAACCCCCCCACCCCCAAACCCTCACCCCTACCCCCAAACCCCTACCCCCCCCCCAAACCCCTACCCCCAAACCCTACCCCCAAACCCCTACCCCCCCAAACCCCACCCCCCCCCCCCACCCCCCCCCCCCCCCCCCCAAACCCTACCCCCCACCCCCAAACCCCTACCCCCAAACCCTCACCCCCTACCCCCCTACCCCAAACCCCTACCCCCAAACCCTCACCCCCACCCCTCACCCCAAACCCTCACCCCCAAACCCCTACCCCCAAACCCTCACCCCCTACCCCCCTCACCCCCAAACCCCTCACCCCAAACCCCTACCCCCAAACCCCACCCCTACCCCTCACCCCAAACCCTCACCCCCAAACCCCTACCCCAAACCCCCACCCCAAACCCCTCACCCCCCTCACCCCCAACCCCTCACCCCCAAACCCCTACCCCCAAACCCTCACCCCCAAACCCTACCCCCTCACCCCCAAACCCCTACCCCCAAACCCTCACCCCCAAACCCCTACCCCCAAACCCTCACCCCCAAACCCCTACCCCCTCACCCCCACCCCAAACCCCTACCCCAAACCCCTACCCCCCCCGCCAACCCCGTGACTTGATTTTTTTTTTGGAGTTTAATCTGCCGTTAAAAGGTGAAGAAAGCAATCATTTCCGTTTTAAAAAAAAAGAGAGAGCCAGGAAAAAAAAATTTTTGAAAAAAAAAAAGAAAAAAAAAAACACACATTATTAATAACGACGATAATGCTTAAGAATAAAGGCTTTGGCTTGCTTTCCTCTTTTTATTTTATTTTTTTTCTCTCTCCGGCATACGCTTAAGTGTCCGAGGTTCTGTCAGGAGCAAACAACAACGAAAAAAAAAAAAATCAGTAAGTTTCACTTCAAATCTGTATTTGTGCAGTTACTTAAGATATTAGGAATCGCAGTATTCAGCCACCGACAGTGAGTGGATAACTGTATTAGTTTTAACAGAGATAAATTAGGGATTTGCTTTATTCGCTGCTGCAATCCAAGTTTTTTCTGATTCTTCTGTCTTCATTGTGAACATAACTGTGTAGTTGGAACAGTGGGACTTATTTTTGTAATGTATGTTATTGTGTGATGCAGTTTTTTGGCTTCTGTCTCAAATATTAAACCATTTTTCCTAATACTTGTTTCTCTCTGTGTGTTTGTTAGTGCTGTCCATTCCGTTGTTTTTTTAGCATCAGAAAAAAAAACCTCACTGTTCCACATCTATGTCTCTCTCTCTCTCTCTCTCTCCTCTCTGTGTTGTGTACACACACTTACTGTACTTAACAATCTACCAACCAATTTACTTCTGTTGCTCATCCCTGTTTCAGATCAATATTTGACTGTTTTGTTCCTGTTCTGTTTTCTCGTATCAGTTTTTTTTTTTGTACGGTCTCCTTTTGGATAAATACAGCCAGTTATTTATTAATATTATTGCAGGATTTTTATATAAAACGATATATATATATATATTAAAAAAAATTGCTGCGTCAGTCGGACTGAAATCTCACCCTTTGCCTTTTTGTTTCTGCCTCGAAATTTAAGGTCGGTTGCAGAATTGTGACGTATTCTTAAATTCAGCCTTGAATCAGAGGCCTTTTTTTTTCCCCCACGATTTTAGGTAGAAATTGGGTCCTCTTTTCTCCCTGCTGTTCCTGATCGCTCCGCTGACCACGCGTGAGGTGTGTGTGTGCGCGCGTGTCCGTGTGTGTGTGTGTGAGCGCCTTGGGACGTCCTCCCGACGTGAAAGGCGCTATAACACGCGTGTAATTGGTTGCGTGCTCCGTGAGGAAATAGAATAATTGGACGCACCGATTTCTGAATGAACGTTGGTTCGAGGAAATAAGAGCAGACGTCGCTGGGAACACTCAGCAAGTCAGGCAGCATCAACAGAGAGAGAGAGAGGAGAGCAAGGGAACGTCTCGGGTCCATGTCCTTTGTTGAGTTCTGACGAAAGGTCGTGGACCTGAGATGTTAACTCACTTTCCTCTCTCTCCATAGATGCTGCCTGACCTGCTGAGGGTTCCCAGCCACTTCTGTTTTCGTTTCATATTTCCAGCATCTGCGGTATTTGGCCTTTGGTTGATTGGTTTGAGGAATTCTGCACCATCTTAAATTTTAAGCCCAAAGGTGTCCTCACAGGCAAAGACGAGGCGGGATTTTTGATCCTCTGGTACCATGTTCCGTATTGGCCACAGAGCCCAGAGTTATTATTTAAAGACACCGCAACGCCCACCGGCTTCTGAACCTGGTGAAGTACAACCACAGCCGCTGGACGTGCAACAGTTAGATTATTGCATGCCTCAGACTATACATTGGACTTAATCTGATGCAAGGCGAAGGTTAGCGATATTTATGACAGTCAATGCAAAGTTTGAAGGATAAAACCACCCTCTTATACCGCATAACTTACCTGGGTTGGCAAATGCACTGTTTGGCAGTCACTTAAGTCTCTTAAAAAAGATTCAAACACTCGTTCCCTGTGTCCAGCGAGTTTCCGCAG
Source organism: Callorhinchus milii (assembly GCF_018977255.1). NCBI lineage: Eukaryota > Metazoa > Chordata > Chondrichthyes > Chimaeriformes > Callorhinchidae > Callorhinchus > Callorhinchus milii. The sequence goes on along the minus strand of NW_024704746.1, from coordinate 65,977,291 downwards.
ACAAGTCACAGGAATAGCCTTGTGTGACGGTGGCTTCTTCGTTTGTGATTTTTATCCGCCCCAACTTAAGAACATTGTTTGATCTGCCGTGTCCCCAAACTATACGCTCTCTCCTGAGGTATTATTTCCTAACAGGAATCCATCTAATTCTTGAAACAAACAGCACTTTCTGCTTCCACCGTCTCCCTCGGGAGCCTGTTCCATAAGTTTACTACTCGCCCGCTGAAGTAGTGTGTTTCCGCATGTTCTACTCCCTCTCTCTCTCTCTGTGTTACAATACTTCCTTGTTCTCTGTTTTACTGATCCAATCATCGTCATTTTTCCTGCGAATTGCCCTCTCTTGTTCCAACCAAAGCATCATCCCACACCCTCTTCACCCCCATCCCTTCCAAGTGTTGAGATATCTTCACTTGTCCTTTCCCACAAATTCAAGCCTCTTACCCTTGTGTTCACCTTCCTCCTACAACCTAAAGCTTGGCGTCGCCTAATCAAAACTCAGCACAGCTTGTTTCTCGTTACTCTTTCGAACCGTATTGATCTCTGCCCCTGCTGCTCATACCCTTGCGATTAGGATTTCATTGTAAGAGTATAGATGGAGGACGCTTTTTTTTGGGGGGGGGTCTGTGCTGAGGGAGCTCTCGTTAGGGCTCAGCCAGGCTCGGTTGGTAGCACTCTCACCTCTAGTGAGTCGGAGGGTTGTGGGTTCGAGCTCTCTCGTGTAAGGAACATTTAGCTCATTGTGTGGACAGGCATTCCAGTCAGTCTAGCGCCCCGCAATCGAACCCAGGTCCTCTCGCTGGCGAGGCGGGATCCTCTAACCACGACGTTACAGGACTCTGCGAGTTAGGCTGAAACCGAGCAGTCGTACGACAGGAGTGGGTTACTTTTCAATCTCTTGCCAGAATCGAACGAGTTTTTAATTGTTCCCATTTCCATTCCCACTTACAGTGGCATATTCAATGTGTGCCTCTCAACCAAAGGCCGACATCTCTAGTGACTCAACATTCTTCCTGCACTGAATTATGAGCTCGAGCCTGACCTGTCTCTCCGTAGAGAATGTGAACAGGGTTGAATTTTCCAGTCGATGGCCTAAGGGCGTTGAAGCCAATTACAGTGCCCCATACATCATCACTTGAGTTGCGATCAGCCCAGCCCAGAGAATGAACTTGGGACTTTCTCTGGTAGCTCAAACCCGGCCAGTGACTTTAACAATGATAATAATAATAATAATAATAATAATCCTTGCATTTGATGTAGCACCTCGTCAGAATGTTGAGACGTCAAAGAACTTTACAGCGGACACTATAAAGCAAATTGACTGTATATTTTGTGGGCAGAACGCGGCAGCCAATGGCGCGCAGCAGTGTCCCGCAAACCGTCGTGGATTGAGTGACCAAATTGGTATTTTTATTTATTTATTTATTCGTTCGGTGTGTTTTTTTTTTTGAAGGGATTATTGCCCCCTGGAAAGCAATCCGCCTCGATCTCCCTTAAAGAAGAGAAAGGCAAGTTCATTTTTGAAGGTCTTTTATCGAAATGAATCAATGTTACTGGGAGCCCGTTTGAAAGTTTCCCGATAGCTCCCGATTCGGGGAGGGGTTGGGGGGAATTGGTGGGGCAACTGGGACCAACTAACATGGGCTTCGGAGTTTGATTCTAACCCAGTTACTGCCATGAATCATAGGATGTTTAACAGCACGCGGAGAGGTCGTCTGGTGATATATATGGGGCACTGTAATTGGCTTCAATGCCCTTGGGTGATTGACTGGTGAATTCAACCCTGTTCACATTCACTGTCGGATGCCATGGGCTCACAATTCAGTCCAGTGTGGCTCATTGCGTCTGTGCTGGTGCTCGCTAACCCCCCCCACCCCAAACACACACACACACACACACATCAGCCCTCACCCCAAACCCACCCACCGGGATCCCCTCACTGTAAGTCCATCTGTCCCACTCTCTCTGTCTGTGTCTCTGTTGTATCTTTGTGTCTCCTCTATCAGTGTCACTCTCTCTCTCTCTCCATCCGTCTGTCTGTCTGTCTGTCTGTCTGTCTGTGTCCCCTCTCTCTGTCTTGTCTGTTGGAAAGCGCGTCTTACTAAAAGGCAAGTTGTCGAGCAGGGAACGGTTAGGGAAATAGGATTAGAGCAGGCAGTTCTGATAGAGTTGCTCACACAAGGAAAGCACCCGGAAGAGTGCTGAACCCTCCGCCTTGCGCGCTGTCAACCTTTCCGACTCTGCAAATCTCAGTTCAGTGTGTAGCCAGCGCAGGCTCGGGGCAGGTGACCTGCATTTCATTCCGCACTTATTGAACAACCTCACTCAGGGTTTGGCGCGGGGACTTGGAAGTCACGCACAGGTTGTTTTTTGTTGTTTTTTTTTTTTTGGTCAGCCACCGGGTGGGTGTCTGACGCGGGCGGAAACCCGTCGCCGTTGCTTCAGAGCGCCTCCAAACCAAGCTGAGAATTCCCTGCAATCCCACCCACACGTGGAGATCCCCCGAGATGGATTGCTGGAATGAATGGAATGCGTTCGCTCTCTCTCTCTCTCTCTCTCTCTCTCTCGCTCTCGCACTCAGTTCCGGAGAGTATTAGGCGCAGGTTGGCGAGAGTCAAGACTTGGGGTGGGGTGGGGGGACCTCAGAGTGTGCGTTGGGGGTAACTGCTGGAGTCTGACCAGCTAAAAGCACGTAGCTTGCCATTGAGAGCGCTGTCTTGACCAGCTTTCCCGCTGCTTGGCCAGCTAGGACCACCCTACCCGTTAGGGCTTTGGCTGCGGGGTTAACGAGTTAACAATAGTTAATGAGTTCATCTCCGCTTGTCGAACCAATGCCTCACGCCGGCCCACAAAACCCACAGTCACTACACTTCACTTTACAGTAAAAATCCTGCGAAGGACTTGAGACGTCCTTCCCAGCGTGAAAAATGAAAGTTGCGAATATTACCAAATGTAAGGAATTACTAACCCCCCCGTCCGTCCCCCCCACCCCACACAGCCGCCCCGTCACCCCCCCCCGTCCCCCCCACACACACTCGCACGCACACACTCCTCCCCTTCCAACGTAGGGGGAAGGGAAAAAACATTCCGCCGTTGTTAGGTTGTGCGTAAGTGCCAAATTCCAAGATGGGGGGGGGCGGGAGAGAGGAATAAAGGAATTTAAAACAACAATATTAATAATAATAATAATAATAAAATGCAATTTTATTGAGAAGTTTAAGGTATTTCCTTCAATTTACTTAAACGTTTCCGTTTCTGGAAGTTCTGATTCTGCACTTAAAAAAAAAAAGGTGAGTTTGGATGTGCGAAATGTGTTCTCGTTTACAGAGTTGATTAGTGTCTATGTACACCTACAGCTTTCACAGCGGACCGGCTGGTGTGTGTCGGGTGGGGTGGGGTGGGGTGGGGTTGGGGTGGAGGGAGGGGATGTCAGGGGTGGGGTCGGTGTTGGTGGGGAAGCGGGGGGTCTACGTTTTGCAGGTTGCGCTAAACCATGAGAAAAGGTTTGCAGTATCACCGGTGACTTCATTAATTAATAGCAGCCGGAAATTTTGTACAGTTAGGATTACGAGCAGTAACGTGCGCTTGCACACGGTTTGCACAACCCGCAACTTAAGAGTCCGCTGTTGCGTTCACCCACAGAGAGAGAGAGAGGTGTGTGCGTGTGTGTGCGTCGATTAACCCCTCGATGCCTGAACCCCGGGCTGTTTGTTGTAGGTGATGCCGGGGAGAAAGGAGAGGGAGGTCGCTTTGGGAGGGGCGGGTCAGTGAAGCCTTCCCACACCCCCTCTCCACTCCCACCTTGCGTGGGGGCGGGGGGGGGGGGGAGAGAAATCAGCCAGGTTTCACTGACCCCCCCCCACCACCACCACCACCACCACCACCTCCCACGTTAAGAATAAGCTCCATCAGTTGAATGTAGGTCCGGGAAGCAATAATTTGTAATTTTTTGATGGATTTAATCAAATCTCAACACACACACACACACACACACAGTTACTGGGACGACAGCAAATTAATTTTGACGTTCACCAGTTTGCGGGGACGCTGCTGCGCGCAAATGGCTGCCGCGTTTCGCCCACAAACTGTACAGTCGGCTCACTTTGCAGTCTATCCCGCGAAGCGCTTTGAGGCGTCTCGAAGACGCGATAAGGCGCCGCGTCAGATAATCATTCTTGCCGTTGTTGTTGTTGTTATTACCGTTATTCTTGACCTCCAGGCCGCGTCGGGAGCCTAGAGGGCAAGCGACGTTCTTGAAATAATGAAGCAATGCAATTTAAAGAGGAGATCAAACTATTTTTTCTAAACAAACAAAACGAGAGAGAGAAAAAAAAAAGAAAACGTACTTTTGAAGCGGAGGCTCGTTGAAAGGAAGATCAGGGTTTAAAACCATGACTAACCCACTCACTCTCCCTCCCTGTCTGCTCCTTCTGTCTGTCAGGTATGATTGATATTTAAACGGACAGTTCACCCCACCACCCCCCACCCACCACCCCCCCCCCGCAACCCACTCACTCCGCAACCCCCCACCCCACCCCTCTCCGCCACCCCTCCGGTGTATTGCTTGATCCAAGCATTCCGCCACCATCAATTTGTTCTGCAAAGGGTTTACGTCTGTCTTTGTTATATCGTATGCAATGTATTTTATTCTACTATCAGGTTTTTGTATGGGCAAGTACTGTAAGTATTGTAATCGCTGTGTTTGATTTGATGCAACTGTCTGGGAATTAATTAATAAAATTATCTTTTTTTTAAATACATGAAAGCAAGTCGGACCGGGGTGCGATGCACTGCGCTGTGACGTGCCTGCGTTTTGACGCGGGACAGCGTGAGAGGGAAGGGAGGAATGGGTGGAGAAGGGTTTGCCCGGCACTTGGAAGACTTGGGTGGGTGGGTGGGTGGATGGGTGGGTGAGAGGAGTATATTCTTGTGTGGGTACTCAACGTGAAACAATATCGCTGCAGTCACGTGCTGGGAGTGTCGCCTAACCACACACCAACAACAACAACAACAGCTTGCATTTATATGGCGCCCCCTCAACGCAGGCCAGCCGAGGACAAGTCAAGAGTAAGTCACGTAACGATCATCAAAGAGATACTCCCGCAAACTACACAGTCAGTGCACTTTACAATACATCCTGTGACCCGCTTCGAGACGTCTCAAACGTTATTATTATTAATTATTATTATTATTATTATAATAACACGCGTCGCAAAGAAAAAAAAAACTTTCTCACACGGAGAAAGTGGACAGTGAAGTTCCAATGGGGCTATTGGAAAAGAGAAGGGAGTTTCTCCCTCGGGTGTCTTGGCCAACGATGCCCCAAATAAAATCGCCCATTCCTTCCGTCGCTGTCTGTGGGGACATTGCTACACGCAAACTGGCGGCCGCGTTCTCCTGCAAAATACACAGTCGTTGCACTTCACGGTAAAATCCGTAAAGTGCATTGACCGTATATTTTGTGGGCGAAATAAAACTATTATTAACATTATTATGATGATGATTATTGTCCTGTTCCAAACACGCACCTCCTTTTATTTGTCGTTTGGCCGAGCTCCTGTACGTTACCGGAGACGTGAGAGCCAAAGATATTAAAGAACGGAGGTGGGTGTGCGTTTGTGCGTCTGTGTGAGCACATCCCTTCGTTGCAGCGCGAAGCTGGGCACGGGAAAACTCAGTGTCAAACTATTATAGGTCAAGGACAATTCTGTTGGTCTAATTTCCCACAGACCGTGTGTTCCGTGCTCCACGGAGCTTCGAGCAGGATATCGCTCTCGTCTCACCAGGATGTTTTAAAATACCTTTCGAAACGATATTTGAACCAACGCTGGATTCGTTTTATCAGCTTTCTTTACCACTTACACCCCCGCCACCCCCCCACCCACCCACCCCCACCACCAACTACACCGCCAACATCACCTGCAGCACCCAATACGCCGCGTAGCAAAAAGGCGCCCACTGTAGCAGAAATACAAATGCGTTGACTTTTTGACCGCGTCTCACGCCACAAATATACAGTTCCCCGCAGGTGACCGTAGGACCGGTCAATGAGGACGTTTTTCCGAGGTGGGATTTGAGGACAGACACAACAGCAACAACAACTTGCATTCGTAGAGAACCCTTCACTCGAATAGCTTCTCGGAGCGCTTGGAGATAGACAGAAGGGGCAAGGAGGGGGGAGGCGGAGGGGTAGAGTTCCAGAAATTGGGATGAGGCCGGGGAGGGGTTTAGGATGATTAATGACTGAAGTCATTAGGTGGTAGAAGTGGGGTGGGGGGGTGGGGGGGGAAACGGAGAGTGAGGGGGTGAAAACTGACAAAATTATAAGTTTTAATGGAAGCTCGCGAGGGCGGTCGTGCCTTGAGTTAGTTGCCGTGAGTCAGGACTTTTAGGTCGACCTTGCGACTGCTGGATGTTCACAGGGAAATCAATAGAGAGTCCCCTTGGGCTGGCCCAGCCACTGCACAATATAGAGCGCTCGGCGACCTACTTACACTCAACCACGTCTGCACCAGGATACTTCATTGCCATACAGTTGTCTGTCTGACTGACTGACTGACTGACTGACTGACTGCGGGAGGTTTTTGTCCTGGAAACCGGCGAGTCTGCGGAGTGAGGGGCAGTCAGGAGAGACAGGACATTGCTTCCTGCACAACGTCCGAGGCTATTAACTTGCTTCACCTGGGATGAACGCCTCAGTGCAAAATACACAGTCAATCCGCTTTACAGTACATTCTGTGAAGCCCTTCGAGGCGTCTCAATGACGTGATAAGGCGCTATATCAAATGCAAGGTTTATTATTATTTTTATTAATAACAATAATCCACGCAAACCTTAGGGGTACGGCCCCTTTCACGTCGGGAGTGGGTCTCGAAGCACTTTGAAGGACTTTACTGTGAAGTGGAGCGACGGTGTATCTGATAATATTAATAATAATCCTTGCATTTGATATAACACCTTTTCACGTCTGTGGCGACGTCTCAAAGCGCTTCACAGGGTTTACTGTAAGGTGAATTGACTGGGTGTTTTGTGGACGAAACGTGGCGGCTAATTTTTGCACACAGCCGCGTCCCACAAACGGCCGTGGAGCGAGCGACCGAGTGACCGGGACAGCGGGAGAGAGAGACGAAATGGGATCCGGTGTCTTGGCCCAGGACAAAATTGGTCATTGTCTGCGCTGTTATTGTGGCACCGTGCGGTGCGCAAATTGGCTGCAGTGTTTGCCTGCAAACACACACACGCACACATACACACACAGAGCCACTGCACCTGACAGTAATTACTGCACCAAGCGTTGAGACAGTTCGACATAACTGGGCGCTATAAAAAAAGGAAAGTTCTTTCTCGTAGAAAAATAATGATGATCCTCGCGCTCGCTCTAACGCCTTCTCGCGTCAGGAGAACGTCTCAAAGCGCTTCACGGGATGTACTGTGAAGGGTAGTGACCGTGTGGTTTGTAGGCGTACGGGGTGGTCAATTTGCGATCAAACGTCCAATGAAGCGAATGACCCTGAATGGAAAGAGAAGGGAGTTTCTCTCTCTCCCGGGTCCTGACCGACAAACCCGCAGATAAAATCGGTGGCTCACTTTACGGCTGTTTGCGAGGCATTGCTGTGGGCAAACTGTCCGCTTTGTGCAACCGCAAACAACTTGCATTTGCGAAGCAGCCTCCGCATGAGGGTAGCACTCGAAACAGACCCTTCCGCAGCAATGTCCCGCGAAGCCCTTTTGAGACGGTGGCCCACCCCGAAATCCACGATCCCAAATGCGAGGATTATTATGAATTATTATGACGCCAGGATTGTTTGTTTTCAGATTTATTTGATGCGCCCAAGAGGTGCCGTCCAATTCAGACCAGTTTCCAAGTAGCCGAGCAATTACACGTCAGCTGTTTTTGCTTACGCTCCTAATATGCTCTAATATCCATCACCTGGCGTCCTCTGCGCTCATTTCAACATTTCACGGATGGGACTTCAAAATGATTTATGCTGCAAAGCCTCGACATGGATTTCCTTTTTCTCGCTCGTTTGCCTTCAAAGCCCTCCACGGCCTGGGTCCTCCCTGCCCCCGCGACCTGCTTAACCCCCCCCACTGACTGTCCAGCGCCTTGGGACGTCCTCCCGACATGAAAGGCTCCCTGTAAATTTGATTTGTTGTTGTTGTTGTTGTTGTTTGGTACTTACCGCTCGCTCGTTGAAATAGTGTTCCCGCAGATTTGTTCTGAATGTGCTCCTTTCAATCGCAGGCCGTGTCCCCTTCTTCTACTCTTAATAATAATAATAATAATAATAATAAGATTAATCATAATCTTTGCATTTGATACAGCGACTTATCACGTCTTTGAGGTGTCTCAAAGAGCTTCAAGAAAAAGCGGCTTATCGTGGTCTGTGTTATTTAATCCCTTAAGAATCATTCTCCGTGGAGGGGCAAAGGGCTGGGGGGGGGGTTAAGATATCCTAATGGTTTACAGGAACAATTTAGTCGCACTGTTCTTCGATAAACGCAAGATTCAAAGCCAACTCTCCACAAGTGATCCACAACAGGATTAGCAGCTGTAAGTAGTTTGGAGACAAAAACCGGGCACACTTTCAACTGCACCAGTTTACCAGCCCCCACCCCGGCCCCTCTCTCTCTCTCTCTCTCTCTCTCGTTCACACGCTCACACTCGCACACTCACTCACACCTCACAAACACTCGCACACACACACACACTCACTCAACCACTCACTCCCAAACATACACACACACACACACACTCATATATAAACACACTCAACCACTCACTCACAAACGTACCCTCACACACGCGCTCACAACACTCACGTGTACTCACAAGCTCTCACTCACGCACACTCACGTGTACTCACACAAACACACACACACACATTTACACTCACTCACACATGCACACAGACACACTCACTAACTCACTCACACTCACACTCCCGGTATCTGTCCTGAAATAGCCCTATGTAACGCTAAAGCTGTGTCCTCTTGCTCCTGATGATTTACAGCATCTGAACGCCTTGTTCTGGGTTCACTTCCCTCATATCCCATTAAAAGACAATTTAGACATCGTTCATGAGGTCTCCTCTAAGACATCTGCTTTCGAGATCGAAGCGAGAGCCCCAGCTTGTCGAATCGTTGTTCATTGCTCATTCCTCTCAACACTGAGGACCAGCCCCCTTTGCATCATCAACAACAACAACAACAACAACAGCAACTTGCATTTATAAAGCGCCCTTCAGGAGGGGTAGCGTCTCGGAGCGCTTCACAGTGGCGCAATCCGACAACGGGGAGAGTGAGTGTGTGAGTGAGTGAGTGAGGGAGTGAGTGAGTGAGTGACGGAGGGAGGGAGGGAGGGAGGGAGGGAGGTGACCGTAAGCACGATCAAACGTCACAGCAACAACTCACGGCAATTGGTTTGTGCGAGACAACATCTTAACACACCTCCTATAATGTGCACTGAAGATCGCTGATGAAGCCCTTTAACAGAGGAAAACGTACGTGGGCGTCTGACGGAGCAAAGGTGGCTCCCACATGGCTCCCTCTCATCGCACGCTGTCTTATGTTCTTAGACAGATAATGTAATAGTTTAACAAAACAAGAGGCTGTCAAAGCTGACTAAATCCCGAATCTTCCTGCGCTGTTTGACATCGCAGTTAACGGATAAACCGATCGCGTGATTGATTTGCACACACACGCGCACGCCGCGCGCACACATGCACACACACACACACGCCTGCGCACGCACACACACACGCACGCGCGCCCGCACAGGAAAAATAAGAACATGAAAGAATTTGCCAGGTGAAGGAAGACCAAGGTCCATCCAGTTTGCCTTCCACCGGCATTCCTCCCAGAAGAGCATAGATAAAGATGAATTGTGTGTCTGTCTGTGTTTCGATCTACATTCCATATTGGATCCTTTGGTCGCAAGCAAAGCTGCAATGGGTACAACTGGTATAATAATAATAATAATAATAATAATACGTGCATTTATTTGATAATTGGAGTTGAGGTATAGATCGGTTATGATCTTACAGAACGGCAGAACTGGTTTGAGGGGTTAAATGGTCTATTCCTGTTCCTACGTTCTTATATACATATGCGCTGATCAAAACTAGAAACAGACAGTTTTCACTTTCCCGGATTAATTTCGTAAGGAACACATTACAAGCCCATTTTTTTTTAACAAAAACCAAATCTCATCGAAATAAATACCTTTCTTGTGGTTGTATTAACCCTCCTCCTCTCCCCCCTCAATGGTACCTCTCTTTTTTTTAATCAGGAGCAGTGCAGATCTATAGTCTCGTTCTCTCTCTCTCTCTCTCCCACCGCCCCCATTCCATTCAAGTTTAAACCTCCCAGCTCACTATTTCTACCGTAATCCCCGAACAAATCCAAAAGGTTAAATGGTTAATCATAATGAAATAATAAGCCTTACATGTGATACAGTACCTTATCACGTCTCCACTCGCTTCACAGAATATACTGTAAAGTGAATTGACTGTATGTTTTGTGGGCAAAACGCAACAGGCAATTTGCGCACAGCGACGTCCCCACAAACAGCCGTGGGGTTGAGTGGTTGTTTTTATCTTGGGGTGTGTGGGGGGGGGGTGGAATTTGTGGGCCAGGACATCAGGAGAAACTTCTCCTTTGAACAGTGCGATGGGATGCTTAGCGTCCACCTGAACAGGCAGCCGTGACCTGGGTTTAACGCCTCCCACAGCGACGATCCTCCCGACGTGAAAGGCGGTCTACAAATATAATCTTGTTGCTGTGGTTGTTGCACACTTAGAGGGTCCGCTTGGACGACGTGGGTTCCCAACGTAGGGAGTTTGAACCCACAATCTTCTGATCCGGAGGCAACAGTGCTGCCGACTGAGCCAGACTGACTTTAATAACATAAGGTTTCAGGTAAAAAGGATTTGCTTGGACAACAAGGTCTGTCCCCCCCCCAACCCACCCCCCCCCCGCGTGCTTTACTGCGGCAACTCACAAGCACAGAGAACCAATTGTGGCTCCAATGCTAACGGGGATGCAAAACAATTATTTTTTTGTTGGAGACGGAATCGATGGGAGATCGTCCAGATTGTCACGTCCTCGTCAGGTCTCTGAAAGCGTAGCCAATGGCAATAATAATGATAATAATAATAATAATCCTGGCAGTTAATATCGCACCCCATCGCGTCTTCGAGATGTCTCAAACCGCTTCGCAGGGTAAACTGTACAGTGGATTGACTGCGTGTTTTATGGGCAAAGTCTTTCCAATCAGTCAATCGATCAGTCAATCAATCCTTCTTCACTGCTTTTGCCCTCAATATTAATATCTTAAATTTTTTTTTCTAATTTCCTTCTCAAAGCTGCTATAGATTTTGCTTGTTGTTGGTGGTAGTTGTTCCACAAACCTCCTTCTCCCTCCCTCCCTCCCTCCCTCCCTCCCTCCCACCCAACACCACCACCGACTTGCAAGAGCTTTAGTTAAGAGAGCGTGAGAACGTGAAAGGAGAAAAGTGGAGGAGATCTTTCTAAGGCTTTCTTTTTTAAGTTCGCAGACTGTCATGGGTGCAGGTTAAAATAAAATCAACAGCGCCATCTCGTAGGCGATCAGAGAAATGCAATCTCCCCCATAAACTGTAGGAACTCATTCCTTCGTGTTTCTACAGAATAATCCTTGCATTTGATTTAGTGCCTTAATTTGCCGTTGGGACGTCTCAAAGCGCATCGCAGAATATATTGGACGGTGGGAGAAAAGCGGCAGCACACTGCGATTATAATTCATACGCAGAATATGCACAGGGATTATAATTTCTACGTGAATAAAAACAGGGAGGGAATCGGGACGGGAGAGAGGCGAGGAAGATATTTTTGGCCTCGACACCATCAGTTCATGAAAAGTGCAATAGGAGCGCCTCCAAATGGGTTCGATGGTTTGGAATGTCTTCCCGTGGTGAAAGGCGCTATGTACGTCCCGTGGCTCAGTGCTGAGAGCCCTCGCCTCGCAAGCGAGAGGACCCGGGTTTGATTCCCGGGGAGGGGGCGAAATGTCGGGCAAGTTTCCTTACTCCACACACACACACACACACACACACGCCTCTGTTTGCCCGGCGGTAAGTAGGAACCCAGTTGTTAATTGACTGGCGGATGGCTTTTCCGGGGACAATAATCCCTCAAACAAATAATAAATCGGTTTCGCCCACAAATATACAGTCGATTCACTTTAGGGTGTATCCTGTGAAGTGCTTTGAGACGTCTCGAAGACCTGATGAGACGCTGTGTCAAATGCAAAGATTATTATTATTATTATTATAAGTGTAAATTTGTATTGTACTGTAATAATAATAATAATAATAATAATCCTGGCATTCGATACACTGTCTTATCACATCATTGAGACGTCTCAAAGCGCACATTGTGAAGTGTAGTAACTGTGTATTTGCACGGCTGCTTGTGGGGCGGTGCTGTGCACGAATCGCCCGCACAGTTGCCGACGAGACACTCAGTCGCTACGCGCCACCGCGAAAAGCTGGCGAAGGGTTGAGGCGCCCGTATCAAACGGAAGGCTTATTATTATTCTCATTACTGTAGGATTTGGGAAACGCTGGGTGTCTCAGCAGGTAAGTCTGACAGGGACTAATCCTGTAAACCAGCCAGAACAGCGGGATAATGTGCGGCTGTAATGGAGCTTTGAAGAATGGATCGATCCCCTTGGGTTTCCAACTCACTCGTCAGTCTTGAAGCTCGAATTTGGCGGATCTCTTTCTCTTGCGTCCCTCAGGATTCTCTAATCTCTGGCAGCCTTGGCCAGCCCGCCGTAATCTCCGCTTCAGTTACAGCTTCAGATTCTCTACCCCTCCCCTATCAACCCACAACACCCCCCACCACCAACACACACGCTCACACACACACACTCTCTCTCTCTCACCTCGGCAATGACAGTGACAGATGAGGCTTCTTGCTATTTGATGTTATTGTATCCCCAATCCCACCGCACAGAGGCCTGTTGTCAGACTCCAACTCAGCTCAGCACAAGACTGTGTCGTGTAGTAATAACAACAACCAAACGGATACACGAGCACAACGCCTTTCACGTCAGGAGGACGTCCCCAAGGCTCCAGACCATGAGGGGGTTTGCACCCGAGATGGGACAATGGGAATCAGAGAGGGGTGGAGGAGGGAAGATGACCGAAGGCGCGGTCGAATAGGATGGTCTCGAGACGGGCCTTGAAGGAAGCGAGAGAGGGGGTGAGGCGGAGGGGCTCCGGGATGGAGTTCCAGAGGGTGGGGGCGGAACGGCTGAAAGTCTAACCGTCGATAGTGGAGCGAGCAGAACGGAGGAACGCGGAGCAGAGCGCAGGGAGAGGACGGGTTGGTGAAGTTTCAATAGGTCGCAGAGGTAGGAAGGAGCCACACCGTGGAGGGCTTTAACGGTGGGATAATAAATAATCTTTGCGTTTGATACAGCGCCGTTTCATGTTGTCGAGATGTCTCAAAGCGCTTGCTTCGCGGGATCTTTGATCAAGAGGGTAATTAACAATTGGAACAGGTTGCCGAGAAAGATGCTTGAGGCCAAGACACTGGGACTCGCATGAAAGGCAGTTTAATGCTGTGATGGGGAGACGGTAAAGAGAGTGATCTGGAGAGACGAGAATAAAGGGAAGTGACCAAGAATATAGGAAGCGATTCTTCGCTCCCTTAGGATGTAGCTCAGTGGTTAGAGCCCTCGCATGGCGAGCGAGAGACCTGGGTTGGATTCCCGGCAGAGGGAAACCTTGGCCAAGTTTCCTTACTCCACACACCTGATAATAATCCCTCAAGAAAAAAAAACAATAATAATTTGGTCACTTCAATCCACGGCTGTTTGTGGGGACGCTGCTGTGCGCAATTGGCTGCCGCGTTTCACCCACAAAAATATACAGTCAATTCACTTTACAGCATATTCTGCGAAGCGCTTTGAGACGTCTCGAAGATGTGAGAAGGCGCCGTATCAAAGGCGAGGATTATTATTATTACTTTTCGTCTTGAAATTGGAGCTGAGATGGTTAAAATAGTTATGCTGGGAAATAGGATTTTCACACGGTATCTTTGTGAGGCTGTGGAGTGCACTACTCCAGAACACGATGGAGGCAGAATAAAGTGAAGTGTTTAGATGGGAAGATATATAGAGATAGAGATAAGTGGTTGGCGTATTAATGGAGATGGAGGAAAGGTAAGTGAATGGGATAATAGCAATCCTTGCATTTGATAAGAGTGCCTGATCATGTTGAAAGCTCTCACAGGATTTGATGTCAGTCAGGGTGGTGGTGGGTGGGAGGGGGAAGGGGAATTGTTGGCCAGGACACAGGGAGATGTTCTTTAACATCCACCTGAACAGGACCCGGGTTTGATGTCTTCTCTGAATGGATGACCCTTCATCCCCGGTGCTCTAAATGTTTCAGCTGCCACAGACCGTCAACAGCTCTCCTCGTTAGCTCTCTTCACGTGGGGTAGCATCTCGGACGTTCAACATTGGTAGGGTTTCACTTGGAGCCGGGGAGAAAGGGAGGGTGACTGCAGGCACCGTCAATGAGGAAAGTCTTCAGGCGCCATCTGAAGATGGGCAAAAAGGTGGGCATGGGGGGGTGAGGGGGCGCGAGGTGGAGGGGCTGAGACAAGCAGTTGAGGTTTGGGGCGCAGGGGCTGAAAGCACGGCCGCCGATGGTGAAGAGGAGGAGACGAGGGAGGTGCAGAAGGCACGAGGTGAGAGTAGTCGGGAGTGAGCAGGTCAGAGAGGCACGGAGATACCAGGGTGTGATGTGGTTTGCAGGTCAAGGCGAGGATCTTGGAATAGATCCGTTCAGTGACAAGGAGTCAGTTGAGCCTGGCAAGGACTGGGGTGATGGGGGTGCGGAGTTTGGTGCGGGTCGGGGCACAGGAAGGAGCCCCTATAGGGACTGTCTGTATGTTCCGAGCCACAAACTGCAATCAGGAGCAGCAAAACCCTTTTATTCATTGGTTCATTCATCGGTCGAAGCACATTACCTGGTTTAATGCATTCACCGTCACAGCCACACAGTGAGTTACCACAAGCAGAACCGGAGCCAATTATCCAATGCAGGTGCTCACAATTAGTGTTTTATTAAAAAATCTGTATAAAATGCAGCCCCCCACTGAAAATGCTCCACTAATTGGCATAAACTACCCAAACACCGGATATAATTTCATCTGCAAAAACGCTGCGTTCGTAGCACAGGACTGAACAGGCAATTAGTGCTTGATAATCATTTTTAACAGGTAAAAATAATTAACATTTCCCTCTCTTCTTCCCCTCACACCATCTTTGCTTCCCGCCCACCCAACCACCGCACAAATTACCACATGTCACTGTCCCCCTACTATATTTATTCTTTCAGAATTAAGAACATTGTGCGAGACAAACTCTGGCTTCGCAACTGTCAATACTTGGCTGCATAAATTACGTTCGTTGCTAAAAGGCAGAGCGAGTTTATTTCCCTTTCCACAGAATATATATAGTGGCTATATGTGGAGTCTTGTAGCTCAGCGGTGAGAGGGCTCATCTCGCAAGCGAGAGACCTGGGTTCAATTCCCAGCAGGGCCAAACCTTGGCCACGTTTCCTCACTCCACGCTCCTTAAAATAATCCCTCGAGAGAAAAAAGAATAAGAAATTGGTCACTTCAATCCACGACTGTTAGTGGGGACGCTGCTGTGCGCAATTGGCTGCCGCCTTTCGCCCACTAATATACAGTCAGTCCACTTTACAGTCTATTCTGTGAAGCGCTTTGAGACGTCTCCAGATTGCCGGCAGGAAAAAGAATTAGCTCTCAGTTTCTGCAGTGTGTCTTGAACAAACTCGCTGCAAGTATTTAATGGCTTTGTTGAACTAGAGCAGTGATCAATTTTCAGCCGAATACCTATTTAATTTAGCTTTACCAGAAAACAAAAAAGGTCTTCAGCCGAGACCTAAAAGTAGGAAGAGAGGGGCCGAGGCGAAGGGAGCGAGGAAGGCAGTTCCAGAGCCTCGGGGCATAGTGGCTGAAGGCACGGCCGCGGAGGGTGGAGCGGAGGACTCGGGGGACAAGGAGGAGGCCAGACCACTATCCCTTTCGTCTCTCATCTTAACGTAGATGAATCAGGAACTTGTTTTGAGACACAAGTGTAGTTTACGTGGTGCGTACCTTGCTTTGCTTCTGGTTCCGGTACAGACGAGAGCAAATTATCCGAACTAAGTGGGAACGTAATGGGTTATCGGCAAAATACAAAAAATTGTCTTCCATCGGGAATTATATTACTGTAGTTTCCTCCACCCCTGAATAGCTACGACTAAAGAGATATTCTGAGCCGGCTTTACCCGAGTCGGAAGGTTGTGGGTTGAAGCCGCGTGCGGGGACTTTGTGCTCAGTCTAAGCTGAAGCTCCGGCCCAGTGCTGGGGGAGTGCTGCTTGGGTCGGAGGTGCTGTCCTTCTGATGAGCTGTTAAAACCGCGATCTCGCTGAGACGGCGGCGAAACACATCATCAGAAGGATCAGAACGTCATCTCTGGGCGAGGCAATGGCCTTCTCGCACGGCATTGGAGAGTCAGCTCAGCTCGGAGAGATGACGTGAAACCGTTTAAGTTTCCCCAAACGACTTACAGACGAGCCAGTTGTCAATTACCATTTCTGTCAGGAGTTGTGGATCCGTTGCTGAATGCAGCCATAAATTTCACTCACTTATCATTAGGGACAATGCTTGCAATGGGGTATCGCTGCTTTCACGCTGGGATCACGTCTCGAAGCGCTTCACGGGGTTTTACTGTGGAGCGTAGTGACTGTATATCCGCCAGCCAATTTACACACAGCAACGTCCCCACAAACAGCCGTGAAGTGAATGGACAATTTTAGCTGGGGGGAGGGGAGTGTTGGCCAGGACACCAGGAGAGAGAAGCTCCTTTCTCAATCTCAATCGTGCCACGCCATCTCTTAATGTCCACCTGAACAGGAAGACGGGACCTTGGTTTTTAACGTCTCATCTGAAGCATTTTGCAAAGAAATGTTCTATAACGAGCTGGTTTATCACTACGGCAGCTGGCCCTCCTCTCGCTCAGTGGGGGCGGATGTGAAATAAAATCTAGCGTGTTGGTGCAGCACAAAGGAACGGAGGGTGAACAACAGATCATCAGAATTCCCCGTGATTTTGCAGGTGTTGGATAAGCTGCACTGTTCCCCCCCCCCCAGAAGGGTATAAAAATGCACTTGATCCGAGATACAAAGCTGCAGCAGTTCTCTGCTCATTACACATTGCTTCCAGCTTCCCTCCTGCGCCTGTGTTTCACACCGTTGGGCGTTCTGCGACTTCTGAAAAGAACGTTAATCCGCCTCAGAAATTTCCAACCTTAAAAAGTAAGCTCCATCCAGGCAAACCTCGACACTCGCTGAGCCGGCTGCCACCGTGCGGAGGAAAGCAACAGGAGTAACCGCACGAGCATCGCAAAGGACCTGGCTCGGAAATGGGTCTAAAGACACTGCCCACGGGAAGTTGATGACATTTCCGCTTCACCCGTTCAGGAACTCGGCTCCCAAAGAATCCACGGAACCATATTCATAACATCCAGGCTCGAGTACGCAATCTACCTGCTTGTCGGCCTCCCCAACGCCTCCCTCCATAGGGTGCAGATCATCCAGAACTCTGAAGCCCATGTCCTCTCCCGCACCAGGCTCCGTGACCCTATCACCCCCATCCTCGCCCGACACCACTGGCTTCCCATCACACAGAGGATACAGTTCAAGATCCTGGTCCTCACCTTCAAAGCCCTCCCTGGCCTTGCTCCCCCCTACCTCTGTGACCTCCTAAGCCCCTACCTGCCTACTCCTTCCGCTCAGTGGGCTCCGGCCTGCTTCATGTGACCAGCCTCGCCCACCCCACGGGCCTTCTGCCACTCTGCCCCCCCAGTCTCTGGAACTCCATGCCGCAGGCCCTCCGCCTCGCCCCCTCCCTTGCCTCCTTCAAGACCCATCTCAAGACCCTCCTCTTCGACCGTGCCTTCGGTCACGCTGCTTAACCCTCCTGCCCTCCACCCTCCCCAATCCCGACCCCCAGCTCGGGTCCAAAACATCGACTGTCCGAGCGCATTGGGACGTCCTCCCGCCATGAAAGGTGGTGGTGCTCTACACATGTAATTTTGTTGATGATGTTGAAGCACTTTTGAGACGTCTCAACGATGTGATAAGGCGCTATATCAAATGCAAGGATTATTATTATATTGGAGAGTGTGGCTGTCTCAGCATTTATTTCGAACCTTCACAGCAGTATTCTGGGATTTGAGGGCTATAGATCCAACAGCACGTTGTTCTGAAGCATTGAGATGCCAGATAAAGCGGTAGGATGTAGGGCACGGTTGTACAATATAGGCCAGTCGTTGCTATTGCTCCAGTTTTTTTTGGTTCATCGCTTCAGCAGTTGTAGGTCGAATAATTTATTTACATGATCAAAGGCCTAAGGAATTGAAGAAAGCCTCTTATGGAATGAGATATGTAACTGGCACAAGGTTTCCATCTGAACACTAAAAAGGACAAAACTAGCCACGTTTCTGACTTTAAACCACCGGAGTTTGCTGCTCTTTCAATGTCAGCAAACTCGCAGCCACTGTTGTTGATTGGATCGGTGTAATAATAATAATTCTTGCATTTCATACAGCGCCTTATCACTTCTTCGAGACGTCTCAAAGCGCTTCACAGATCGTATCGTAAGTGGATTGACTGTGCATTTTGTGGGTGAAAGTGTATGCACGAGAAAGGCTTTGGACAGTAACCTTTAGGTGACTGATTTGTGCATGAAAGTATAAAGGAGGAATTTGCCGGCAAAAGACATCACAGAAAACCGCACTCAATCTGTCAAGAACAGCAAGACACAGACCACAAACGTCTTCTGAAATTATTTTTTGTAACGTTAAAAAAGGTACAGTCACGTCAAAATAGAATACACAGCTCCTATAAAACTGCCCCTGATGACATAAGAAAATAGTGTGAATATATAATAAATTCTATAGTATTTACCACGGTTGATACACAGATGTCTGACAGCTGCTTTCTGCTGCTCCGTTTCATTTAAAGTACACTACACAGCAATGTCCAGACTGAATTAAAGACGCATGATTAAAGACTTAAAGGATTATTACAAGCAGTTCTATACTGAAACAACATTACTTCCCGAGGTTTTCCTGTGATTGTTTTGTCAAGCATAAAGTAATGATGAACAGTTCCTGTTTATTTACTCTGGTCATAAGGTCTCTAGGCAAGTTATTTCATGATAATTTATGATGCACATTTGATTCGCATATATATATATATTTACACACACACACACACACACAGTAGTGTTGCCGTAAGTACAACCAAAATCGTTGTAGTCAGTTAATATTCATGCAATTGAATCAGTGTTCTTAGATCATTTTATAATGTTTCTACCAGTGTTTCTTACTCTCCTAATCCTAAATCCAATCCAGTCTTTAGTACAGGCAAAAAAGTCAGTGACGTATGTGCTCCTTCCTTTCCTTTAGCTTTTAAAAGATTTTTTAAAAAAAAAAGTCACCAACCTTTCCTCACCCTTAGTTAAAAGTTACAGCAAAATCGTAACCCTGTTTAAAAGCAAGTCGATTGTGGAATGCATTTGGAAATACAAATCGGCTTGTCGTTAGAAAAACGCCAGAAAATGAAAAACTACCAACGCTAAAAGTAAACGGGTCTTGAAACAGTCCTGGTCCCAGCACAAATATTGTCAGATCCCGTCTGAGGAATCTCTAATCAAAGTAAGCAGACTTATTCGGTTTATAATGACATAAAAGATTGGAAGGGGCAAAGACTGATTCTGCTTCCGATGGTTTAGAACGAGCGGAGATAAAACAGGAGGGAATGAAAAGTGTCCACCGCAAGGTGATTATTGATGCAAATTTAGTTCAGGGTAAAAAAAAAATCTCAACAGACATCTCTGGCCACAGTTAAAAAAAGAGATGTGAAGAACAATTTTAATCAGTTAATTTGAACTAATAATAGTCCTTGCATTCGATGTAGCGCCTTATCACATCTTTGAGACATCTCAATGCGCTTTACAGGATATACTGTAAAGTGAATTGACTGTATAATTGTGGGCGAAACGCGGCAGCCAATTGCGCACAGCAGCGTCTCACAAACAGCCGTGGATTGAAGTGACCAATGTTTTTTTCTTGAGGGATTATTATCAGGGGTGTGGAGTAAGGAAATTTGCCCGACGTTTCGTCCTGTTGGGAATCAAACCCAGGTCTCTCGCTTGCGAGGTGAGTGCTCTAACCACTGAGCTACAGGACTCCACTAGGATTGTGCTAAGTTTGATTTGGTCACATCAGCTCAATGGACCTCAATGGTTTTTTTCCAGTCCTATACATTGCCAGGATTATGAATGAACATAAACTCGCTCCAGGATCTTACATTTTTACCAACATGTTACTTTCTTTTTTAAAAAAAAACTATTCCTGTGAGACGAGTCTAACTAGAAGTTACTCCATTACGATTTCTCTTGTCCAGACTGAGGAGGAACGAGTGATAAGTTCTGAACTGCATCTCAATTACAATAACAATAGTGCTTGCAATGTGTTATAGCACCTTTGAGAGGTCTCAAAGCGCTTCACGGGATTTACGGTAGATGGGAGTGACAGTGGATTTTGCAAGGAATACTTATATTGACTGAGAAAAATACTGAAATAGAGGCCTGGGAAAGGTTGTGCTGAAAGATATTTATTATCTTCTCATAAACAGCAACTCTATTTTGGACTTGGGAATCTAAAAGAAGCACTAAATGTTTCCCTTGCTGCTGAATAAACCTGTTAATCATTTCACCACATCAATGCGTTTCAGTGTTAGTTCTTTTTCTTAAAAAAAGCTCTCACCTGGTTAATCAGACAGACTCCGTAAACCAATTCAACGAGAGTTTGGACTGGAGTCTGGCAACAGATCAGTTACGAGGCTCACTTCAATGTGCTTCAAAAAAAAAAAAAAATTGGTGCAAGGGAGTTGAGAAATTTCAGAAGGAATGAGCCCAAAACGCCACCGATATTCCCCCATCGATGAGCAGGGAATGACATGATGCACCCAACGGAAAAATCTGCTTTACGCACAGAGGGAATCGATCCAAATTTAAAAAAAAAACACACCCTAAGAAAAAATCTCGCCACTGATTATGTTACAACCTCTTTCTTGCCTTCTGTAAAATTTTTATTGCATAATATTTAGTCGAGAGTTTTTTTTTTAACTTTACTCTAACACTGCTCTTCACATCAGCTTTTTTTTTTAAAAAGTAAGAGGGGGGGGGGGGGGGGGGGGGACGGACTGGTCTGTCTAGAGTAACACTGATTCGGGGATGGTTCGTCCGTCTGTCTGAGGCTTTCCGTAATGTTGGCCACTGTATTGAGGCGAGCGCTGATGTCGTGGCTGTGCATCTTGATAGGGTGCAGTTCTGTAATAGGCACTGGTGACGTCCACAGGCGGGCCTGGGTAGGTGAATTCCGACACAGGAGCCTGCTGTGCCTTTCCGAAACTTGGCGATCGCTGTAGAGTTCCCATGTGCCACGGGTCAGGCTCCTGGCTCCACTGCCGGATGTACTGTTCCTGCCTGTAGGGCGGAGAGGACTCTTGCCTTCTTCGGTGGTCGATTTGGTAATCCATGTACTGTTCTGGCGAAAACTGCTGCGGGCCTCTGTGCGCGACCGGCTGCCTCGCGTACTTGGCGCTGTTCACCGAGTCAAACCGCCCGCCGTGATCCGAAGGCTGCACGGCGATCCTGAATGTCTGTGAAGCGTTAGAATATTGGCGGCCAGCGGAGTGGGAGTTCAGGTACGCCTCGGGATGGTCCGACATGTGCGTTATCTTCGTACCGTACTGTCTGTTGTCAGGGTTGACCTGAATCCCGGACAAGTTGAAATGATGCTGTGGCGAGAGGGGCATCTCTCTGTCTCTCTCTCTGGCGGGCGAGTACTGCGGGGGGCTGCCGTGGTACACGGGGGGGCCGCTGTAGGACGGGGGCAAGGTAGGTTGCCGCTTTACTGGCGATCTTTGGTTAGAGCTCATCGAGGCAGTCCT
Source organism: Callorhinchus milii (assembly GCF_018977255.1). NCBI lineage: Eukaryota > Metazoa > Chordata > Chondrichthyes > Chimaeriformes > Callorhinchidae > Callorhinchus > Callorhinchus milii. The sequence continues at coordinate 65,955,205 of NW_024704746.1, read as the reverse complement.
TGAGGATCTCGGCTGAGAGGTTGCATTGGCATTGCTTGTGCTGCTCGACACCCCTGGAGGAAAAAGCCTGGACGGACTCGGAGCTTTGAAGATCGCTTCCCGCACGGTTATCGTGTCGTTGTGAGGCGCGTTGGGGTCTCTCCTCTCCAGCACCTCAACGCGCCCGTCGTATTCGTGCTCCTCCCCGGGGACGTTGTCGTATTCGGAAGCGTTCGAATCCCTCTTTGTTTCGTCAACCTCGATGATGTGGCGTTTGGCTCTCGCCATGAGCAGGCGCGTTTCCTCCGGGCTGGACGGGGAGCTTGGTTCATTGTAGCTCCCAGTCCTGCCCCTGCCCTCCGCAGCCTGTGTCCTCACCCCCGAAGGTTTGTTCCACTTTGGTGCAAATTCCTTCTTAGCGCCGGGGTTGGCGTTGGAGTTCTGGTTGGCGCTAGCGTGGCTGACCTGTCGAGGGTCCCTGCGCGCTGCTGTTGCTGCTGCTGCTCCGTGCTGGGGTGACAGCCCCGGCTGTCTCCTCATGTCCATATCCGGCAGGACTTTCACTCGGCTTCGCTGGTTTTCTGCCAACCCTGCCGGCTTTTGAGATTTAAGAGGCGACTTTTCGGGAGAACTCTTCTCGACCTGCTGTCGGGTTCCTTCTCCGGCAGTTTCTCCGACGCCGTCTTGCGATCTTTTCTCTTTGCCGTTGGGGGTCCCACTTTAGCCGCGTTGTTTTGGCCGTTGAGGGCGTGGTTCACGACGGGGGGCATCTCCGGCTCTGCCGGTATCTGACCCAGGGACCTCTGTGGAAATTCATCCGCTTTGCCTGGAAAAAGAGACGGCGAGAGAAAAAAAAAAAAGGCAGTGTTCAGAAACGCAGCAGTAAAGCTTCGTGTTTTCCCCTCGACGCGCAATCCCAGATTACCGTGAGCGAGGACGCCGTGACTCACTTTTCATGCAAACAGTGTCGGTCGCAACCACAAATATCCGGAAGCAAAAATAGCCGACAAGGAAAGCTCAGACACCATTCAGAAAAAAAAACACAGAACGTGCTTCACAACACCCAACCTTTTAAGAGTGCTCGGTGGCAATTATTACAGCAAAACAGGAAAATTATGCCTTTTAGGTACTCTTGATAAGCTATCAAGGCTTCAATATATACTGGGATTTGCATGTCACACACTGTACTCATTTTTTACACTGTAATCTTCAATCAGCCAGTATTCTTCCAACTACTTTATGTAAGATAACAGTGTGTTACACAATGATGAGGGGCAAAGACAAAATTATACACCAGAGATGCAAAATGCCTCGCGCAATACTTTGTAATATATTAATAGAGTTTACGAGAGCAGTTTTATTCAGGTTTAATAAGTGTTTGCTGATGGTGCATGCCATGACTGCCAACAAAGTAGACTCTTTCGAAATAACAACCCATCTTTTGCTTTCAGCTACCGATCAATCTGCTGTGCAGTTCCAGCGTTTTGGGGTTTATTTCGTATGATCCAGCACTTTTGCCTGGATTTTTTGAATAATAATAATAATGATGCTTGCATTTGAATGTAGCGCGTTGCCATGCCGTTGCGATGTCTCAAAGCGCTTCACAGAATGTATTGCAAAGTGGAGCGACTGTATATTTTGTGGGGGAAACGCAGTAGCCGACTGCTCACAAACAGTAGTGGATTGAGTGATAACATTTACTTATTTACTTATTTATTTGGGGAGATTATTACCCCCAGGAAAGCAATCCGGCAATTGACTAACAACTGGGTTCCTACTTACTGCTGGGCAAACAGGGGTGTAAGGAAACTTGCCTTAGATTTTGCCCTACTCGGGAATCGAACTGGGGTCCTCTCACATGCGAGGCGAGCGCGCTAACTACTATACCGTGGGACTCCGCGATGTATTTATTTTAGAAAATAAGAACTCCCCTGGGGACCGGGGGGTGGGGGGGGGGGGGGGGGAGGAGGGACAGAGAAAGAGAAGAACATCAAAAGGCAAACTTAAATCTAGTCTGTGAGATGATTACTAAACTCTGAAATTCAAAAGCCCCAATTCAGGAAATATCTGGTTCTAAAGTGGATTAGCGAGGAAGCCACATCATGTTATGTATTTTATAAGCTTTATAACAGGATACAATGTAATGCATCATATGTGATTCATAAGCATACACCTTCAATGGACCATAACACGCCGCGATAGCAGTGCCCTACTTACAAAGCCGCACTCACATAAGCCTTCGAGCCAGAATTGTCAATTGGAATCACTTTAGATTGTGACATTTTCAACTGAGGAACTGCCACTATTTTCCACGGAACTTGGCATAAAATACAGAAGGGATGAGCAAAGAAAGGATTACAAGAGAATCCGAATGACAGCAAGACATTAATTACAGAAGCCGGTGATTTTCTTTTCCAAAAAAAAAAACACAGCGAAACGAGCCAACGGCAGCCAGAGAAAATAAGCTCGAGTGTGCTCAGGTTAATGTGGTCATGCACGATTTGACATATCTTTTTCCCCCACATTACTGAAAATTTGCATCAACACCCGTCAATTTATGGAGGATTGGTTTCAGGAACGGAACTGGATTAATCAGGTAGGGTTCAGTACGAGAGATAGGCCAAACTGTACAATCGCAAGCATGGATCGAGTGGGAAGATCGGGGTTCATTGGTGAATCCTTGGAAACTGCAACCTTTTTTTTTTTGAGTACAGATTGTCCTTTTCCGGTCTCAGCAGAATGTGCACGTCTTTATGGCCAAATTTGAGACACAGATATGAAACATTACGAAGCCAAAATAGACAACTGCAAGGAAACAAAACTCTTCTCTTGCTACAAAACTGGGGTCTATCGTGCAAGTTGTGCAAACCACGTGTAAGGGGTAATAATAATAATAATAATTCCCGCATTTGATATGGCGCCTTCTCGCGTCTTCAAGACGTCTCAAAACGCTTTACAGAATGCGCTGCGTTAACTGCATCTTTTGTGGGAGAAACCCGACAGCCATTTGCACACAGCAGTGTCCCACCAACAGTCATGGATTGAGTAACCAAATTATCATTTTTTTTTAGAACGGATTATTACCCCCAAAAAAGCGATCCGCCAATCGACTGATAACCGGGTTCCTACTTACTGCTCGAGTGTGGAGTAAGGAAACTTGCCTAAGGTTTCGTCCCGTCCGGGAATCAATCCCGGGTCGTCTCGGTTGTGAGTCGAGTCCGCTAACTACTAAGCTACAGGACTCCACAAAATAGTGTGTACAGAGGGAATTACTGTGGGTGTACACTACACAGGAAGATTGGCTTTCAGTGCTGACTTCCATTCTTTCCGCACTAAACAAATAGCAACTTCCAGGTCATCAGATCAGCGCTGATGTCCTTCGCACAGTGCCCTGAATCTGTCACTTCTGTTACCGACTTCAGCGCAAGAAGTGATATCACCAGAAACCCAACGACTGCCCATTTCTATAGCTTTGTTTTAAGACAGGGTCTAGTGTTGGACCCCGACTGCGTTGTGATTGGATTGTAATTAAGATTTATTTTAACATCAACTGTGACATATCAAGGGCTTGTATTTTTTAAACATCCTTCTAAAACAATTATTTAGGTGAAGTACAACGTTTCCATTTTGGAACCCCCTCCCCTCTTGGACTCAACTCTGCCCGGACCAGACAGATTACTCTGTGGATTAAAGGTCAGCCCGAGTTGAGGAAACATTTCTTCACTCAGAGGGTAGTGAATTGATGGAATTCTCTACCCCAGAAGGCTGTGGATGCTCAGTCATTGAACATATTCAAGACTGAGATTGACAGATTTTTAAAAACTAAAGGGATTAAGGGATATGGGGATAGGGCGGGTAAATGGAATTGGGTTAGAAGATCAGCCACGATCTTATTAAATGAAGGAGTAGGCTCGAAGGGCCGAATGGCCTACTCCTGCTCCTATTTCTTATGTTCTTATATATTTGGCAAGAACAGGAGCAGCTCCAAAAGAGTTATCTGGGAGCTTAAAGGCGATCCAGGCAGCCCCAGGGACTGCAAGAACGTTTGAAAGCACACATTCAGCACCCGCAACCCTGAAACTAAATAAGATAAATTCTTGCCTTTGATGCAACGTCTTTTCACGTCGTCAAAACGTCTCCAAGCACGTCACGTGATTCACTGTGACTGTATGGGCAGTGACTATATTTGTAGGCAAACACATGTGCGCACAGCCATGTCCCACAAACACCCATGAGTGGAATGACCAATGCATTTGGTTGAGGTTTCTAGTGCCGTGTTTCTGCACCTGCTCCCAGGTTGATTTCAAGCTGCTACCAGTGCTGAACTGAATGGTCTCTCTCTTTCTCCCTCTCTCTATACACATAACATAAGTCGCTAGCACAACTTAGCATACGAGATGGCTCCCAGAAGCATCTTCAAGCAAGAACTTCTTCTGGCTTCAGGTATAGAATTTTATAGCTGCTATTTTCTTCTATTTATAGAGCGCGCGCTTCACTTCCTCCAGGCTTTAATGCTTCTTTAGAGTGCTCTTCATGGAGCTTTTCATTCTAAGGTATCGTCCTTTCAAATCCATCTGCTGTTCGTGCCTCTCTGCTGCCAGGAGAGAGGGCGCACTTTCCGCTTTGGCCATCAGGAGGCACTGCTAACTGTAATTAATTTTGATTCCCTGGGCAGGGCGAAACCTCAGGCAAGTTTCCTTAGTCCACGCGCCTCTGTTTACCGAGCAGTAAGTAGGAACCCGGTTGTTAGTCGATTGGTGCGAGATAGCTTTCCTGAGGGTAATAATCCCATAAAAAAAATAAAAGAACTGTTTGTGGGACACTGCTGTGTGCAATTGGCTGCTGCATTTCGCCCACAAAATACACAGTCGATGCACTTAACAATACGTTCTGTGAAGCGCTTTGAGACATCTCAACAACGTGATAAGGCGCTAAATCAAATGGAAGGATTATTATTATAGTTTAAAAAAAATTAAGGAACAAGTGCCTGTAGCTTACACAAGAGATTATTATTACTACTAATTAGTCAGCATTAAAAATTGATGCAAACGTTAGGTTATTCCCGATAGACTTCTAAAACGCCTAGCACCATGAATTTCGAATAGGAAGCTCTGTACTCAAAACTGCGAAGTCGACAGCTCCTGGAAGTGCAAGTGACCAAAAAGGCATTGCAGATTCCACGCCGTAATTCATCTTGTGATATAGAATTTCGTTTTGAGATAAAATTCAGCAACATAGCTTTTTGAGACAATCCATTCGTCAGACGATTGTTCCAATAGCGGGTTTCAAAATGTCATAAATGTGGGGAAATTGCCATTTTTTTATTTAGATAGTGGTGCCAAATCAGCTTTTCCAGCTGAATACAAAGCAATGAAAAAACAAACAAGATCGGTTTCCCCCACCAGCTGTTTTTGTAGAGATGAAAGCGAGCCCTAGGCATAGCGAGGTGTTTGGTATCTGCCGATGAGGAAGGAAAAGAGACAAAAGGAAAATGGAACTGGGGTGGAGAGGGAGCAAGAGAACAGTTATGAAGCAGAAATAACCGTTTTAAAACTCAGTCGTCAAGCATCGAGGTTACGGGTAGAAAAAGCACTCGACAAACAGTTTTATAACTTGTGCTCAAACGTCTCCTCATCCATTCGGGTGTGACACCATCTGATTTAAATGGGACTTCTTCAAAAACAAGTCTTTTTTTTAAAAATATAAACCTAGAATCCTACCTCTTCGTAGTGCAAGCATTTCTTTTAAGCTTTCAGCGGCAAAATTTGAGGAAGCAAAATATACAAATATACAACAAATTACATTTGCACAGCAACTTTTCACGTCAGGAGGACGTCCCAAGGCGCTGGGACAGTCAGGGATTTGGATCCGAGCTGGGGGTTGGGATCAGGAGGGGTGGAGTGTGCAATGTACTGGATATATCCTGCAAGTTTTAAAATACCTGTAACTGGTTCAAGGATAAATCAATGTGTATTGAAACGGATTACAATAAATACTTTTATACTTCAGCTGTCGACTAAATGACGCAACAAATCTTTGCGAATTTGACTTCTTGTGGTAATCTCGATTTCCCAAATCCTATCTAATGAGAAACCCAGGAGAGAAAGACAGTTTGACACACTGCTTTCACACAGCTTGTCACGTGTGTGTGTGTGTGTGTGTGTGTGTGTGTGCGAGTATGGCAGCTGAGTCACTTAATGCAGCCTAATACTCCATGGTTTATAAAAGGACTCGAACATCATTACTTCAATAGCAAGAGCTATATACCTGACTACTTATGGAGTGATTGAGACAACACCCACTGTATCAATCTCTACCTACTTCACACACTCAGAACCCATCACTTTCCTAGACCTGTGCCCTGTTTAAACCACTCCATCAGTGAGCCAACAATGAGTCACTGGACATATATTACCTATTCGGAAGCAATCATGCCCAGATCTGAAGAGAGCTTTACTTAATGCACATAACTCCCAACAACTGGAGCTGAATGACACTTATTTTTTAAAGAGTCAGGGATTGTGTCAGGCTCTCGAATAATTTGAACAACCTGAAGAGGAAAGAGGGAAAGAAGAGTCCAATGGACCACCCAGGAATTCTGAACAATAATTTTTAAGTTGGAAGTTGTTTGGGGGAAATTATACTGCGGTTTGGCATGTTTTGGTGCTAAAATTACCTCTAACTGTAAACCTTGGAACCTGTTTCACGTCCCCCCCACACATTCTGTCCCCTCATTCAAGCTTTAAGCCATGCTATCCCTCTGTCTTGCTCTCTCCCTGCCAGCCTCCACACCTTCCAAATCTGCCTCAAGTCCTCCGTCACTTCCCTTGCCTCAATCTGGGCTCCCGGTGACACTTAACTGGTGGCACTCCTGACGTGAATGGTGCCGTGCAATGTAAATTGTTACTGCTATTGTTGGTCCCTATTCCGACCTTCTTTCTAGACAGGTCAACAGAGGCAACATCGCACCTAATAATTACGTAGATAGGAAAGGAGAGAAAATGGCCCAGAGGTCCACTCCGGGAGAACATCAGGGTTTAAAATATCTTTACAAAAATACCAAACTTATTAAGTTGGGAAATAGTGTCATGCAATTAGCATTAACCTTGTGAGCTCGATCTTCGCAGCTCATGCATGCAATACAATTACACAGATACAATAGTTTCCTAATCAGTAACCGCTAAAGTACTTTTGGGATGTTAAAAATCCAGTACGACTCCTTAACACTCTTAATCGCTGACTGTCAAAAAATAGCGCTGACAGGCCCAATACTCAGACAGGTCTGTCTCCACTGTTCTGTATGGGGGGAAAAAAACTCTCATTGACATTTTAAGTGCTGCAAAGCTTTGATATGCAAACTTTGCTGCCATCTGCTGGGAAGAGCTCAGTGCGATAGCACGCGATTGCAGAAGAAAAAGCCAGGTTTCTTTCTCTCTTCGTCTAAAATAAGGTTTGCAGCATGTCTGCCAAAAAAAATACAAGGCTTATCAAACATTCTCTTCTCCTCTCTGCAACGCGTTTCGGGTCTTAAAAAAGCGAGGTCAAAAAAAACCTGCACACGTCTGATGGCTCTCACGGCTTGATCTCAACATTCACCAACTGGAACGTGTAACTGACGGTACAATTGATCAGTCTTACTTAAGAAAGGCACAGATGGATGGGCCTTCGCTTCCTGCAGAAGGTTAGCTGCAGAGTAAGGTTGAAATCCTAATCTCATCCAGGTCACATATGACTGCAAGAAATTATCATGACCTGATCTCAGGCCTAACCATTATTGTAGGATTAAGCTATGTCTTCAGGAGAGCTCAGATTTTAAGATTTCCTCAAACATTTGCATCAACAGGCAGGAGTATATTAAAGTTTTATTTAGCGTGTTTCCCGGGTCTATTGTTTCTGTCGCAATTGATGAAAAATTGTGTATAAAAAAAACTTTAATAATCCTTATCCAGCTACAATATATTTATTGTATTAGATCATTCCCATGGGCACTCGTTCATTCCTTGTTCGAGTTGATTTTAATTGCTCCCATTAGCTGATTTGGTTATTGCTCAAGTCTCTGACCGGAGAGTCTAACGTTCTTGTGCTGTAAGTACGAGGTCATTGTAAACAAGGATTTTGATCATATTGTGGTGTTTGGAGTGAAGGAATCTCAATCTGTCCATTTTGGCAGTCAATAACAATAAATAATCCTTGCATTGGATAATCCTCCGTGTCACATTGTTGACCTCTCAAAGCTTCACAGAATACACTGTAAAGTGAAATGACTGTATATTAATTATGTGGGCGAAACACAGCAGCCAATTGTGCACAGCTGTTCCCCACAAACAGTCAATGTAAGGAAAATGTTTCTAACTGTTGAATGGGCAATTAACTTTTCAATTTTCAAACTCAAGAACGGCAAAAGTAGTTTTAGAACTATGTAGCAAACTTTTTTTCACCCAATAATGTCTTGTAAATATTTACATAGGCATAAAACACACTTAAAAATGAGTGAAATAAATCTAATTGCCGCTGATAACCTTATACCAATAAGATATCACTCGAGAAGTCCTTGAATTGTTAAAGCTTAATTGCCCTCATACATGTTCTCCCAGTTGGCACTGCTCAGCATAAGTTCAGCAGGCAAGAAGCTGAGCTATGCTGACTGAATGGATTTGTATAAAAGCAAGCTAAGCTTTTATGCCGCTCAGTGACAACTTATTGATATGACTTTGATGATGGCGAGGATTAGGTTTATTCCAATAGAGTTCTAAAAAAACTCAGGAAAGAAAAATGGACAACAGAAACGTAGACATCTGAGTAAATCAGCTTTGTAAAGTGATTGCCCTGCAGCCCGCAACTAAATTCCATCACGGTATAAATTAGGTTGCAGCGCGGGTCACCTTAGAGGGCCAAGACTCACCTGCTGCTGGCAAATCCAGTTTGCTACGTTTCAGCTCAGTCATCGAGTTCTGGAGCTGGTCGATCACAAAGTCGTCGTCAAAGAAAAAGTCTTTGGCCAAACTCTCCTGGAGGAACTGAATCAAGTCTTCCATTGACAACTTCAGTAGATGCTCTTTAAACAGAAACAGACATTTGTCAGTGTGCAATTTGTGGGTGGGAAGGAGAGAAGACTCGTTTCTCCTGATTCTTCTGTGCCACACAATATTTTCTGTCGTTCAGAGTAAGTATGATGCCTACTCCCACACCAAATCCATGGGTACATGAGAAACTGCAATGATTTCCCCTTGGACTTTTCTCTTTTCATGAAGTGTCTTGGCTTGCCTTTGCTCAGACCCTCAATCAAATGACACTCCAGAGATGGAAATGCGTGCATGAATTTACATCCTTCCACTGTGACACCAGTAGCCTGCTCATCATATATTCCTCCAACTCCTCCTTCTGTAAGCTCAATTCACCAGTGTACTTCTAATAGGTTTTTTTTAGTTTTCCTGATGTCTGAGCTGATAAAGCCACCACTTTGTGTGGGACTGATCTGCACAGATTGCAGAAGGGAGTATATAATAATAATCCTTGCATTTGTTATAGCGCCTTATTACGTCATTGAGATGTCTCAAAACGCTTCACAGAATAAATTGTATATATTTTTGGGACAAAAAGCAGCAGTAGCTAATTGCGCACAGCAGTGTCCCACAAACAGTCGTGGATTGAGTAACCAATTATTTTTTTTTTTTTGAGGGATTATTACCCCTGGAAAGCGAGCCACCAATCGATTAACAACCGGGTTCCTGCCTACTGCTAGGTAAACAGAGGTGTGTGGCGTAAGGAAACTTGCCTAACGTTTCACAGTTTAACAGTTACCCATCTTTGCCCCATATCCCTTAATACCCTGACCTAACAAATATCTTTCCGCTGCAAGTTAATCAGCGTCCGTTGAAGGAAGATGACATTGGGCACTCTGTCCTCATCAGAACATTCTTCACCACGATGACTGTAGAAATTTCACTATTATAGGTACTAGATTTTATTAAGACATCACAAAACGCTCAATATTCGAATACTGATGCGGTATTTGACCACATTACGCTTCAACACTTCAAAGGAGATGAAACAAAATGCACACAGTCGGTTAACTTACTTTTGTGCAGTTTAAGTATCGTGTAGGACATGGCTATGAGAATCCGTTCACCTTCCAACATGTAGATGTCCCATAGCCTCAACGTTAGGGTGAAAGGAGTCTATGACAAGGCAGATCAGGAATATTAGACATATAAGGAGGCTTAGAAATATCTCAAATGCTACAACATACTTTTTATACAGTATTAGAATAATTTTGAACTGCTTATTGATCAGCATCGTTATTGGTGTCTTACACCGACCACTTGGAAGGAAATGTTACAATCAATCACTTAAACTTTGTCACCCTATGGTCCTCTATAGCGTCAGGCATTTAACCAATTAGGTCAAGGTGAAAGAACACTGTGTCGCAGTACATCCATTCAGCTGGGTGCACAATATGGGTTAATTACACAAGCTCCATGGACAACATTGATAATGACAAGTGAAAGAAACCCAAAGGCAGTTACAAGGTGACCCTGCACTGGATAAGGAGGTACGGTGTAATAAATACTCTGTACAGACAGCTGTAGCGAGTTTAATGGTTTTCTCCAATGTGACCTAATTCGTGAGACTGAAGCTGTGATGCTGAAGCAAGGATTGAAAGGAAGGCCAATTGCCTCCCGTACACTTCTCCTTCGAATGAGTGCCAAATGGGAGAAATAATTCTTTTGATATTTAACAGTACGGCCACGATGCCTGATAGGAAACATTTATTAGCTGCAGACTCTGAAAAGGCAATGTATTTCACAATCTATTTAGAGTGGAGCTGTTTAGTGCTAAAGTGACATTCAGTGTGCTTCCAGTGAACCCCAGAGCTGCCAAGTTATCATGTACAAAACAGATTTGGTATCTGAGAACTGGTTTTAAGCTCAAGGATAACTTGATCGTCCTTCCTACCTGAATCCTCATTGTACTCTAATAAAAACTCATCACATTATACCTGGCCATAGCAACACGGGCAGAGAGCTGGAAGTGTGTCTGTCTGCAGAGGGTAATCAAGAGCTCCGAGCCCCTGCCCCACGTGAAGGGCGCTACATAAATGCAAGTCGTCGTTGTAATCGAGGACTGGAACGTGTTGCCAGGGAAGGTGGTGAAGGCAAGGACACTGGACGCAATTTAAAAAGCAGCTTTATGCGGTGATGGTGTGGTGAGTCATCTCATGGGTGAGATTGGATGGGCCGAAGTGCCTTCTTCATCCAAGTGGGGCGGTCCTAGCTGGACAAGCGGTGGGAAGGAAGCTTACCAGTTAGTGCTTGCAAAGGCAAGCTATGCGGTTTGGGCTGGTTAAACCCCAGCAGTATCCCAAGCCTCTACTCTCATCCACCTCCGCTTAATATTCATCAGACAAGCTTGGCGTGCTTCTCCAGGGAGAAACTTCCATGTATAATTAACATTAATACGTGGAACTCTCGTTCTGGTTTACATTCTCTGAAGCACGGTGATTGTTTTTCACATGGGTCAAGACACCCAACCGACCAAAGAAAAAAAATGGCTTGCGATTGATATGAAATCAATACGTAGGAAGCGGTGACGTTTGACACTGATGGGCAGGGGGGAAATTAGTTCGAAGTAGGGTTAAACCCTGATCCAGATTAGGTTCACTCTTGATACAAACTTTGTTTACAAACTAAACAAGGCACAAAACTGTTGCGTAGGAGAAGGGTAGTGACATGTGTATGGGGGCCATTCTTGATGAATGAGTCAGTGAAAAACATCGCTGCTGTAATGCCAATGAATGTTGCAACACAAAATACCAAATTAAAATTTATTCAAAATAGAACGGCTTTGACATTTGGAAAAATCAAAGCCCTGATTGTCTAATGCCGCTCTGCGCTCATGGAAAAATGCATACACCTACCCACTGCGCGGCTCTGAACTAATTAATTGATACTCGTTTAATGATCTGTGTTAGAAGGGATGCAAAGCGATTTGGTTTATGTTTGTGCGGTGTCAGAGTCTCCTCATTTACTTTAGAATTCGGTTTAACTAGACGCAAGTCTAGCTTTTCCTGGTGCTTCTGCGATTAATGCTTCCCTGATGCGACTCTGTATGCATGACCACTTATAGGGCAACGCAGAACTTGCTCTTTGCATTAATAATTATGCCTTTGATCAGATTGGTCCATCTCCCAAATTAGAAACCCAGAGAATGCATTTTTCAACCTCGTTTATAATTGCATCGTCGAGTTTAGGATGTGCACAAGTTTTCGAAACAATTCTAGAATTTATCTCAAGGGAGCAGGGATGAAGATCGTAAATTTGGACTGAAATAAGCAGTTAATGTTCCTCATCAATAGCCCTTTGTGCACAATTTAGAAAAAAGCTATAAATCAGTTTGTTCAGGCCACAATTTCTCCCATTCCTGTCATCAAGAATTTGGCTTGTCATGCTAGTTGCCGGGCACATTGCTTAACCTTGCATTATCCTCTCAATCCTATTCTTTCCCCATTTCCCAGTTTACATGTCATCATCATTCAGCTCCTCATTCTCTCCTTGTCAACATTTTCTCGTCAACTTTTCCATTCCGTTGCCAGATTTCTATTTCGTTTCATCGGATTTCCGCAGTCCCTTTTCTTCCTTTACTCGCTCATTTTCCACTTCGTTCTCTGTCATCTCAGAGTGCTGTGCTCCATCATGAGATTTTACTCAACTAAAGCTTCATAACTATTTCCTCAAGGAATGCCTGCCAGACGTACCGAGTTGTGCTTCCAAAACCCGGAGCTGCAATTTGACAGTGTCTTGTTGTTGGATCACAAACCAATCAGTCTATGCTTTCAGGTCAGTAACCCACAGAAAAGGATCAATGGGTCAAACCTGAACACACAACCTCAGGTTGTGACATAAAAGATACCACCGAACAAAGTGAAATGCAGAGTGTCGCAGAGTGCAAATGGTCCTTACTACCCACCAAGAGATTGGATATTCTTTATTTTGGCACAATACAATCAGCATTGGCCAACAAATAGATATGGAGCAATCACATCCAATTCAGTATTCACTCAACATCCACATATACTTAGCACAAGTCATTGTCAGTTCTAATCAAATAGATTTTGTGGAGCACCCAAGGCATTCATTTTCACGTGCAAGTTATCATTATTAAACATTTCCGCCATGAACATTCTGTCGCAGGTCTAGAATAAAAAGTGATTGGCTCTCGTAGCTGTTTTCTCTGATCAATCTACATTCCATCCCTTCTTGTTGCATCCTGACCCTTTTCCTTTACTCACTTTATTTCCCAGTAAACTTATCTCTTCTTCTCCTTACTTTTTCAAATGACTTGGTTTATTAAGACTTCCATAAGAACATAGGAAATGCTAGACGAGAAAAAGACCAAGGTCCACCTTCCTGGCAGTCGCAATCACATATGTCCCAAACTATCTATGTACTATGTACTTTCATTTGAACATTTCCTCCGGACACTAAAGCAAGCACATGTGAAAGCTAGACTACCTGTGATGATCTTTTCTTTATTGCCAGAAGTAACATATGCAGAATAAAATACCTTGCCAATATTTAAACAAAATTCCTTACGCTGTGAAGGATTGTAAATTGACTCCAGCCCACAGCTCAGGTGCATACTCTTGACTATTCAGCCCCTTGGGACGTCCTCCCGACATGAATGGTGGCATATAAATGCAATTTGTAGTTATTGCAAATAAGCCTATATAATGTTTAATACTCCCCTTCATTACATCCCCACAAAGTGCTGTGGGGAGTAAGGGAGGAAATGAGCAGAAGCAGATGAGAGGAAGCTTTATCCTGCATTTCGTTCATGGTATTCCTGCTCTCCCCGCCCTCCACCTCTCCTGATCCCAACCATCAGCTTGGGTGCAGATCCCTAACTGTCCAGCACCTTGGGACGTTCTCCTGACATGAAAGGCACTACACAAACGCAATGTGTCATTGTTATGCCTGACCAGTTATTATAATAAATCTTTGCATTTTATATAGCGCTTTATCAATTAACTGATGGCTACAAGCACTTCCCAGGATTTTTTATTGCGAAGTATAGTGACTGGATCTGTAGAGCAGCTGTGTAACATTCCAGCTCATTGAGGACTTTGGCTGACAAACCTAGAGACGGTGGCAACAATATAAAATACTTTTTGGGACTATCATTGGTTAAAATCTGATGAGTTTATTGTAGTGAATAGCTATTAACTATAATAATAATCCTAACAACTAATCCTATCTATACATAACAGCTCACTACCGCCAACACCTCTTGTCAAAGCAGAAATTAAACATTTTATATGCTTCCCCTCCAATCCCCTGATCTCATCTGTTTGAAGTGTGTTAGTGCTCATTTTACTGCTACTTTTCCCATCAATAATTATACCTGCTTAGTTGTACAATGAAAAGTTAACACAGCTGCTGAATGCAGCCTCGTTAACCTGAGGATCTACAAAAGTCAGAGCCTGGAGATAGTCATTACAGTCATTTAAACAATTATATCTGGAGTAATTTCAGAGTTCAGACACAGGCCAATATTTTACTCACTCAGCTCAAATCTGCACAACAGCTAATTAACCCTCTATTATTTAACACTGTTGAGCAACGCTCAGGATTTTAGAAAAAAAAAGTAGTCTTGTCAGAACAGTTTAGGGTTCTGCCTGTCCTGGTTTTCAATGATAGCAAGTCTCCGAGTCCCCAACTGGCTGGCTTAAAGCAACTTTGGCGGAAGCCAGAGAGTTATTGGTTATAAGAACATAAGAATTAGGAGCAGGAGTAGGCCATTCGGCCCCTCGAGCCTGTGCTCCGCCATTCAATAAGACCATGGCTGATCTTCTCACCTAACTCTGATTAACCTGCCCTATCCCCATATCTCCTAATCCCTCTATTTTTCAAGAATCTATCAGTCTCAGCCTTGAAAATGTTCAAGGACTGAGCATCTACAGCCTTCTGGGGGAGTGAATTCCATAAGTTCACTACCCTCCGAGTGAAGAGGGTATCTGCAGTCATTCCCAGTTGCACAATGCGCACAGGCTGAGAGAACAGAACAGAACAGAGAGAACAGAAACCAGGTGAGCGCGGTGACGAGTTTTATCTGTGAACAATCCCATACGCTGAGCTTGATTTAGCAAACGTTCACTATATATATCATTTTGAATATTCCTATACATGCTGGGAGCAGATATCTCTCCCCTCCCTCCCTCTCTCTCTCTCTCTGCCCCTCCCCACCAACCCACGTGGTTCTCAATGGAGATGCCTGGCTCTGGACTGCTGGTTAAGGGAAAACCAACTTTTTTTTTAAACTCAACAAAAAAAACCAGCAGAGGCAGCGTTCCACTAACCAGCGTTCGACAGTGAGTTTCACAAGTCCAAATGTAAGTGACTCGTCCTGAACGTCGCCACTGCGAATGGCATCCACTCCCTCCCTCCTCTCGTTCAAGGCACGTCTCAAAAGGTATCTCTTTGACCGCGCTTTCGGTCACTTTTCCCCGCCCTACCCAGGTTGCCGATCCAGCAGCGTCAAGCACTTTGAGACGCTATTTAAATTGAAATTGCATTGCATCAGGGGAGCTCCATATCTAGCACATCCAAAGAACATTTGATGTATCGCTAAAATGACCCCATTCATCTATTCCAAATCTATTACAGGCACCGCTTGGATGCAGTGCCAGTAAAACCATTCAGAGGTGGCAAACACAGACTTACATACCAGTTCCGCATCATGACAGTGCTAAATAGAGAGGTAATTTGTTTGTGCACCGGGTATCTTGTCACTTTCAGTGCAATTCGTTCAGAAATCAATGTTTGTTTTTTCTATTAGTGTTAAAACTACTGTACTGAGGATCCAGCAATTATGTGCCGAGACGCCTGCAATTTAAACTCAATAAAAGGTATTTCACTGCAACAGCAAAGGCAAGCAATATCCACAGACTTACTCGGTCCAAGAAACACTGGAAAAACCACTTCATGGTGTACAGACTGGTAAACACGTCCTCGGAATCCTGTGAAAAAAGAAAAGGTTGCATCTCTCTGTATTATTGATGACTTGATGTTTTGAATTTAAATTAAAGTGGAAAATCCTTGTGGATTTTCTTACTCATTTATAAAGAGAAATGGTGATCGGAAAACAAGCGATAGGAAAAGATTTCATCACATTAGCGTGAACCCAGCAGATTTTCACAAGCGTATTTTGATTTTGATTACTAATTACCAAATAAGCATGAGGAAAAAAAGTGTCTGCTTAAACCTGATTGTTGGTATTAATAATATTAGATTTAAAGATTTAAATTTAGACTTTAAATAATATTAATACTCAAATTTCATACAGCATTTGTCGTGTCATGAGGAGGTCTCAAAACACTTCACAGGATTCAATGATCCTATTTAATTTTAGGAGTTTTATAGTAATAGTAACCCTTGCATTTGATATAGCGCCTTATCGTGTGTTTCGGACGTCTCAAAGCGCTTCACAGAATATACTGGAAAGTGAATTGACTGTGTATTTTGAGGGTGGGATGCGATAACTAACTGCGCACAGCAGTGTCCCACAACTGTGGATTGAGTGACCAAATTCTTTTTTAAGGGATTATTATTCCTGAGAAAAGCGATCCGCCAATCGACTAAAAAAGGCAAGTGCTCCAAACAATAAACCACAGGATTCCTTGACTTTCTGTTTTTTACCGGTTATGTCAGAGAAGGTGCAGAGTGAGAGTGAAAGAGGTGAAATGGCAGAGTGAAAGGTTCAGTTATCTCCTCTGTCAGAAACAGATGGATGACACTTACCAGGTGTTGTTTCAGTTTGTTCATGAACTTCTTTAAAATGCGTTCATGGTGTTCTTGAAACCGCAACAGCTTTGGGAAGCCAGGAACAAAGAATCCTAAAGGAAATACAAAATTGCCCGAATATAACTTGCCTCAAAATTGCTTTTTTTAAAAAAAAAATAAAACAAAAGTTTCTTCTGGCATCAAATGCAGGCGCAAAGGTCGAGGAGAAGCTTTACTCCCAAACCACCACCGAGGGTTGCCTGCATTGGTCCATTCGACCATCGGTGGCCGCACTTTCAGCCGCTATGCCCCCCCCCCCAAACTCCGGAAGACTCTCCCTCAATCCCTCTGCCTTTCCCCCTCCTTCTCCATCTTCAGGTCGTACCTGAAGACCTTCCTCTTTGATTGCACCTGGTCACTTGCCCCTGGCTCAGTGTCGGGCTCAAGCACTCTGAGACGCTACGCTGCATAAGGGACACTATATGAAGCTGTTGTCTGTGAGTAAGGGTGTACGACATTGAGACGTGCTCATGTTGCTCAAACCCACTAATCACCATTTGGTGGTGCAGGAGGTTAACATTGTCAGCGTAGGCTTCCGCCAAACCGTGTGAATTGCTCCCAATGCACTACCTGCAACAATGGGAAAACAAATGAGCTAACAATTTCAGGCAGGATGTTTCACCGCACGATTTTTCACCTCCACCTCCAAATAAATAACCAGTTTGATGAAAAACGTCAAACCTGAAATTTGACAAGTAGTTTTTCAAATCCTGGAAAGCACATCTGCAAAGTCAAGAGCTCAGAAATATCCACTGTGAGATTTACTGAAAGCTGAAATCATTCCATTTTCCTTCCTCCCAGCTGGACTAACACCAGGCGGGTTCTCTTGTGCAACACAGAAAATCGCTGTTAAAATTGAGCAAATTTTCGTTCGGCCATTTCCAAACAACCACTACGTATTTGCGTTGGTTTTATTATTGTTATCGTGGGATTCAGTTTCGAGTAAGTGGTTGTTCACTACAGTGATTTTTGAAAGACATTGCCCTCCCTTCAGAACAGTTTTACCTTTCAACAGTTTCACACAGCAGTGCGTCCTCGCTATACGTCCTCTGCAGTTGCCCTACCAACTCAGGAACGGTTTCCAAAAGCTACGCTATCAACAGATATAACCAGAAAGGCAATAGAAGATGATACGATGGCAAACAGCGTCAACTTTCAGCACGGTGGTAAATCCAACTTTTGCATCTAAACTGAGAATCGACAAGATTAGTGGGTAATTACAAGATTAGTGGATAAATTACAAGCAATCAAGTGACCTGCTGCCAGGACTGATATTTGCAACTGCTTCCAGGTAATAACCCCAAAGTCAGGGGAGGTGGAGAGGTGCGATTGTTCAGCGTTTAACTGGACCATTCAGGCCAGAAACACCCAAGTTCCGTCTCCAGTTGATTCTACATTTGAAAGCAGTTGCTTGATAAAATTAATCTCAACACCCCAGGGGTAGAGATGGAAATTGCAACCAGATCGCCTGATCACTGTCCAGTGACTGCTACTAAAAGTGTGCTTGTGGGCTCTTCGATCAAGGGCAAGTAAGCCTGGCTGTGATTCCACCCCCAATGGTCAAACTGTCTATTAGACGAACACCGTGCATAATAATAATAATAATTCTTGCATTTGATATAGCGACTTATCACGTCCTTGCAACATCTCAAAGTGCTTCACAGAATGCACTATAAAGTGTAGTGATTGTATATTGCTTGTAGGCTCACATGAAGTCTGGGCAATTACCTGAAGGCCCAGTAACTATGGAGCCATGTCATTATTTTTATGACGAGGGGGGGGATGTGAAGCTGTAGAACAAGGGTCTTACATATAGCGTTACTGGGATGTTTCCAGATCTCATAAGAAGAATTCACAACTCGTTAGTGTGTAATTCAGCTTAAATTGAACATAATTCTAACACAAATCAGATTTTGCTTTGACACAATGTAAAATGTTGAAACAGGACCCTTCATGGAACAGATCGATATATCTTCAACACTGGTGTGGTTATGACCCTTTGCCAATGTTTTCCATTTTAATAAAACACGTGCTGATTACATTGTGAATTAAGTTTATGTAGTAACTGAGCAACAATAAATTCCTTTTCTGACGGCAGGTGTGAATAACCTAATTTATAGAAACTTTCACTAATGGCGGTCTGCGATGATAGCTAAATGTGCTTCCTTCCTTCCTCTTGTCAGTCTATGACAGTTTTTAACACATTACAAAGATATTGAGACTAATAGCGTTGCCCTGGATTTTCTCCAGGACTCATTATGTATAAAAGAATGATTGTACTTTGACCACGTAAATTTAGAACAAAATTAATGATCAAATCGACTTCTTTTCAACCCCGTGTCTCCGTAAAACAAACACGGACAAGAATGAAGACGTGTCAGAGACGAGCTAGATTCATTTTCAGTGGAAGTTGATCAAAAATTCACCCCACACATGGAGCATCACTCCACCCTCATTACTTGGTTGTCGACCATAGAGCTGTCTGAATTATAAGGCGACTGAAATTTGGATCCCACTTCTTGGTGTTATATTTTTATGCTACGCTGACACTCGCTGCAATGTGCAACTTATTACATTAACACTGTTCAGCTCTGTAAAGACAATACAATGTGAACCGTTCCCTTTCATCTCCTGTTGGTATTACTCCCCCCACCTAGGCTTTGCTGTTAACCGCTTGCAAAGTACAAGTAGTATTTGTGTGACGATGGCGTGGAGATATTGCAAGACTATATCTAATGGTTTTCCAAAATTCTAATGATCCTGCCAAAACCACCACCCCCCAACACACACACACACACACACGAGCACGCAGAATATTTCTCCATTTCCCTCGAGACCTTGCGTGAAGTCTGGGGGAATCAATTTCTGCTGGCCACAATGATTAGTAGGCAAATTACCTGGTGTTATTAGCTACTGGATCTCGCCTAGTGCAGCAGAAAGACTTCACTATATCCAACTTTGTTCTGAGCTCTGCCGCATTTCAAAACAAATAAGGACCTGCCCTGGAGCACAATTCAATGCATTATTGATGATACCGGAGGTACTGAATTCAGCCTCGGAAGAACAGACCATTAGTGAGCTTCTAGTAGTTTAATAAAATGTAATTACATTTATGGATAACTGCTAGGACATCCATTTGGAAGATTTTGTTTTTAAATTAAATTATAGAAGTTGAGACATCAGGTGAAAGCAGCTGGATATTTGGGAGCAACTGTCTACTAATAGACTTGAAAGCATTTGCACAGCAGGGTGATCAGAGCATTGTATAATTTATAATTTCAAAACTGATAAAGGGATGAAATTGCACCACATGGGCAAAAGATTCTGAAGATTCGAAAGCTCGTCGGTTGCATCAAGATGCAAATTGTTTTACTTTAACGCACTAATTATACCGCGACTAAATCAATCAGTTTCACTAAATTTGAAGTGAACTGCTGGGGAGACTCAGATGAAATTCCTGGGTTGAATTCCATGCACCCGTTTGAAACAGTGAGCAGCAAAATAAAGAATCATGCTCATGATTTGATACACAGACCACACCACGCTCATTGATTTGGGAGGATGTGATTATAATAATAATTCTTGCATTTGATACAGCGCCTTATCATGCCTTATCGAGACGTCTCAAAGCGCTTCACAGAACATACTGCATATTTTTTGGCAAAATATGGCCGTCAATTGTGCACAGCAGAATCCCCACAAACAGTCCTGGATTGAGTGACCACTTTTTTTATATATATATATATATATGAGAGAAATTAGTCTTATACTGTCAAATATATCTCATATAATCCAGAAAATGTTATTCAACCAACTGATGTGCACCACATCTGCTAAAAAAATGAAAAATAAATATAAGTGGCATGCATGGTGTGTAACAAAATAATTTGGGGGTAATTAACATATATTGATATTGAATTCACTTGAATGGGTTCCTGCTAAGTTTTGAAAAATATTCCTTCAGGAAAATAGACCAAACACTAATTACTTGAAAGTTAAGTTTTCCTTTTTAAAACACACAGAACATCGAGCTGCAAATGTTTTCGTTTATTTTATTTGCGTTCCTCTGCTCCTCTCTCATTTATGCATTAACCGGAGCTGTTCACTAAACAATGGCAAATTTCAGGCCATACTTAGCGGTAAACGAAAGATGAATAGCAAAAGTGGTGGCAGAGGCAAGATGCACACCTATGCTTCTCCCTCAAAGCAAGCGCCAAATACTGAACCTGCTCTCAAGCAACAACAGATTACATTTGTATAACGCCTAAGACGCTGGATAATCGGGGATCACGCTGGTGGAGGTAGGAGGATGACCGAAGACACGGTCAAAGAGGAGGGTCTTGAGACAGGTCTTGAAGGTGGCAAGGGAGGGGGTGAGGCTGCGGGACTGAGTTCTAGAGAGTGGGGGCAGAGTCTGAAGTCCGCGCTTGCCAATGGTGTGGCAGGCAAGGCGGGGGACGTGAAGCAGGCCGGAGCGCTGATAACAGAGTAGGCTAATCGCCACAGGCTATCCCTAACTGTCTTCCACCGCCGAGATTAAGAATGATATGGTGGTGGTGAGCTGGGGTGGTGGTGGGGGGGGGGAGAAGAGAACCTGAGAGTAAGACAACTTCCGAATGATCCAGGCTAGCACTTATAAGATTCTAAGCTGCAATCCAAGAGAAAGAAAATTTCCCCAGTGGTAAAATAAGAAAAGTTAAGTTCTGTATTCTGTTAAGCTCTGTTAACGAGACCGGGCCTCGTTAGAAAACAGCAGGAACGATTGCTAGACAATGCTCACAAAGACGAGCTATGCAGTTTAAGTGGGCAGACTCCAGCGGTACTCCATACACTTCGGGGTACCCAAGCCATGGCTCCTGCCAACCAGCACCTAATGCTGTGCGGAAATGAGCGAGCAGGGTGTGCGTTCCTCCAGGGAGGGAGCGGGCATTCCGTTCCAAGCACAGGGAAATTCCTATACATTGCGGCGCGTATATGTGGACCGTCGGTCTGGGTTTGATAGTCAGTGATTGCTATCCGCATGCGACACACAGAGAAAGTGTCAACACAGGGAAAGTGTCACACACACTTCATTTGACCCGAGCCACTTCGGCTCTCATTCCAAATACCAGGCACTGTGATTCATGACACATTGGAGATTCAGTGTTTGAGGCAACTAAAATGGTGAGTGATCTTGACATCTTCCGTCGCTCCTTCCAAGAGATGGCTGAACCTTTAAAAACTCCCAGGTTGCTAATTAACTCGTGCGAAGACACTGCAGGAGATTTCACAAAATGAGATCCGTGTGATTTATTACTTGACTTTTGAAGAAATGCACCTCCTTCATCGATCTTTACAGATTTAATTTGAGAAGTACTTTATGCCCACTTTAAACTTTGCACTACATTCTGTGCTCCTTAGCCTTATTTATTTGACTTGTTTCCCCTATTCTCTTTCGATTTTGACCGAGTCATCTCGAGTCACATAAAGGTTTATAAACAGATGAAATATCAATAGCCAAAGTTGGGTATTATTGAACAAACCACTGAATCAGAATGCAATTAAGGCCAAGGTTGTTTTTAATCTCAAGGTGTTGGGGGAAACAAAATTGCTTACAGGAGTGGAAACACAACGGAGGTCAGACAATTTTCTAATACGGAGCTGAAGGTGTTTCTTTTTACGTATAAATGTTGACAATAGAAATTCAATACACTGTCATTCCAAATTAGGCATTTCTTAGTAAAGCAATTTTTATATTTCTAGGTAATTGATCTGCAAATGGCCAATTGCTTCTCTGTCTCGTCCCCTGGTTAAGCTGGAGAGATTTTATTGAGCTTCTCACTGCACAATGCTCAGTCGAAGAGAGGGTTCAGCCAGAGATGGGAGGAACACACAAGTCAATGTGAAGGTCTTCTCGGCCTTTCCAACTGCAAAAATCCTCACACTCGTGTTCAAATCCCTTCACTCGCTGGCATCTCCCTACCTCTCCATTCTCCTCACTCCCCAATCCACCACCCGGCACCTCCGCTGGACTGGCACCGGCCTCCTGCTCGCCCCTCACGCCCTCTGCTCCACTGTTGGATGTCTCGCATTCAGTCATTATGTCTCAAAACTCTGCAACACTCTCCCTCAATCCCTCCGACTTGCCCCTTCTCCTTTTTCAAGCCCCAGCTGAAAATCTTCCTTTTCGACCGTGCTTACAGCCACCTCCCACCCCCGGCTCGGAGTCAGGCTCTGCCACTGTTAAGTGCTCTGAGACGCTACCCTGTGTGGAGGGCGCTATATAAGTGCAAATTATTGATGCTGTTGTTGCAAAGAGTGCACTAATTTCCCTGCTCGAAGCAAGGCAATCTGTATTTAGAGGACAGTGTCATGAAGGGTAGGTGTTTGGAAGTGGAAAGAAGTTAGATACACCGTTGGAGATTGTTCTTTGGGAGGCTTTTCACAGCAGGGAGAGGGATTGAGAGAGGAATAGAGAAAGAGAGAGACAGGGAAAGAAAGCCTGAGATAAAGATTTTTTTTGCAGTCAGTGAAAACATAAGAGATCATAGAGACCACCCTAACGATCCTTGTTTTTCTTTAAATACAACAGGCGACAGTTATTAAGCGTGTATTAGTACTAGGTGGGAATTCATAAAATAACCATAAGTATTTACCATGACATTGAAAAACTGAACTGTAACAAGCAGTTTGCGACCTTTAATCTACCGGTTTTGTACACATTGATACGTGTTTCGCCCACAAAATGTACAGTCAATTCACTTTATAGTATATTCTGTGAGGTGCTTTGAGACGTCTCAAAGACATGATAAGGCGCTATATCAAATGCAAGGATTATCATCATCATTATTATGCGCGCGGCTAGTTTTACATCCAGTCTAGCTGTTTGTGCCAGAACATTCTGAAAAGCCGCGCAAGAAATCCTCCACATCGAAGAATTAACAACTACGATGCAATCACAGCATATTTACTGAGTGATTATCAGTAGGTTTATTTCATTATTCTCCTATCACATCACTTTTGAAATGCTGTCAGCAACGCAGCGGAAAGCCAGCATGAAAAATGCAAATATAGACGCACCACAGTTTATAATGTATACAGATTTATGTAACAATGCAGGAGAATGATTATTGCAGGACACAAGTCATTTATTCTAAGTGTAGAAATTAAATCTATACATAATTTGGCTGGATTACTTGCTTTCAACCACACCTTGGGTCACCCTCCTACCCCTACCTTCCCTATCCCATCCCCATGCTCAGGAACAAATCCCTGACTGTCCAGAAAGCTTTATTTTAAATGGTGTCAACAAAGGAATATATTTATAATATCAATATAATAATCCTCGCATTTTATATAGAGCGTTATCGCGTCATTGAGACATCTCAAAGCGCTTCCCAGAATATACTGTAACGTGAATTGACTGTATATTTTGTGGGAAAAATGTGGCAGTCAATTGCACACTTCAGTGTCCCACAGGCAGTTGTGGATTGAGTGACCAATTTTTTTTCTTTTTACATTACTGTCCATTCCTAAAAAAAAGGCTGCTAGTGAAATGAGGAGGACACTATACAACATGTTTTTTTCTGCTTGCGAAAAACTTTCTTTCAGGGGGCTATTTACAATCACCACTACCACAAATTTCCGCATATATATATATATATACACACACACACAGAGGACATTTTGCATCAGGATGTCCCAAGGTGTTCCTTTCCTTACATAACTACATTTGCTTCTTACACTGTTTGCAGCTGTTCAACTTCAATAAAAAACAAATCATTATTCACGTCACTTTTAAAATTGATCGATATTCAAGGCCAAGATGTTTAGGTATGTGTATGGTAAATGATTTACAAGCAAGGAATGATTTCACACCAGTCATCTCATTCAGAGATCAGAAGGGGTCATTAATCATCAGAGAAAAACTCAACTTTTGAATCCCAAGATCAAATTACTTCTAAATCTTTATTTTCAAATTATATATACTATACAGCACTATAGAGTTGGTAGATATTTTTATTCCCTTTTTAATAAATCTGTATTTTGCTGAAGGCGAATGTTATGACAGACATCGACTGGCAAAACACTCCATCTTGGTTATGGCAATTTCTGCAATCGAGGAATAAGAATTGTGAATTACTTCACGTTTGGAGTCGATAATCAGAAAACAATCAGAATGTCTTCTGCTAATGGTGCTTGTTTTCAGCTCATTTCACTCAGTAGATAAGATTGATATATTTTATATATCAGGAGCATTGCAGGAAGCATAATAAAACCTACAATACATACACACTGTTTGGCTTTCGTAATTATCTCAGAAACTATGCTAGTTTTAATGACGCATTCACCTTAATCTCTTGTGGTATGATCTAACATATTCCCCCATTCAATACATATTCCGCACCACCAGTTTTCTATACTAAACTGAACATTTCTACCCATGTGCCAGTTTCTGCTGCATTTTCGTGGTTTGACTTTCATCATCATTTGTCACTCCTTCCAAATTTCCCTCTTCTCCCTCGTGTAGGCATCGAGCCTTCTCTGAAATGCGCTGATGCTTTCCGCTTCAGCCACAGCATTTGGCAATGAGTTCCACATTCTCACCATCCTCTGCGTGAAGATGTTCTTCGTAAATTTAACCTCACATTTGCTAGATCGGAGACTTACACGTCTGCAATTTAAAGGCCCCTGCCCAGTCCCCTTTCTTTAAAAGGACATCCCACGTACTACTTTTACAATGCTCTCCTCTGAGATTTCTCCCACAGCGCACCCACCACCCCCCCCCCTCCCCCAACAAATCAAGCAAACTCCAAACATTGCTGTGAGTGGACTCACAAATCACCTGAGTTAATTCCTTTAGGAACCTGGGATGAAAGTTGTCAAGAAGTCAGGAATTTCTGTAACTTCCCCAATTCTCCCTCGTGATGAAGATTTAAGGTCACATCTTGTGATACCAGCCTTATTGCTGCTATTGCGCGCTCTCTCTCTCTCTATTTTATTTGTGAACAGGGTTGCAAAACTGCCGTTAATGATTTGAGCGGCTTCCAGATCCTCCCACACATCATCTTTCCCCTCATCATTTCTTGCTGTGATTCTTTTAGAAATTTTTCCATTAAATAAATACTCAGGTATGACAATTTTTTTTCACAAGTCAATATCTATTCAGTGTCTAAAATACAAAAAGAAATGCATAATCTTCTGATATCTCCAACTGATGGGCGCACTGATTTGCTGCTTAATTCAGAATTTAATGTATTTTTATTTTCAATCTGTTGCGTCAATGTCATGGATGGCATTAATATCTATCATATTTTCCCAGTCATTTTCCTTTATGCTACATACTATATTTTTTCTTACTATATCGCAGTGATAGCTCTTCCTATTATGAGGCAAGTTTCACTTAATTTAAATATATTGTACTGTTTAACAGGCTCCTAAGACACAATTTCTTAACTGATCCCTTGGCAGTAGAAATGAATATTCTACTTAACACAATGCTGCTTAAAAAAATATATTTTAAGATCAAGAAATTAAAATACCCTCTGAGGAGGAATAACTGAAAGGGTGGTGGAAGTAGATTCAATAATAACGTTCAAAAAGGAATTGGATATTTACAATATTTGAAACAAAAAAAATTGCAAGGCTTTTAGGGAAAGAGCGGGGGGAGTGAGGCGAATCGGGATAGTTCTTTCAAAGTAGCCAGTATGGACACGATTGGCCAAGTGGCCTCCTTCTGCGCTGTATAATTCTATAATTCTTTGATAATGAAAAACAATGTTCATTAACAACACCTTACAAATGTTCTTTGGGGGGGGCGGGGGAGGAGAGAAAAAACCCCATCCTTTCTTGTCAGAAACATTTTCTGTCGCATGCACATCAACTAGCTATTTAATTCCGTCTTGGGTATCGATTTCCATAACCTCACTCCAAACGTTTTGTTTGAAACCAGGCCAGTTGTTGTATTAACAAAAATTAAAAAATAAAAATAATAAATTGGGTAACTTCAATCCACGACTGTTTGCGGGGACGCTGCTGTGCACAATTGGCTGCCGGGTTTGCCCACGAAATATACACTCAATTCACTTTACAGTATATGCTGTGAAGTGCTTTGACATGTCTCGAAGACGTGATAAGTCGCTATATCAAATGCAAGGATTATTATTATTGTTATTAAACAAAATTCAAAATTGTAATCCATCAAATTAAGTTCACAGCTGAATCATACCCCTGACCAATCGTTGCACGTTTAAACCCTGGATATTCTTTTGTACAATCTGAAAGCAAAGCCTTCGGAAATGATGAATTCCTGCGGAATGAATGCCTATTCTCCCCTCAAAGATTAGCAGAGAGATAAGCCTGCAAACTCTCTTCCACAGCTTTGTGCACCCAGAACATGTAGCACGTGTTTTTCTGGCCTTGTTAAAAACAGTACTCGGGGCTTCAGGCACAGATTGTTTAAAAACGCCTTCCAGTGCAGAAGAGCTCAAACTTTCTGAGACTCTTTTGGGTGCTTTTTGAAGGTATTTTTAATATGGAGACAAGTACCTCGGCAGGCGGACTGAAATAAAATGTATCTAAAGAAGCTGCAATACTGGTTTTATCCCGCGGGTGGGAAATGCCACTCTGAGTTAGTCATCGGGCATCATTAATTCTCTCTCCAAATCTCTCCTGCAGGAAGGTATCGAAGCAACATGCTCCAGAAGTCACCAGAAATGGGAAAATGCGAGTCTTCGCTCATTTGCGGCGCTCCAATCCACTGTGGGGGTTTGTCACCATTTAGTACAGAAGTCAACGCATTCTACACGCACTAGGAAAGCCTCGTTTGGAATTGGAGTTGAAGCAGAAATTCGCTGAAATGAAGGAAAGTGGAGTCTTGCTGTGTGATTGATGTGTTCTGAAATGATAATTCAATCTAGCCATCCATTTTTCACTGGAAGGCCACAGACCTCATCTGTGTTATTGAATAGAAATGTCTTACCATGCATGGCATGTTTTGGGCCAGACAGTAGTCTAACGAGTGCCCAGAAGGCATCCTCTTCATTCAGATACATAAGAAGCAGAGCAGTGATCTGACTCATTCCCTGGCAGTATCCGACTTCCTGCAGTTCAACAAAATGAGACAAAACAATGAATTAGCAATACTCATTTAGAGGCAATTTACTCACTTCCTCTTTGGAAAATTAATTGTTTCTTAAAAATATTTATTTAAAAAAAATTATTCGGCATGTGGAATTAAAAAAAAACACTTTCTCCCTTTCTTGAATATGAGGAATAAGCCCCAATAAGACGAGTGATACAACAGCAATTTTGAGCAATTTAAAATTGACGCTAAATAATAAATGATGTTAATGGAACATGCATTGCATTTTCGCTGCACAAATCAGCTTTAAAAGTAAGATTCTGTCTGGAACATGTGTCAGCGTAAGCACAAAACCCCAGAATTGCTATCGTAATGTGAAAATTCACTGTACAAACATTCATTTTGTTATTAACAGCAACACAGCTGGACTGAGCGTTATGCGGGCACATTTCCTACTGTGTACTGTGCATCAGGGAATGCACTTCATTTACAAATCAAACAGTTGAAGCATCACCAAATTAGGTGGATTGCATAAGAATATAAGGCACACAAAAAGAAAAGATTATTTGGCACATCAAGCTCTTCTTCCCAGACTTCATGCAGTCTGTATATATTCTATGTAAAACCTGGCTAGTAAGTCTGATATCCGTGGAGGGAAAATATTGATAGGCATTCTGATAAAGCACCTTAAAGAAATATAAAATTATAAAGATTCCGTATGGCTTTTATATGAGGGCAAAGGTGCAATGACCGACCTATTGTGAGCGCTTTGAAGAAATAATAACTGTGCATAGGGGGAATTTGTTAAATCATTAGATTTAGATTTTAGCAAACCCTTTGACAGTGCTACATGGGAGATTGAGCCACAATGTTGAAAGATATGAAAGAGGTTGAAGGGAAGAGATTCTGAGGTCCTTTCCAAATTCCATGGGAGGCTGTTCAGCATCATTCTGTATTTTGTCATGAGTTAAGAATTAGGTTCTGAAATTGTAATTGAACAGCTTCTGAAGATACAGTTCTGTTTCAGCGCCTTAGGACGTCCTTCCAATGTAAAAGGCGCTATGTAAATGTAATTTGTTTTTGCTGTTGAAAACTGACTTTATTATTTGTAAAACTAATCAGAGAAAATACAACGAATAAATATTATGGTGGGAGAAGCGATTGTTTTTCAAACATTTAAAACGCATTTGTTTATAGTAAACGTGCACTTAAAATATCTGAAGTATACTCCAGATTGAACTCTCCCTTTGTGGCTAACTCCCCTCTCAAAGTCAATGCTCCAATGCTTTATATAAAAAAAACACTGCTAGGATTTAGTGCTTTTTGAAAACATAGTGAAAGAATAGTTTTTTGTTCTGAAAATGTTCAATATGCAGAATTTTACAGCATGAACCACAAAGGTGATCATCGGTTTTCATGCATAAAATATCGACTTGGGGGGAAAAACAACACTTACCGTATTATACATGGAATATGCAGCTAATACATGGAACAAGGCTTGTTGTCTGTGGGGGGGGGGGGGGGGGGGGGACGGGGGACGAGACAAAAGCAAAGAAATTATGTGTTATTGCATCTGAATCCAAACATAGCACATCATTGAATGAGCACATCTCACAGGAATTTGAAATTGAGCTGTGTGCAGTATGCCCACAATGGCACTTATAAGTAATATGGTATCACCGTTAGATGTGCTTGTGAACATCTGCAGGAATCCAGAAACACATCAGAAGGTACCGCAAGACCCTACTCAAGAGAGCTAAAGGAAACAAAACCGCACATTACAAAGATTGCTCTGTAGGAAGAGCCGCGCATTAATTGCAAGCCTCAAAGATTTATCAATAGATCTCGATGGTACAAAGTGTTTAACATTACTTGGTAAATATTGCGAGCGGGGCAAAACAAAACACAGATCTTAAATGCGTTAAAATCATAAAAAGGCAAGAAAAGTTAAGTTTTGAGGCTGACTTCTTTTAAATGGTGTTAGAGGGTGTTAGGGATGCTTACAAATGATATCAAACAATTATACACATTTTAAATAAAGGTTGCTGAGGCTACCGCTTATATAATGTGTTATTTCCCTGTTGCTACTGTGTTGAAGTTAAGAAAGCCTGTAAAAGTAGGGTTGGTGGTGGGGGGAGCAATGTTTTAAGTGTATTCTAGATTAAGTTAATAGAATCTCCTGATAAGCAACCAGCGGAGAAAGTCTTCATTCATGTGGCTGTGTGGAGCGCAAATCTAGCCCAATCTTTTTCAACACGGTTAGGACTGAGTTGTTTAAACACAATCTTCAAAAAAAAACAACTTCAATTTGAATAGAGTCCTGCTCAAAGCCTTCAGATTGACGACTATCGAAGAACGATTTCATCCAAACTGGCAAGTTCATTGCCGCAGATCACTCTTGTTCCTCGTCGCGACTTTCTGTTCTCAACAATGCCTGTAATGTAGTTTGACTATGCAAACTGCTCTCACTGAGAAATCCAATTGAAATGTACAATTGAGTCAACTTAATTTAACATTTGATTGGAAAACCTTCGAGTATTTCAACTAGTTCGCTAAAGTAACAGACAGAAGCCATCCATTTATCAAACTTTTGTACAGAAAAAGGGAATTGAATAGACTATCTCCAGCACACAGAAGCTGAAGAAGCTTTTTTCGGGCATTACTTCATGCTAAATTGAAAATGTAACCTTTAGACAGTGCATGCCCGCAAGAAATATATTTTTATCCGATATTTTCTAAATCTGACTGCAGGAGAAGGTTTAAATGGAATATAATTACAACTTCATAAAAGGCAATGATAGTAAGTATAAATCCATAATGTAAACGCCAAACTGAACGTCTTATCCAGATAAATGTGTCAACTCTTATCTAGATGTAAGACATGATTTTTCTTTTTTATTATTATTTAACATTTGGCATAGTACAAAAGTGACAGGACAATTAGACATAGTCATCAACATTTTAACAATGAAACAACGGTTGTCAATTCTTTTCACTTATTTGCACAGATGAGCCGCAAAAGCTAAATGTCATTCTTTTCATTAAAAACAAAGGCTGTCTCAGCTTGTTAAAAGCGGTGACAAGATAAGTCAAATCACTTTTTACATTTAGTTTTGTGCGGGAATACAATGAAGTCGAATTTCAATGGGGAGTACAGGGTAATTGATGGCTCCAGAAAATAATGATTTTAAGGATCCGATATTTGATTGAAATAGACAAACCGCAGAATCGTTCGCCATTCAAGCCAAGCAGATACAAAGGAAAGGCAGAACTCGCTCAGAACATGCACTCAATTGTGTTGCACACCCCAAGTCTTGGAACAAAACAGCTTAAAACAACTAGTTTCCAAGAGCAGATTTAAAAAATTCCCACGTATTTCACACCCTTTGCTTTTATACGGTATACTGGATTAACATAATGTCTATCTTGGACCACATCACCTAATGTACATAACTTTCTTTATTTCAGCATTGCCAAAAACAACTGCTTATATTTTAGTTACAACTGTAGTTTACTGTTGATTATAAATGAAGCAGATGTGACAAACTGATTTCAGTTCAGTTTTTTTTTAAGAATATGAAATCTTATTTCGTTGATCATTTCATGTACCTGCACAAAGAGGAGCACATTACTTTATTGATCACAACTTTTTTGATCACATTACTTTATTGATGGGGAGAAGAGAGCGTGGGCTAAGCCCTAGTCACCAGTTTCGATACACTGACGGAGACTGAATTAAATGGTACAGGGCAATTAAAAGAAAATGAAAGTTTTTCAAACTCAACTCAAGACAAGAGAGTCCACATCTGTTTGAAGAGTGGCTTTGTGCAGCACATTGTAATGTCTGTATTGATCTGTGTTGTCAGTCAGGTGATTCAAGGGAAAAAGAATAAATAGTGCTGTGGAGGCTTCAAGTAATCAATATTGTTGTTCCTGTCATAAAATGTCATTAACTCATATGAGGGCCTGTCTTGTTGGGTATTGAATACTCCATCAATCCATCAGAAATGTAATAAGATAGAGCATGTGCTAATTACTGTACATTTCTTTAGTGTTTAGTGCATCGCTCCTGTCGAATCTGTCTAAATAGATCTAAAATTTCAATATGAAGAGAAGTAGAGAATCTTTTGACTAATCTAAAAAGTATTTGGCTTTGATTGGGGAATTTTTTTTTAACAGAACCTCTGACCCAGAAATGTCAGTCAAACAGGCAGGGTGTCGGGGATTCTGGCACCCAGGATTCTGGTGTAAGACGTTTCATAACTGCAATGAACACCTGCAGCGAGAGAAACATCCACATGGCCCTTCAAGCCTGTTCCTTCACAGCTTATGTATGACCATCTAACTATTGAGGCACAAATTTCAACACTAACTTTCAAATCCCAGATATGTTTCTAGCCTTAAACCTTTAAAAAGACTCGACTGACCCAAATTTATCACTTCACCTGGGAATCTGTTCTACACATACTGTAGGATATTGAAATCATTTTTGCCGTTTCTTCACCTATTCATTCAACTGGTCTGATTAACAATCTGTTTTTTATTCGACACCTGACCACAAATCGCTGGGTCACTGACAAATGAATGACCAGTGCTCATACATTCACAAGAACAATCTGAACAGTGGAAAAACCTGGAACAAATTCTTATGGAATTCCTTTGGTTACTGCTTCCCAACCTGACCAGTTGCCAATTATCACTACCTCTCCGTCTCCTCCACAAAATAAAGAGCGGAAGACTGGAAATTATACCGATAAAATTCACTGACAAAACCTTTAACATCAACTTGTTCCATTTTGTTGACAGCATTTTCCCCCCTACACAGGGGAAAAACAAATAAAGACATGAATTCAGTACGACTCAAACTAACAAATGCTCATTATGAAATCCATGGCAAAGTGATTTAACAAGCAAGTTTATTTTACCTCTAATGTGATAAGGTCAGAATGTCAGGCGGCCTAAATATCACCTTATTATTACAGCTTTAACCTTGTACGCAGTGCAGAGGGCTGGCTGGAATCTAGCTTGAACCTTACAGCTTTTGGTGGCAGAGGTTTTGTGTGTGGGGAAAGAATGTGGAACACATTATGCAGCGTTCTGTTTTTTTTCCCTCTCTCTCGAGTTTAGCAGTGCGGTTGCATTATTAAAGCTACGCTAGCAGGCACTTTGCTTGCCACTGACCTTGGTGTTCTCTGCAGAGGAACATAAAACCTTGTTCTCCAACATGTTTATCCTCAACTCCAACAATCATACAATTTAAGCAACATCCGTTTCCATCACACTTTATAATGAGCGTTCCTAATACAGTAAAAGTCAAAACAGTGTCATCCCAATTATATCCGATTTGTTGACACCGTGTTAAACCTGCTCGGCACATTAGCAACAATTGACGTCTATGGAGATTGCGATCAATATTCCAAACAAGTTTGTACTTTCTTTTGGCTATTTTTCAGTTTATTGTAAAGCATCTGCACAGTGTGAAAGTACTCCCTCCATTGCAAAGTTTATAACAATCTTTGCATTTGGTACAACATCTGGAACATCTCAAAATGCTTCACATTTGTTAAGTGCAGTGACTGTGTATTTGTACACAAATGCAGCAGCCAGTTTGTGCACAGCAATGTCACAATATTATATGGAGGACTGCTGTCCAGGATACTGGGAGAAACTTCCTTCTCTTATTCAATAGTGTCATAGGATCTTTAACAAGGCAAATGCCTTTCATTCCTTGCACAGTAAAAATGTCACCTTTAACCATGTGTTAAGATACACAGCGAAAGTCAAGACACTTCCTCACAAAAAAAAACAGCCATACATTCACTCGTGCATCTCTTGAGACAGTTGTGCAGCAATAGTGATAGATAGAGTCTGTAGTGTTGGTATCTCCAAGTACGTGTACCTAGCTTGAGGAAATTCCCAACAGGTGTGTATGGTAGGAGGTAAAACAACTAACCAATAAAGGGCCACTGTTAGCGAGAGCAATGTTGGAAATATTTAAGAGGAAAACACAAGTACGTAAATGTACTTACTTGACTCCATATCGTTCCCTGAACATGATGTGGTCTCTGTAAGTACGGTTCACATCAAGGTCAATCTGCCTGACGTCTGGAGACACCACCCGTGCTCTGCTTTTGAGTTTCTTATGAAGGTTTTTAAAAGAAATAGAAGCAGCATAAAGAAAATGAGACAAAAATCATCACGACTATGAATTCAGAATTTAATTCGATATTTAAACCCACCAACAAAATATACAGTCAATTCACTTTACAGTATATTCTACGAAGCGCTTTGAGATATCTCAATGACTTGATAAGATCATATATCAAATGCAAGGATTCTTTTTATTATTTTTATGTATCAAGACAGGAGGATAAAAAAACATAGGTATTTCCCGATATCAGGAAGTTTTTCTTTATGCCGCGGGGTAACCAACAAGTTGCCAGGAAAGGTGGTAGCAGCCAGGACGCTAGACTCATTTAAAAAGCAGCTTGATGCAGTGATGGAAAGACAGTGGGGAAGATATTCTGTTGTTATAAGATCGGATGGGCTGAAGGTCCTTCTTCATCCGGACCGATCTTGTGATCTTATGCTTCCGATAACTTAGCAAACAACATGTAGTAGCTGAATATTGCAGCTAGATGACACTACAATGAAGTTGTGTTGTACCTAGTTCCTCCACTTGGCAATATTTTCCACAATTTAAAAGAACTATTATTTCTGCACAACGGAAAGCAGGTGGAATTAAACCAACGGTTATTGTAGCAGTTCAATACGTATGGTCATTGCGATGCCACCCAGTGACGGAATTTAAAAACTACAGCTATAACCAAACAGGTTTCACTGGCGAAAAGAAAAAGAAATGAAACATGACAAGTGACCAAAAAGTAATCATAATAATCCTTGCATTTGATATCTTCGAGACGTCTCCAAGCGCTTCACAGAATATACTGTAAAATGGATTGACTGTATGTGTTGTGGGCAGAACGCGGCAACCAGGAATTACAGGCTCAATGCCAAGCCTGAGAAGAGATGAAGACTCGTTTGTGTATGGATTCTACATTAACATATTCAACAAATGAGTCAGATGGGCATGATTCCAAATTCGTGGCTTATAAAAGAATCACAAACAATAGAAATGTTGAAAGCATGAAAATCTCAACAATTAGTTTTGAAGGATGGAAGGGTCAGCGATTCTAATTTTATCAAAGGTTGTGTCCTGGCTGACGACTGTCTGAATTACTGGATTACTGACCTGAAATTAGGATTAGTAGTTTTCAGCAAACTCTAGCACTGGACCATTGACCCACACAAAAATATTTTAACCTCCAACCAAACCTCTTTCCTATAAGTAGCTATGACAGCAAATTGTTGCACTTTCCGGTCATGACGCACAACCTGGAAGCTGTAAAATTAGTTATACTTTTACTTAAACTTTTAGCTCCTCGGTGAAACAGATCTCTTATGGGATAGTCCTGATGGTTTGGTACATGAGAAATTTGACCTTGTGGCTTATCACCATTGAAATTTCTCAAAGCGTATTACAAGATGAATTGCTTTGAAATTCAACTATTATGTAGGGAACAGTGGCAGCTCGTTTGCAGTAATGTCCCACAACATCAATGTATTTTTTCCCTCCGCTCCTGAAAGTGATGACTTGTTGAAATATAGTTCCATTGGCACCTGGCGCTTATCAGTACCTGTCCAAAGACAAGTAGTTTTTCGTGCACAAACGCAGACAGCGAACATCACAAAGCTATTCGGCCATGAGAGGCATCACAGATAGGTTTCATCCCAACACAATATCACATAAGGCACACATCCCCCGCAGGAAGAACAAAACAAAACTGTGCTGGCTCTTTGAAGAAGCAATCAATTTAGTCCGACTTACCTGCCTTTCCCGTGAAAACTACTTATTTTTAAATATTTATCGAGATCCCCCTTGAAAGCTAATGTGGATCTTGCCTCAACGATTGCTCCCAGCCCAGCGCTTCACATTTTAACAACCTGCTATGCAAAATAAGGCTCCTACCTAATCTCCCCCTTTGTAACTTTGGCAATTATCTTAAATTGGTGCCCTCTCCTCGCTGACAGGAGTCATTAGATTAGGCCCAAGTGTGAGAAATCCTGTCATTTCTTCCACTTCTCTGACTCACGACACTCTAAGGCCAATTGTACTGGTCCCAGTTGGTGACTTAGAATCTTCGTGGTTTATATGAGGTGTTTCACAGAGATAGTGGATTAACTAACTGAATCATTGAGGAAAGCTTCAGATTTAAAGTATTTAAGCACAAACGGCTCTTAGTAGATCAAGTTGCTTTTGAATATAATCTACAGTTTGATAGGAAAATAAAATAAATCGTTGGTCAACTTCTTGAAATGAATCCAACATTTTTATGCTATCAACATAGCAGTCTTGTACTTACAGATATAAATGCACAGTGGATCAACATAAATTATTCCTTGCTTGCAGTGGACAAATGTTACCGAAGCAGAGCCACCAGGTAAACCAATCTCTCAGAAGAATAAAATGTATTAAATTGTAAACTTACATCGTACAAGTCTTTTTTTTCAGTCTTCAGTTTTTGGATTTCCAGCAAAAGTGACCAGACCTCGCCCCTGAGCTGCAGTGGGATTCCTTTATATATTCTCCG
The DNA here is from genome assembly GCF_018977255.1 of Callorhinchus milii. NCBI lineage: Eukaryota > Metazoa > Chordata > Chondrichthyes > Chimaeriformes > Callorhinchidae > Callorhinchus > Callorhinchus milii. The sequence goes on along the minus strand of NW_024704746.1, from coordinate 65,918,675 downwards.
CACCATCTTGGGATCAAACAGACAAAGTGAAAAATAATTGTCCGGAGCGGAGTTCTCACTCAACTTTAGCAGTCTTTGGACAACAACAACTTGAAATTATATAGCAGGGTAGCGTCACGGAGCACTTGCTAATGGTTAAGAGCAGGAACCCAGGCTGAATTTTGCCCTTTTCTGTATCTCTTTATGGACCTGAATGCTTTAAGATTGTTCCATTTATTACAGAAAGATGGCCAGAGGCGAGGAAGTCGTCACTGATCAATCAGGTCAAAAGATTTGAGGAATCACTATTAAAACGTAAATCCTATTGAACCTCAAAGTGATACTGAAAGTTATACTGGAGTATAGTGGACAGCATATAATGAAGAAAAGTATCAAAAAAGTTTGTAAAAAATTCTACCTACATGTACATACCTGAATTGATTCAGGCTCCATTTCAAAATTGTCCTTTAAATATTACCCATTACATTTAATTTACAAATTACTTAATTTTATCAGTGCCACAAAATAGTGGAACAAAATTTTGCCCACAAAACATAGTCAATTCACTTTACAATATATTCTGTGAAGCACTTTTGAGACGTTTCAACAACGTGATGAGGCGCTATGAAAATGCAATCATCATTATTATAATAACAAATTATCTAAATGGTTTGAGAAGGATTGAAATGAGAACAGGTCATTGAACAAATCCACTTTCAGATCTTGCAAAATCTACCCCTCATGGAATCCTCCCCACCATTTCCAGGTGAAGGTTTCGCATCGAAAATCTCTCGGCCCCAAAAGAGATTACGTGAAAGCTTTTCTAACGTTCATCATCCCCAAATCTCCATAACTCAACCTTGATTTCCTTTCCTCCCCAGACGATACTCTTCCTCCTCTCTCTTCCCCCCCCCCCCCCGCCGCCCCACAACCTGTACCTTGGGACACCCTCCTGACGTGAAAGGAGTGTTATATAAACGGAAATTGTATTTTATTGTGCTATATTGTATAACAGCAAGAAATCATTGTGTCCAGAGCAGTATTCGTTTATCCCTGCACCCTCCTGTACTGTTTCCAAGGAGATAACATTCAGCTTATTTTGTCAGTTCAGTTGGACAACATCTGGGCATAAAGTGCAAAAGAACAGATTGAAATGGATTTTCTGAAGGCACCAAATTAAAAACAATTTTAGAAGGTGGGGATAGGAACACGTTTTATTTTCTGGTTCCAATACTTTGTACATTTTTAGGCAAAAATACGAATCCCACTGCTTCTGAAACCATCTCCAGATAGTGTCAACAATGGGGCATGATTCATGCAGGATCAATCCCAATTTATTCTGTAAAACAGGCAATATATCCCCATGCTATCTACAATCTGCTTGTTTTCCTTCTCCCCCGCCCTGCCCCGATACTCTTTTAAAACCCAACCGATTTGAAGACAAAGATAGTGAGTAAGAAGGATCTTTTAAATACCATTGCAAATATTTTCTTATACGGAGCACCTAAACATAGTCGTGTAGCGTTAGTGTATTCCTGCGTTGAATATCTACGAGTCTGAATGAATTGCATAGGAGGACAACTGTTCTGAAGAGAAAGCTTACATGATGGGCAGATCGTGAATATAGCACTTCAAAATGAAGTCTGCCCGGGTTGCCTCCTGCGCTAATCTGCTAAATAGCTTCACTGGTGGTGGGCAATCAGCCAAATTCCTCGGCACTAAATCTAATCATCTCCAGTGAAGCAGGCCTAGAAATGCCACACTTTATCTGTGCTGTAATGATAGAAGGTTGAGCTAAATCGTCCTTGGCTCATAGACTCGGATCCAGGAGGTTGGATTTCAAGGCATTAAATAAATGTTTGACAGCACCTCACCCATCAACTGAACACCGTCAAGATCACAGCTGAGATCTAAAATAACGTTTCTTGGCAGCTTAACTTAGGGACATTCTGGCAGGCAGTAATGCTCCTTCAAAGGTAGGCACACACTTGATTAAATAAGTTGCTCATAGCGTCATGGACAATTCCACATCTGCCACAGTGGATGCGTGTTGACTTAGCTACTTTAAGTTAACAAAAATAAGTAGAGGTGCAAGGTTGTAGGATTTGATGAAACGCATCTTACATACTCTTCGATGGTGTCCTTGCAGTATTCAACTTCCCAAGACAAGAGCGGAAATCGGGTTTCCAGCTCTCAGTTCTTGCCAACTTTTTGTCTGAATTCCCCTCCCTCCCCCAACCCAGGGAGTCTGCACAAGAAGCAACAACAACAACAAAATTACATTTGTATAGCGCCTTTCACGTTGGAAGGACGTACCAAGACACTGGACACTCAGTGTTTCGCACCCGAGCTGAGGAATAGATGGGGAAGGAGGGTGACCGAAGGCACGGTCCAAGAGGAGGGTCTTGAGACGGTCTTGAAGGAAGCAAGGGAGGGGGCGAGGCAGAGGGTCGGCGGGATCGAGTTCCAGAGGGTGGGGGCCGAATGACAGAAGGCCCGCCTGCAATGGTGGGACGGGCAAGGCGGAGGACGTGAAGCAGGCTGGAGCCCGCTGAGCGGAGGGAGCGGGCAGGTTGGTAGGGGGGTTAGAAGGTCGCAGAGATTGGGGGGAGCAAGGCCATGGAGTGCTTCAGTTCCACCATTTGCGGCCCTTCACACACATGCGCGCGCTCAATAACAGTTGCAGTACCACAACATGACAACCTAAGAACTTGCTAGGCGAAAGAAGACCGAGGTAGATCCAGTTCGCCTTCCACCGTCCTGGCAGTCGCATGACATGTCATGTCCCAAACTATGTATTGTATCCCGAGATATTATTTCCTAAAAGTTGGTATTGTGGCAGTAGTACTCCTACACTTAGAAGGCTACAGCAATGTCACCTTGTTGTATTCAATTCAGAACGTGCATAATTTTGGAATGTTTTAAAATATACACCGCTCCTTACATCCACAGCTCGTTACGATCCAAGAATAATTTATTTGTTTTGGTATCCCGAAGGAAGCAGAGGATCTCTTGAACTCCTGGACATAAAATACTATTGTGATCAATGGGTGGCATCATTTGCATTTTATCAGGAGTAAAAACTAATTTTCTGATGACTGCAGGCACCAGTTGTAAGTGGACAAATGATAATGTCTGTGGTGCCAAACCACCCAATGAATTGAAAATGCATCTTTTATGCAGCTCATATCTGAAATATTTACCAAGAATCGTACGGGAGATTCCAAAGCAGTCGCCTCGCCCCTAAATCACTCCTAAATTTAAGAAATACGATTGAGTTGCTCAATGCAACTTTGTCATGGTCAGCACACTGCAAAGCAAATTAACTGCAATTGGGAACAATATCATGATAATTGACATCTATCATCTCTCTTCTCTCTCTGGCCCTCATCCGAGCCTTCTCCCCCACCACCCAATTCCCTCTCAGTTCTGTTGAAGTCCAATTTCTACCAATGATACATAGAGGTAATTAGAGCAAAGTGAGCAGAATTTCCTGCTGGTTTTGTCTCCATTTATCCCTGCTTCTTGTGAGGTATGTACGTGCACGGGCCATTTTCATTTCACATGTGCACTCTACCTCACCTGTACGTGTATCTCATGCCCCCTTCCACATGCACACACCTCATCTGTAACGTGTGCATTCCACATGCTCAGCACATGTATCCATACACGTCATCTCCCCTACACACCTCTCCACTTGCATGTGAGTGTATATCAAACATGCATGTGGCTGGCTGCAGCACCTGAAGTAAAGGTACCAAACGTTGGGCAAAATCTTTACTGAACAATTACACAACATGATTGTTAAGTATTCCCGTGAGTTTCTAACAGAACGCTAGCAAAGATGCCAAATAATGAGGTTTCACATAAAAATCTTCCCAAAAGGAAAAAGCAATCTCTAAATACTTCAGATTTTAAAAGTAGAACAACAAATTGCATTGATATAGCGCCTTTCACATCGGGACGATGTCCCAAGGGCAGGAGAAAATGCGAATTACCAATTAAAACAGTGAAGCAGATTATTGAAGGAATACGATGCCATGTGCCAAGGTCTGTTGAAAAACTCTTCAACTTTCACACGCCTTAATGAGAACAAATTGGAGCTCAATTCCAGATTCAGTTATTACGTGCTGCGCAAAATATTTAAAAATAAGCAGGGAATGGATGGCTCAAGTAGACAAGATTAATCATGTTAATCCCATTACTTTCAGTGAAAAGATCTATCAGTAATCTTAGCACAAATACCAAGAGTTGCATGATTATCTTCATACATAAATCCCCGTAGCATCCTTTCTCAGGAGCTGTGGAAGCTGTCATAGCTTCTTTCTCAAGGCAACTCTCACTAGGTGGCTGAAGTTATGGATACCATTTTTATGCCGTTTTATTCTTTCAGGACATTTCGTACCCAGTTCAGTTCTGAAGTAATCTGGGACTGCCTTTACCAGTTAATTTTCAAGGACAGAATTAAAAGCACTCATGGGCAACAAGAATGAACGATGTACCCGGTTATAGTAATAATCCTTGCATTTGGTATAGTGCCTTATCAGGTCGGGAAGATGACTCAAACTACTTCATAGGAATTACTCTGAGTGACTACGTTTGTCGGCTAATGTGGCAGCATAATTACGCAAAGCAGTGTCCCACAAGCAGCCGTGGAACGAGTGACATTAAAGGTCACGTTGAAGGTCCTTCCGACGTGAAAGGCGCTGTATAAATATAATTTGCTGTTGTTGTCCGAAGTTATGACTTGCAAATTTCGGGCAGTGGACCCTTCCTGTGTAAAGTCCCTGTATAGGCCAATTAAGGTGAAAGCAGCATTGCTGGTCTGCAGGAGAAGACTGATTGAAACCCTCTGCCAGCACAGATTCAGCAGGCAATTTAAACGTGATTTTATGCTGGGTTTTACACTAAGCCTTCGGCTGCACAAACCAGAGATGGTCAAGTGGTGGCGCTAACAGTTGAGTGGTGCTCATACAACATTTATATTTAAGATTAACAGCTAAATAATGGTAGTGGAGACTGAAAGCAAACTAGACTGACATTTTCTGGCTCTGGTGGTCTAAATGACGATAGCGGTGATTGGGAGTAAGTGTTGTTAAAGGGTCTGCGGATATGCAGAAAAATATCGGCACTGGACGTGCACAGCGAATTGGCGCAGCGCAGGGATATTGGATCAGGCAGTCGAAATAATTCAGCCACAGGCGCTTTCAATATTCCTGCCTCTTTTTCATTATGGTCTGGCCCATGATGGCAGGAGCGTCATCACAAGTGGACCCGCAATCCAAACCCAGGGTTCAATTAGATTTCTCCTACTCTTTTGACGGATGCTGCTACACAGACCTAGCATTTGGCTTTTATTTCAGATTTCCATTATTTTCCAGCTCTGCTGGGCGCGACAACATTAACACTTATAGTAATAATATTCCTTGCATTTCATATAGCGCCTCATCACATCATTGAGACATCTCAAATCGCTTCACAGAATTTACAGTAAAATGAATTGACTGCATATTTTGCCAATTGCACACAGCAGTGTCCCACATCAATTCATGCAGGCAACACAATTGTTGGTGGTACATTATTTTATATTTCAGTTAAGCTAACTTTTAGAAACTTGGGAGAGCGCGTGAATAATTTTATTGCTTAAGTTTGAGCTAAATATTTTTGTAACTCGTATTGTGTCAAAGTGCAGTATTATGAATTCTGCCATGTGCTATCCCTAATTTGTTGAACTCAAAAATGATTTATGAATAATGGGAGCTATCATATGTTTTCCATCTTAATGCTGTATTATTATGTCAAATCTACTTTCAAACTGATGCAAGTGCTTAAAAGTTTGCCAAGTTTTGTTTATAGTTCTTGTAAAGTTTTCAGGAAGTTACCCCAGTTCCACCCGCACTATAAACAGCCAAGCCCAATAATTAGCTCAAAAATTTCCTTTAGGGATTAAAAAAAAAATCCAGAATGGTGGATTATTATTCATGAGGAACAGATCGTAAGGAAATAACTTGAAATCAAGACCATATATAGCTTTGTTTAACCATTCGGTTGAAATATTTGCTAGATGTACACAAATTGAGTGAGCCTGCATAAAAATCAAAGCTGCAATACAAGAGATATGCTTTGTATCACCCCAAGAGTCCATCTGATCGGTCTGTGCTAAGAAAAATTCTAATAAGCCTCCTTCATCTGAGCTTCTAAAGATCTGAGAGACGCTGCAAATCTATTTCAACACTGCTGATGAGCGGAGCAACGCGTTTTTCGTGTTCGGCCGGGTAGAGTCCTGTCACATGCAGAAACTCATCACCGTGCTTAAGAGTATCCAGACTAAACTGAGAATTCCACGCATCCCACCTACGCATGGAAATTCCAGAGATAGATTGTTGGAAAGGAATGCGCTCGCTCTCCCTGGAGCAACGCACCCCGCTTACCCAATTCCGGAAATTATTATTCGCAGGTCGGCAAGGGCGAAGGCTTGATATCGCTGTCTGGCAAGCTTTCCCGCTGCTTGTCCAGCTAGCACCACCCTACCAGCTGGGGATTTAACTTGCAGAGTTAACAGGAGCTGAGTGGGAAGAATCCCTGCCCCCCCCTACAGTGACTGGTCTGCCCTGCCATAGCCTGCCGATGAGCCAGGCTGGTCGTGCTGTCATTAGCAGTAACCTGGATTACTGCGGACCCATCTGGCTCTGGAGATATTCTGTAAGCATTCTGTCAAGAAAATTCTGCGAAGCACTTTGAGACGTCTCACAGACACGATACAGCATTATACCAGATGCAAGGATTATTAAGATTATTATTAGTTTCAGAAAGAAAACAAAAAAATGATTAAGTGCAAAAGTCCTGCAGGGATCTGGATGCTTAAAATACTTGTTATGCATGAATTTCCCGACTTCCAGCAGGTCACCAAATGTAAAACCTCATAATCTGACAAAGGTCTCATTACAGGATGAGGTGATTTAATGGTGAACATCATTACGTTCACAACATGTGGTAAATGCTCAGGTCACAAACATTAGGTGAACAAACTCAATAATTGTCAAAAAAAAAAACTTTTTCTATACTGTGTACAATCTTTCGACTTTGGTCGACCTGCTTCTATGGTGCATAGACAAGTCGAGTTTATGTAGCGCTTCTGTTAATTGATGTGAATTTCAAAACCGTCGCCTTAAATAGAAACCTTATCAATTGTAATGACTATAGTTTAATGATTATCAAAGTTTGTTTTTACATCTCTTTCCCTTCATATTGGCTAAAATAATAATAATCTTTGTGTCTGATGAAGCGCCTTATCACGTCGTCGAGATGTCTCAAAGTGATTCACAGGTTGTACTGTGAAGTGCAGTGACTGTATTTTGTGGGCAAAACACAAAAAAATCTTAAAATATTTAAAGCTCGTCTGCGGAGAGCCATAATTCTCTTCCCCCACTCCCTCTCCACATTCACGCAAGCACGCACAGAATAGCATTTAAGCAGCTCATGTTATAAATAAAGCAGAATATCATTACAGGGGAATAATGTCCAATGACATCTGCTCTGAAACTGATTCCAGCGAGCAGTTGAGTTCTGGGCACATGTTCTTGTCTTCCAAAAGCAGCGTCAAATCAGTAAGCTGCTGTGTAATGATTCATTAAGAGATAGGCTAAATGGCTTTGCTCTTGACTGAGATTTGTCTTCTGCGTAGGGAAGTCTTAGATCACTTCTCAGATTCTTTCCCAGAAAATATGTGGAAATGAGAACATTTTGTGCAATGAGCTGCCCCCATGTACCATCTCTGGCATGATACACTAGAGCTTCAACTCTCTATATTAGTGTACTATTCCGGCCACCAACTTTGTAACCCTTGGACTGCCAAGAAATATTTACTATATAATTACTTATTATTATTTTATATGGGAGAATGGGTTCACAAACCTGAATCCAAGCAAATTGTTAATTTCTTCATTTTGGCAAAGGGCTTAAATAATAATCTTTGCATTTATCACGTCTTCGAGATGTCTCAATGTGCTTCACAAAATGTACTGTAAAGTGAATTGACTGCATATTTTGTGGGCGAAATACCAGAGGAACACAAATCAAAAGTGTCACAAGTTAGGAATCTGAATGGAACTTTTTTCTTACACAAAGAGTAATAAACTTGTGCAAATAAGTTATCGGAAAGGGCAGTTAAGTGAACGGTAAAGATACGGGCCAGCAAAATCAGAAAGAAAAACCTGCTATTTGCAAAGGTGCACTTACCTTTTCAGTGTTCTTGTATTTGTCCCAGCCTTTCACCATTTTGATCCATTTTCCTGTTCTTTCAATCTCCAACTGCTTAACCTTTAAAAGCAAATCACAACCACCGTTAAAATCAAATTATACGACAACCCCGTTATTAGAGCATTGGGTTCCCTTTTAATGTGGGGACCCTGTGGTCCTACATATATGGTCAGTTCCTATCACATCTGCCAATGAGTTGGCCTTTTCTTTTTAAAACAATCAAATAGTTCTTGTGGAAAGTGCAGTATCATTCGCTTATTTGAAAATTCTGTATTACCTTGCTAAATGTTGGACCCAGGAATAATATTACTCGCATTTGATATAGCGCCTTATTACACCATTGAGATGTCCTAAAGCACTTCACAGTATATACTATAAAGTGGATTGACTATATTTTGGGGGCAAAACACGGCAGCCAATTGTGCACAGTGAATCTAAACCTGACTGGATACCTACTTTCATAATCCTAGGTCTAACAGTGATCAGCAGTCACATTTCCTTAAAGCCACAGTGCAGTATAGGAGTTGTAGTCCAGAACAGTTGGAGGATTAAGACAGTCTGGGAAGTGGCAAGCATGGTACATATAGTAGCAGTTCCACTTATTGGGTGCATTGAATGGCCTGCGACTTATTCTGGAATTGTTTGACCTGGGGGTGGGAGGATCTATAGACAGTTCAAATAAATGTGCCTCTCCAACAACAACAAGATTACATTTGTATAGCGCCTTTTACGTCGGGAGGACGTCCCAAGGTACTGGACAGAGAACAGCATTTCAGATCCCAGCTGGGGTTGGGGGGGGAAGGGGGGTGGCCGATGGCATGGTTGAAGAGGAGGGTCTTGAAAGAGGCTAAAGAGAGGGCAAGGTGGAGTGACTGGGGAATGGAATTCCAGAGGTTGGGGGCAGAGTGGCTGAAGGCTCTCCCGCCAATGGTGGGGCGGGGGACATGGAGCAGGCCAGAGCCGGCTGAGCGGAGGGAACGGGCGGGTTGGTAGGGGGTTAGGAAGTTGCAGAGGTTGGGTGGGGCGAGGCCATGGAGAGCATTGTACATGAGGTCCAGGATTTTAAACTGGATCCTCTGAAGGATAGGGAGCCAGTGGAGTCGGGTGAGAGTTTGGGAGATGGGGTCACGGAGTTTGGTGCAGGAGAGGACACGGGCTACAGAGTTCTGGATTATCTGCAGCCTGTGGCGGGAGGAGTTGGGAAAGCCGACAAGCAGGGAGTTTGCATAGTCGAGCCTGGAGGTGATGAAGGCATCAACAAGAGTTTCAGTGGCCTGAGGGGTGAGGTCGTGGCGGAGTCGGGCGATGTTACAGAGGTGAGAGAAGGTAGAGCGGGTCATGGCTTGAATGTGGGGGAAAAAAGACAGTTGAGGGTGGAGGCAGAAAGATAAAGTTGGGTGTTATCCGCATACATGTGGAGGTTGACCCCATGTCTGCGGATGATATCACCAAGGGGGAACATATAGATATCAAAGAGGAGAGGGCCAAGGACAGAGTCCTGGGGGACCCAGACGTGACAGTGCGGGGGCTGGAGAAGAAACCGTTAGAGACAACAAAGTGAAGACGGTGAGAGAGATAGGAATCGAACCAGGCAAGGGCAGGTCCGCAAAGATTAAGTAAGGAGGAGAGGCGGTTTATGAGGATGGAGTGATCGACAGTGTCGAAGGCGGCAGAGAGGTCGAGGAGTACAAGGAGGCAGAGGGAGCCCTGATCACAGATGTTCAGAATGTCATTAGTGACTTTGACCAGGGCTGTTTCCGTGCTGTGGGCAGTGCGTAAGCCGGATTGGAGGGTATAAACGTAGCATGAAAATTTTTATTCTTGATCAATGCAAACTGTTAACACTTGTCAAATCAACACACAACGGCATTAACTGCCTGCAAGTGCACTGCACTGCTCACAACCAAATGATTCATTGCCATAAAAGGAAACAGTGCAGGAATGCTTCCCCGGAAAGAAATAAGGAAACAAGACAACGCTTTCACGAAGACAGCCAAAATAATGACTAAAATTTAATTGGACTTTCTACTAGAACAGTAGCATTATATGAATCAGTTCCTGTTTCCATAGATCAAGACCATCCGTATTTGTAGCAGTTCTAATAGGGATTTAACACGATCACCTCTCCCCCTGGCTCGATATCAGACTCCACCACTGTCGAGCGCTCCAGGATGCTATCCTGCATGAAGGGCTCTATATAAATGCAAGTTGTTGTGTATTTTATAGAAACAAAAATACTTCAGAACTCCTGTTAACTAATTAAAATAACTATAATTGATGAAGCCAATTTGACAATTTCTCCCAATTTAAATTTCGCTAAAAGTAATAATAATAATAATCCTTGCATTTGATATAGCGCTTTTCACGTCGGGAGGACGTCCCAAAGCGCTTCACAGAACACACTGTAAAGTGAATTGACTGTATATTTGTGGGCGAACGCGGCAGCCAATTGCGCACAGCAATGTCCCACAAACAGTCGTAGATTGAAAATGACCAATTTATTATTGTTTTGGGTTTTGGAGGGATTATTATTAGGCTCTGTGTGGAGTCAGGAAACTTGCCCAAGGTGTCGCCCTCTGCCTGGAATTGAACTCAGGTTTCTCACTTGCAAAGCGAGTGCTCTAACGACTGAGCTACAGGACTCCACAGTAGTGTAGTAGTTTAAAATGCTCATTAAAAAAAATCTATCAACCTTTTAAACCTAACGTATGTTGTGATTTCTTTTCAAAATAAAGGAAGGATTAACTTTCATAAATTCAAAAAGCCTTTTCATCCAATTTCCAGAGATAATTGTGAAACAAGTACCCTGTTCTTTAGTCACGCATAATCCTGAGTTTGTTGTTTTACTCATTGGGAGAGCCAACAAATGTGTTGAGGCACTGCTTTGCATGTCATAATGTTTCAAAGAGCATAACTTTGTCCTGCAATCATAAGAATCGTTGGCTTACCCTTTCTTCCACAGCGTCAGGCACAGGGAGCTCATCCGCACTGTGTAGAACAAAATACATTTCAGTCATCACATTTGCACTTGATTTTTCCACCGGAACAATATTTTAATCAGATTTTTTTCAAATAAACTTTAATAAACACATAATTAACAGAGGTAACATCTCAATCCAGTTGACAATTTTTTTTAAAAAGAAACTTGCATTTGGTAAAGTGACTCTCTCGTTGGGAGGACATCTTAAAGCTCCAGGATTTACTGTAATGCATAGTGACTGTATCTTAAAGGCAATCGTCTGCAGAGATACTCATCTTAACATGCATAGGGCCACGTGAAATTTGTTAAGAAAATAAAAAATAGTCACTAGTGCTCTGCAAATTAAGTAGAGGGAATAACATGCCAATTGTTTTTAAGATACATTATCGAATCTCACTCAGTTTGATGTTCAACACTTCATCATTAATATCACCATTCTATGAAATTAATGTAGTTAGTTAGTGCGTCCATTTAACACCACCCACAGTCAGAAACCTCTGGGGAGGTGAAAAGCAAGGAACTAGTTAGAGTAAGCTCAAGCTTTTACTGCAAGCTTGGAAGATGATGGGTTAAAATCTTAGGGAACGATCAATGTCAATAACAAACCTGTAGCTGTTTTGGGGGAGATTGTATAGTTCCTCTAAATTAAACCGACTTTATTTTTTATTCTGACAAAATGGAAAGGAATACAGAATTGAAATGTACACGAACACAAGATTGAAACGCACAAGAATGTGGAACTAGGTTAAAGCAAAGACTGGAAAGTGTTTCAAGAAGAAAACACATCACGCACAGCTTGTCGAGTTCATCAATGTCGTCTTAATCCCGAGATATGACATCCGTCTTGGAAGGCGTTCAACTTATGTTATTTGTTTCCAAAGCGCTGAGGTGGCTTTCACTGTAATTTATTTGGTGCTACCAGGTATTGTGTTAGACAGAAACAATGGTGAGGTATCCCATGATGAGAATGTAAGTGAAAGATGATTTTCACTCCATGTCACAAGGGATTAAATGCTCAGAATACATAACAAAGTTCAAGTTTATTGACGCAGCTAAATTGTCAGAAACGCAGGTAGATTACCTTTCCCTCCTAATTCCATAGCCAAAAGGTATAAAGAGAAGAAAGAGGGAAGAGTGAAGAACAGAAAGGCTTTGTGCATTAACAGGGACTATTCTGGAAGTGAGCGTGCACCTGATGAATCTCTTCCTTAATAATAAGAATAATCCTTGCATTTGATATATCGCCTTACCACGCTAAATCAAATGTCAGGACACCTCAATGGAATTCACAGGAGTTACTGTGAAATCGAGAGATTACGTATTTGTAGGCAAACGTGGCAACAAAATCGCTCACAGCAGTGTCCCGCAAACAGCCATGAAATGAATGACCAATTTTATTTGGGGGATTGTTGGCCAGAACACCGGAAGGAACTCCCTTCTCTTTCAAATAGTGCCACGACGTCTTTCATGCCCACCTGAACAGGCAAATCCCGCCCTGCCCCCCTCCCCCACCATGTCCAATACTCTACTAACTCACAAAGCTATTGCTTGTGGACCAATGCGAGTTGCTGTTTTAAGGTGAGGAGACAAGCTTGTAGTAAACAGGACGAAAAAAAATGCTTCTCAATAGAAAATATCATCGAGCTAACATATGGCCTATCAAAAAATAGTTAATTTTGCTGTTCTAAAGCCACCACAGTCCCGAACTACAATATATGAAAACATTTATTTTTAATCACTTCAATGACAGAAGGATTTTATCCTGAACAATTTGTTACTAATTTAAATGTGTGGCACATTTCCTTCTTTCCAAAAATCACATTCTGCACGTAAGCTGAACCAAGAGTGCAAAAGTTGCTAAGGAGCAAGGCTCGAAGAGGCTTCTCTTAATACACCAGGGTACAGTCTGAGAGAGATGAAAGATTGTGCTTGAAAAAAGCTTCTCTCTAACACAGAGAGCCGCACTATCTCAGTCCCTGTCAGCATTATTGAGCTGGCTAAGCCCAATACAAATGACTTAGTAAAGTACTTTTACCCTAGCATCTCATTCTTTTACTTGACACGAGTATCCTATTGAAGCTATTCTGCAATACCGAGCTAACCAAACACCTGATTGTGGTTAGACAACTGACAACATGTAGCCCCAGTTTAATAATAAAAATCCTTGCATTTGATACAGCCCCTTATCACGTAGTTGAAGGTCTCAACAATAACAGGGAGAGTAGCAGCGCTTCCCAAAATATACTATAAAGTGAATTAAATTGGCTGTATATGTTAAATGCAATGATAACATTGAAAAGCCTTCCTTTGTTTTCCCTTTCCATATTCAAGTTATTTTCTTCCTACTGACTTCTTCCATTCCTTAAAAGATTCTTCCAAGATGTACATACACACTCGGCACATGTCATCTATCGTCCCCCCAAGTGACCCAAGCTGGTCTCCAAATCTTCCTCTACCCACTTCTTCTTCTTCAGGCATCTTCACTGTGATTGCAGGTCATAAAGGGCATCAATATGCTACGCTACTAAACATTTTACTTACATCTTAAGAAAGGATGCACCAAGGATAAACTAAGATAAACCGAGGCCCTAGTGCGGGTTTCCATTCATGCCTGATCTTTTTGTTAAAATAATAATAATCCTTGCATTTGATGTAACGCCTTATCACATTGTTGAGGCGTCTCAAAGCGTTTCATAGAATACACTGCAAAGTGGATTGACTGTGCATTTTGTGGGTGAAATTGCACACCAGTGCCCTCCAAGCGGTTCTGGACTGAGTGAATAAGTTCTTTTTTTTGAGGGATTATTACTCCTGGAAAGCGATCCGCCAATGGACTAAAAACCGGAGTTCCTACTTGCTGGTTGATAAAACAGAGGCTTGTGGAGTAAGGTGACTTGCCTAAGGTTTCACCTTGCCCGGGAACCAATCCCGGGTCATATCGCTTGTGAGGCGAACGCGCTAAGCACTACATTCCGGGAAATATTCACAAGAAATTCACAAGAGTCGTTTTTCGAGAGATCAAAGACAGAGGGTGAAGGCAATTTAGTGATTTACAAAGCCTTTCATCATTTGAATTTCAATGAAAGCCCCACTGGGCCAACGCGCTCAGACTTGCAAGTTTTTTTTAACATGAGAATCTTGATTGTCATCTTCAACCCAATACGTCTCAGGTAATTGTATGATGATCTAAAAATAAATTACCATTATTTATTTTTTTAAAAAAAGGCATATTATAATTGATGAATGTGGAATAATCAGGGAAGTCAACCAGTCATTATAAAGTTAATTATGTTGTGTTGTTAACTCTTTTGGTCTTGGTATTAATGGAAGTCAGAACAAACATGTCACTTCATAATTCCCAGCCATATCAAGTAAAAATGCCTCATTTCAATGAATGCTGCACTTCATTTAACAAGCTGTGAATAAAATGTGTATTCCCTGCTGTATAATTTGCGGTATATAATTTATTCTGTTCATAGAACCGCCACAAGTTCAGGTTTGTCAGGATTTTTCTGTAATGACTCTTCTTTTCAATTCAGTTTCACTTTATTAGCAGAATACACTAACGACTTGTACCCCCAAAAAATCCCAATAAACCATCTGCTTTGGCACTAAAATGCCATTTGCATTCACCTCACTGATGGAATATTTGGAGAAGTCGGTTTAGAAACAAGGTTGTGGGTTGTTTAAGAGTTCATTTCAATTGTGTAACTTAATGGCTAAGAGCTATCAGTGACTCAGAACGAAAGTACAAGCGAGACCCACACACTGCAAGAAATATACTTACAGTCATCTGCTCCACCTGGTATAGAAAAGAGAACGTAGTCATCTTTCTGTACAATAACTTGCACAAAAGTTGGTACTGTTTTCCACATTTGTTAACATGAGTGTTGTACCCACCCTCTGGAATGCCAACCCACTATCTGTCCACCTTGCCCCCTCCCTTGCCTCCTTCAAGACCCTCCTCTTCGACCTCGCCTTCGGTCACCCTCCTACCCCCTACCCACCCTCCCTCCTGATCCCAACCACCAACTCAGGTCCAGCACCTGACATGAAAGGTGCTATACAAATGTAATTCGTTCTTGTTTGGTGGAGTCCTGTAGCTCAGTGGTTAGAGCACTCGCCTTGCAAATGAGACACCTGAGTTCAATTCCAGGCAGAGGGCCAAACCTTGGGCAAGTTTCCTTACTCCACACAGAGCCTAATAATAATCCCTCCAAAAAACAAAACAATAATAAATTGGTCATTTTCAACGCACGACTGTTTGTGGGACGCTGCTGTGCGCAATTGGCTGCCGCGTTCGCCCACAAATATACAGTCAATTCACTTTACAGTGTGTTCTGTGAAGCGCTTTGAGATCTAGCAGACGTGAAAAAGTGCTCTATCAAATGCAAGGTTTATTATTATTATTGTTGTTGCTTCCAATTACAATCGTGCTGCAGTAACAGTTCTGTTGCTGTACTAAACATAAAACAACAAAGTGAGTAACATCTTTAATATACTTTTAGTTTAAAGATCATACAGGACGATGATGTCAGTGAAATGGAGCAAAACTTAAACCATAGAAGGTGGACAAATGACACACTCAGGGAGCTCATGTTTAACTAACCTGGGCTGGGTTCACTGACTAAATCAGCTGCAGGAGGAGCTGGGGTGGTGTGGGAGGGGGTGAAGAGAGAAGAAAGAGCAGTATAATGGATGGGAGGGAAGAAGAGAAAGCAGTTTTATACAATCAATGAAATTCAATACTCAAAAGGGCTAATGTAACAATGCGTTAGGGAAAATAAGTATTAGATAAATGCAGAAATCATTTCATAGCTTTGGCCATGGACACACTATAGACTCGAGTTCAAAAGGGGAAGGTGAACAGACAGTTTGCATCTAATTAGATGGACACAAAGAAGGTCGACTGTGGATCTGTGCTATATTGGAAGTATCGTACACTCACCTTTCAGCACCACACTAAAAAAAAGGCCCACTCCAGTCAAATGGATTACAATAATGTTCTCTGACACTGTGCATTCTTATAAATAAGGCTTCAAGAACTCCAGGAGCTTTGAATATATATTTGATTCAGTGTCAATGACAGTGTTTCTGCAAACATACTGAGAGTTAATATGTGTGCCATGTTCTGTTCTTGGCCTGATATCAATATCTTGTTACCCTCACCTGGTTATACAGCTCTAAACCCAACACATAATGTATCATGTAAGATGTTGCAGATCACTGCCTTGACAGAATAATTTTCCAATGGCAAAATCCTCTTCCCATTACAACACAACAATCATTTCACAATACGCCCAGACTATAAATCTTTAACACACAAATTGAATTGCTAACATTTTAAAAGCTTTCCCAATTTCCTGGAACGGTGTTTGAATGATAGCCCTTCTCAAATGAGTTTCCAACAGAAAGTAGCCATCGAAAAAAAATATTTTTGTTAGTTAAGATAAGCTGAAGTTAATTCAGTGTCAACTTAGTTCAAACTCATTCATGAAAAACATCTTTAGCGTATGGCAACATTACTTAAGAGAAGAGAATTTGGTCAGTCGAAGTTTTCTTAAAATGGCATTAATATTTTGTCATTAAATGAACTAAACATTATATTAGAAATTGATGATACACTGTCACTTGTTAAGAGTAAAAGTTGACATAAAACAGAGAAAAGGCTGTTATATTTGCTTGCCACGCACTAGCATTTCCTTCAAGAAGATTCCAATCACAACAACCTACACCTAGATACCATATTTCATGTAGGAAAACATCTCAAAAAACCTCACAGAGGCAATGTGAGACCCCAGCGGGATGGGATTTTGGGGATAAGACAGGAAGCGACCAAGTGTAAAGAGCAGGTTTTAGGAACATTTTGAAAGCAGGGAGGAAGGATGTACTACCTTAACCCTGAAAACCTCTCCCAGCTCAGGGTCAAACTCTACATAAATGCAAGCGCTTGTCGTTATGGCAGAGTATCAATCTGGGAGTTTAAAGCATTAAATCAATGATTCATAGAACTGAAAATACAGCAAACTGACAAAATGGATAGTGCAGAATTTGAAAGTGACACCATAAAGTAAGTCCTCCGTTGTGTTACAGTGCGAGCTACGCAATGGATCTTATAAATGCCACACACCATTTCTCAAGATTGATATAACTGGGCTCATTTTCTGATAAACAAGAACTTCCTAGTAAACTTTTTTTTAATAACTACGATTTTAATGGAACACGAAAATCCAAACACTGTAGATGACCTCATTTTTATAGATTACTTCCCTCTTTCCCCTCCCGCTCTCATTCTCTAATGTTTATACCAGTGGTGGCCAACAAAATACATGTTCTTTATTGAATATTTCTTGATTTACGCCATGAAAAGAAACATTCAAACAAGAAAAAATTGAAAACACACTGCCGATCGAATACAGACTTACCTAGACTCGTGCGAATGTTCGAGGCGGAGGGCTGCTTCTGGCGGCCCCGGTGGGCCATTCCCGGCCCCGCGGGGCCACAGGTTGCCCACCACTGGTTTATACCATCCAAAACCCCCTTTGATAACACCACCGCTGTCCCCCCCAAAAAAAATGGCTCGGCAGCCATGCAAATTGATTATTATTTATGTTATTAGTCATCGAATGATGCAAAGAGCACAATGTTCTCATGAGACTCAATGAATTTGGTGCAAAAAATGAGCCTTTTTTTCAAAAAAAGCGAATAAATAGAAACGTATAAAAACTAAAGCCTTACTGTAAGAAACCAAAACGATCCGTGACTTTATAGATATGGAATTCCGCATCTTCCCACGGATCAATCTTTGCTCCTCTCGTCCCTGAAACAGAATAAAGACATTACTTTTTGACACTCGCTTTTGAGGTAACAGTGCTGCACATCAACCATTTCATTTTAGGGATGAAATCATTTGAAATAAAAATATTCCTTACATACACAAGGTTCAGCAAACGTACCTAAAACGCCACAACCAAAATAAACCATTTACAGAAGCCGAAAAAAAATATTTTTAAGGAGGACCTTTTTCCTATTAGTGTTCCATGAAAATACCAGACATTAGTTCCACAGAGTGGTGAAAGGCAATGTCAGTGAGTGAAAGACAACGAGTGACAATCTTCTGTCAACTTCATACCAGGCAGCAGAGAAGCCTGAAGGGACCTGTTCTTGCCTACCACTTAGGCAAGGAACTCAGTGTGGCATTTATAAAGGCCATTAAAGTTGGAATAATAATAAATAATAACCCTACATTCAATAGTCCTACAATGTCCTGGGGGGAAAGTGGGGGGGGGGGGGGGGGAGGGGAAGAGAAGGAAGGAAACGTCTCAAAGCACTGTTTAAAGTGCTTTTTACTGTTTAAAGTGTACTGACAGGGTATTTTGTAGGCAAACGTGGCAGACGATTTGCGCACAGCAATGTTCCAGACAGCCATGAAATAAATGACCTATTTTATTTGAGGATTGTTAGCCAGACAACTTGAGAATCTCCATTCTCCTTTTGAGGAGTGACATCTGACCTCGGTACAGCATCTTATTGGAAACATTTTTTTGATCTGTGAAATAAAATCCCTGGTATTTTGAGGTCTTTTTTTTGCCAAAAATGGAGGAGAGAAATCAAAGGAAAAATTGGGGTCAAAAAAGAGAAAAGGGTGAACTTACTGAAAGTTGTATACATCAGAACTTGCGCCCAAACTTTCCAGAATAAATAAGCAGGATAAGAAAGTGTGCAAATTCTGTTTCAATTAATCTCTTGGGAATTTCCATATAGAGGTGGGATGCATGTTTGGTTTGCTTATTCTTAAACATGGAGATGGGTTTCCGCATTAAGTCGGAAAAAAAATACATCTATGAATATCTTACAAATTGACCACTTTAAGTTGGGTTATTGCATTGTAATCACATTTATTGATTATATTTTTCAGCAGTTTATTTCACATCGTGATTTACAAAACCTTAAGGTCCTGATCTGAAAGGCACTCTAACTTTAATATCCTTCAACTTCTTATCTGCTTGAGATGATCCAAGCAGACGGCTGGTTTCATTTTTAGACGTTGAACATGACAACTCATTAGCTACTCAACTATAAAAAGTGATTCAGTTTCTCATTAACATCTACACAAATTACATAGAGAATTAGATGAGTTTTATATCATTATACATATATAAATCTTACGCATTATTCCTGTCACTTCTCTAACCTGAGGAAAATCATGCTCTAGATGTAAATCTACCTTGATCAAAGCCAAAAACATTAAGAGCTCAATCATGAAAATAGTCAAACCAACACAGCTTTTCCAGAAAGGAAACAATTTTAGCTTAAAGGCACTTCTTGTATGAGCGAAAACATTGTAATATTATATAATTGCACGATGGATTTAAATGTTCACACTGCTGCATGAAGTACATTAACATTTACAATTTGAACAAAGATGATTATGACATTAAATCATCTTACATACGGTTATTAGTTGCACACTTAAACTATCCATTTCATTAACTGTGAAATGTTTTCTTGTGAATCAACATAAGATTCCAGTGTGGCTCTGAAGTAAAATAGCATCAGTTGCATGGGCATCGTCACCCTACAGGCTGTTCACAAAGCCAAGTTACCCTCTGTTTTCTTTCTTACAATGGATTTTTATTTTCTGTTGCAGACAAATTGCGTGTAGCGACGTCTGATACCAGTAATTCTTAATCACTCCATCCATGGTACTTAAGATGTCGCACCGAACACGGCGACGGATCGTTATCTGCTGTGAAAATAATGGCACTCACACACGCGCCCACACACCCTCTGGATGTCTAAATACAGTTAAAACACTTGTACTGAATACAATCAAGTACAATTATCATCATTCTTCTACATGTTTCAGTGGTTGGTCAGTGCACTGTGTTAAAAGAAACATGGGGGTAACAGGACTTTGTGAACACCCTGTACAATACCTCTATCAGGTGCCATTCCTTTATGTGCAACAACTTTAATGTTCACGTGATGCCCAAAACATGTCAGTAGGCTATTCGGCTGTGGGTATCACGTAACCATTAAAGTTGTTTATGATCCACAAAACAACCTCGGGATTTGGGGGGATTTTCCCAAGGGTCAATTTTTCACGTATAAGAAAACTGTGCAAAAAATCACAAAAAAAAGCGGTTACATTCAGTGAAATTTGGTAAAATTCTACCACTGATTGCATTTTGCGTAATAGCCACACCACAACCAACTGGCTCTTTCACTATCAGGTCTCCAGCAACAAACATGACTGATTCTAGTGCCGAGAAACGTACCTCTGCTCCAAGAATACAGCCTGAAGCAAGTTACTTATGTACATTGCATGATCACAGAGTCTGCGATTTCAGTGCTGATCACTTAAATGGCTGAACTGCAATGCACACCCATCCCCAAAGCTGAAAATGTCCTCAAATCTTTTTTTTTTAACAATCAACTCTTACTAAATATTCCCGGCATTTATGATGGAAAAGTATAGGAAAGAAACCTTCAAGTCTTAACAGCCTCTAAAAATCCCCCAAATTAGCTAGACCTTTGTGACAGCATTCATTTGTTCTCGTCTTGGTCGGTCTTACATATCCCCTCATCTACCCATTCCGTGATGAAGAGTCGTACTGAAACATTATCTATCATTCATTCGCTGATTGAACTGCTGTGTAATTCCAGCATTTTGATTGTATGTCAGCGTTTCAGCATCTTACAAGTTGGCTAGCCTTCTTGATAAGTTTCAAGCCGACATGGCAGTGAATAATTGAAATCCAAATCCCCATCTCGTTCCTGATGGATACTCCATCATGTACACACGTCGTACATTTCTTGTCCCAGTGTGCTATCCACATGAAAATCCATCCGTCATTACTCATCTTGTCCCCAAATCCTTCTAAAGCTCTATAAAGTCTTCACTTACCCATACATACAATGATATATTTGAAAATAAATTGTTAGGTCTTTGCTCGCTTGTAATATGAAATATATCCTTCATACCCCACAGCAACAACAAATATTTGGTGTTTTTAATGGCTTCACCGAAAAAAACACGCAGCTGTATTCAATCCTTTCTTCTTTTCATTTCATTTGAAATCTTTTGAAATCATTTGACAAGATTTAGGTCAAGGCATTCCAAGGTGATTGGAAACAAGTTTGATCCCATCATTCCACTGAATTACTGATCTACGCCTCATAATTGTGGTAAACCTAGAAACCTCCATAAATGGAGGGAAGCAGTGCAATGAGAGAAACTCGAGCATGACCATTACAGGGCATCCCTCCTGTATATTCGGCAAAATCACATCTTAAAGCTTAATTTCCCACCATGGGCAGAGTATGGGCTGTGTTTTACACCTACATCGATGCTGAAGAACAATATGACTTTCAACTTCCTTTTAGAAAAATCAAAACTAATATTTAATATTAGTAATATTTTAAAGAAGCGAAAAAAGAACAATTGGTATGAAGAACGGATCCCCATCCAGCATTTAAGTACACAAGTTATTATTAACAGTTAAGGTGCTGCTGTGTGTCTACAGCATTTGGACAGCTTTGAAACTTCAACTGGTAAATCTTCAGTCAGTTTCTTGCCTAATGTAGCTCCAACATCCAAAAAAACAGAAGTCAGGGCAAGTCAGGAATAACCTCTGCAGTCTCCAAATCGGCCAATTCCACCACTTGCTCCGAGATCTCGTGTAAACCCAAATCCTCAAACTATGGAGTCTAGATCCATAGTCTAGACTAGGAACCCTCCGTTCCTCTGGCTCCGGTCTGCTCCACATCCCCCGCCCCAACCGCCCTACCATCGGTGGCCGGGCCTTCAGCCTCTCAGCCCCGAGGCTCTGGAACTCCATCCCCCAGTGCCTTCGCCGCCTCCTCCCTTTCCTCCTTCAAGGCCGGTCTCAAGACCTTTCTCTTTGACCGTGCCTTCAGCTCCCCTCTCGACTCTCTACCCCCTCCTCGCTCCCTCCCTTCCCTCCCCTCACCCTGACCATTTCCCCCCAATGCCCGGGTCCTGACCCAACTGTCCAGCGCCTTGGGACGGCCTCCCGACGTGAAAGGCGCTCTATAAATGGAATCCTGTTGTTGTTGTAGATCAGCTGACCTCAGCTGTTGGTCAGTGAAGATTTGCTAGGCACAGAGGAGCACAAAGTCAGACACTCCTTAATAGGAGAAGCACTCCTCCAACATCAAAGAGATTGGCTCAAAATCAGGAACAGCACACAGCATAGCTTCGATCAGCATAGCTCACACCAGGTCTGTTAACCCGGTGACTAAGCTGCCATTCCAGTGCAGTACTGGGGAGATGCTGCATTGTCAAAGGTGACGTCATTTGGATGAGATGTCAAATTGAGCTTCCGTCTGCCACTTCAAATGGTTGTTGAGCGGATGACGTAATAGTTGGCGAGGACACCGGATAAGATTCCTTTAAATTTTCAAGTGCTGTCATGGAACCAGTTTGTGTGACATTCATGCTACCTTTGCGTAAAATTATCCAACCATCACATGGTCTGTGAAGCGCTTTAAGATGTTTGTAGCTCCACGTAAATTTGTGTTATATGAAAATAATAATAATCTTTGCATTTGATATAGCACGTCGTTGAGACATCTCAAAGCGCTTCACAGAATATGCATGTAAAGTGAATTGACTGTATAATTTGTCGGCGAAACTTGGCAGCCAATTGCGCACAGCAATGTCCCACACCAGATATTTATTTATTTTTTTGAAGGGACTATCACCTCCAGAATGCGATCTGCCAATTGACTAACCTGTTTCCGACTTGGTGCTAGGTAAACAGAGGGTGTGGACAAAGGAAACCAAACCCGGGTCCTCTCGCTTGCAAGGCAAGTGCTCTAACCAATACGCTACAGGATTCCACGTTACTACCAAAATCTTAGGTTTGAGACCACTTTATGGTTTGTTCCTTTATAAACCAACCATTGCTTCAGTTGCATAGCGGATACATGATTGCCCAAGTGCAGTACAAGATGAAAAATGCTAACTGAAGAGCAAAAACAGTTCAAACCCAGTAAAGTTACAGTATGCCAACATTAAAAACACCACTTCGTCAAACTTAAAACAACTCGAGTAAAACCAGAGCTGAACTGCAGGGTCTTTCCAATCGAAACACAGGAAAATAATCCAATGTTGCTCCCATTAGCTCCGTCAACAGGAAATGCCAACAGCGTCTAATCTCAACACAAAATCAAACAGAACTGCTTTAAAGACCCAGTGCAGGAAACAAAATTAACTATTAGCATGCTTAGCCTAGTAGATAAAGGCCTTGAAAAGCACGAAGGCATCAGACTAAAATGTCAGAGAATGAGCTAATATCAGCATTATTGCCTTTAACTGTTCCGAGGCTAGGGGGAGAGAGGGGGGAAGAGACAAATTAACTGAAACTTGTACTGGGGAGCCAACATACTGGATCAGGCCTCCCTGTGGTGTCATGCATTACGTCAACAACTGTTGATCAGCAAATAATACTTCACTTTTGAATCTTACACAATTTATGCAGAGGTCCAGGCAACAATCGACTTATCAAGAATTTCAAAATCAGAAACGGGCAAAACATTGCCGCTTGCGATGTGTGTGGCTATTTGGAACGGTATTGAATTTGGAGGTGCATCTGAAACAGCGTCCAATTCCTGAATACAACAGCAACAACAAATTACATTTGTATAGTGTCTATCATGTCGAGAGGACGTCCCAAAGTGCTGCATTAGCAGTACAACAACAACTTCACTTTATAGCGCCCTCCACGCAGGATAGAGTCTCGGAGCGCTTAACAGTGGCGGAGCCTGACTCCGAGCCAGGGGTTGGGGGGGAGGTGGCCATAAGCACGGTTGAAAAGGAAGGTCTTCAGGGGGCACTTGAAAAAGGGCAGAGAGTAGGCAAGGAGGAGGGACTGAGGGAGAGTGTTCCAGAGTTTCGGGGAGTAGTGGCTGAAAGCGCAAACTCCGATGGTGAGGCGGAGGTGCAAGGGATGAGCAGGAGGTTGGTGCCAGTCGAGCGGAGGCACCGGGTAGTGGATTGGGGAGTGAGACGTAGGGAGGGCATAAGCTTAAGCATAAGGCATAAGGGAGGGCATAAGCTTATGCAATAAGCAGAAGGATAAGCAGATGCCTGACTTAACTGAGTGAAATTCTTGCTTCGCTCATATTCTTGCATGACAGCCTGGCCACATCACTTTACTTTTGAAGAGGACAGACACTGACACTGGGTAAGACAGCCCACGCAGTCCGCTGACTTTCACAGCTTTGCACTGTTAACAAGTCCAACAATAAAAGCTGGGTTTTCTGCTGTCTGCTTAACAAACTGGAGATGCAATATCTATCACGAGACAGATACAGGGTTTACTAATTGTTTGCTATACTTGGACCGAGCTCCCCATTTTCTTGCCTGATTGTACTGATTGCAATGCTTCCACGTTAAGAGCCAAACAAAATTGAGAGAGCATTAAGACAGGGCAAAGTGCATTGATTGGGTGAACAAGAAGTGCGACATACTGATGGTTGGTACACTGAGCCAGTATTCATAAAAAATTTTGATGCATTCCTCATTAAAGGAATAAGCGCATTATCGTAGGCCAAAGGTCAGGCATTGTGGGGAAATATAAAGTTCTGTAAAGCATTCTAGTCATTCCACTTATATCTCTATTGGCCAAGTAACCTATTAGGTGTCAGTCGGCCTCGGTTGAGCAGCACTCGGAGTCAGAAGTTTGTGGATTCAAGCCCCACTTTGGGACTTTGAACTCACAGTCTTAACTGATCCTCCAATCCAGTGCTGAGGGAGCATCACATTGCTGGTGCCATCCTTCAGACAAGACATCAAACTCAGATACCATCTGCCTGTTCATGTTCAGGTGGATGTCTAAGATCCCATGGCACAAATCAAAACGTGGAGGAAGTCTCCCCACATGTCCTCGCCAACAATTCACCAGATAAATCGTTTTGTTTAAAAATAGTAACTACAATTCATAGTCATTTCTGTAAAGCACTTTCAGACGTCCTTCCAACATGATAAGGCGCTGAATCAAAGGATTATTATTATTATTTATAAAACAGATTATTCACCTTACAGCTGCTTGTGGACCTCATGTGCTATTGGCTACCAAATTGCCCTACACAACAATAATAATCCTTGCATTTGATATAGCGCCTTGTCACGTCTTCTAGACGTCTCAAAGCACTTCACAGAATAGATTGTAAAGTGAATTGACTGTATACTTTGTGGGCGAAATGTGGCAGCCAATTGCGCGAAGCAGCGTCCCACAAACAGTCGTGGATTAAAGTGACCAACTTATTATTGTTTTTTTTCTTGAGGGATAATTATTGGGCGTGGGGAGTAAGGAAACCTGCTCAAGGTTTCGCCCTGCTGGGAATCGAACCCAGGTCTCACACTTGCCAGGCGAGTGCCCTCACCACTGAGCTACAGGACTCCAATGCACTTTACAGTAAATTTTGTGAAGCGCTTTGAGACGCTCTCCTGATGTGAAAGGCACTATAACAAAGGGTTTTTGTTTATTTTTCAAATTTGGTTCTGCTGGCAACCTGGATCAGAAGGTTGCAGATTCTCTGTACAAAATAGGACTCGAGTTCATAGTGTAGGCTAAAACTCGAGTGCAGTCCTGGGGGTAAGGGGGGGAATACTGCATTGTCGGGATGCCATGCTTCAGAAGTTATACTGAGGGCTCATCTGCCACGCTTCAGGTGGATGTCCAAGATCCCATGACACCATTCGAAATGAGACAGACATTTCTCCGAGGTTATTAGCCAGAGATCCTCCAAATGGTCATTCATCTCTGTGGAACCTTGCAGTATCCAAATGACTGCTACAATTACTTATAGTCACTACACTTGACAACCACTGCATTAGTCTAAGGTGCTGTTAAATATTTTGATGCAATAAGGCGCACCAAAATATTTAATAGCACCTTACACTCACTTTCCTAACACAAAAAGTGGGTAACCACTTTTGTATTTACGACACGAGAACTCCCGTTTTATTAAAGGAATCCATTCTAACTTTGGGAAGGGATAGGATTGTCGGCCACAGATTTGTTGGATTCTGTTAAGTGCGCATCTTGAACTGATCCAGCTTGTATATCTCACCAGAGGGAACAAACAAAAATAAGGATATGTTACTATGCAACAAGAGGGAGAAAATTGGAAGCTTAACCCAATACCAAATAACACAAACAAGCTTGACGGAAACTGACATTTTAGATGTACCGCTTCACATACATGTCTCCAGCTTCTGACAAGGAAAAAAAACAATACTGCTGCAATAAAGGTACTAAAAGGTTAGACTCGATTTACTGCTGTGTTAAATCAACTCTAAATACAAAAACTCATGTTAAAATTAAATGATAATAGCGAATAAGGTTTTTTCCCTCTAATTTGGGTAAAAAAAAGCTGATTCATAACAAATTAGATGCGAGAATCCCCCCCTCCCCCCAGTGTCAGTACAATGGTTTGATCCAGAGTTTAGTTTCAAAATTCAATTCCACAATTGGTACTGTAGTGAAGAAATTTTGGGGTGGAACCTTTGTGCCATGTTTGCAGGAAGGAGCTTTTTGCCCTCAAACCAGTTATTTAAATTTGATGAGATAAAATCGTTTATGAAACATCACATTTTTCACCCAATTATATGCAGAGACTAGCAACATGCTTATTAGACAAGTAACGTCCCTCAATCCCTCCACCTTGTCCCCTCCTTCTCCCTTTTCAGATCGCGCCTGAAGACCTTCCTCTTCGACCGTGCTTACGATCACCTCCTCCACCCACCCTCCCAGCTCGGCGTTAGGCTCCGGCACCGGCACTGTTAAGCACTCTGAGACACTACCCCGTGTGAAGGGCGTTGTATAAATGCACGTTGTTATTGTGACATTTTTAACACCCAGGAAAACAATCATCAATGTCTACCATCCCATTTAATTAACTGCCAATCAATAAAATAGGTTGTGAATAAAAATAGCTGCTTAAAAGGGAACATTTCCTGAGATAACAGTTAATTAGCCGTGTTTTGCATAGCACTTGCTAGATAGGATCAGCAGTTGACTTTATCTAATCAGTTCACTATTAGACACAGTATTATACTGTGTAGTTTAATTGTGCAGACACACACATACACACACAAACACAGACTTACTTACACATAAAAGTGGCAGAAATAGAGCACTGCATATCACTAGATGAGGTTTATAAGCACTGGCTAACCAACAGTTTAAACCTCGCTTAAAAAAAAGTTTTATTCCTTGAGATATTCTGGTAAGAAATTCAATGGCAAACGGAGGAAAACTTGTCATTTGCTGGGAAGCAGGTACGCAATTCTTCATTCAAGTACGCTTTCAAACATGAAAAGCTTCCTAGGTTTGTATCAGATGAGCAGAAGTTGAAGGCAGTATTTATTCATTCAGTGAAATTTCTCACAATCTTTTAAGCATGTAATACAAAAACACTCTGTTTTAATCATCTTAGTTACTCTGATAGTCCATATCGGATAGAAATTCCAAGTCCGACAGGCAGTAAGTAAGAAGCAACGAGACAAGACAGTCTCACACAAACAGTATATGGTGAAGCTTTTACCTTGTCATACTTCGACACTATCTCGGCTCTTTCCTGGGCAAGTTTGGTTGCCGCGTCTGGTTCTACATCTGGATCTGCGGGTAAACCAGAAAAGGAATGGGTCAGCATTTCAATTCCTCAGTCGTCTTTATCTAGGCATGTATTATACAAGTCCATTCCAGCTTACAATGAAACTATTACACTAACTGATTGGGAAATAGCCATTTCCTTGTTGATAGCATTACGTAATGAAACAGGGTGTAGCTCTTAGTCATAACTTAGCGCACTAACAAATTCACATACCAGGATGGAAGCACGTCTCCTGAATTTGCTCCGGACTAAACAAATATCTTACCACACACTGAATCACAGGAACAGGGAGCACGGTAAATGATTTCCAGTTTAAGATAAACTCATTTTGTGAGTGGAGAGGTAAAGTTACTTCTGTGTGAAACGATCAGTGTGCCTTGTATCTTTCAATCAAAGAAAACAATAAAAATGAAGATATCATTTCATCTTTCAGACATTCCACTGAGGCTTCTTCTTGGCAAATGATATTACGTGGATATTCCAATTAAGAAGCATCAACTGTACTTCAACTATGAATTTAGCTTATTAGCGGGGTATTTAATAATAATAATAATAATCCTTGCATTTGATATAGCGCTTTTCATGTCAGGAGGACATCCCAAAGCGCTTCACAGAACACACTGTAAAGTGAATTGACTGTATATTTGTGGGCGAACGCGGCAGCCAATTGCGCACAGCAATGTCCCACAAACAGTCGTGGATTGAAAATGACCAATTTATTATTGTTTTTGGTTTTGGAGGGATTATTATTAGGCTCTGTGTGGAGTAAGGAAACTTGCCCAAGGTTTCGCCCTCTGCCGGGAATTGAACTCAGGTCTCTCACTTGCAAAGAGAGTGCTCTAACCACTGAGCTACAGGACTCCACTTTAAGTCAGTTTAGCTGAGAAGCTAGCACTCTCCCATGGACTGCTCAAAGTGCCATGCCTTTGAACTCAAGCAGCTAAAATGTTAGTTACTCCAATATACATACATATATATATATAGTAAGAATTCCCTGCTGAGAACTGATATAATTTTTGTGCGTAAGCATAAGAGACAAGAATATCAATTATCAGGACAAAGCAATCAACAACTTTCATATCACTTGAATATACATAGCATCTTTCCTATAAAATGTCTCAAACACTCAACAATTAGGATTAGGTGGGGAGGCCACCAAGGAGAGAGATTGGAACTTCGGGGATGTTGACCAAAAGCACAATCAATTCATCCAACAAATTTCAAGCTCAGTCTCCAGTGCGTACGCATTCTGCTGATCAATTAATAAATATTAATGACGAGCGGCCTGTCGCAGGAATAGCAAGAACTTTCCACATCGTCTGATCTTTCGTGATCACTCTCCGTTTTCTCACACTCACTTTCGAAGTCTTTAATACTCACTACCAACCCCTCTATCTCGCGCTCACTTTTCACACCTTTCTCACTTGCTCTCCCTTCTCTCACACACTCACTTACAACAACAACAACAAGATTCCATTTATAGAGCGCCTTTCACGTCGGGAGGACGTCCCAAGGCGCTGGACCGTTGGGTCAGGACCCGAGGAGGGGGGAAATGGTCAGGGTGAGGGGAGGGAAGGGAGGGAGCAAGGAGGGGGTAGAGAGTGGAGAGGGGAGCTGAAGGCTGAAGGTCAAAGAGAAAGGTCTTGAGACCGGCCTTGAAGGAGGAAAGGGAGGAAGCGGCGAAGGCACTGGGGGATGGAGTTCCAGAGCCACTTACTTACACCTCCCATGCCCGTTCATTTTTCCGCTCTCTTTTCCCCTCTCTCCCCCCACACTGCTTTCATGCTCACTCTCCCCCTTGCTCTCACTTTCTTCCTCTCTCTCTCTCTCTTTCTCAAACCTTCCGTAATCACTCCCAGGTAAGGGAGTTGTAAATTTGGCCTACGCGTTAAAACAAAAACCCCGATTGTCCAGCGCCCTGGGACATCTTTATGACCTGAAGGGTGCTATGCAAATGTAATTTGTTGTTGTTGCATCGTGAGCATGATCCCCTGAAGCCGAGAAAGGCTCAAGTAGCGTATCAACATTCATGGCCAAGCACGCACATAAATAATGGCAAGCACCACCAACAATAATAACTTGCATTTATTTAGTGCCCCCCATGCGGGGTAGCCTCCCACAATGCTTGGCCAAAGGGCGTCCACATCACCTTGGACCTTGAGTGACCAAATCAATAAAAACAACAAAATTACATTTGCAGAGCGTGTATCATGTCAGGAGGATGTCCCAAAGTGCTGGGATCGGGGTGGATGGAGGATTATTTTTATTAGATTATTATTTTTTCGAAGGGATTATTAGCCCCGGAAAAGCGATCCACCAATCGACTAACAACCGGGTTCTGATTTACTGCTAGGTAAACAGAGGAATGTGGAGTAAGGAAACTTGCCCAACGCTTCACCTTGCCGGGGAATCAAACCCAGGTCCTCACTTGTGAGGCGAGTGCTCTCACCACTAAGTTACAGGATTTCATAAACAGTGCTTATAAAACACACAGCCACTACACTTTACAGTAAATCCTATGAAATGCTTTGAGACGTCCTCCAAACTTGAAAGTCGTTATATCACATGTAAAGGCTCGTATTATTACTCCAAAAATACAAGTTAAACATGTCCAGAACGGTTAATATAGGCCCAAAAAGTTTAAAAAATATAGCTGGTGGTAATGAGTCAAATAACAAATCCATCAGTATGGGACACCTTGGCAACTAGAAGCATCAAAACAGGGCACTTGGGGGGAAAAATTCCACTTAGGTTTAGATTTACTCAATTGACATAGTATTTCAGAGTGTACAGAATTTGATGAAAATCTTAAATAGAGCCATAAATTTTAAGCTGGTTTTCCTTAAGTTTTCTTTTGCAAAATATAGGATTTATTAAGTGTCATGTATAAACCATGTACAAACGTAGCTGTATTATATATGGACTGTGTAAATGTTCACACAGAGTGAATTACAAGCGCTCTTAATTAACCAATGAACAGAAGTATATAATTAACCCTTCCTTCTAATTACTTACATAATTAAGGTCATGCACGATTCCTTCTGTACCCGTACACATGGTTTACAGGAGGCATAACACAGTTGTGCTTACAGTTTATATGCAGTGAATAATTGCGCCCAATATTTGACATATTTATGAATATATTGACAATAGACGACTGTCCTTAAAGTACCAAGAACTAAGCATAGCCCCCTGCTTCAATAACATTCCAAGGACAGAAAAAGCAAAGCGAGGAAGGACATTTACGAACTGTGTATCAAACATTTAGTGCGTTTCAAAAAGGCAATTACTGTTATTGGAAAAGACAGTGGGGAAACTTTGAGTGCAGCCAGGGCCAAAGGTATCAATAAAAATTGCTAATAACAAGAAATATCCTGCCACAAATGCCATACGTGAGAAATATGGGAATATACAGTATATCTCTAAATGTGCTTCAGATTGTATCCCCTATTTCATGCAGACAGTTCTCACCTAAGCAGAACATGCCGGCTCCTTGTACGTGAATTCCTTATGATCCTTGGGAGACTGGCCCAGACATGAGGGTTGCAAGCAAATAAACTGCAGATGTCATCCTGCAGGTACACTGCAGACTACCTTCACATTTCCCCGCAAAATGTGCTGAGGCTGGAATTGTGCGATCTTGTTCAGTCAGCCAGAGATTTTCAGCAAACCCGCAAGAAAAAAAGAACTGAATGTGAATTATCTGCAACTGGACATAATTTGTTCTACAATTCCAAGCATCAATTACACCGATGACCTCAGAATAACTACTTTGTGCGTTCAGGAATGCATTGTAATGTGGTTCATCGCAATGCGGGTCATTGCTAAATAGTTCTGTCCCATTCTATGCACTTTAGACGTCCGATTGCAGCTTCTTGGAAAGATGAATTGTTTTCTATATAAAGGTATATAGGTTATGGCTTATTAGAGTTACATCCCATAACATGTTGACATTGCAATCTAGCACTTGCGTTCAATAGCATTATACTGTATATAAATTGATTATAAATAAGTTTGTCAGATCCATGCAATGTGATGGTTCAGTCTCATTGCCTTGTAAACAGTATGCAGTTAAAAGTGACTGTCATTTGCTGTTCATTGAAATGATATATTTCAGTCTTTGCAAGACTATTACGCATGTATAATCCAGATGTGACAAAATATAGTTACAACAGAGAAGCGCTATATGAAGCGCTCTGAAATAAAATGATGCATTGTGCTAAGTCTGTGTGGAAAGTCTGACTTTCTTTTACATTATATTTCCACACTGCAAACAAGAACCTGATATTCACAGCTCCACTTAAGTTTACAGTGTCCATTTAATTTATGATGCACAGTACAGTACAATGTTCCCTTCACAGAGAGTGGGAATATTTTAAGCATAATATAACTAAACACTAGCTGTCGTCTATTCTTCTAATGGAAGCAATTAATTCTTAACCCAAAATTCTGTATACCTAGCACTAAGTAGGAACTTGCTAGTCGATTGGCGGATCACTTTGCAGGGGGTAATAATCCTTCAAAAGAAAATGTGGTCACTCAATTCACGACTGTTTGTGGAACGCTGCTGTGCGCAATTGGCTGCCGGGTTTCACCCACAAATACAGTCAATCCATTTTAATATATTCTGTGAAGTGGTTTGAGACGTCTCAATGACCTGATAAGGTAATATATCAAATTCAAGGACTATTAATATTGTAGAGAATACCAGGTAAACATAAACGTAAACATAAACCAGGTAAAAAAAAACTTATAAAGTACTTGGAAAGAATGAGTAAGAGTGAGAAGTGGTTATAGGTGATATAAAGCTTGGGGTTCAAAATCCTGTCGAGCGTAGGAACAAAAGGAGTTTGAGTGAGGCAAGAATATCTATAGTCTTGAGCTTCTGGGGGAAAAAAGTAAAGTATTGTGAAAGAATGAGTTAAAAATAAGAGTGTGATGAGATTTGATTTCAACACAATGTCAAAGAAAATGTGTAGAGTGATGTATTTGAAGCCACGGAACAACAAAATAGAGGTATACAGAGCATAATAATCGCAGATTACAGCCTTCCATCAAAGTTATGGCAGTATCATTATCTTTTAAATTACTGCTGTCTATCCTGAAATGTACATCATCTCGGATCAGTTGGTAGCGCTCGTCTCTGGGTCAGAAGGTTATGGGTTGAAGCCCGCATCAGGATTTGGCTGACAAGCCAGTCCTTATTGTTCGGATAAGACATGAAATCAATGTCCCAACTGCCTATTTTTCAGGCGGACAGTGAAGATCCCACAATACCATTTCAAAGATAAGGTAATTTTATGGTCAACAATCTGATTGCTAGCTAATGGTTTACAAATTGGTGGCCGTGTTTGCCTGTAAATACATAGTAATTACACTCCACATTACGGTCGAATAGGGCAAACATAACTTGCATTTATATAATAATAATCCTTGCATTTGATATCGTGCTTTTCACATCGGGAGGAGGTCCCAAAGCGCTTCACAGAACACACTGTAAAGTGAATTGACTGTATATTTGTGGGCGAACCCGGCAGCCAATTGCGCACAGCAATGTCCCACAAACAGTCGTAGATTAAAAATGACAAATTTATTATTGTTTTGGGTTTTTGGAGGGATTATTATTAGGCTCTGGATGGAGTAAGGAAACTTGCCCAAGGTTTCACCCTGCCTGGAAGCGCCCTTCAAGCAGGACAGTGTCTCAGAGCACTTCAGTAGTGTGATCATCTGACTTCTTCCCATCAAGTCAGGAACTCTATTATCTCTCAGTTCCTCCTCATTATCCAACCCTCTCCGTCCATTAGCTGATGATTCCACTCTGTTGCTGATGCTCTCCTGTTATTTTTGTCCATATTAGTGAACTCCTCCATTCACCATCCAACTCTAGTGGATGTTTCATCAACTTTTACACATCCTCAGTGTGCGTGAACCTTCAATCTCGAACCACGATGTTTGTCTGAATCACTAAACCTGGATTTCCACTAGTCCCTTCAAAAAAAGTCAGAACCAACAGCGTTAGAGAAAGTCATTCATCACAGCCTATTCTGCTGCAAGCTCCCTCCATTAAAGCTAACTATTGATGCAGTTAAGGACAATATTTTGCCCTTTTATCGCTTGCTTCACAATGCGACACAGATTACTTTTCAGGGATTTGCTAAATTGTTTGGACCTTAATTATAGATTCTATGAGCTGACAAGGATATTGTGCTTTTTCTCTTCCAGAGATTGTGTTTTATGTCTCTCACGCTACCGGCAACAGTTACAACCTCTTGCATTCAATGACTGCACTCTCAATCTAAATCGTTCTACAACATTATTCCACTCGGTCTAATTTATTCTACAACATTCTATCACCATCTCCTCTGTCTTCATATGACATTCTCACAGCTCCTTAATTGCTAAAGCAGCTTTTAAGAGCTACATTTTCCCCTCAAGCATCAAACCCTTCTTTTCTCCTCAGCAAACATATCAAGTCCAAATTTGGCTGAGAATTTAATATATAATCCTTGCATTTGATACAGCGCCTTATTACATCGTTGAGACGTCCCAAAGCGCTTCACAGAATATACTGTAAAGTGAATTGACTGTATATTTTGTGACCAAAATGCAACACACAGCAATGTCCCACAAGCAGTCATGGATTGAGTGACCAAATGATTATAATATTGCCCTTATATCCAGGTAGATTCTTCTCTAGGATAGAATAGTAGAGGAAAAAAAAGCAGCCAAATGGTCCTTCGCTCTACACGACTCTCTCCTTTGCAGCCTTTCTTATTAAGATCCATGTTAATTGACGTTGCTAAAAAGATTGTTTTTAAAAGGATTCGCACTCAAACTCCAAACTGTCCCGCACTCTTTAGTGTTACATGACCAGAGGAGGCAGCAAAGCCATACCATTGATGACAGGAGATCTAAACAAACCATAGGGAGCACCAAATTGCACCAGCTGAGAAGAGAATTGTGGACAGGAAAGAGAGGGAGAGCTTTGTGTATGGAGCTGAAGAACCACTTTAGGTAAACTAGCATTATTCCCTGAGTCATTCAACATTTGCATTTATATAAATGATACCCCAAAGCCAAGTAAAATATAGTCAAACCAAGTCACTGTTATTTTATTACCAAATATTTGACGACAGAGTGAAGTGAGCTAACACAGCAATGCAGCTGTGTCAGATTCCAGCTGTCTTTTTTTTTTGACCCAGTTTCCTTTCAGCTGCTCCAGTGTTGGCCTTCGGGGTTGGCCTTCAACAACCTGGAGTGCTTCCACTTTTATGGGAACCAGCATGTCACATCAGCCTAAGGTCCAAACAGAACCACCCAACCATGAAATCCCGTATCTCAGTGGTTAGCGCACTCTCCTCGCAAAATGAGAGACCTGGGTTCGATTCCCGGGCAGAGCAAAACATTGGCCAAGTTTCCTTGGCTCCACACGACTTTGTTTTCCGAGCAGCAAGTAGGAACCCAGTTGTTAGTCAATTGGCAGATCGCTTTTCCGGGGGTAATAATCCCCTAAAAAAAAATTAATAATAATGATTTGGTCACTCAATCCACGACTGTTTGTGGGACACTGGCGCACTTCACCCACAATTCACTTTACAGTGTATTCCGTGAAGTGCTTTGAGGCGCTATATCAAATGCAAAGATTATTATTATTGATTATTATACAGAATACAAGATCACAACTGCTCACAGATAACCGGCTCAACTGTTTCCATCACGGTTTGGTCAGACGGTGGGTCTTGTGGGACAAATGTATAAATCTCTAGCTTTGGGCATGTTGGTGGCATCTGGAAACAAAAATGTTGTTCTCTCCCCAAGAATCGTACAAGCCGACAGGGCGAACTGAAAACAATATTTTGTTAAACAAGCCTGCAGGCTCCTGTCACTTTAAAGTTTCATTTCGAACCAGTCATTTACATGAGGCAAACTCAAAGTGAAACGTTTTCACTAAATGAAGTGAAACCACTCGCAGGGTACAGTAACCCAGTGTATTGTGACTGAAAACCAGAAACATACTGTACGATCTTCCACAACCATTTAAGGTCACAAATCCGTCACCTCCCATAACTCCTTCCTTCATCTCTTTTCCTCCAATGTTACTTTGAACTGTTTTTTTTGAATGATGCAGCGTTCAAAAGACAGGTACACGGATACTTGCTAAGCAATGAAATAAGGCAGGGAAATGGAATTAAAAAAGAAAGTTGCAATAGACTTAATAGTGGACTGGACTGAACGGGCCAAATGGCCTTCTCCTGTTCCGATTATACATATACTGTGCATTCATTGTGTTTCAGGGCCCTACACCAGGAAAGTGCCCGGAGTAACTCCGCGGTTAATATTGAGTTACTAAATCTCTGCTGGAACAGTGGGCAGAAGGGGGGCTACACTCCGACCTCATCCACATTCTCTCTCACTCACACAAACGCGCTGTATAAAAAAACAAATTGACCTTTGGGAAAGCTAACGGAGAGTGGCCAGTGTGCCGGCAGATTTGTAAATCAATGAGAGTCGCTGCCTACTGCACAGCATCTGATTTGCTCATTTTAAAACCTGTGAATGTTTAATAAAAGCAGCGACCGGTCTCATCGATTTAACAGTTACACATTAGATCAATTATAAAATGCAATTTGAACCATTTATTTAAAGAGGCATACTTATTTGCAAGTCTAATTATTAGAGGATGCGTGTTATTTTGAGGCTAGATTCAATACAGGGACTTTTACTAACACCAAGAAGTAACTGCAAGACAATGATTGTCTACAGAAAGTATATTTCAATCAGTATTCATTTCGATGGAACAAGATGAAGTAAAATAAAAGGAAACTATGTTCTGAAGTATGCAAAGTAATGCCGCAAGATAAATAAATTTAGAGTGTAATAATAATCCTTGCAGTTAATATAGCGCCTTATCACGTTATTGAGATGTCTCAAAGTGCTTCACAGAATATATTGTAATATTCCAGACATCTCATCAATGCAAGAAAACTACTACTGAGCTACAGGACTTGTGGAGTCCTGTAGCTCAGTGGTTAGAGCACTCGCTTTGCAAGCGAGAGACCTGAGTTCAATTCCAGGCAGAGGGCCAAACCTTGGGCAAGTTTCCTTACTCCACACAGAGCCTAATAATAATCCCTCCAAAAACAAAAAACAATAATAAATTGGTCATTTTCAATCTACGACTGTTTGTGGGACATTGCTGTGCGCAATTGGCTGCCGCGTTCGCCCACAAATGTACAGTCAATTCACTTTACAGTGTGTTCTGTGAAGCGCTTTGGGACATCCTCCCGACGTGAAAAGCGCTATATCAAATGCAAGGATTATTATTATTATTATTTGATTTTTTTTAAAAAAACTTGCTAACTCTGGCAAATGGCTGTCCTGAATTTGAATCCAGTAAGTTTTGTGGGTGAAGAATTTTTCTCGAGATCTTCCAATGCCTCTTGGCAATTTCTGGAAGAAAGGCTCATTTGTATTTGAAGAAAACTAGTGTTATTTGTGCCAAAGTACATTTCACCAATTACTGTATTAGGAGGATTTTTTTTCTTGAAGCATATTTTTGAGTATTTACAAAATTTTTACGATGGACTATTCACAATCAACCATTACAATAAACTATTCAGTCATTACAAGAAATAATCCCTTCAAAACATAAATAAAAATAATAAATTGGTCACTCAAACCAGGAGTTTGCGGGACACTGCTGTGCGCAATTGGCTGCCGCGTTTCGCCCACAAATATACAGTCAACTCACTTTACAGCATATTCTGTGAAGCGCTTTGAGACATCTCGAAGTGATAAGGTGCGATATCAAATGCAAAGATTATTATTATAATTCCACAAAGCAAACCTCTTTTATAAACCAGCCATTCATAGCAATTTGCCATCTGGCAGGAAACTGAATAATAATCTGGTGGAATCAAATATTCTCCCTTGAAAGTCACAAAACTCTGCAAAACATTCTGAAAGACGTCAACCAAACCTTGTTTTGAATCGATTCTCATCTTTTAAATCGAGTTAATACGATGGTCTGAAGATATTTGTCTCTCAACCGTGCGTGCAGATTACAGTAGTTGGCCAGCACTTGAAAACACAGAATGCTGCGCCTTGAACAGGAAACAGTGATGGACTGTAAAGGATCAGGAACAATATTTGTTGCAGTTCCATCTTAAGTTTTTATTTTAGTTTACCATCAAATAAAGCTTTCCAAATGTGCCTCCTATTTGCTCATTGAAGAGCCCTGGGAACTAATCTCAGCTTGTGATGAGACACATCAAGAGCATAGCGCGCCGGTGGTAATTTAACAAGTAAATCTGGCAAAGAAATATGTAGCGAATGGCTTCTTAGACTTGTAATTAAACAGAAAATTAGATGCATTCCTATGTAACTTTCGCCATCCAATTTTTTTCGTGTTGTAGCTTCGAATGTTAACATTATTACCTCATCGAGGCTTCTTTTCGCATTCAGAAATTCACCATCTGTGCTGACAAATAATAGTTTTCACAAACCTTCCTACATACTATATGTTGCATAATCTATTTGTGCAACATTAATATTAACCCCACATTCACTAGACTGGGATATTGCTAACTGCCAATGCTTTGTTTTGGGCAAAAGCACTAATAATTCAATTACAAATAAGCACAGAGCGTCATTATCCACTTAGTACTATGTCGGTGCGCATCAAGTTAATTATTGGGAAAACAAACATCATTTACAAAAACACTCCAGGGAAGTCCTATAAAAAGTTCCCTTTTTCCCCGAAAAAATATGCCATATATTGACATCTAGTCATGACTGTCTTCTCAGTCCGAGTTCTGCAATGCCACAGCATCTGAAGATCATTTTCGCATTAAATTAAAATAAAAATCACAGTTTTTCTCTTGTGCCTCTCTCTCAGGACTGACTCATGGAGTTCCACAAGCGCCAGATGCCCTGTGACGCTTCGATGAAGAGGTCATTCTTTATGATTTTAACAGTGGATAACCATGTGGTGATCACAACAGCTGAGGTGGACCCTCTCTTTATCAGGATAGCATTCACAGGCATTGTTTTTTTGGTCAGCCGGGTGTCTGATATACGTGGAAACCCATCACCGTTGCTTTAGAGTATCCAAACCAAGAATTCCATGCATCCCACCCACACACGGAAATTCCAGAGATGGATTCCACATCATTAGGCACATTGTGCCAAATATGAACACAGAAATACTTCAAAAGGAGCGCAGATCCAGTTACATGACTATCAGGGGAGACCGAACTTAATTACAAGATCTTCTCAGCGTAACGTGCAGTTTCACCCGGCAAACCTACACTGTTTTTGCTCCCCACTCCATCTTCCCCGGAGCATTAGTTCAAAGGCATAACGAAGGGCTGATTCACTTGTTTGAAATGCGGTGGGAGACAACCATTTGAAGTGATATCTTACCCAAATCTCATTAAAAACTCTGAACAAAAGCATACTTTTATAAAATATAGTTTTTAATACGTACCTTCATAATTGAAATGATTAAACACAGTACGTTCCATAGCTAAAATGCAATGAAAAGCTCTCCCGAAAGAGCAACATTACTCTTTATATTTGTTTGTTGTACGTGAAATGGATTTGGGGATTGGTTTATTTGTTTGATGGTCCAGCACACTAAACGGTTCTCTGTTTGATGATGAATAAAAATAGAATTATTTTACATTCTCATGCATTTTCATAAACGCACAGGTATTTTATTTTTCTTGCCTATTGTTGAAATACTGCTTTATCCTAATCAGGATGCTTGACATAAAAGCAACTGTGAATTTAACGTGGCTGATTATTGCTTACAAGGAAAGCACAGTCGAAGAGATGGGTCTTGGGATGGGTCTTGAAGGAGGCGAGGGAGGGGGTGAGACAGAGGGATCGCGGGATGGAGTTCCAGAGGGTGGGGGCAGAGTGGCAGAAGGCCCGCCGGCCAACAGTGGGGTGATCGAGGTGGGCGACGTGAAGCAGGCCAGAGCCCGCTGAGTGAATGGCGCGAGCAGTAGGGGGTTAGGAGGTCGCAGAGTTGGGTGGGGGGGAGAGAGCAAGACCACGGAGAGCTTTGAAGGTGAGGACAAGTTCTTGAACTGTACCCTATCTGTAATGGGAAGCCAGTGGAGTCGGGCGAGGATGGGGATGATAGGATTACGGAGCCTAGTGCAGGAGAGGAAGTGGGCTGCAGAGTTCTGGATGATCTGCAGCCTATGGAGGGAGGAGTTGGGGAGGCCGAAGCAGAGAGCTTAAAAGTATTAATTTTCAGAGATCCACGGCAATTCAAAAAAAAGTATTCCAATAAGAAAGGCAACGTCCACAGGTCTATAGAAAACGCTTATCAGTTTTGGATCCCCCGTAACATGACAAAGGGTGAGCAATTATTCTTTGAAGAATGAGCCTTACAATTCTGTCTACCTGCCTTTGCTACCTTCCCTTCTTTTTCATTCAACTCTCTGCTGGAGGGAATTGCAGATAATGCTTTACCAAGTATGCAACATCGATTAGTGCACACTACAAATAGCAAGTACGAGTATTACAATTTCTTCACGCCCCAGGGGATCGCAGAGAGGGAGAGCTTCCTACACTCAAATGCATCAGACCCTGCTCCCGGTAAAAGGTGTTGAGCAATGTGATAATGTATCACTATATCAGATAAGCTATACTCAGGATCGCATTTGATATAGCGCCTTATCAAGACAACTCAAAGCTCTGCACAGGATATTTTGTGCAGTGGTGCGAATATGTGTATTTTCTGGGTGAACGTGACAGCCAAATTACAACAATAACCACAAAATGACATTTTGTAGAGCGCCTTTCACGTCGGGAGGACGTCCCAAGGCGCTGAACTTACATACATCCACATCTCACAAATAACCATGGCGTTAATGACCAGTCTTGTTTGAGGGCCAGGCTGCCAGAAGAAACTC
This sequence comes from Callorhinchus milii, assembly GCF_018977255.1. Classification (NCBI taxonomy): domain Eukaryota; kingdom Metazoa; phylum Chordata; class Chondrichthyes; order Chimaeriformes; family Callorhinchidae; genus Callorhinchus; species Callorhinchus milii. The sequence goes on along the minus strand of NW_024704746.1, from coordinate 65,877,878 downwards.
TCTTTTCAAATACAGTGCACTCAACTAAACTGCATATTAGACAATTGCACACTCCATTTAATTGCATAGCAATTTCTAGGTACCAAAAAATCACTATTTGTTTGCATGGTATTGCACTCCACTCAATTGCAGATCAGATAATTGCATAACTCGCTTAATTGCATGAAAGATGGGCAGTGGATTTCATTTGTACCTGTATAATAAGTTCAGATAATTGCATTGGTTGAGCAGTTGTCCATATGTGGTGAAAATAAGGCAGAAAGGCAGCGCAGAGATCGATGGGAAGAGAGACGGAGAAGGAAGTATAAAGACAGGGAACACGGAAAGTGACGGGAAGGTGACGTCACTAATCAACATTGGGTAATTGCATACTCAGTATAATTGCATGGAATCTGTCCAGTTCCGACTCCATGGAATAATATGGAATCCACTGTAATGTCATGGGATCTTGAGGGCCCATCTGATCATGCAGACAGGACCTTGGTTTAATGTTTCATTATCCAAAGGACAGCTAAAATATAGCTCTCTGCAGCACTGCATTGGAGTGTCAGCCTGGATGATGAGCTCAAAGGCCTGACCGGGGGCTTGAGCACACAACCTTCTGACTCAGGGGGAAAAGCGCTGTCAAGCTGACACTTAAACCGATCTAATGGAAATGCTATTATTTATTCTTTACTGGAATCGCCACAAGGTATCTTCATCCACATCAATGGGGCTCTTGTGCACCATTTTTTTTCACAAATAATTCACAGTACTTGGGATCCCAAATCTCTTTCCTGAGTATCGTAATGGATGCTCACAAATCTCATCTGTCCTTCAACAGAATGCATAATGGACAAACCTACTGATTTGTGAAAATGGTAGTGTACACTCCATCAGTCCCTAAGTAGTCCATTCAGGAGGGAGAAGAGAACTAGAAAGATAGTGGAAGAGTGAAGATCAAAGTGGGTAATCAAAACAGACTCGCTTTATTAGCAGCATGGAAGGATGCACCAGAAAAAAAAACCTCAGATCATCAGCAGTTCACTTAAACACAAGCAACAACAACAACAACAACAAGATTCCATTTATAGAGCGCCTTTCACGTCAGGAGGACGTCCCAAGGCGCTGCACAGTTGGGTCATGACCCGAGCAGGGGGGAAATGGTCAGGGTGAGGGGAGGGAAAGGAGGGAGAGAGGAGGGGGGAAATGGTCAGGTTGAGGGGAGGGAAGGGAGGGAGCGAGGAGGAGGAAGAGAGTCGAGAGGGGAGCTGAAGGCACGGTCAAAGAGAAAGGTTTTGAGACCGGCCTTGAAGGAGGAAAGGGAGGAAGCGGCGAAGGCACTGGGGGATGGAGTTCCAGAGCCTGGGGGCTGAGAGGCTGAAGGCCCGACCACCGATGGTAGGGCGGTTGGGGCGGGGGACGTGGAGCAGACCGGAGCCAGAGGAACGGAGGGTACGGGCAGGTAGGTAGGGGGATAGTAGGTTGGAGAGGTAGGAGGGAGCAAGGCCGTGAATGGCCTTGTAGGTGAGGATGAGGATCTTGAAATCAATCTTGAAATCTTGAAAACAAGCAAAACAATCAACGGAAAACATCTGTATTTATTGAAATTTAACAGCCTACTAACTTCAGGTTCTTTGCAAGGAGAACAAATGATCTATTCTATGGAGCACTGAAACGTCTTTGTGGAACACAAACATCACTCAATACCACTTTCAATTTTCTTTCACAATACATACCTCTTGTGTCGCTTCAACAAATCAAGAGCTTTTATGGACTGGATAAACTGGTCTCAAAATATACACAATTAGCAAATACTGAAGACTTAACATAGACGAATGGTGAAAATGATTTAAAATTCTCAACGAATGGAAACAAAAATTAGGCGATAATAACGCAGTACAATTTATATAGCGCCTTTCATGTCAGGAGTTTGTCTCAGGGTGTTTAACCTAGCTGGCTGGCCACCTGAGCTGGGGTTGGAAACCAAAGGAATTGGGAGGGGAAACCACGGACAAAAAGGTATATCTTGAGACAAACCTTGGAAAGGGTGAGAGGGAGTGAGTGCCAGAGTGGGTCAGAAGCAGGCTGTTCATTGAGTGGAGTGATTGGCCAGGTCAGTCGGGTTAAAGGAAGGCGGAGGTAGGGTTGGGTGAAGCCATGGTGCGATTTGATGATGATTGTTGGGATCTTAAATTTGAAGCTCTGGGGGATAGAGAGCCCAATGGAGCCGAGCAAGGGTGAGGTTGATAGTCTAGTCTGCCAACACTCTTAAGTTCAACCATGAAGTATAGCCAATTGGACAGTCCATAGAAATCCAGCCCAGAAAATCATTGAAATCAGAAGAGAGAGAGAGAAAAAAAAGATTACGATTGGAAGAAGGGAATTTGCTCTTGCCTATTAGGCTAATCCAATTTCAATAAATAACCTTCAGTTCTTAACAGTCTTATTGATGCATTTTAAAAGTAGAATTGTGGGGACACTAATATCAAATTTCAACAGCAAATTCAAATATGCTAACAATTCTTTTTTGTGATTAGGCTACAGTATGAGTGAAGCTTCAAACTAGGACCCTGGTAACCGCACACATTACCGATTAGTAGCACTCAGCTCAACATTATTATTGCTTTTTATTTTTCTCTTCGTAAGTTAACCACGACAAGGTCAGAGTTACAAAGAAACAACATAAAACAGTAAAAACTATGCAATCCAGCTGTGGCTTTCAAAAATACTTCAAAGTATTAGACCAACTACTACTGTACCTTTTATCAAAAGGAAGTGTTGTGTAGTATTGTACAGTACAGTATTGTACTCTAAAAATCCTTTGGTACATGAAACAATTCTTGTTTAGATCTCCCTATTTAAGCGCTATGTAAAGTACATTTATGAAATCTGATAGAATAAAAATTCATTTCCGTCATGGATTTCAGCCAAGTAAACCAGATGCCCTTGACTTCTTCCAGTGATAAATTAATGGTTTTCCACAACAGCAAAATAAGCTGCCATCATTCAAGTGAAATATCTATTTCTACTGTGCTTACTCCTTACCCTGAAGTACAATTTGAGCTATAAATTTTCTACCAGAGCAAAGCGTTACGTGTTTAATGTACCGAGCTGTGAGAAATGAAGATTTCCTTGAAATTCAAAATACCTTGATATTACTAAAACACTCCGAATTAGAAACTTTTACCCAAAGTTTGTTTTACCATCTACACCGTCATCAATCAGGTTACATTAATATTTTGTAAATAAAGTGGTTTATAGTTTAGCTTCCAGGATTACTGATTCCCCATCCCCTTTTCCCTTAATACGAGCAGGTTCAAAGGAAAGGGAAGTCTGAAGAGGAAGTCTAGGATTGCTACTGATGAAAGCAATCCTTAAGATCATACACAAATCATTAGCCTACCCCTTTCCAATCTATTGTTTTAACTTTTTTCAATCCAGCAACACACAATGTTCAAGACTGAAATAAGAGCAATACCTTTTGAACCGGTTACTTTAAGTTGAATTTTAAAACATATTACTTTTATTCGCATCTGATCACTACTTCAAAGATACTTTTTTTTTACTGCGTATTTTGTCGGGGGAATGTGACAGCCAGTTTGCACGCAGCAATGTCCCACAAATAGCCATAAAGTGAATGACCAATTTATCTTGCTAAGGACACGAAGAAAAGCTTCCTTCCCTTTTCCAATAGTGCCTTTAATGTTCACCTGAACAGACAGACAGGACTTCAGTTTCATGTCTCATCCATAGAAAGGCACCTCCAAAAATGCAGCACATCCCCAGGTCTGTATTTGAGTGACAGTCTAAACTGGCGCTTCAACCCACAACCTCTCATCTGGAGGCCAGAGCGCTACCAACTGATCCAAGCTGACACGTGGAATGCGTGGGATGGAAGTTGATGGAGGAGCCTTTGCTGTCCATTGCTCAACAGATGGAAAACTCTTTTCATATCAATTCATATAACCCTGTTGACAAAAGGAAAGATACCTTTCTGTCTCTGAATTAAAGATCAATTGAAATAGAAAGAATATTCCCAAACTGAATCAAAATCCTTATACATTTGAAGCTCATATTTACTTGGGTCAGCCGGGTGTCTGACACGCGCGGAAACCATCACCGCTGCTTAAGAGTATCTAAACCGAGCTGAGAATTCCCTGTATCCCACCTACACATGGAAATCCCAGAGATAGATTGTCAGAATAGAATACGCACTCTCTCCCTGGCGGGATGCGTTCTGCTTAGCTAATTCCCCGAAGTATTAGGCACAGGTTGGCAAGAGCCAAGGCTCGGGGACCCCAGAGTGTGCGTTGGGGGTACTGATGGAGTCTAACCAGATTTGAAGCTCATTTGTAAGTCAATGTCAAGGCAGGTTTTTTTTTTTGACCTGTCTTGTAGGCAATTCTCATTTCTAAATGTAATTCAATTGATTTATTAGAACATACTTTGGTAAGCTGTTGGCATAGAGCAAAACACCTCAGAAAAATGCTGCAATCTTAATTCTAGATTCACACTTGGTTCTGTAAGTGTACATAAAGATCGCATGTCAGTGTAATCAATAAGGGTTACAACAATCAAATCACAAGTTCCATTCAGAAGCAGGGAACGTCACAGTTTAAATACACAATCTTTCCATTTTCATGACAATCTTTCTCTACAGCGTGGACTCATCCGTATAATATGTAAGAGAAAGATTGCAGTGCAGTAATGCAAAAAATATTACAAAAAAATGTTGAATGATTTCTCTTAGCAATTAATTCTTTAAAATGGGAAGGAAAGGGGAGGGGAACTTTCTGTTCAAAGTACAGTACTCCACTAATTGTATTACTTTTGTAATACTGTCAAGCAATTTGGGAAGGAAGTATAAAATGCACAAAGCCAGGTTAGGTCTAGATTATCACAGGTGTCTGAAAGTTAGTGGTACACTTGCCTCTGGGTCAGAAGGTTGTAGATTCAACCTATGCTGGGACTTGAGCTCATAGTCCAGGCTGACACTCCAGTACAATATTGGGTAGCAGGTGACTACATTTTACAATAAAATCCTGTGAACCGCTTTGAGACAAGTACCCGACACAAAAGGCACACACCTAATGCGATCTATACTATTAATAGATGTCTGGTTCACATTCATAAAACTGACACTGAGGTGAATGAAGCAGACTTGAAAACTAACCTGAATCAGGACATGGTTTAATGACAGTCATTGCGCCCAGTGTTGGAAGCTGTACAAAACAAAACACAGCAAACTCTTTGCCCTATCATCCAAGCCTTCCAGTCGTCTGCAAATTCGTCTGATCTCTTCCCAACAAGAATCAAACATAATCAGTCCCTTATCCATTTAGTCAAATTCTCCTTTGAATATTTTCTGGTTACTCCCCTCACTATTCTATGTCTTCCATAACAGCTGTTTCCTGTCGGTTTTCTCTTTTGTGTTCATTTTCCTGCTTTCTTTAGTGGCAGTGTTAAGCTCGCATTTGAAAGTTTCCAGGAGCGCAGAACCGCGCCGGAACTTGCAGATTTGTTTTTCGGGTTTAGGAATGACCTCATTGCATTAAATCATACAGATTTGCCAACATGCTTTTCCATGCAATGTTTAATTAATTGTTAATAATACTGTACAAACTGATTACTCATTTTCAAATACAGTAACTCTGCTTTGATTTTACATTCACCAAAATTACTGCATCTTCTAGAGCAAGGGCAAACGTTGTATGATCGTACGATTTTAAATTATGATGAATATCCCAAGATGTGTATTGAACTGATCCTGAAACCATTTCCTCCAGGATGCAGTACAATGCACATGGGCTCAGACCATATTTACACAGGACTTACAATGAGGCAGCCCTGAGGGTATAATGGATAGAGCTGCAGCTTACAGAGCAGGACCTGGCGGGGTCAAATCCTGGTCCAAGTTGAGACAACCAGAAACAACCAATTGCATTTATATAGTGCCTTTCTCGGCCGGTGGGAGTCCCAAGGACAGTGATGGGTTTGCACCCGAGCCGGGGTTTATAATCAAGAGGGGCAGAGGGCAAGGGGTTCGGCGTGGGAGGATGGCCGAAGGCACGGTCATAGAGGAAGGTCTTGAGATAGGGGGGTGGGAGGGAGATTGATTGGGTCAAGGCACGGATATGGGGTTTAAAGGACATGCTGTAATGTCCATGATCATATGATATGAAGTTCGTCATATGGTAGAAATTTAACTATTCACGCAATTTCAAAAGATTTTGATTCTCCAGATTGCCTACTTTGATTAATCCATTTCATTATTTATTTCAATTATGATTGCAGTACCAAGTACAGACTTTTTCCTCAACAGTCAACAATGATGGCTTTAGATTTCCCCATTTATTGCCTGATCCCATCTACCACTGGACAAAATCAGAATAAGTTATACAGAAATATCAGATTTCAGTCACACTAGAGTAACAAGTTCCTCTTCAGTCATGAATTGTAATTAACATTCTATAACATTATTTCATTGGGAGAATGAGGTGAGTAAGGACTTGATAATTCATTCCACGACTGTTTGTGGGACCATCTGCTAACAATAACTAGACTCGGGCAATATTTCTTGTGACCATGAGACCACTGAACTTTTCTGTTCCTACCCCCATTCAGTTCTGTGAAAAATTCTGAAAAACAGAATGTCTGTTTGCTGAAATTATTGATTTTTCTGTACATTTAATCCTAGCAGTTTGACATCTGCTCAATAAAAAAGCAACGCAAATCTTATTACTGATTTCGGAGACAGGAGATTCCAATTACACTGAAATATTTAATTAAGTATTTCTGTACTTTGTACAGTTGTTGGATGACTTTGGATTATTACATTTCAGTATAATTATCCCACCCTCACAATTTTGGATTTTTTCTTACATGCAGTATTTGCATTTTCGGTGTCTGTAAAACAAGCAATGACGGAAAATGGAAAACATTATGCAGGAGAGGATAGCTCAAAGGCTGGAATCAAGACAGAGCACATGGAATTCTAATTTAGCTGCATGCATGATACGGTCACTGAGGGACGTGCAATTGGTTATAGCAACTTTAACATTGTGTTTATAGGCATACATAGTGACAAGTGCAATTCCTTGTCCTAAGCATTTAATAATGATGGTCTGCAAATGAACTGTACTTTTAATGTCATAGATGTGCAGGATAAACTACGTTCGAACTGTTCCGTTTATGCTGGGCCGAGAGAAAGGAGAATCCTCCCATAAGACTGGACTACATTTTCAAGCCAGGATCCAGGGCTCAAACGATACGCTAACCACTACATTATCCATTCTGTCCATTTGTTCTTCATTAGGGTTATTTCTTCCTCGTACAGCAGTACGCTAAGAGGAGGACTAATTCCACTTCAAAGAAGCACCCAACCTATTGATGAAATCCTTGCGGAAAAGTGCATGGCTCGTGCAATCCATTGGAATGAAGGCTTGGTTTTCCAAAGAGTACTATGACTCAACCTATTTGGGGCGGACAAGTTTGCAGGGCTATAAGGAGAGAGCGGGGGAATGGGATCGATTTGGATGGCTCTTTTCAAAGAGCCTTCACACAGACGATGGGCCAAATGGCCTCCTTCTGTGCTAGATAATTCTATGATTCTACATTTGTTTCAGTTTAGCTGCTATTTTTGACGTGGCAACAAAAAAGTCAGTATATTTTGAAATGTACAAAATTATCTGTTCTGTTTACATACTTAAAAATTCAGTCGATTTCAACAGACTTTGTTTTTGTTAACAGCGGTAAATAAAGTTGAATCACTTGTTGGGAAACAATGCAAATAAACTAATTGATTTACAGCATAGCAGAAACTGCATGCATTGTGCATTGTGAAAGTAATCCCTCGCCATTAAACATTAAAACAAAACACTGGATTTAGAAAATAAGTTATTTATGGATAGCTCGGAATTTGTCCTTCAGATCACACATTATCCCCTGGTTTTGTTTGATTCATTTTACAGTCCTGTTAACCAAATCACACTGAGTGGTTAAGTATCACTTCTGGAGGCTATCTTTGAACGTAATGGCATTTGCTTTCCTGATTATTGAGCAAAATTGCTTCCTTATCAAATTGACTTTATTTAGCGTCACTAAACAATACATTCTACAGTAAAAAATGTAACGAAAATAGTTGATTAATCAGAATACTACAACTTTGTTTGCTGAAGATAAACTAAAGCAGCAGCTTGTCAAAGCTTTCACGAGAGACAAAGTAGTTAGTTTCACAGCATTTAAATGATTATCACTGGAAACAGATTAGTTTTCTTATTGTGCAAACATTTTAAGATTTTCAAAGACCCAAATGCCACATGAAAAGAGCCTAATGAAGTCATGCCAGAATTTACAGATGAAGGAATAGGACATGCAAACTGTTCTGATAAGTTAGATTGCAATGCCTGTCAATGGTAAAACCTTGTAGAGCTTAGTTAAAATGATGGAAACTATTTTTTAAAGTTATTAAGGAGACATGTCACTGTTCATAAATCACTCATTATTCTGCAGAGCTGAAGCCAACTGAAATTAAAACTTAAGATAAAGATCGTTGCTTTGTTTTAAAAAACAGGGGGCAAATCCTATTTATGTAACTGATGATTTGTGTTGAAAAGCATTCTACTGCTTGACATACCAACATTACCCATATTTCATAATTAACTACAAATTGGTTCATCCCAAAGTTAAAATTACCTAGAAAATGAGAATGTTTCCATTATAATTGTTGTGCTCTTAAAACTGAGCATTTTAATATCAACTGCATCACCAAGTATTGGAACTCGCCTACAAACTGCAAAGCGTGAACCCACGCGCAAACCTCTTTTGTGGATTAGTAATTAAGAACAAAGATTATTTTTGCTTTGGTTTGCCCAACATATTCTTCCATAATTGTCACGTTTAGATGACTCGTCGATTGCCTCGTACCCTTGAAACAATCATCTTGCGCCGAGTTCATTCAACTCCAAGACAACTGATTCGAAGTTCAAAATGGTCGTGCCGTTTAAACCTGTAAGGCAGAGAAAGCTATTGCCGCAAATACAGCTGTGCTAAGCGCAGATCTCCGGCTGCCATGTGATACTCCTTTAATGATTTAACGGCTTGTTCAGGGAACGTTGCTGAAGCAGCTTACTGTTCCAATCATACATTTAAATATTGTCAAGCATTCCCATTAGAAACTTACACATTCAGTTTTACATCCTGTTATACAACCACATGCATCTGTAAAAGGCAGTCCTTGTGTTATTCCTGCCCCAGATATTCAGAGGTTAAAAGCAGCCACTTATTTTAATGAAAATAAGTACTTTTCAAATTCTCAGTCAAGGTTTTCCCGATCAAGACATAAAATGGAATATTGCTGTGTGTGTATGCCAGGAGTCACAAGCTCGTTTTCATTAGTAAACAAGTTGAAAACTAATTGTTCGTTAAATAAAAAGACAAATTTCCTGTAAGAAACAAACCAAGAATCTAATTTTGGAATCGTAGATTTACTTTCCATTTTTTCTCTGCATCCTCTAATAGGTTAGATACCACTCTCTACAATGAACATCCCCCACCCCCCCAAAAAAAAGCCAGAAAAACAAACAAAATGCCTATAGAGTAAGCCTGTACTATTTCTATGTAATAATAATAATCCTTGCATTTGATATAGCGCTTTTCACGTCGGGAGGACGTCCCAAAGCGCTTCACAGAACACACTGTAAAGTGAATTGACTGTATATTTGTGGGCGAACGCGGCAGCCAATTGCGCACAGCAATGTCCCACAGAGGGATTATTATTAGGCTCTGTGTGGAGTAAGGAAACTTGCCCAAGGTTTCGCCCCCTGCCTGGAATTGAACTCAGGTCTCAATTGGTAGCGCTCTCGTTGCCTCTGAATCAAAAGGTTGTGGTTTCAAGCCTCATATCAGAACTTTCAGCTCACAGTCCAGGCTGACACTCCAATGCAGTGCTGGGGGAGCGCTCAATTATCAACAGTGCCGCCCTTCAACTGGAAAGTTAACATTAAATATTCCACGATCCCATTGCCTAAAAATACACAGTCACTCCATTTTACAATTAATTCATCAAAGTGCTTTGAGATATATATATACATATACACACACACATACACACAACACGAAAAGGTGATACATAAAATGCAAGGATTATTTTTATTATTGAGAAAGTAGAAGAGGCAGGAGAAAATATTGGTAAATTAAGGCACAATCAATACCTTTTTGTTTTCGAAAGACAACTCCTAAAATGAATGGGAAAGAAATAAACTTCAATAAAACTTTTCTGGAAGATAAACGGCTTAACTGCACAAGAAGGACGATCACAGACTCACTACTACTATTATTGATCCTGGAGAATCTATTTACTTGCTGTTTAACGCAAAAGAAACACAACCAGTGCTACACTTCCAACAAATTATCGCCTACATCGTCTGTAAGTGAAATTAGCCAGGATAGAGAACAGCCAGAAACAATAAACATCCTGGTAAATTTGCCAGGTGATGGTATGAGTTAGAGCACTCCAATCGGCCTCAAAGTCCACAGTTTCCCCTATGTCAAAAGGGTGACATCCTTGCCTGAAGTCGCACTCTCCACATGTCTGGTAACGCATGATGTATGCTCGGTTCAAATCGTTTCAAATAATTGTAATAATAAGCCTTGCATTTTGATACCGCACCTTTCCCGCCAGGAGGACGTTAAAAAAATATTTCAGTGGATTTACTGTAAAAGTACAGTAGTGACTGTATTTTGTAGCAAACACGACAGCCAATCTGTGCACAGCAAAGTCCCACAAACAGCCATGAAGCAAATGACCAATTTTATCTGAGGGGACGAGGGCTAGGGCCCCAGGAAAAACTCTTTTCAAATCGTGCCGTGGGATCCTTTAACTTTCAACTGAACAGGCACAGATGGGACCTCGATTTCTAGATTTACAGAAGCGCATCCAAGTGACAAACTTTGATTACGCTATGCTACAGAGTGATGAAATGCAAGGGCACCTCCCCATTAACCCGACATCATGGAATAGCATCAGAGAGGCTTGACAGCAGCTCTCCAGTCTGGGCAAATACTGTTATAAATTAAAGAAAAATACATGCATTTTAAAGATATAAACTTCACAGGAGTGTATCTTAAGCATCAGTTTGGCAGCATTTTGCCTCTCTACTCCCCCTCCCCTGGGCATATTTTCCTTCCCACCGCCCCCATCTTAGAGGCAACCTGTTCAAGTCTCTAGTCAGGAGCAAATCTAAACCGACTGAAAAATATCAACATACAATCTCTTCTCAAATTCAGCAAATGCCAATTTAAAGGCACTGCAGTAAAATCCCAATCCTTTGCAAGCAGCTAGAGCCGGCTACCATGAATAATTCCCAGCTGCCGGAGCCAAATGTTTTTCACCTGCAATAACACTACATTTAGCGATGAGAAGGAAGGGCGGCAGAAATGTATGGCATCATAAAGAACATCCAATAACCTTCGCAAAACAGATGATAAGAACTCCAACCGTCACTCTGATCTGCAACAAAATAATATGAATGGAACTTCCGACTGGATTCTGCACATCACAGAAACACTGACTGACTGGCTATGCTGCACGGTTTTACGAAGCTGTGCTCCTACCTTTCTTTTCAAAATTTCTTCTTGAAGGCGACATTAATTCCTTCACAATCTGTAAGACTTGCATCATGGCTGTTTGCCAGGAGCGCCGGGTGTTAGTCTTTCCTCCTCGAATTCCAACAGGTCTCATCCCGACAGCTCTTCAGAATTTTCTTCATCGGCGCTTGCAACGTCTGATACATCACAGAACCAGCAAATCTCTAGGTAAGGCTCATCTAGCCTCCCAATAATACAGCTCCCAAACTAAAATCCAAACACCGTGCATGCAGCCTAATAGCAGCATTGTGCCTGCCTTTTGCTGGCTCCAGCACAACAAAGACAGTAGGTCGTCCTATCTATCACTTTAACCTGCAGATACAGGACATAATGCTTCAATGAAATACGAAGGTATTTCTGTCTAGAAGTACCATCAAAAATAACACATAAAATATGCGCAGAGCAGCATTTGGTAAATCCTGCCCGGTAGACTCAGTGTTCAGCATCAACTTACTGATCAAGTCAAATCAGCACACAGACCACTAGAGTACCAATCAAAGCGTGTGGTACTTCTGTCATTCCAGTGCATGAGAAGAATTCTTAGTGTTCAGCTATTAAGCGCATGGGAAGGGGGGGGGGGGGGAGAAAAGCATTCATTATCTATAATCAGTTGACAATGAAAAGGATTTTCATTAAAATAATCAGGTGGAGAAATTGTACAGGAGTTATATCTGCCATCGTACAAAGATTTACAAACTATTGCAGTAAATTGTAAAGAAGGGAAGAGTTTGGGCTTAAACAGCAAAATCCACATGCTGGCAGCAACATTGGATCAAATAAATTGTGGATTCAAATAAATATGTTCACTATTCAGTCTATAAACTGTATGTTAACCATAGATTCTGTTTTCCACAACTCATATTTCCAGATATAGTTAAACGTAGTTACAACAGAAAACTCTTTAGACAGTAACAGGCTGACTCTTTTAGAATATTGTGCTATGGATTTTTTTTCTTAAGTTCCAACTGTATTCCAACGTGTACATTGGGCTCTTGGTCTTGATTTCTGTTAACCTACAGTGGAAACCCTACGCTATGCTTCAGAGCCAAAGCTACTGGGAATGCAATCAGAGTGTGTTTACCAGTTCTGGTCTGCAAAAACACAAGATATTTGCTTATGCAAGAGCTCAGGCACAAGCAAACAATCAAGGCATCAAGGGCCCTAATACACACGATTTGTTTAACCTCAATGAGTAACGTTTGCCTTCTTTATTTCCAGAACCGTCTCATTTTCACCTGGGTTCCTAGCGTTCAGTGTTAGGAAGGACCAATGATCGGGTGCAGTGTGTGAAAGATGCCGACCCTCAGTGAATGAAGAGAGAGTTGTACAAGTAAAAATCTATCTTTCTTCTTCGTTCAGCAATCTTCACATATCACTGGAGACCAACAAAGTATCAACAGCTACAAAGAGGAGATGGGAGGTCTCATCAGAGAAGCATAACCCAGCTGTGAACGCTGATGCCCGAGGTAAAATTTCTGCGATCTGACAGTCCTGAGCAGTCACGTCTGATAAATATTAGCAGTAAATACACCATACATGGGTGCAAATTCCAAAGCATGCCCTACAGGAGGAAAAACAAAACAAGACACTGTAGCTAATAATGAAGATGATTGCAAGCAACTTTAGGAGGAAACAGACAGATTAGTTGATTGGGCAGGGAAAAGGCAAAGAAACAAAGTGGCTGGACGTAAGGAAGAATAAGGAGAACAAGTACATGTTGGGTGGTAAAATATTAAAAGGGGTGGAAGAGCAAAGGACAAGGCAAAGCCTTGATCAAGTTTCCTTACTCCGTGCACCTCTGTTTACCGAGCAGCAAGTCGGAACCCGGTTGTTGGTTGATTGGCGGATCGCTTTCTAGGGGTAATGATTCCTTCAATAAAAATAATAAATTGTCACTGCGGCCATGACTGTTTGTGGGACACTGCTGTGCGCAATTGGCTGTCAGGTTTCACAGTCAGGGAATTGAACACCTACACAACTGGTTACCTGACAGAGACACAGGAATCTAAAGGCAATCTGACAATTAAATAAAATTGTCATATGAAACGTTTCTTCCTTGTTCCAATTTCATTTTACTTTCGTTTCTATCGGAGAGACTTAAATTGGCAGATAATACAAAACATTAAGTGTCGCTGCCAATTACAGAGATTTTTCCATTATGGGTTGCTTTGGAGGAAAAGTTGGTAAAAATTAATCGAATATCCAAAACTGTAATCATGAGAGCTGTCTATTCACCCGACTCAATATTTCCACACCTGAAAAGAGCTATAGGTGTTTTAAAGGTCATTCCTTTCACCCCAGACAGTTTGAAGCAGTGAAGCTATTATATCCAACATGATGCACAGGCATATTTATCAGGTTATTTTGAAATTCATCGATAATAGATGAGCCCTTTCACCAGTCCCTAATGAATATATTGCTTGCAGTGATGCATCTTGTTGTCTCTTCAAAACTGCACAATGACAGAAAGATCACTTCATACTAAACTGACTAAACACTGTGGGTGGTTGGGTGAAGGGTAAGGCGAAGGTCTTACCCCTCTCCAATTGCAGTGTACTGCATCCGTACTAATATAGCCATAAAAATAATGGTTTATGACAGAATATAGGGCAAGTTATCGGCATGAAAAAATACAGCATTTTGCAGAAAATTAATAGGTCATTCCAGATACAGCACAACGTTCTGCAAACCATCAACATGGACTTGGATTTTCTCTCCTCACCCCTCCCCGATCACAGTTTTACTCCCGCCACCAGCCCTCCAATACATTACCCAACCATCCGTGATTCATTTGGGAACCTTAATTGGATTCAGGCAGGTTATTTGACCACAAAGGGACTCACAACCGTACTTGATCGCATTTGCCTTGCCAAACTTTCACACGTTTAGGCACTTCAGCAGACATGACTGAAGAATAATCGGGAGCAGTATCTCGGCTCGATCTTCCATTCTCTAAGCCAGGGGCATCGAGGCCAATTGATGTCTGGCCTGCGATCCACTAAGTCAGCAAATAGGCCAGGTCAAAACCTGTGCCATTAAAAATTACACATTATAATTTCACAGATCTGTGTGTGCTTATTGAACTGTAAAATGAGCAACCGCTAGAAGCAAAACCCTACCGTGAAATACAGATGGAGTATTCAGTCGTATAATGAACGAAGCTTTCAAAACAGTTCAAATATAGTATAAGCATGCACTTTGTATCTGGAAATCAATATTTACCATTTGCTCCTTGGGATTTCTACTCTCAAGATCAACCAATTCACAGACTGAATCGCAGCATGTGTTTTTTTTTTAAAAAAACGTAACTAACTTTCCTCCCATGGAAAACCGCCATTTGAAGTCTTCAATCTCACTCAGATTGAGACATTGAACCAAAGTCACGTTATGTCTGTGCAGGTCGATGTTAAAAATGGTATTATTCAAAAAAAAAAGGAGTTTCTCCCAGTGTCCTGGCCAACAATTGGTCATTCATGGCCCTTTGTGGGAGATTGCTGTGTGCAAATTGGCTGCTGCGTTTGCCTAGAATAGACACAGTCACTATACAGTAAACCCCTGGCTTACTGGACTCCGAGTTTCCAGAATTGGTACTGTGCCACACTAGGCTTGAAATTAATTATTTTTAAAAAATTTCCACACGCCCGACCATGTTTAGACTCCCGCCAGTCCACACTCCCCCTCCCCCCCGCCCCGTCTCACCATCCTTACTGGACTTCAATAGCCAGTGATGGACTTTGATTCAGTTTGAATGCCGCAAGCAGAATTCACTATCTTCTGCTCGGGGGATTCAAACAGTTACGATGCCGGTACCAGCATTTTTTTGACACTTAAATAAGGGGGTAACAAAAAAGAGTCAGTCAATAACAGTGCTGGCTTTGTAATTCCAATGAACTCCAATTTGTAATTCCAATTGCTGCTCGCCGGACCAGATCGCCCTCCCCATTGGTCCCTCCAGCCGGGGTATTAGCGTACTTTACAGTACATCCCGTGGAGCGCTTTGAGACATCTTCCCAATGCAAAATCCTCTCTCTCAAATGCAAAGATTATTATTACACCTTCAGTTTACAATACAGTCTTTCAACCATAAGTAGGTCCACTCACTGTTACAAAATGGACAGGTCAAGTCAGCCTGGGTGTTGATTCACACT
This sequence comes from Callorhinchus milii, assembly GCF_018977255.1. Taxonomy (NCBI): domain Eukaryota; kingdom Metazoa; phylum Chordata; class Chondrichthyes; order Chimaeriformes; family Callorhinchidae; genus Callorhinchus; species Callorhinchus milii. Next base: position 65,862,102 of record NW_024704746.1, on the reverse strand, counting down.
TCAGCCAGAAAAAACAAATCCGGTCGAATAAAACTTAGTTTTAGAAGATTAAATTTAAACCACTGGTATTTATGACACTGAAAACATACTTTTACTATCAAACTGCTATAAAAAGGATAATTATGTTTAATATTCTGGGTTTGATTTGTAGAAATCAGAATGTAAAATAAACCTCTTAAATTCACTGCAGCATATTCCTCCAAACGTGTGGTGTTAGTGTCTAATTTTTAACCAAGCTGCTGTTGATATTTCTTGGCTTGGTTACCAATGCATTTCCAAAGGGCTCTTTTTTTGTTTGTGAAGAAAGATACTCATTGATGCCGTATCAGCACAGAAGCTCAGGTACAAATGGAAAGCAAACAGCCCAAGAACATTACCCTATAACATTACTAAGTCAATGTCTCAAAGCGTTTCATAGGATTTCTACTAAAAAGTGCAAAGACTGTATTTATAGGCAAACAACTTGCGCACAAATTATGTCCCTCAAAACAGCCACAAAATGAACGACCAATTTTATCTGAAGGATTGTTGGCTCGGACCCTGGGAGAAACTCCCTTCACTTACTGAACAGTGTCATGGCATCTTTATCCACTTTTTGAATAGCATCGTGGGACTTGGGTTTAGCATTTAATCTGAAGCACAGCACCTCCAACACTACAGTGTTACTTTCAGCATTACACTGGAGTGTTTGCCTGGACAGAGCATAGTATCTTATATTGGGGTTTGAACCCAGACCCCTCTGACTCAAAGGTGAAAATGTTACCACCGAGCCAGGCTGACCATAGTTTTGTTTAATACTGTATTTAAAGTTGGTATTCTTTTTCCATTCCTTACGCTGAAGGCACTGCAGTAAAATTTCATAGCTACCAATTAGCCTCGCATGCCTTCCTCAAGTGACCATCATGATACGAGTTCTGTCTAGCCAATTCGACCTCAAGGGTTTCACATCCAACCCAAATCTGGTCTCCGCTCGGTTTTCTTGAACACGTACACTTAACTCCACACGTAATTTTTCACACCTAGCTTGAAACATTCCATTTCTTTGACAAAATGCAACAGGGAGGAAAAAACTGGCCACTTTCCATCCTGAAAGTCATAAAACAGATTGCCGCCAACAAATAATGAATGTAAATGACAGAATCACACCACTGTAAAGAGAAAATGATTGTTTTGCATTTATCATTCGACGGTTAACATTTTATCAGAAATACAGAAAACAATTTTAGGAGGAAAGCTTCGGAATGTGATGAGAAATGTTAATAAATCATTTTAAAACGCACGTCAGGCTAAACTGAGATTAGGTTCTCCTTTTAGATTAGGCTTTGAAAGCATGCAACCTTCTGAAAGGTCATAACTCATTATATTCATAGCTGAAGAACTTTGGTTCCTTTTTCATTACCAATGCAAATTGTGAATTGTACGTCGTCAATTCCACCACCACTCCTCCCCATATGCTTAAGTGCATTCACAGGAACTATTGTTCCAAACCCACTCACTCCGAGCTGGAATTTGTCAGCAACGGAGATGAAAATATCAGATGGAAAGGCCTTAGTTGGGGGTCAAGGTCAAACCGGGTGTGGTTGGTGAAGTTAGCGTGAAGGTTGAGCGGGGAGGAGGGGGGAAAAGTCAGCCGAAATGGAGCAGACAGGGTTGAAGTGGAAGTCGAAATTTCCCGCAAATGCAGCGTTATACGGACCTTTGACTTAATTAGCTTGATTGCATTTGGAAACTGGATTTACATTATCTACCGGCTAGATACTTTAATAATAAAAAATCCTTGCATTTGATACAGCACCTTATCACATCATTGAGACATCTCAAAGTGCTTCACAGAATAGATTGTAAAGTGAATTGACTATGTGTTTTAGGCCACAAATCAAGGTGTTTACATGCAATTTAAAGGCATTCACAAACCAACTCGTTGCTTAGTACAAAGCATGTCCAAACATTAAACTCCATGACAAATAGGAACAGTTACGTCGCAACATTTGTTTAGAATTCACTTTAAACAGATTTTTATGTTATACGTTACAGCTCAGTACTTCCTCAGAAGTCACAATCAATCAAATTTAGCTGTTTTAATACCTATAGGAAGGTAAGCTAAGTGTGTGAGCTCTACGTGGCATGACCACATTAGGCACATCATGAGTACTAATTCACAGCTCAAGGGTACAATTTCCACCGTCAACATTGGTTAAGTATCAGCAGCTTCCCACAAAAAGCGTCAGCTATATCTGTATCGACTTTTGATCTAGCCAATACGAAGCAGGCTACTCGTCCGCTGACAAAAAGGTCACCAATAATCTTCATGACCTTAGAGTGAAAATACAGGACCTCTGAGCTGATCGCTTCTCGTGACTTATCAACTCAGATAACTGTGCGGCGATTGGGCACAGAAAAAGTTATTTCCTTCAGCGCGAAATGTAGTACAGCGTGCTGCCAAAAATGGATCTCGAGGGACGTGAACGCATAGAATAAAATGGGAAGTTAAACATGTAACTGATTTTGTAAAGAAAAGAATGAACACTTTGTTGAGTGTTGTAGAGTACCATAATTAACTGTTCAGAAGCAGAACAATGCAAAACCAAATATTCAATAATATAATAATCCTTATATATCCTTGTAATTGATATAGCGCCTCTTCACATTGTGGAGATGTCTCAAAGCGCTTCACAGGACATACTGTAAAGCGAATGACTGTATATTTTGTGTGCCAAACGCAATAGAACCAGCAGTGGTTTGAGTAACAAAAAGCAAACAAATTTAGGATCTTCTTTCTGATTTTTGTTTGAGAATCATGCTCATATTTATGGAATTCATCAATGTCCTTTTTTTAAAAAAAATCAGAAAGTTATTCTGTCATGTGTTTAGTGATTTTTCTTTCCTTTTCCTGTTTGGCCATTTATTTTTCTCAATCGTTGATTTTCAATTGCCACTTCCTTCTATTCTTTCTAACTATTTTTCTGACTGGTGATTAAACTGTTTGTACCAGAGAACTCAGACGAAACACTGAATTCTGACATCTAGTTTATCAGTTTTACTCTGGATTAGACTTGTGCGCACCAATAAATATTAAGTGGTGAATATATAAATGCTTACTGAAATCTAATTATTTTAACTAATATTAATCATCCTTGTATTTAATTATGTATTACACACCAGGAAGATGTCTCAAAGGATCACAGGATTTATAATAATAACAATAAATATCCTTGCATTTGATATAGCACCATATCATGTCTTCGAGGCGTCTCAAAGCACTTCATAGTATATACTGTGAGGTGAATTGACTGTAAATTGTTGTGGGGGAAACGAAGCAGCCAACTGCTCACAAAAGTGTTCCACAAACAGCCATGGATTGAGTGACCAAATTATTATTTATTTTTTGGAAGGGATTATTACTCCTGGAAAAGCAATCCCCCAATCGACTACCAACCGGGTTCCTACTTACGGCTAGATTAACAGAGGTGTGTAGAGTAAGGAAACTCGGCCAATGTTTCGCTCTGCCCAGGAAGCGAACCAAGGTCCTCTTGCTTGGGAGGCGAGCGCTCTAACCAATATGCGACACGAACACCGCATTTATTGCGAAATGTAGTGACTTCACACACAAAGAGCCACAAAGCTAACAAACGACCAATTCTATCTGGGCGACTGTCGGCCAGGACACCAGGAGAAAACCCCTTCAAAAATACCATCGGACAACCACCTGAAGCGGCATAGATGGGACCTTGGTTCAACATCTCATCCAAAAGGCAGCACCTTAAACAATGCAGTGTTGGACTGGAAAGTCAGCCTTGACAAGAGTTCAAAATCCCAATGCGCGCTCAAACCCACAACTTTGACTCAGGGGAGAGTTCCACCAAATGAGCCAGAGTGATGCTTCTGATATTTTCTGGACAATTCAGTCTGAACAAATAATATACGGTGAAAAACAAAGTGATTCACCTGCAATAATCCTGCTGCCTCTTGAATTTATTCATGAAAGTTTCTTCTCACACACATACCTCAAATGAGATCACTTGATAGCATTCAATAACATTGGGAGCAGGATCTCCTCTGTGCATTTCTATCACTTACTTTTTATTTTAAACTTCCAGCAACCTTAATTTTCCCTCAAATGATTCCCTGCAGGGAATTGTGCTTTCACTGTCTCCCGAGCTGAAATCTGTAACTCAGTGAAAACCAGAGATGAACACAATGAGCTATCCTTTGCTGAATTGTGCAGTATCTTGAAGTATGATTGTTCCTCTGACCTTTCCTCTCGCGCTCCTCCAAAGTTTCAAATACATTCACATATCTCCATTCTCTTCATTGTGTTGAAATTAGAACTTACAGTTTGGTTTCCAACTCAATACATTCTTTCTTGAGACCTCAAAACTGTTCTAATTCTTGTCGTTAAACCATCAGTAGTCTTTAATTCCTCATACATTCAACATGCATTTACAACCCAACCTTGGGATCACATTTCCAACCTTACAAAAACAATTGGTATTTAGATTACGTCCTCATGTCGGTTAATGTCCTGGAGCACTTTACAAGGACGGGGGTGGATACCAAACAAGGGGAAGGCGTGAAGGTGGCCATAGGAACGTTAAAAGAGGTAGGATTTAAGACAAATACAGAAAGAGAAGGTACGAAAATGAGTGCTTTAGCAGCATTGGGTGTGAGATAGGAAGAAGGCTGAGGACTATTTCTATCTTACCCATATTGAGTTAGAGGAAATTACGTCTGTCTGGACTTCGATGTCTGACAGGCAAGCAGACAGTTTAGTGGAACTGGAATGAAGAACAGAAACCGAAAAGTAGATTTGGGTGTCACCAATGTCACGTGCGGAGGCAAGAGGAGAAACCATTAGAGAGAGTAGACAAAGTGGAAGTGGTGGGTCAGGTAAAACATTATTCTGTAGCATCCTTTAATAAAAGTGGTAGTCTACAGTAAATGCATATTTTCAACTGTTCAGTTACCTTTTCACTGCAATATTGTGCAACTGTACATGAATCTAATCCTATAGTTCCTCCCTGTGGAGCAGGACTGTACATGCAGCTGTATAACCATTTAACCAAATTATAAGGATATATAAAATAAAACTAAAAAAGTTGCAACTTTAGAAGTTTTCTTCACACCCCCCCCCACAGTTTTACTACTGGCTGCCAAATTTTAATCAGATTCCCATTTACAAAACAAACAAAAAGATAAACACTGGCATATAGGAAATATTTATAAAGGAAAACGATACAATCAATTAAAAATATTTACCATACATTATTTAGGTGTTTGTTAATTTTTGTTTAGGAATGAGTTCCTTCTCAGCACATTCTACATATAAATATAAACGTCAAATTTCAAATGGGTCAGCCACTTCTGAATGCTGAAATGTACAAAATAATTGATTTGGTATTGAACCAATTATAACAGCAAATTACATTTGCACAGCGGCTTTCACATCAGGAGGACATCCCAATTACGCAATTGGCTGCCGCGTTCGCCCACAAATATACAGTCAATTCACTTTACAGTGTGTTCTGTGAAGCGCTTTGGGACGTCCTCCTGACGTGAAAAGCGCTATATCAAATGCAAGGATTATTATTATTATTATTATTATTATTATTATTATTTACCAACTTCACTAAATCATTTTGGACAAATGCGCAAACGTTTTTAAAAATCCTGAAATATTTCGCAAAATATTGAAGAATGGTTATGTTTGACTTTTTCCATTATTAAGAAACAGTAACAATCCTCGCATTTGATATAGCGCTTTTCAAGTCTTCTCGACGTCTCAAAGCGCTTCACAGAATATACTGTAAAGTGAACTGACTGAATATTTGTAGGCAAAACACGGCAGCCAATTTCACGGAGCAGTGTCCGCAAACAGTCATGGATTGAGTGACCAAATTCTTATTGTGTGTTTTTTTCTTAAGGGATTATTATCAGGCGTGTGGAGTAAGGAAACTTGCCCAAGGTTTCGCCCTGACCAGCCGGGAATCCAACCCAGATCTCTTGTTTGCGAGGCGAGTGCTCTAACCATTGAGCTACAGGACTCCACGTAACCCTTGTTCCTTCAGGTTTAGCTCCATATATTGTTAAAAGAAAAAAAGACTAAAGTGAACATTTTGTACACATGACAAAATTTACGAATTATTCACAAGTAAAGGATCCCTACAACATGGTGACTTACACGCTTACACTATCTTACTGTTGGGTAGCTCTTTGCAGATTTCTGTGAATGTGCTGCAAAGATTAGGAATTACTGAAATATTGTGGTCTTTCCCCATCTCAAGTTGTCTGGGTTTGTAGGACGCTGCTGTGCGCAATTGGCTGCCGCGTTTCGCCCACAAATATACGGTCAATTCACTTTACAGTCTATTCCGTGAAGCGCTTTGAGACGTCGATAAAACGTGAAAAGCGCTATATCAAATGCAACGATTATTATATTATTATTATCGCTTTTCCGGAAGTAATAATCCCTTCAAAAACAAAATAAATTGGCCACTCCATGCACGACTGTTTGTGGGACAATGCTGTGCACAATTGTTTGCCGAGTTTCACCCACAAAATATACAGTCAATTCACTTGACAGTATATTCCGTGAAGTGCTTTGAGACGTCTCAAAGGCATTATAAGGTCTTATATCAAATGCAAGGATTATTATTATTAACAATAGAGATGAAAAAAAGGTTCCAGTAAAGTAACTTCCAATTTATGCAGACAGCAGATACTTTCAACTGGACTGAGAGACAAATCACTGCATTCTGATCGTGAGTGCATTCAGAATAGTGAGAATACAACATCACAATTTTCCTGGGGTCAGACGGCTACAGATCAAATCTGCATTCCAAAACACACGCCCTCAATAAATGAAAGTGAGCAATTATGAAAGTCAGCCAACTCCTCCATGTAATATACAGGACATCACTGAGTAGCCCTGCTGCAGAAAGAGATTATCATGCGTCAAAACAAAAATGTCTTCGTTATATAGAAAGCATGGTTTTATATTTTCTGTTCTCCATCTCCAAGCGGAGAGCTTTGAACAAAATAATACTCCCTGCAGGTTTAATTTCCCCTTGAAGCTTTTTTTAAAAAAAAACGCAATTCCTGAAGAGAACCAAGTATCAGATGTAACCTCGGGTTATTCTGCAACTTGCTAATGCTGTAGATGTAATTTTTCGTTCATAAGAGGGTGGTAAAAGTCCCAAAGTTCAGGTTCTCTCAAAACACCCTGTATATCATGTATACAGTCGTGTTGTGATTGGAATTGCTGGGACCCAGCCCACATTAAATTCCTTTAAACCAATAACGGACAATCAGGAAGTAACAACAAGCAGTAAAGATCAAGAGGATCAAATTACAAACACTCCGAAGTAAAGTTTGAGGGTTTATAACACGTTAAAGCCAGACTGTGACTGGCAGACTATTTTTATGTAATTACAGATTGGACGCTGCTGTGAGCTTTCACCTCTGGAACAGAATACAATCCAGAATGGAATGGCTGAGGTGAAACAAGCCTGGGCAATCTGAAGTTCAACCCACTTCGTAGGTTCAAAAACTCAACAGGGGAATACAGTCAATCGCCAGCTAAGCAGATTAATAGGGGGAAACTCAGTACAGCTAAGTCCAATCTCCAGATACTTGAAGTCCTGTTTGTCACTCAACATCTTTATCAAGTAATAATAAAATCCTTGCATTTGATATAGCGCTTTTCACGTCGGGAGGACGTCCCAAAGCGCTTCACAGAACACACTGTAAAGTGAATTGACTGTATATTTGTGGGCGAACGCGGCAGCCAATTGCGCACAGCAATGTCCCACAAACAGTCGTAGATTGAAAATGACCAATTTATTATTGCTTTTGGAGGGATTATTATTACACTCAAAGGTGGAAACTTTTATTCCCAGTACCAATATTCCCTACCATGAAAAGTCCAAAAAAGTCCAGAAATATGTTCTCGTTCAAAAAATTCAGATCAAATTGGACTTAGTTTGAAAGAAGGCTCATCATGAAATTTTTATTTAATTACTAGTGTAAAAATGCATCAATTGCTGATAGCAGCTACTAAAACTCCTACACAACTAAAACCCGAAACTCTTTTGCTAACAGAAATGATTATACTGAACAATGAGAATGAATTGTAAGGACACTCCACATTCGGTCTTCATAATGCTGTATTCTCACCAAATTTGGCATACGTGGATGAATGTTACTAATGTAGGCTATCAAGAAATGCCTGTAGAAAAGTCCTATAGAACATTTTCTACCAAGTTAAGCAATATGAAATAACGAGATGACAAAGAATGTTTTGAAAGCGTTTGCCTACCTCATGAATGAACAAGTGCAGAAGGGACAGAATAGACACACGACTGTTTGATTCGGTATCTCTGAAATAGCTTGAATCATAAAGTCTACAAAAAACATTTGGGCTTTATAAAAACTGCTAAGCAATTCACAGGAAACCTCGCAATAAATTCCAGAGAGCAAACTAAAAGATTCCTTTCAGGTAGAATGAATAGGTTAGTCACAGCTTTTCGTTGGGCAATGAATCAATCACACTATTTCTGTAGGTTTGGTTTTTTTTCACTGAAGCAGACAACCTAACACACTAAATATAACTTTGAGACCAACATAAATTGAAGAATGCAAGAGTTTGAAGGGTGGGAGATTAAATTATATGAATTCCTAAACTCTTTCTGTCTGCTTCGATGGATATTGAAAGATCCCATGACACTTTTTCCCCAGGGCTCTACCCAACAATCCCTCAGATAAATTGGTCATTTCACTTCGTAGCTGTTTGTGGGCCATTGTTGTGCACAAATTAGCTGTTGCGTTTGCCAACAAGAACACATTTGATAATTATCTATGTGACTGACCCTACAGGCACTCTATCAAATGCAACGATTATTATATTACAGTAAGATTAACAATGTACAAGTCGCAATGAACTACCACAGTATAAGTTTACAAAGTAATACAGGAGACAAATGTTTTGAAACAGTCAGTATAAAGTGCAGATATTGGGATACATCATCCAGGAGGAAGTATATTAAATAAAAAAACTCTCCAGACTATCCTACCCTTTGAATTATTCATGGAATAGGCTGAAGAGCGTACGTTAAAATTGGTGAACTAAGCCATCACTTTTCTATTGGAATGGTCAGCAAATGGCTGACACAAGTCATTCTTGGGAATTCTTGCCCGTTGGCAGTTTTCAACTAGCGGAGAATTCAGTCCTGATCCACCGAGTCCTGCCGCCGTGAAAGGCGCTATACACATGAAATTTTGTTGTTGTTCACACCCAACACTTTCCAACAGGCATTCAATAGCAAACAGGAACTGTGACTGATTTCATTCCTGTCTCTCTCACTGATCAACCCTTTGACCCGAGAAAGAAAACCAAGGGATAAATCTGAGGACCACATTTACCCACAGAGTAAAAGAGGGTGCTAGGTCGGGGTGGGGAGGGAAATGGCCCAAATGCAGAGTCAAAGTGATAGATCTTCAGGCGGGATATCAAAGCAACAAGAAAAGGGGCAAGCAGAGGAGAGAGCTCCAGAGGAAGTAGGAAAAGTAGCTGTAGGATCACCCATTGATGGTGGGACAAAGCAGAATGGAGGGAGGGGGGACAAGAAGCATTCCAGAGTTGGCAGAGTGGAAGGAATAGGAGCACCGAAGCTCACAGGGATAGGGTGGTGCTCTGAATGCATTTGAAGATAAGGACGAGGTTAAAAATTAATCTCCTGGAGGATAGAGAGTGGGGACTTGTGGGACCTGGTGCCAAGAGAGTATGGGCTGCAGAGTTCTGTACGTCCTGGACATTGTGAAGAGCGAAGCTGGAGAGGCAAGTAAGCAGAGCATTGTAAAGGTCAAGCTGGGAGGTGACGAAGGCATGTAGCACATATAACTAATAACTGAAAAGACCTTTGATTGCATTGTACAAAGTGTCCTTGTACTTCACCCTTCCCGGCTATTTATTCTCCAGTCAAAAGTGTGGCAATCTCCTGAAAAATGATGGAATTTTCTTGAAAAGGATGCTCAAGGTCTATCTGATCATAGACTTCAGTAAGCAAAGCTTCAAAGCAGGTCTAATTCATTCATCAGGTCTTTGATTCACAATATGCCACACCACTTACATCGCACATTCTCACCGAAGTCAAGGACATATCGGATTTGAAATATCTATTCACTCCACACGTAAGAACTGATCATTTGATCCTTTGTACGTGGATTTAATTTGCTGGAACGATATGGTAGGAAGCATGAAGAACTCACATCGCTGCTCTATCAATTCGATACCGCTTTCACAAAATTTGAACTAAAAACTGAAACAATAAATTCCACAATTTGCACTTTCACAGTTACAGAATATGCTGAATCCAGATTTATATTTTGAGGAATTCAAATAAAAAGGAATGACATGAAGCAAATATGGAACATTTCCTGGAAATATGAACTAAAATGTAATGAAAACAATCACTAATAACCATTTGGATCAGGTCAGAAGATTGCAACTCAATTAAAATAGCCATCCTCTATTTGAAACTCTGTTCAGGTGGTCCATTTTCAAACTGTCCATTACTGTTTGACAAAATAATCAAATTGATATACGGTATTTCTAGCATCAAATGTCAAGAGTGTTTCACACAAGTTACAAATTTACATTTATATAACGTCTTTCATATCAGGAAGACATCCCAAGGTGCCTAACAGTAATGGCTTGGAAGCCAAGCTGGGGATGGGAGCCAAATGGGGTGGGAGGAGAAGGATGATTGAAAGCGAGGTCAAAGAGGTAGGTCTTGAGACAGATCTTGAACAAGATGAGGGCACAAGCCAGCCGGAGGGCCTCTGGGAAAACTGAGCAAAGCAAATGATCAGGTCAGTTGGGTTTAAGGAGGTTGTAGAGGTAAGGTGAGGCGACATCATGGAGGAATTGAAAAGTGAGAACGAGAAGAATGGTGAGCCGATGCAGCCAAGCGAGGATGGGGGTCATAGGCTCAGGGAGACCGGTGTGGCAAAGGACACAGCTGCAAAATTCTGGATCGTCTGTCGCTTGTCGAGGGAATAGCCGGGGAATCCAACCAGCATAACAATGGCATAATCAGGTCTGGACGTGATGAATGTGCGGATGAGCATCTCAGCGGTCCGGAGGGAGGGAAATGTTTCAAAGGTGGGGAAACCGAGCAGGTCCGAGCACAGATGCGAGTTGAAAAACTAATCAAATCTTTTGTTTTGAACAAAAGTTAATTCCTCAATTAATAAGCTGTTGCAGTAAAAACTAAGATCGTCGTGCTGATGATAGTCCTGCTACAAAATAGCTGTTTTACCAATGTAATAATATAATAATCCTTGCATTTGATATAACGTCTTATCACGTATTCAAGGCGTCTCAAAGCGCTTCACAGAATACACGGTTAAGTGAACTGAGTGAATATTTTGTTGGCAAAATCCAGCCACCAATTGCACAGCAGTGTCCCACAAACAGTCATGGATTGAGTGAACAAATCATTATTATTATTGAAGGGATTATTACCCCGAAAGCCAATAGGCCAATCAGCTAACAACCGGGTACCTACTTAAACAGAGGCATGTGGAGTTAGGAAACGTGCCCAACATTTTGCCCTGCCCGGGAATGAACCCAGGTCGTCTCGTTCGCGAGGCAAGTGCTCTACCCACTGAGCTACAGGACTCCACAAGTAGTTTTTTTTAAAAAAAAGCAATTTTAAGCTCAAATCTCAGCAATGCACAAAAATTTGCTATATTAGCCACAGACATGAAAAGCTTTGTCAAATCTCAGACAGTGCTGAGTGTTATGCCTAACAGAACCAAAGCCTACTATTTGAAGGGGGAAAATTAGCACATTGATCATCCCGTCGTTTGGGAAACTGACTAACCACAGAGAAAAAGTAGGTCTGAGAAAGTCTGCCACACGTTTTTCCACTCTACCAGTAGAAGAAAAATGCATGGAGGACTGGCAACCACATTGACGAGAATATGAAATTGGCAGAAGTTTGAGTGTAAAAAAAAAATGCATCAGTAAAGAACATTTTGAATGCATATTTTAATGACAGATGATAAAGAATAGCTTTCAAAAACTGGGTCAAACAATCACAACCAATTGTTGGCACAATGCAGTCCTGAAGTGCCAACAAGTATTCATACAAAAAAGAATGTCAATGCTCTGTCCCACAAGCAGTAATCTTGACAATCTTATTTAAGTTAAGATCAATTTTTCTACATCCTTGAAAACAGTATTGAATTGATATTCAATTATTACCTCGGACCAGACCCTTGGAGACGCATTTGCACTACCTTGATTGTCTATCTCAAACAGATAGACAGCAATGGTATTTTTCTGTGCATTCTTCTGCAACTGTGAAAGTACTGTTATCCAGAACACAGATGAAGTGTGTTTTAATCCACTGCAATTTCTTTCCAATTAGCTACTGGTCACTTCAGATCAGTTAACAATTTCAACAATCTGTCAACTGCAGATCTTCAAGTATTCAACCCAATTCATAAAGTAAAGCCACCAGAATAAAATTACGATCACAAACTCTGAATTATTTTAAAATGAACCTGAAAACAAAGAGACCAATTTATTTTATCTTTAACACCTGTTTGAGTGGTGCAATTTTAAAACTTAATAGTCTGCCTCCCTATATTATGATGTATTTTATTAGTTCAAGTACATATAATTGAAGTTATAACTGCAAAGCATTTTCATTCTCTTCAGTGCCAAGAGAATGCTTTAAACATAATCTCCACTTCAAAACAAAACCATTACTTACTCATATTGGTGTGTTCCTCTGCATCTGATAGGAATATGGTCTTGATCTGCAATTATTTATCCTGAGAAAGGAACTCATGTCCTATTTAAAAAAAACACAAACAAACCATTATACGCGTCCATTAATTGCACTTGACATATAAAACAACAAAAATATTTATATTGCACCTTTCACATCAGGAGAGCATCTCAAAGTGGATAGAAAAAGACAGGTTAAAGAAACAAAGAACTTGCATTTTTATAGCACCTTATAACACTGAAACATTTCTAAGTATTTCACAGACACATATCATCAAGTGTAATGACTGCTTTTATATGGCAAAACCAGGTGGGAGGGAGGGGTGGAGAGCAAGAGGGAGAGAGCGCGCGGAGAGAAGAGAACCAAAAGCATGGTTAAAAAGATGAGCTTTAAAGTTTCATGCAGAGAAACTCTTTTCTATTGCACAGTTGGATCTTTACCATAAAATTGACCAGGCAGATGGAACCGCATTTTATCAATGAACTGAACGATGGCACTCCTCCAGTACTCTACTGGACTGTTTGTCTATTAAGTAGAAGGTCTGTGGTGGTGCTTGATCTCACAATCTTCTGGCTACAGGACAAGAACGCTACCAACGCTGGGTGGTAAAGAAGAGAGATTTACTGCTGGGACTTATGCAAGTTACAACAACTTCCCCCTTCTCATTTCTACCCATTTGTGGACGTCAGCTGAGATGACCTCAGTCAAATGGTAGGCCCAAGCAAAAGGCTAGAAAGAGTGTCAATTTAACCATACGATGACAATGAAAAGCGACAAAGCCAAGAAATACATGAAGAAAATAATTCTAAATGCTTGTACTCCCTTTTACAGATACTTACCGGAATTATTTTTCTCCAAACAGAACCATTTTTAAGCTGTCTTTGCCTTATTTGAAAAAGATTTGAGGTTTATATATTTAGCTTATGACCACAATGATTTCCTTACAATAGGATATTCAAACGGTGGAGGATGGCACAACATTGGTGGTACAAGAAGGGAGTTTTATTACCCTTGCATTTGATACAGAACTTTAACATGTCTTCAAGACGTCTCAAAGCCCTTCACAGAATATACTGTAAAGTGGTGGAACTGTATATGTTGTGGACAAATGCAGCAGCCAATTTGCACACAGCAATGTCCCACAATCAGCCATAGAGTGAGTCACCAATTTTATTTGAGGGATTTGTTGGCCAGGGAGGACACCATAATAAACTCCCTTCTCTTTTCAAATAGTCCCAGGGGATCTTTACCCTGGATCTCGGGTGTAATGCCTCATGTGAAGGATGGCCCTACCAACAATGCCACACATCCCCATCGCCGCATACATCCGCATAAGACTATACAAGTTCCATATAAAAGGATTATAAAACTCCCTTCTTGGGGTGAGAAAGCACAACCTTCTGACTTAAGAGATGAGAGTCCTTATCAAATAAGCCCGGACACACCGATCAGAGTACAGACAGAACAACAAGTCTACAGACAACATGGAAGATAAGGCTGTGAAGGCATAAACTCAAGAAACTTGGAAGTCTATCCGCTCGGGCGCAGAGAGCCAGCGAAGCTTGGGAAAGGATTGGGAGTGAACAGGAATGTGGAGCTTTGTGTGGGAGAGGACAGTTTTGGGGATGAATTGGGAGCTTTTGTGGAACCATTCAAAAAAATACGAGCGCTCTCCAGAGTCGGACTCAATTTATCTATGTCCAATGATGAAAATGGTGAGGCCATCTTTTCAAAAAAAAAAGGTTTATATCGACAGATACCGTATAAAAGCACGAGCCGAGTCCAGGTTGTTCTCTCTCCCCCCCCCCTCCTCCCTCAAACCCCTTAAGGAGACAAAAAACGTCCGCGTGAAGCCCGTGTTTGCCGTCAAAATACCGCTTCGCTCTCGCGGCCAGGTCTTTCCTTTCGCCGCTGGGATTGCCAACTTTACTGCACACCAAACCCGTGGGTCTCGCGGTGCCGGGTCCACGGTTTTGGGTGTCAAAAGGAGTGTCATTCGGGAACAACCGGGACCGTTTGTAATCCGAGAGGAAACGGACCGATTAAAGGATGGGTAAATACCCAGAAAAAACCCACCACCACATGAGTGAAATATCCTGATTCCCCCCCCCCACACACACACACCCCCACACACACCCCCACACACACCCCCACACACACCCCACACACACACCCCCACACACACACCCCCCCACACACACCCCCCCCACACACACACACCCACACACACACACCCCCCCACACACACACCCCCCACACACACACCCCCCACACACACACCCCCCACACACACACCCCCCCACACACACACCCCCCCACACACACACCCCCCCACACACACACCACCCCACACACACACCCCCCCCCCACACACACACCCACACAGCACCCCCACACACACACCCCCACACCCCTCCCCACATAAACACCCCCCCCACACACACACCCCCACACACACACCCCCACACACATCCCCCCCCCACACACACCCCCCCCCCCCACACACACACACCCCCACACACACATGGACAGCAAAAACCTTCCTTGGGTTCATTTCGTGAGGGGGAGGGGGGGGGGGGACCACCAGAAGCGTCAAGGATTCAAGACACATATTATATTTAAAAAAAAGTTGGGGGCCAAAAAAAAACAGCAGCAGCAGCAGCACAGGGGGCGAAGTCTGTGGCGAAATCGGCGCAGCGAAAGAGAAGGGAAAACAATTCCGAAAGTTAAAACTTTTTCGACTCACACGAAAAAAAACGGTCGGTCGGTCGGTCGGGCGTCGGGGACCCTCTCTCTCTCTCTCTCACTCACTCACTCACTCGTTTTAATTCGTTGGTCCGAATGCGAAGGTGGTAAAGAGGGGTTGACATCCAATACACGTCGTAGAGAGAGGGGGAGGGGGGGGGGAGAGAGAGTGGGGGGAGAGAGAGAGAGAGAGAGTGGGGGGGAGAGAGGGAGTGGGGAGAGAGGGAGTGGGGAGAGAGAGAGAGAGAGAGAAGGTGGGGAGAGAGGAGAGAGAGAGAGAGGGGGGGGGTGGGGGGGAGGAACACTGACTGTACTTTCTATCCTTTAAATGAATTCAGGAATTACTGGTCGGGTGGTGGGTGGAGGGAGGGAGGGAGGGAGAGAGGGAGGGAGGGAGGGGATAAGAAGAAAGGGAATGATTTGCTCTTTACATTACAGGTAAAGTGAGTGAGTGAGTGAGTCAGACCCCTCCTTCCCTCCACCCCCACACCCACACACACACACCCCCCAACTTTCCCTCCGTCAAAACCCCCTTCAGCGCAGACAAAGAGATCAGGAGGAGGGGTTTGGGGGAACCGAAGCCTTTTTGCCCCCCCCCACCCCTTCATTTGCGCACCGGAGTAACCCGCCCGCCGGCCCCGCCCGCCGGTCAACCGAACTTGCGCGGCGTCCGAGGGGGTGGGGGGGAGGGGCTGCGGCGCTTGATTGACAAGGCGCCCGGGGGTTCCTGGCCAATCGGAGAGCTACGCTCGGGAAGGGACGCGATGACGTGATGACGCGAAGACCGACATCAAGTTAGATTGAGGCAGGGAGGCGGCGAGGGCTCCGCTAGGCCGCGGTAGTGAGTCTCTCTCTCTCTCTCTCTCCCACTCACTCACACACTCACTCACTCTCTCTCTCACGCACACGTTTCCTCGGGACTTTTGATTCCTTCCCCTCTTCTCCGCCTCATCCGCTCACGTCGACTCTCTCTCACTCCCACGTCCCCCTCTCTCTCTCTCTCTCTCGTTTCGCCCGTGAAACGTTTCCGAAGCGCTCCCGAGAACCGAAGGGCGTTCTCTCTCTCTCTCTCTCCCTCCCCCACAAGTCTACCGTTAGGGCTTTTATTATTATTTATTATTATTAATTATTATTAATATTGTGGTGGTGATTATGATTAAGTTGTTGTGGCTGTGGTTTCCCTCTCTTCCCCCCTCCTCCTCCACCCCCATAGCGACTCAAACCATTCCATTAACTTGTGCCACACACAGAGAAAAAGAGAGAGAGAGAGAGAGAGCGAAAAAAAAAGGGAGAGAGGGAGGGAAGAGGGGAAGGTTTTAAAACGCATTCCAAAGAGAAAGAATTCCTTTCATATCATATCATATCTCTCACTCACTCACTCTCTCTCTCTCTCTCTGGAACCTTTCCTGAAAAGAGTCGGAGGGGGAAAAAAAAACCGACGGGGGGGACGGGGGGGAACGAACAAACCCCCGAACTTTTTTTTTCTTCCCCCCACCCCTCCCAAAAAAAAACCACACACAAATAAACAAACAAACAAACAAATCAATCAATACAACAGTTACCTCGTTTCGTCCCTCATGTGCGGAGGAGAACGGAAGAACCGAAACAAAAACAAGAAGGCGGTTGGCGGTCCCGGAGCGCTCTCTCTCCCCCTCTCCCTCTCTCTCTCTCTCTCAGGTATTAAAGTCCACGGGCGCTCCAGGAACCGAACTCACTAACTTTTTTTCTTCTCCCCCCCCCACCCTTTTCAACACAGGGGGGGGGAACGGCCGCCGCCGCCCGGGAGGCGGGAGGGGGTCTCGGGGGGGGTGTGGGGTGTGTGTTGACCGTCTCGAGGGTGAAGAGGGGGCGCGAGGCCCCGAGTCTCACAACTGAGGCGGTTGGTGCGCGAGACAGACCGCGGGGGGGGGAGGGGGGGTAACCATGGAAACGGCCACTCGCTCCCTCCGCTCCCGAACCCACCTGACCTGACTGACCCCGCCACCACTTCCGGGTCATCGCCCCCTCCCCCCCATCTGTGGCCCACCTGGACTGAGCTATACTGATAATAATAATAATAATAATAGTATAGAATTATTATAATAATACAATAGATTGACTAGTAATATAATGGAATGATTGTAATACATTGGCAATGATGATGATTATGATATAATACGGTGATTATAATATAATAGGATAATAATACAATGGAATACAGATATAATAGAATGATTATAATGTGAAGATCATATAATAATTATAATAATGGAATATAATAATTATAATAATAGAATAATAATAATATAATGGAATACAGATATAATAGAATGATTATTATAATGTGATAATAATATAATATAATAATATAAGAGAATAATAATAATATAATGGAATAATGATATAATAGAATAATTATAATAATATGATAATTATAATATAATAGAATAATAATATAATAGAATGATTATAATATAATGGAATAATTATAATAATATAGAAGAAGAATGATATAATATAATGGAATAATTATAATAATATAGAAGAAGAATGATATAATAGAATGATTATAATATAATAATAGAATAGAATAATTATGATAATATAATAGAATAATTATAATACAATGAAATAATCGTAATAATATGATAAAGTTAAATAAAGTTAGAATATAATTATTATATTCTTGTAATTATTCTATTATATTATGTTTATAATAATAATATGATAATTATTAAATATCTAGCATAATTAATATAATTATAGTATAATAGAATAATTCGATAATATAATTATGAGGAATAATAGAATAATTAATACAATAATTATGAGTATAATAATAAAAGAATAATTATAATACTAATCTAATAAGAATATAAGAGTAATCTGATATAATATAATAATAATAGATGTTTGCGTCAAGAACGTGCTGCTACTCATCACCAAATCTGCCAAGTGCGCAGACGGTCTTCAGACTTTTCTGACGTGAAAAGCGCTATATCAAATGCAAGGATTATTATTATTATTATTATTTACAAGCGCTCCAGTCCGCAATCGACTACCTCAGCAATACTCTTCGCCTCTTGGGTCAGAGGCCCCCCCCACCACCACCACCAACGTCACAACTTTGAACTCAAGCCCAGACTAAGCTGTTGATCCGGCACGATGCCAGGGATAGGGAGGGATGGGGATGGGGATGGGGAGGGAAGCACTGCACTGTCGGAGGTGCTGTCCTTCGCATGATACAATAAGGTGGGTCCCGTCTGTGTCTGTTCAGGTGGGATGTTAAAAGATTTACTTGCCACTATTCAAAAAAACACAAGGGAGTTTCTCCTCCCTTGGCTAACAATCCATAAAATGAGTCATTCACTTTGTTGCTGTTTGTTGAGTTCGCCCACAAAATATACACGACTGGACTTCACAGCAAATCCTGGGAAAAGCCTTGGGATGGCCTCCTGATAATGAATGGCAGCGTGCCGAATGCAACGATTCTAAAACAAATGGTATTAAAAAAGTGATGTTGCTTTTCATAATGAGAAGAATCCTTGCATTTGGTATAATAGCTTCCACACCGTGTGGATGTTTCAAAGCAGTAATGAGATCCACTAGAAAGTGAAGCGATTGTTGTTTTGGAATATGCAGCAGTTTAATTGCGAATTAATTTGGACAAGGGGGAGGATATAAGCCTGGATAATTGGAAGAAAAAAAATTACCTTTTTTCGAAATAGCAGTGGCGGTGGTGGGTAGGGCAAAGTTCCATTATGTTCACCTGAATCATAAGACAGACGGCACCAATGTTGATGCGTCCGAAGTTGATGACAAAAAAAACAAAACTAAAAAACATTTAATACAAAATGTATTATTATTGTAGCATGTCATGATAATAATGCTTATATTTGAAATAATGCTTTTGATAGGAGGAGGGCGTTGCAAAGTGCTTCACAGGCTATCTAGTAAAGTGAAGTGACTGTATTTTGTAGGTAAATGGGCCAACCGATTTGTGCACAGCAATGTTCCACAAACAGCCAACAAGTGAATGCTCAATTTTATCTGTTTTTTTTTTCAATTCTCTTGTAGTTTTCTGCGGTTCTCAAGTCCAGAAAAATGCCTTCAAAATTACAACTGCAATTAATAATTTGCCAAGTTCACACTAGAATGCTAGGAAACTACAGTAAATCTACTTGGAATTGTCCTGTAAAGTAAATTGTCCTTATAATCTGTTCCCTTCCAACATCCCCCAGTTCTGACGAAAGGTCATTGCCCTGAAACATTAACTAATTTTCCTCTCTCCATGGATGCAGCCTGACCTGCTGCATGTTCCCAATGACTTCTGTGTTTATAACAGTAAATCTAGACCCAGGTAGGTTTAGTTCCCTCCCCCCACCCGCAGCCCATACTGTCGCTTAATTTAACAGACATTGGCTGAGAGGCCTTTTAAGACATTAAGACATTTTAGACACAGTATCAATGCATGGATTATTTAATTCCCACCTAAATCATGTAATTGACCGGCCTCGGTAATCATTTGTGGTGATACATTCCACACTTTAATAGCCTTTTATGTAAAATGAAATTCTCTAACCTCTCCCATTAGGCTTGCAGCAATAATCTTGAGTATGCCTCATTGTAACGGCAGAACTAAATGTATGTACAAAAAACTGTTAACACTCCGCTGTTAAGGCTCGTAAATTGAAAATCCACACTTGAGGGAAGCAGACATCATAGTTAAACGCACAATATAAACTTTCTGCACAAGATAATGAGATGAATGACCCTGATGTCAATGTGCTGTTCCAAGAAGGAATAAGTAAAGGTCATTCACAGCAAACAAAATCATTAAAAGAGCCAATGTGCCATCAAGGCACAATTACAATGGTAAACCACTAATTCAGAGACACCGTCAATTTATATTTAGATACAAGCAATATGGGCTGTCAGAATATGATAACTTTCTGTTTTAATTTCAAGAATCCCCACTGTGTTCCCCGCTGTGTGCAATTGGCTCCCGCGTTTCACTCACAAAATACAGTCAATACACTTTACAGTATATTCTGTGAAGCACTTTGAGACATCTTGAAGACGTGATAAGGCCCTATGGCAAATGCAAGGATTATTATTATTATTATGTTCTCAACAAGAACTTTAAACCCATCATACTGTACAATAAATTGCATTGTATCTTTATCGCCCACAAATATATACAATCAATTCAATTTACAGTATATTCTGTGAAGGGTTTTGAGATATCTCGAAGATGTGAAAATATATTGAATACAAAGATTATTATATTATATTATTTATCAATAATATGCAATTAATTTATACTGTAAGCAACCTGCACTATGCGATGCATGTTTCACGTGAAGTTGGACAGAATAATGATTAAAGTAACAATGGAGAACTGTGAGGCCCTTTTAATGATAATTTTATCCTGTAGTTGCGCATGACCTTTACTTGTTCAAGATTCCTAACAGTCCTTCATTGTTAATTGCTGTACTATCTACCCCTTGTGACTTTCAGAAGCAATTAAAAGAATTGTCATTATCAGACAAATACCAAATTTACTAGTGAAATACTGTACCCAATGCAACATTTCATGCCCACTTAAAGTAATATATGTTATGCAAGATTATGCTTTATTATGGGGTAAAATTTGTGTTTTTTTTACATGCACTCCTTGTGCTAATTAACGTAAGGAATGGGTTATGTCAATTGCAATTATATAGTGTCCTTCCTGCAGGATAGTGTCTTGGAGCACTTAACAGTGGCAGAGCTTGGGTTAGGAAAGACTGCAGAGTTTGTACCACATGTTTGGATATCAGATGGCATATAATTAGTGTCCTCCCTTGAAAAATATCCAAGAGAGGTAATCACTTAACATTAGAAAATATTTTGACATTATGTTTTTGCATCTAATGACACTTCCCCTTTCAGTTCACTTCAGCCTTTTTCACATTTCTCTTTTTTTTAACTGCTGTACGTTCGTGGAAGTGATACTGATTTTGTTTTAAAAAAAGCAAATCAGTTCCTATTATAGGAGTTTCTGATCGAAGAAAGGGACCGCGTGACAAAATGTCAAGGGAGGGAGGGGAAATGAAAGAGATTAGTCTACTCATCCTACTCTTGAGCGCTTACCTATTCATCACAGGCAATGAAGTCAGAGCCTGGGAACAGGTTCTTTCTTGCCTTCACACACGGGGGTGGTGCAAAAGAACATGCGGACAACAAAGAAAACAATAAAGTTAAGTATAGGAAACCTTTAAAAGCCAAGCTAGCAAGCGAAGGCTAAGTGCTTCCCCCTCAGGGTGAGAGGAAAATATGCGAAAGGTGTGTGTGTGTGTTACTCGATGCTCGCAGCTTGGTTACCAAGAGGCATTTATTTGCATGTTGCAAAAGGGTGTAGTTTGCTAAACATTCAAAAAGAAACCCAACACAAGAAAACTGAGATACTGTACAGTGGTTCCATGGTGCACCACACCGCAAAATAGCAGATGTGGGTTCACACCCATGCTATCCACACACAATGATCTCACTACATTAGCAATGGGAGGAGTCAAATCGACTCGGCAAAGTGGCACCATTTAATTATTGGAAAGGAGTATTTATTCCAGTATTGTCGCTGGCAGCTGCTTACATTCCCCTGAACTCGGGACGCTTACCACATCAAATAACCAGCCCTTTCCTGGCCAGGAGTTGCACGTGGTACAGAGGGAGGAAAGGAAAGTGGAAAGCTTTGTAAGAGAAGGTGGACGTCACGCACAAACGTTTTGTGTCATTAAATATTGGGAAAAAAATGGCAATAATCATAAACACGTTGTGTGGTCCATTTCGGGAATGGCATTAAAATGTGTTTTGAAACTGCTGCGAGCAATTGGCTGCCGCGTTTCGCCCACAAAATACACAGTCAATTCACTTTGCAGTATATTCTGTGAAGCGCTTTGAGACATCTCGGAAGACGTGATAAGGCTCTATATCAAATGAAAGGATTATTATTATTATTATTATCACCATCTCTGACATTTAAATAACGGCGACGCCTAAATCTGACTGAAAAGCCCTTGGGTATCACCATCTTGGATTCTAGCTCAGTAGGGATCATTTTGTAGTATTAAAATCTGCCTTTACAACCTTATTCAGTGAAAACTGGCCAAACTCCGCTGTTTTCTGCCTTTGAAAATGGAAAATGAGACCGGTAGAAATCTTTTGTGCCCAACTCAAGCCTTTCTCTAAACAGGAAGGATAACAGCTGAATAAATGTGCAAAGGAGAATGGATCCTGACATTTGGCACCAACGTGCTCTGGCATTCAGTCATACCAGCAGCAAACAAGCAGTGACAGAAGGCACAGTCTGTTCGATCGGTCAATTTAAATTAGTGTTAAGATCAGATGGTCCATTGATATTCATGGTACAGTAGCAAAAACAAGACGGTTCCAACCCAGTGTGAGTCATTCATGAAAGCAGTTTGTAACGTTTCATATCGCTGTGCCATCCCACTCCTGTGACTTCAAAAGCGTCAGTTACAATCGTAAACTTCACGAGGAACATTTAACATTAAAGCTTGCCCAACATTTTGTGCAACTGCCAATTCTGACGCCCGATACAATTCTCTGCATTGCGGTCAGCGCAGCAGAGGAATTCCAAATTAATGGCGCAAAGTGGCACGGACAAGCTCTTTAACAATCCAGATCTCTTACTGAAACTTTTTTATTCAAAAGCATTGAAGATAATTTTAACCGTAGTTGTGCTACAACAACAACAACAACAAGATTGCATTTATAGAGCGCCTTTCACGTCGGGAGGACGTCCCAAGGCGCTGGACAGTTGGGTCGGGACCCGAGCATTGGGGGGAAACGGTCAGGGTGAGGGGAGGGAAGGGAGGGAGCGAGGAGGGGGTAGAGAGTCGAGAGGGGAGCTGAAGGCTCGGTTGCGAAGCAATGTGTTCAACATATTCCTTTTTTTTGCTAACCAGATGTTTCCATTTTCCAGTCGAAGACATACTGGGTAAAATGAGGCGAGTTAAACATTTAATCTACTTTATCCCAGGAAATTGAGGAACCTTTATGGCTTCAATTATCTTTTATGCCCAGGTTCACCTCCAGGCTTGATTTCCTCAATGTCTTCCGAGCTTTTTACATGCTCCCACTCATCCAGAATTCTGCAGCCCTTTCCCATACCAAGTTCTATGACCACCGCCCCCTCCTCGCCGGACTCCACTGTTTTTTCTTGTCCCACAACATGGCCTATTGATAAAGGTACTCGCCCATGATGACTTGAACGCTGTAGATTCTAAGATGATCTCATCTGGGGCATAATTCACCTCATCTCTGTGGGATATGAAGGAGAAAATTAAATAAGAGTTCTTCCTCCTGATCATTATCCAGGGAGCCTTACTGGAAGGTGGACATTTTTGGACGTCATCTGGGAAACGGGATCAAGCTCAGCCATGATATCTCTACAATCAAATACTTACAACACTCGCTATCAAGACTCACACATTAATACCGGCCACTTGGGCAATGCAGCTCAGGGTGCCTTTGGAATTATGCATCAGTAGAAGGATAAAATAGTCAAAACACCTTTAGGAGAGAAGAAAATTGGTGAGTAAAAAAAATACAATGAAGAGTGACAAAATAATCCTTTCAGTTGATATAGCCCCTTTTGCGTTGGAAAGATGTCTCAAAGCGCTTCAGGGGATTTTACTGTAAAGTGTAGGGATTATGTGTTTTGTAGGCAAACAAATGAGGATGATGTGACTAATATCAGAGAAACGGTAGTGTGCAAGTTATGGAGATGTTTTGTGTTACAAACGTAAGTTATGCTTTTTTTCCTCTGTCATAAATCGTGGTCCGTGAATGGATCGTTGAAAAACAGCAGTTTGAGGCTATTAATTGATGCTGGAAACAAATTAATCCAAGTATTTGTAATTTTCTTCAGGCACAGCACACATGGGAGTGGTTAACAATCTTGAGAGCTGGCAGCAAATGCATCATGTTTGGAGAGTGCTACTGGTTGGCAGAGGATTCAAAGGTCTGATAATTGAAATGCCATTTGCTTTTATTGTGGCTGCCGTTTCATTGTTAAAAGGAAAGGAGGTAAAGCGGCATACTCTGCTCGAGACCGATTCTGGGGGATGGAGTGTCGAATATTGCGTGCAAACAGCACCAGAGAAGTGGATAGATATTTAGGGAGGACAAACCTGCAAGGCAACGTTGAGAGAGCGGGAGAGAGGGATTAATTTGGATAGCTCTTTCAAAGAGCCGGCATGGGCACGATGGGCTGAATGGCCTCCTTCTGTGCTGTATAATTCTATGATTCTACAAAGAGCATTGTTAGCAAAGGCTGAGATTGAGCGCTGAGGCAGTGATGGGGAGATTCATACAGACTGATGGAGAGGCAACAGGGTTGCTCCTCTGGAAAGTGGGAATGTGCCTTGCCAGCAGAAAAAGATGCCTTCGGACATAAATTTCATTTTCTGCTGGAAACCCCATGCCAACTCATAGAACCTCAGCTCCGTGGTGATCTTGGACAGAGCAGAGATCTCCCGAGTCACTTTAATGCCATTACGTTGCACACTTCAGCATTGAAAAACACGGGCCACCTCGAGAGGAAGGTGTTCCTCTCCATCCATGTGCAGTTGGCCTGTGAACATTGAAAGATCATGCGTCTCAGTTCCTTGCAAATCAATTCAGGAATTGGGTTGGCAGGAGGAATGTGTCTCAGCATCGATCCGAGGCAATGAAATTGGTCAGCCTGGCTCAATGGTAGCACTCTTGCCTCTAGTCAGAAAGTTGTGGGTTCAAGCACCACATCAGGACTTGAACTCATAGTCTGAACTGACAGTGCAATGCAATGCTGGATGGGGGGGGTGGGGGGTGTTGCGTGGTCGGAGGTGCTATTTTTCGGATGAGATATTAAACTGAGGTCCCTGTTCAGGTGGACATTAAAGATGCCACGGCACTATCCCCCAAATAAAATTGGTCACTCACTTCACGGGTGTTTGTGGGACGTTGCTGTATGCAAGTTGGCTGCCGTGTTCACCCACAAATGCAAAGTCAGGAAATTTTCTGTGAAGCGCTTTGGGATGTCCTCCCGACTCGAAAGGCGCTGTCCCGAGTGCAGGATTTATTAATGAATAAAATCAGCCAAGGTTTCAGTTGTTGATTGCTAACTAGTGAGCCCTGCTGGAAAATAACTGAGGTGCAGAGAACGCAGGATTTTTTTTTAATGATTTACTTACGCAATCATTGTGCAACTGGGCCAACGTGCAAAATTAAATTTAACCCCGATAGATATATTATGCGCCCTTTACTCAGTTGGTGAGCAATTGGGGAACAGTTTTGCATCGCAGAGAACTAACTACAGCCGAAGCAAAATAACTAAATTAAAGTGGAAGAACACACTGCGATTAAAAGTGGTCACAAGGTAATTACAATCGAATTGCAGTGTGCAATCTGTAATATAATGGCTCCCTCTGTAGGATAGTGTGAATATGATCAAAATTTAAAAAAAACCTCTGCTTGCTTGGAGTGTTGAAATAATTCCACATTAATTGACCTGACCCCATGCTGAAATGTTGATTCAGTTCTATTACCTGTATACATTAGGCGTTTGCCAACAAAAACATAGTCACTCTACTGTATGTCCATTGAAGTGCTTTGGGATGTCTCGGCGACGTGAAAGATGCTATCCCACACAGAAGGATTATTAAGATTATTATTATTGCTAATGTTTGTGAGGGAGACTGCCGGTTATTAAGAAATAATGAGATGTAAATCACAAGAGAAAATATATTCAGCGTTTCGAATTTGGAAGGAAGTCTTTTTTTTAGACATCTGTGCATATCATCACGTTCTGATCTTGTCCAAAACCAAGTCATTATTTCCTTCCTAATTGCATAGAAGGTTCCAGATTCATTTCTTGGCACTTTCTTCTTTCCTCTGAGAAGCTGTCTTGGATCAAAAGGCTGATCCAGTCCCATTTCTAGCAAATATCTTTAAATGAGCCTTGGTTTCAACTTTACTTTTTGATTAAAAAAAGCAATGGGAGGCAGAAGGAGGCTATCAAGAATTTGGAAAAATAGACATTAATTAATCATTTCTCATGGTCTTAACCTTACTGCCTTAAATAAAATGTGACATTGAGCAGAATTTTGGAAAACGATTAAATTTGGACATAATTAGGAAACCGTTTTTCTGCAGTTCTTAAAAAGAGTTAAAGTCTGAAATTCGACCCAGTTTTAAGACTATTTTCTTTTAAAAAAAGATTTTTTTTTATCACATCAGTTCTAATTGCAGGGCCATTAAAAAGCATCTTCCTAAATAAGGCTGAATTGAAGAACTGTCCACAGTTCTGCAGTACCTTAAACTTTAAGACAAAATGATCCTGCAGGTTAAGGTGAGGTGGAATTTTAATTTGCCACGTTTGGGGAAGACGCTGAGTGTAGGCAAGGTTCTCCACCAAATAGAGGAAGGGAATTTGGGGGACAAGTCAACTCTTATGTCATTAAATGGATCAGAACAGTTACTCAAAAAAGAACAGCTTATATATATATAGTGCCTTTCGTGTGAAAAGAAATATCTCAAATTGGTTTAAAAAAATGAGATTAATTAGAAATCAATTGTTGGTTACCTGATCAAGAAGGTAATAGAGGGATATAGGAGAGGTGAATAGGAGGGTTGTGGGCTGGTGTGAAGCATAGACACCAGGACTGACTGGTTGGGCTGAATGGCCTGTTTCCGTGCTGTATCATTCTATGTAATTCTGCGAAATTGAGTAAATGCTGTTTTGTAGGCAAAAGCAGCAACTAATTTGCACTCGGCATTGTGCTACGACCAACAATGAGATGAATAGCCAACTCATTTGAATTATTGGAATTAATTTGAATAAGGAAGGAATATAAAACAGTGCAGCCGGGGAAAAAAAAACCTGTGAAGTAGGGGATGAGTCCCTTGATGTCTACCTGAATCATGAGGCAGACAAAATTAATGACTCAATCAGAACAGGGATGATCTGAAAATAAATAATGAAACATCTTTAATACAGAATGTTATGAATAATTCTTGCACTTGATACCTCACCTTTATTTTGTCAGAGGACGTTTCAAAGCGCAGAGTATTATGTGGGCGGACATGGCAACCAATTTGCACACAGGAGCATTCTGCAAACAACCATGAAGTGAATGACTATTTCTTTCTGGGGGATTATTGACCAGAAGAAACTCCCTTCACTTTTAAACACTACCATGGGATTTTCAAAGTTCATCTGAACCGGCAGATGAGTGCACTGAAACAGAATGTTATATAATTTATAATAATAATCCTTGCATTTGATATAATACTTTTCACATCTTCTCGACGTCCCAAAGCGCTTCACAGAATATACTTTAAAGTGAATTGACAATATATTTGTGGGCGAAACGCAGCAGCCAATGTAAGTACGTATGCAAATACAAAACAAATCTGCACCTGCAGTATTCCAGAAACCACAATAAGATGAATTACCCAAGTAATATAGTTTGGGGCACGACATGTCCCGGGGACATGAAAGATGCTATCCCCCATAGAAGGATTATTAAGATTATTATTATTGCTTATATTTGTGAGGAGACTGCTAGTTATTAAGAAATAAAGAGAGGTAAGTCACAGGAGAAAATATATTCAGTGTTTGGAATTTGGAAGGAAGTCTTTTTTTCAGACATCTGTGTGTATCATTACGTTCTCCACCATCCCGGCAGTCAAGCAATTGCCAGGATGGTGGAAGGCAAACCTGATGGATTTTGGTCTTCTTTCACCGAGCAAATTATTTTGTTCCAATAGGAATTTGTAATGAATTTTGGGGGTAGATTTGACTTAGGGCCGGACTCATTACATTTGGTAGAAGGATGGTAAAAAGGTACTTCAAAAATTGAAGAGAGTAAAGAGAAAACGGAAGGAACCACTGGACCAGAGGGTGTTACTGACCCATTCTGTGTCAATGTCGCATTGTCAGTGGAGGAATCTCCAAGTTAGAGGGGAAATATAATTTTTTTGAAGACATTTTCGCAAAATCAAGAGAAGTGGGGATTGTGGAGGAAATCCAAATTGCGGTGATAAAACCCAGCATTGAACGAATCCTCGGTGAGAGCAAAATTGTTAAAATTCTTCTCAACTGTGAGAACTGGAGCTTGAAAGGACACACACGCAAACTACACGCTCGTGTTCGTTTGCCAAATGCCAATCATGCGTGCCTCAGTTGTTGATAATAAATAACAAGCGCACATATTTCTATTCTTTCTGTTGCTTAATTACTTTTCCACTTCCAGCAAACCCTCTCCGCTCACGTCTGATAATGAGATAACTCATCCTTGGTTGTATTGTCCCCGTTAATAGTCCCTGCAAATTCCCCTTTTTTCCACGTAGATTAGGGGAACATTTTACCATCTGGTGAATGAAGATTCTGAAGGCTGGGGACACTGGATATTCGTTGCATTTAGGGGGCAATGTTTCGACTGAATTTACAACTTAGATTTTTTTTTAATAAGGCAACGCATTTGATATAAGCTCTCTACCAAAAGCCCCACAACTAAATTATTTGGTTTAAATGGTATTGGCGCTGAACAAAGCATTTGAAAAAAAAAAGCAAGCAAGGTTTGTGAAAGATAAGGACAGTCCAGAGGTGGAAGTCATTCATGGCTGAAGGCCTTCAATTATTTTTCTCATCAGTTTTCACAATGGATAACCTTAAACCAAATGTCTTGCCGTTCCAACAAAGTATCTGACAAAAACAGACGAGTTTGACAGAAGTTATTAAGAGTTTGTTGCACTTTAAAGCTGGCAAAGCGCAAGGACGTTCCTGTCAAGACTAATCTGGAAAATGTTTCAAGGCCACAGTTGGAAAATGTGAGATATTCTATCAGATTCTTGGCAGAGGGTTAGGTGCACACTTTTCAAAATTAAGAGCCACATGTTGGATTTGTGGTCCTTCAGATAATAATAATAATAATAATAATAATGAGATGTTAACCAAGATCCCTCCTCTCTGTTCAGGTAGATGTTAAAGATTACCATAGCATTATTTAAAAAGAAGTGCCCTGGCCAACAACCCACTCGATAAAATTGGTCATTCATTTCATGGCTGTTTGGAGGACTTCACTGTGTCACATTCCACATCTACTGCACGCATTGGCTGCTACATTCACCTATAACAGTACTGCACTACAGTAAATCCTGTGGAGATTTTGAGATATCCTCCAGAATCCTCAAATTAAATACAACATCAACCGCAGGGATCAAAAGGGAGACACGATAGTCTACAGATATTTTCAATACAAAGCAACACACAATTATCACATTCATTTGAATATGAAATTTGGGGTGATGCGATCAATAAATTGTTACAAATCTTAAAAGGACATAATTCTCTAAACTTGTTCAATAATTTGGTATTATTGCCATTCATTCTGGAAGAGTAAAAGATGAATAACTGCAAAAGTAATTTATGTAACGTAAGGCTTCTGAGTGCTGAACAAATCAAGAAAATATCTATTGTACCAAGAAGTTGCCTTTGTAAAGAAAAGTCTTCCAGCCTCTATGAAGTCTTTGCGTAACTCCAAAACTCAAAAGACAGCCAAAATAGATCATTAAAGTTTGGCTTCAACTGCAATATCTGGCATTGACTACTACTGGTGATAATTATAACAGGAGATTTGCAATATCTTTTGAAATAATAATAATAAGAAGAATCCTTGCATTTGATATAGCGCTTTTCATGTCTTCTCGATGTCTCAAAGCGCTTTGCAGAACAGACCGTAAAGTGAATTGACCGTATATTTGTGGGCGAAACGCGGCAGCCAATTGCGCACAGCAGCGCCCCCACAAACAGTCGCGGATTGAAAATGACCAATTTATTATTGTTTTTGCTTTTTGGAGGGATTATTATTAGGCTCTGTGTGGAGTAAGGAAACTTGCCCAAGGTTTCGCCCTCTGCCTGGAATTGAACCCAGGTGTCTCGCTTGCGAGGCGAGCGCTTCTGACCGAGTGCTTGTGGAAGAAGCTTCGGTACCTCAACTTGACTGCAGTTTCATTGTGCACACGGGTGCGGCCTCTTTGAAGTATCTTCAAAATTCTGTGTTTGTTTCGTACCGACACCTTTCTGACTTTTCCGCAGTTGGAACCTTTGCAACTCTTGAGTTTTATTCATTTGCGCGAAACAATACGGCAACTCCAAAGCAAATCCTGTTCTTTGTTCCTTGCTTTTGTCAGTCCGGCTCAGTTTAGACAGAAGATTATGATGACTTTGGAACTTTTGCGTTCATAGTCCAGGATGACAGGGCAGTACTGGGGAGCTCTGCTCTTTCGTCAGAGGTGACAACATATCAATCCTTCAGATCAACGCATTAAACCAAGTTCCGTTTGCCTGTTCAGGTGGACCATAAAGATCCCATGACGCTATCTTAAAAGAAAAGGGAGTTTTTCCTAGTGCCCTGGCCAACAATCCCCAAGTAAAATTGATAATTCACTTCATGGCTGTACCTTGTACTTTGCTGTGTGGGAATTGGTTGCAATATTCACCTACGAATACACGGACGCTATAGTTTATAGCAAATCTTGTGAAGGGCTTTGACGTAATGTAATAAGGCGCGCTATCAAGTGCTAGGATTATTAGTATTGTATTTACAGAG
This sequence comes from Callorhinchus milii, assembly GCF_018977255.1. Classification (NCBI taxonomy): domain Eukaryota; kingdom Metazoa; phylum Chordata; class Chondrichthyes; order Chimaeriformes; family Callorhinchidae; genus Callorhinchus; species Callorhinchus milii. The sequence goes on along the minus strand of NW_024704746.1, from coordinate 65,830,922 downwards.
TGTCTCCTGTCCACATTACGCACGACAATCAAGTATTCTTATATCAAGGACAAGTCACCCAAGATTCTTCATGAGCCAAACTGACCCAACAAAGTAGAGGGAAAATGTGGTTGCTCAATGTGCTGATTGTCTTTCTTTTCAGGTGCTGATAGATATAGATGTTCTCATCTGGGATTCATGTTTTGTTTAGGTGTAAATATCTAACTTTTGCTGCAGTATCACTACAGTCGCTAAATCCGTATCTTTGAATTATGTAAAAATGTGCATCCTATCTGTAATTATATAATATGCGGAAGAGGCCATCAGTGATGTCTGGGATCTGACCTTATCAATTACCAATGCTAAATAGCCAGAGGTCTTAAGAAAAACCTGTATCTCTAATCTCAGTTGTCAAGAATTTAGCATTGAATGTTTAAAAGCAGGTCAAGCACAAGCACTTGCTAATAGCCCACACCCGAGGGAAGGAAGAAGCTTTGAGAAAGATATGACTTTTCTGATGCACAGAGAAAACTTTATTAGTTCACTTGGCTGAGCCTCTTGAGCAGTCACCGGATTGATTATTAATAAAACATTATTCGTGCCATGTTTTTATATTGTATATAATAACAGTCACTATCCTTTAGTGAAACTCATTGTGTGAAGCACCTTGAGACATTTCAACTCGATAAGGCATTATCCAATGCAAGCATTATTTTAATTGCTGTGTATTTATTCTGGTAATATTTCCTAATTATTGCAATTGATATTTTAATTTGTGTGACTCACTATTTAAAAATGGTTACTGATATGGAGGCACTGTGAAAAGGAGACTGGCGATTGTGTTGGAGGAGGTCAACAATAATTGTGGTGAAGTTAATTTCTGTATTATCTGCGAAGCACTAATTTGGCCAATTTTACTCCCTCAAATTGGAAAGTAAAAGCTTGTAATGTCTGACTTAATGGAAATGAGACAGAGGAGGTGTATGTCTCAGCGATATTCTAACAAACAAGTATATACTATAGTATATGGCATAGAACCATAGAAACACAAAACTTAGTTGAAGATCTTTCATCCCATTGTATTATCATTGTTTGCTCCTAGTAACGACTTTATTTCCTATTTCCTGTACTCCCATTAGAGACATAGAACTATAGAAATTTGCTGCCCAGGAGTCTATTTAACCCATCTATCTGAAAGAACTAAGCATTTAGTCCTATTCGCCTGCCTCCGCCTCCTCCACCACTTTTACACGTCAGCTTTTCAAATGTTACAAAAGGAAACCATCGTATTCACCAATTTTTACATTTGTTTTGCAAGACAAAATCCTCTCTTTCCACGTACTAAGACAGTCTATTTTTTTTTACTGCAGCACAGAGAATTCTTGGGACGTGGAATGTCCTGACAAGTAAGGTGCTGGAGGCGGAATCCATTGCGAGTTTCAAGAAGGAATGGGACGACGACGCCAACAACAACAACATTACATTTGTATAACGCTTTTCACGCCGGGAGGACGTCCCAAGGTGCTGGACAGTCAGTGTTTCGGACATGTACATGGAAGAATAAGAGGTGTGGGGCGAGGGCGGGACAGTGTGATTGAACGGACGCCTTACTCTGAGATCAGGTGCGGACCTGATGGACCGAATGACCTCCTTGTTTGCTGTAAATTTCTATGATTCTATCACCCCTGTGCGTGTGTGTATGCATAAAACAATGTCTTCTCACCACGCCCATTTATCCTTTGGGCTAATGCTGCGTTATATTAAATCAGTGGCACTTAGAATGCTAACAATTTATATTTATATTCCTAATCAAGAGATAGTTTCTATATCAAATGCAAGGATTATTATTATAGTTTCTCTCGAGCTCCCCTCTTGGGAGCGTTAGCAAACCTTGGTGGTGGTGCACTCACTCCAATGGATTCAGGCTTCACGTTCGGGGGCAGGGTTGCCAGAAATTAAAAATACGTTTGTAGCCCAAAGTCTACGAGCCCAAGAGTTGCCCAATATTACGCTTGACCTACAACGGGTGACAGAGTGGCTGATTTAGGTTAGGATACGAAAACATCTTCAAAGGTGGGGGGGGTGTGGCGGGGAGGATGGGACATGTTTGGCGGGTTTAAATTTAAAATTTGAAAATTAGGCTCCCGCCCCAAACCGTTTTATCACACACAAGGCCGACTAAAAAACACTTGCGGTGCGAACCACACCCAAAACTGGTTGTGATTCAAACATACCGAGAGTATGAAAACACTGTGTGTACTACTAATATTTTTAATATATTTGTAACATTAAAATACTTGTAACATTAAACAGTTAATATTAAATATATTTACTGTGGAAGCGACTGTGCTATTTGTAGATTTTTTTAAAAAATATATATTTTAATGTGTATCTGTAACCTAAATATATTCAATATTCAACTATTCAATATTAAAGAGTTTAATATTATAATAATAATAATCCTTGCATTTGATATAGCGCTTTTCACGTCGGGAGGACGTCCCAAAGCGCTTCACAGAATATACTGTAAAGTGAATTGACTGTATATTTTGTGGGCGAACGCGGCAGCCAATTGCGCACAGCAATGTCCCACAAACAGTCGTAGATTGAAAATGACCAATTTATTATTGTTTTGGTTTTTGGAGGGATTATTATTAGGCGTGTGGAGTAAGGAAACTTGCCCAAGGTTTCGCCCTCTGCCTGGAATTGAACTCAGGTCTCTCACTTGCAAAGCGAGTGCTCTAACCACTGAGCTACAGGACTCCACGAATATTGAATATTAAAGTGTTTAACATTAAACCATTCAACATCGAATAGCAAAATATTGGATATCTAATGCTAATAATAATATTAACATATATATATTTTTCTTTTTAACAAAAATCCACAAACAGCCCAGCCACTCCGCTTCCCGCGCAGCCGATCCCCCGCGAGACGTCCTCCTGACGTGGCACGCCACAGCGATCACGAACTGGTGAACTGGCAAATAAGTTGCAGTGATAATGACTTTAATGAATCCTCGTATTATTATTATTATTATCATTATTATTATCATTATTATTATTATTATCATTATTATTATCATTATTATTATTATTATCATTATCATTATCATTATTATTATCATTATTATCATTATTATTATCATTATTATTATTATTATTATTATTATCATTATTATCATTATTATCATTATTATCATTATTATTATCATTATTATTATCATCATTATTATTATTATTATTATCATTATTATCATTATTATCATTATCATTATTATCATTATTATTATCATTATTATCATTATCATTATTATCATTATTATCATTATCATTATTATTATCATTATTATCATTATCATTATCATTATTATCATTATTATCATTATTATTATTATTATCATTATTATCATTATCATTATTATTATCATTATTATCATTATCATTATTATCATTATCATTATCATTATCATTATCATTATCATTATTATTATTATCATTATTATTATTATCATTATTATTATGATGATGATGACGATGATGATGGAAAGGGGGGCGGGGCCTCGGCGCGGGGGGGAGGAGGAGGAGGAGGGGGAGGAGTCGGTATCCTAGCAACGCGCGGCGCGCGCTGATTGGTCGGCGGCCGCGAATTCAAACGGAGTCTGGCGGTTGGTGTCGTGTGAGAGAGAGAGCGCGCGCGCGCGATAGAGAGAGAGAGAGACTCCCGTCCCTTCCCATCAGAGATGCCGCGGGCCGCCATGAGCCAACCGTCAGCACCGCCGCCACCACCGGCCAAGGAGAACCGCAGGCCCCCGAGAAGGAAATCCTCCGCTTGTCCCAACACTCCCGAGAACCCGAACGACAGCAACAACAACAACAGCAGCAGCCGCCGGTGAGTCCAGGCCCCGAGTCGGGCAGCGAAGGGGGGGGAGAGAGAGGGAGGGAGAGAGGTCTGGTTGGTTGGTTGGTTGGTTGGAAAGAAAGGCTCGGGTTTCACTTGACACCCACCCACCCCAAGGCCTGGTTTAGCAGCAGCAGCAAAATGTCATTAACCTCTCCTCTCTTGTCTCTAACCCCCTCCCCTTCCCCCCCCCCCACACCCCACCTTGGATCAAGAGCATCAGATAATAGTGATGATAATAATGATAATTAATAATAACAATAACACTGATAACCCTTTGTATTTGACGCAGCGCCTTGTCACGTCTTCGAGACGCCTCGGAGCGCTTCGCGGGATGTGTGGATGTGTTCCTTTGAAGTGCAAAATAAAGCGTAATTGACATCGCGAGTTCGTCCTCCGCCTCGGTGCGAAGGTCGTCCACGCCCCCCGCCGCGCAAAATGTACAGTCCGTTCACTTCCCGCTATGTCCGCTGGAGCGCTTTGCGCCGTCTTGGACGCCGGGATAAGGCGCCCTACTCGAATGCAAGGCTTTATCATCACCATATTCTGCCAAGAGCTTTCAGACCGCTCGGCGATGCGATTAAAGCGCTCCATCGTACGCAAGGATTATCATTATTCGGTGCATCTTGTGGCTTTGTTCACAGAATATGCAGTCAATCCACTTTACAACATGTTCTGTGAAACTCCTTGAGAGGTCTCAGTGATGTGATAAGGCGCTATATCAAATGCAGGGATTGTTATAAATGCGGGGAAGGGGGAAGACTGCGTTGCATGGACAAGCATTTTATTTATCGTCCAATGTGTCATTGGGGAAAAAAAACCTTTTTCATCCTCAAACACTTGGACGGGAGATTTATCACAAGAAAGATTTTACATTTATATACAGATGGCTCCTGTCAAGCGAAGCTTCAAAGTGCTTTATGGGTCTGGGACTGGACTAGGAGTGCTTCTTAGTTTAAAATAAAATTCTGTGAAGAGGGTTGAGAGGCTTCAACGACATAAAGTGCTAAATGAAACGCAAGGATTACTATATTTTGATAAAACACAATATTAGCCCCTTTATTGCTATGAGATAATCTTGTGACTTTTAATACAGGATATCTCATGCTCATCTTTAGCTCCATCTTCGGCAGGGTATACGATACTTCATCAAATTAATTTAGCTGAAGACCGAAAGATGCCCAAACACTACATTTTTATGGCATTCTTAAGCTAAATGAGCACTAACAATTTCCTTCAATTACTCTGGAACTCTGCCTCTGGATCAGAAAGTTCTGTAGTTGAAGTCCCTTTGCGACTCGGAACTGATTGTGTTGCTGGTGGCGCACTGAATTCTTGGTGCTGGTGTCCTTTGGATGAAACATTCAAAACAAGACTCCTCCGTCTGCATTTCACATGGATGCTAAAAATCCGTGACACTGTTTGAAAAGAGAATTGAATTACTATGTATCCTGGTCAACAATCATCCAGATAAATCGGTCATTCACTTCATGGCTTTTTGTAGAATTTTGTTATGTGCATATAATGGTGATCACAAGTCAGCTCCTAGTTTCTCTTGGATGTTGGCACAGGTGGTCTGACAGCAAGCAGTTCTCTATATCGTCCTATCAATTGGAGATGCATAGTACAGAGAAACTCCTGAAGAAGAAATTTTCATAAACCCCTACTCTCCAAATAACTTAATTCTATTAATTGCTCTAAAGTTTGCCTCTTTTTATTTTAACTTGTTGATGTTTTGCCAGCAAATTTTGCAATAATTTGCATTCATCCTTCACATAGGCTAATGTCTTGGAGTGCTTCACAGGGACAGGGTTAGACCTTGAGCAAGGGAGAGGGAGGTGGCCATAAGCGTATTCAAAGAGGTAGAATTTGAGGAGGTACTTCGAGAAAGAAAGGAGGAGAGACGGAAGGAAGTTCCAAAGGTTAGGGATGTAGGAACTGAAACCTCTGCCACTGATGGGTGATGTGGGGAGGGTAGAGGATGTGCAGCAAATCGAGTTGGCTGAGCGGGCAGGCGGAAGAGTAGGGTAGGAGATCAGAGAGATCATGGAGTGAATGAGTGCATTGGAAAAGTCTAAGATAGATATGCCAAAGGGTTGATTGAGTCTTTCAGCAGCATTTTCAGTGAGCTTGAGGTGGAGCTATGTGGCAGACAGTGTACCTGGAATTGAGTAATTATGTAGAATAATCGAGTAACATTAATATTCAGTAATAAATACTTTAACTAAAGTCAGCATCTCTTGGTGCCATAATAACCTTTTGGATCCGATTCCTACAAATTTGGGCAGAAATCAAGTGCCATGTAGTATTGGTAAGCGAGCAATTTCTGTGACAAATAGCCTTAAGACTTTTTATTAAGAATAAAAGTTCCAGATAGGAAGGGTTCTGGCCCACTCTGTCACTAATCTGCCTCCAGACAGAGGCAACTTCATGTCTCTGCCAAGACCCCTCACATGTGTGGTTGGTGATGATTAACCTGGTGAACAGCATTGGACTTGACCACTAAAATACCAAGGTGGCTGGCATGGTATAAGTTGTCTCATAAAGGTCCTTCCACCATGCCGGAGGCAACTGCCAATTGAATAGCTGATGAAGAAACTCGGAGGCTTGGAATGACAGTTGCTGGAAGACATTGGGGCTATCTGAACATATATCCTGAGTTTGGTATTTGTCCTGAAATGAAGAGAAGTAAGCAGTTGCTGCTGAAGCTCCACTCTTCCAACTGGTTGAACCACTGCTCAACAGCAACAACTTGCATTTATATAGCGCTCTTCACGCGGGGCTGTGTCTCAGAGCGCTCAATAGCTAGGCATGTATGTCTGCCCTGTGGGGAAGATGATGGTAGTGATAGTCTTGTGTATTTAGGCACAGCACACTGCTCATCAAGCATCTTGAAGAAGAAGATGTTGGCACACGGTAAGCAGGGTCTCCTTGAAGCTGAGGTGCCTCAAACGCAGTGCATTACAGCCAAATGTTTGAATCAAATCAACTCTCTGTTATGGTCCCAGTAGTCCGGTTTCTAAGCCCTGCCGTGCACTAAGGGATGGCTGGTGCCAGACCAGCCCGCCTGGGTCATCGGAAGGATATGCAGGAGCAGACTGCTCACTGGGAACATGGATTCTTCCCCCTTGGCTCCTGGTAAATCTGCAAGCTAAAGTCCTAACAGGTAGGGGGAGTGATGGGCACAACACGCATCAGGAAGTTTGCCAGGCAACGCTCTGAATGGCAAGCAGTGTGTTTTTTGGTGTAGGGAGTCCCCAAGCCTTGGCATTGTCAACTTGTGTCCAATACGCTGGAAGACCCCGGAAAAGGGAAATTGCCATAGATTTGTGGAACTCAGTCTGGTCTGGAGCTCTTTATCACAGGATGTGGTTTTCTCTTTTTATGACGAAACAAAAAAAAATGTTGAGAGGCTCGATTGTTATATTACAGCACCACTAGAGGACACCAGACTCTTGCTGAATTAGAGCCCATCAAATTAACTAATTCAGCCAACTCGCACTCTACAAGCCGTGCTTACACAAATACAATACTTAAGAGCGTGTTATATTCTCCTGTTGTTATAAATGACAAATATTACTGATTTGTTTTCATATCCATTAAGATCGAAAGCCAGTGCAGCCAAATGTTCTCCTTCTGCTGCAACTGTCTGTAATTCTATGGTATTTAGTTTGGATAGTCTCAGGTGGCCGTGGAAAACATTCTAGAAAACAGCAGTATAACCAAACAACCTTTTACATCAATCTGCACCTCCCCCAATTTCTTGAACATTCAACAAGGGGACAGTGGATGTTCTCGGGATAATGGGGTGGGGGGAGAAATACTCACTTTTTTAAGGTTTTTTTTTCTCTGGAGTCTAACAAATGTAAGTATTGTTGGTATTTGATGCTACGTCAGATCGACAGCAATAGCAGACCGTTTCAAATGCAGTACTGATTCCCAAATATTTTGACAAGTCAGATGTCAGGTGTTAGCCCAGTTCAGTTAGTAGGGTGAACCATGTCCTTTGCACGGCACACTTCTTGCAACTTGTTCATTTTTAATCAAAAGTAAAACAGGTGAAACATTTTTTTAATAAAATATTCTATAAACTTAAAATGCTGTTCTACTTTAAGACAGTTTGTGACGAGATTAAATTGTGCTTCAGTAAAATGTACACTCTCGAGTGTAGCGGGGTCTGAGAGAGATGATGCAAGTAACGTAACCATTTATCAGTCAGATCTAAATAATTGCATCCCTATGGTTTAATACCCTCAACAAATGGGATTGTTTTCCAGGTTGTCCTTGGATGAGATATTCCTCAAGGTTTTTCTGAGTCATGGAATCATTAAATGACCTGACTGTAAGGTGTGTGGACATTTTCAGCTGACATTTACATTGTGTAGATAAAAAATTCTTACAAAATTTGATTGCATTTAATGATTCCTCACTTACTATAGTTAACTAGTTAAAATTATTCAACAGAAAAGATACTGTGGATCAATACTGCTCTAATAAACTACACCATAAATTTCCAATAGTATTTTCCACCTGTGGCAAGTGAGTTGCTCACAGGCATCTAAATGTGACAGACACCAACGGCATAGGGAGGGACATTATTGTTAGAATAAAATGCCTGATGATGCCATGTATGTTGTGACATCATTTACCCTGTGTTGGTTGTCAACCACCACATCCACAATAACAAACTTCAGCCAATATTGTATCCCATTGGGAATCTTCACCTTGCCTTTAGAGACAGCAGGGACTAGTGCTCATTCTCTCATCAACATGCTTTTTTTCTGGTTGTCAGTTTTCTGATCTCTTAGCCTAGCATTGCTGTATTAACCTTACCCTAAACAGTGGGCAAATTCTACAGCAAGAAAACAATTCTCATTTGAGACTTTGGGAACAGTTGTTCATACTTCATGTACACATACCTCTGTATTGCTATGGATTTCACCTGAAATGAACCGGATCCACAGCAGTACAGAGGTAATTGAACTGGGAACCTTGGAATATGAACCTAACATAAATGGTATGTGGAAGACCAGGATGTTGCGCGAAAGGGGTAATTGAGAGACAAGGTGGGACTTACCTGACATTTCTCGATCCTTTTTGTGTTGAGTTATTGGTACTAGAAATAGCAAATAGTGCTCATCAAAGATGGATCAGGAAGAAGCAACTGACAAAGTGTTATGATTTTTGACAGTTGTCATAACAAGTAATGTTAGGGTGGATTGGGACATCCTCCCGACATGAAAGGAGCTACACAAATGCAATATTGTATTGTAAGTAGAACACCAAGAATGAATCTAAGGGGAAATAATGATGCGTTGTAAAGTGTTGCTCAGACATGTGTCATTCTCTTTGAAAGTTGAGAAAGGATTCAAATAGTGACAACAGTAATTCCATGATGGAATGTGAAAATATTTGAATGTATTGGGGGGGGTGGAGGGCGAACTTCAGCTCACCTATTATCACTTTTCTCTTCTCATTCCCTCTGTTGCCTTTTTGGCAGTAACTACCTGAACCTGGACTTTGAATCCCCCCCCAAAAAAGGTTCTGACTCCAAGACAAGATTACAACCAACTTATCCAGAACTAGAGAGGGCATACGAACACCGAGCGCCCCTATATTGTAGTATACAACATTATTAAACCCATAAGGGGTTTCTCATGAGTTTCAATATTCTGCTGACTAAATTGAGTCCTGAAGGATCACTTAGATTCTGGTAACTGTTGAGCAAGCTCCGTTACCTGCTAAGGGCAGATTATTTAGATGATATATTCTTGATGTGCTGTTGGACCAACAGGGATTATTTTTGTAAACCTATTTTACTTTTATGAGCACTTGTTTTTCTAGTGGCCAATGCAGAAACCATTATCCTGCTTAAGAAAATCTAAACCAGAGTTCCGCATATTAGAATAAATTAATAACCCTTGCATTTGATATAGTGCGTTATCACACCGTTGAGACATCTTGAAGAACTTAACAGAATATACTGCAAATGTGGTGGCTAGCTTCTGTGAGCAAACACAGTAATTTCCCTGGCTGATCAAAATCTCAATGGTTTTTGTATTTTTTTAAAAATTGCAAATATATCTTGGACTAAACTTTAATAATCATAAAGATGGGTTCTAAATTTCTTTTGTTATATTTTAGTCTTCAGTACCAAATGATGAAATTTATTTGCTAATCAAACTTCATGATTAACCTTTTTGAATAGATTGCCAGTGTTAGAGCTAATAGTTCTTCCCATTTTATTTTGGTCGATCCCTTCAAAGTTAGTGTTTTAAGTTCAAAACATTGGTTTGTGATTTTTAATTTCCTTTCTCTCAATGCTATAAGACAATGCTCCCCAACAGCTTTTGAAAATTATAAAATCTTTAGACCTTAACCCTTTACCCCCCTAAAAACAACTTTCGTCACCCCCATCCTGAAAAAAACCTTCCCTGGACCCATCCCTACTCTCCAGCTACCGCCCCATCTCTAACCTCCCATTCCTTTCCAAGGTCCTGGAATGAGTCGTCGCGTCCCAGCTCCGCTCCTTTCTCTCTCGCCATTCCCTGTTTGAACCCCTCCAATCCAGCTTCCGCGCTACCCACAGTACGGAAACAGCCCTGGTCAAAGTCACTGACATTCTGAACATCTGTGATCAGGGCTCCCTCTGCCTCCTTGTCCTCCTCGACCTCTCTTCCGCCTTCGACACTGTCGACCACTCCATCCTCATACACCTCTCCTCCTTACTTAATCTTTGCGGACCTGCCCTTGCCTGGTTTGATTCCTATCTCTCTCACCGTCTCCACTTTGTTGTCTCTAACGGTTTCTTCTCCAGCCCCCGCACTGTCACGTCTGGGTCCCCCAGGGCTCTGTCCTTGGCCCTCTCCTCTTTAATATCTATATGTTCCCCCTTGGTGACATCATCCACAGACATGGGGTCAACTTCCACATGTGTGCGGATGACACCCAACTTTATCTTTCTGCCTCCACCCTCAACTCCAGGACCGCTGCTGTCCTGTCGGACATTAAGTCCGGGATGAGGGCAAATTTCCTACAGTTGAATGTGAACAAGACTGAGGCCCTCCTGATTGGCGCGTACCAGCGCCTCTGGACCTCAGGCTCTGGCAGCATCAGCCTCCATGGTTGCACACTTCAACTCACCAAACCAGTCAGGAACCTCGGTGTCTTGTTCGACCCTCAACTGTCTTTTCTCCCCCACATTCAAGCCATGACCCGCTCTGCCTTCTCTCACCTCTATAACATCGCCCGACTCCGCCACTACCTCACCCCTCAGGCCACTGAAACTCTTGTTGATGCCTTCATCACCTCCAGGCTTGACTATGCAAACGCCCTGCTTGTCGGCCTTCCCAACTCCTCCCTCCACAGGTGCAGATAATCCAGAACTCTGTAACCCGTGTCCTCTCCTGCACCAAACTCAGTGACCCCATCTCCTCCATTCTCGCCCGACTCCATTGGCTCCCTATCCTTCAGAGGATCCAGTTCAAAATCCTGGACCTCACGTACAAAGCCTTCAATGGTCTCATCCCACACTATTTCTGTGACCTCCTAACCCCTACCAATCCGCCCGCTCCCTCCGCTCAGCCGGTCTGGCCTGCTCTACGTAGCCCGCGCCACCCACCCCACCATTGGTGGGAGAGCCTTCAGCCACTCTGCCCCCAACCTCTGGAACTCCATCTCCCAATCACTCCACCTCAACCCCTCCTTAGCCTCCTTCAAGTCCCGCCTCAAAACCCTCCTCTTCGACTATGCCATTGGTCACCCCTCTTCACCCCTGACCCCAGCTTGGGTGTGAAATGCTGTACACTGACCAGCGCCTTGGGACGTCCTCCCGACGTGAAAGGCGCTATACAAATGTAATCTTGTTTATGTTAAAAGGTAGTAACCTATCTTTCTAAATTCAATTAACAAGAAGACTAGTGGATACAACTAGATTAATGGACTGATAGATTTCTGCAGTTCTGGTACAAAGAACAAGAGAACAGTCGGTCATGATGCCAATTTTAAATTTTAAATATTGGTATGTTTCTTGCCAATTTGTGGTGCTGTCAATCTATCCTTGTATGTCAATTTCCTTATCGCTCTAGATGGAGGACTGAGTTCAGAAAGACCACCCTCAGTCTGAAAAATTGTACATAGGCTAACGTGTCTTTAGGTCACTCGCCATATTGCTTTTTTAGTAGTTAAGAGTGAGGACGCCAAAAACGCAATATGGGTTTCATTAGCTGGTGAGTACCAGAACATAGTTTAGAATGTGAATTGTAATGACCTAGATTTGTGTTTTGAATTCTGCATTTTTCATTCTTGTTTGGCTTATATCCTCCAGCTATTGTTGTACTGTTGTAAGACCATTGGGATCATCTCACATTGTCAAATATTTAGATGAGGCTAAATTAGGTATTTGACTCTCAACTTTCTGTCTTTAGACCTACTTTGCGACGTGGAAGTTCCTTCACGTTTCTAACCCCTGGACCATGGGATTTTCCTTTGGTAAGTTCATTATATTGTTGTGGGTTTGAGCTGCTTCTACCAGCATTGATAAAGTTTGTTCTGTGTTAACCATTGTTGTGTGTAAATCGGCTGCCAGGTTAGCCCATAAAAAACACAGTTACACCAATTCACAGCCCATCTTATACATCTCAATGATGTATATCAAATGCTAGGATTAACTATTTGATCTAGAATTTTGTAGATTTCACAGTTTGCTTTATTAGGTAAATTGCTACGTCAGAATTTTGGTTTTGAAGTGCACATTTCCTTTCTTGTACTTCATTCTTAGGAAATCTTTCAAACATAGATTAGATAGCTTTCTTTTAGGAAATAATGTTATGGGAAATAGTACATAGGTGGTTTGGGACATATGTGCATGCGACCGCCAGGAAGGTGGAAGGCTAACGAGATAGACCTTGTTTTTTTTTCAGCTAGCATTTCTTATGTTCTTATAAAATCAAGTAAGCTGCCATTATGACATTATTGTATTTGACTTTCAGAATCTTCTTTAAAGCTATAAAAAGTATAAGGAAGTAGAGAATATCTCCAAATGAAAGGTGATGCATGACTTTTGTCATTCCATATCCTGGTTGCTTCACATCGATGTACGACCAATGCTTGTCAAGAGTGTACACGTGTTTTATAATGCACTATTTATCTCTGAATAGATTACACTGCTTGTCACTGTTATATTTAACAATTCTTACCAGTTTATTTTAGTCAATTCCTTTATCTCTTCCAAGTTGGCTTTATTGAAGTCTAGTTTAAAACTTGAGCTATGACCTTACTTTTTCTATAGCCTGATTTTCATTTTGATCATATTATGATCATTGTTCCCAATATGTGCCCTCGCCACTGGATTGCTAGCTATTTCTGGTTCATTACTCATAGTCATAACTAAATTGTGTATTGCCTGCTCCCTTGTTGGTATTAAAATCTGCTGTTTTACAAAACTTATTTAAAGCTTACCTGATTAACTGCTTTTTCTGCTTGTGCTGTTATTTCGCAATGAATATGCAAATTAAAATTTCCACTTTTCCTCCCTTAACCATTCTCTTTGTTCATCCAATTCTGACCAGATGTGACTCTCACTTCATTAGAGCTGTCAGCCACTTTGCCCCTCTAGGATTATCTTCCTAAATTCTTCCAACTCATCCTCTCCCTTTTATCTTTTAAAATTCATATTTAAAAACCTTTCTCTTATTTTCTAGGGTATCTGTGATATATATAGTTTAAACTACTTGCATCAATCCATTTATTTTCTGCCATGTTTCTTGCTGGTCTGCAGATAGCTCAGAATAATGTGCATTTTAACAACAATTATGAATTAATCATTGTGGGGTGGTGAGAGACACAGACAAAATGGTGGTGTTTTGCAACACTTCAAGGCAGTATAGGTTAAAAATCCAGGTGAGGAAAATGGAGGTGAATTCAAACCAAAGATTGGAAGAGAATTTTAATGTCACAAATCTATAATCAAAAGATTTCCTGCCATTTTGATCCATTATTGTAAGTCAACAAGTGGTTTGAACTGGCTAGTTGTACAACAGTTCTACAGGATGCATTTTACTCTTGATGGATGAAACAAAACACTGTGTTCCATATTTCAGACTATTTTGGCTACCTCCATTTCATTTCCTTTGGCTGTATTGTTTAGTACTGAAGTTTATGTAAATAACCCTGATATCCTGAGTTTCTGTGAGATCCCTGCAAATGTAGAAAAAAATAGCTTGGGGCTTGCCAGAAGTTTGAATGAGATAAACACATCTCTATCATATTGGAACACTGCAATCATTCAGCTTGCTGATAAGATAATATAATTTGGCAATAACTTGAACTTTTAGGAGGGAATCATGTGCAGTGAGCAGAAAAGTGATTTGTGATAAGCAGGCAGTATAGCTTGTTGTCCTTTCCCCTACAGTTATAAAGTTTTATCTGATTATATTTTGGGTCAGAAAAATGCAGCACAACTCGAATCCAACAAAAAGGCATTGTCTCTATTTTAGAATGTAAAGAATATCTGAGTAACAAACAATACTCTACTCTAAATAACCCACAACTACTTTAGTAGAATGTTGGAAAGGGCCATTGCTTCTCCAGGTACAGTCACCCTACCCATTAGGGCTTTGTCTTTTAGGATTAAAAAGAGCCAAGTGGGAACAATCCCAACCTCCCATCGGCTGGTCTGCTGGTGATTCAGGCTGTGCTTTCCAGTGTCTGGGAGTATTGAGAAACTTGTGACATGGACTACCAAGACAGTAGGAGGATTGATTTGATGCTGACTGAGCCCTAAATGCCATGCTTCTCTTCGTTCCCCATTTTTCCACCCCCCAATGTCCCAAGGAAGATAGTCGCTGGATTGTCATTAGATATCTGATGAGCTGTTCTTCTTGCAAAGTAAAACCAAGGATAAGAGGCACATTGTGTACTGTCCCATAGTTCATAGCTGTAACTCTCCATGTGAATGGATGAAGTTCCCTCTCCTGAGTTTGCTAGTACAGAAAAATACCAGCAGAAACGTTTCCCAAACAACTCTTTGTTTCTTTTAAAAAACTCCTAATCTCCACAGATCTCATCTTCTAATCTACTAGAGATGAAGCCTGGAGTCTCACTGTTCTACAATGACACCTCAACAGAGGGTAACAGTATTAAAATCCCAAATTCACAAATGAGGGCAACATAGGCCATATTGACTAACCTTAAAACTAAGTTTCCATTGTATGTTTCCATCCCTCTCAGCACCTTTATAACCACGTCTTCTGTTGCTTACCAAATACCTTCCCTAAATATGAATGTTACCTCTAAGATTATATCCATTCGTCACCCAACTTGCCTCACATTCCCATAGCAGAGTAGTTTATAATATTGTTTAAACATGAGGAGCAAGCATCACAGTTCAGTGGCGTTGCCACCCTTTTGGAAACTCTAAATTAGTTCATTGATCAAAATTCATTGAACATTTAATAATTTCCTCCACAGAAACAAGTGGAACACTGCATTTGTATATTTTTAAAAAGGATGTCCACTTTATATTTTAGAAAGTTTGGGACAGCCTGCACGACCCAGATAAGTGCTGACCCTATAGTCCAGCGCATTTCTGTCCTTATCTAACATTCACACATGTTTGTAAATTTCCCAACAGGATAGTGATCAGGAGCAGGAATCCTGACTGATGTGTAATGATTTATTTATGGGCCTACACACATGTATTAGGTATTGTCATGCATATGTTCCTAATGCTAATTGACTAATTTGGAATTAACACAACAAACTTAACAATGTGAAATTATTTTAATGCATGCAGTAGCATTTTGCAAAAGGCTATTAGTTTTTAATTAGACAAGAGACTCTTTCTCTCCCCTCCAAACTGCTCTGTGTTGCTGAAAGTATTAGCATAACTGAACTATTCTATGCAAGGAACTAGCATCATAATTGCCTTGGGATTAGTATTTTAATACAGAATATAAATGCGTATATCGCAGTAGAATATTACTGTTGGACTAAGTTTTCATTTTATCCAAACTAGAGAGTATTATAAAAGCTAAAGCAGTTTGAGATTGCACTTAATTTTGTAGAGGCCTCTGTGTAAGTGCAATATGCAGTTGTACCAACCAAAGGCGAGTGAGGTTTCAGGCATTTAGCTACATTTTGGCTTGTCTTGTATAAAAGGTAGTTTGGACTACTCGTATTATGTAAAGTACAAAATGGTGTCTGATCAGTAAATGGACAGTACCAACAGAACTACTAAAAGTGATAATACAAATACGTTAGATTTGTATTAAATAGCTCACATAGTGTTTGCATGACTGCACAGGATAAACAACTTAAATGTTTATTCTCCAGACCAGTATTGTCTTTGTGCAAACCAAATCCTATCTAGCGTAGTGTGTACCTCAACAGTCCCTTCTGACTGAAAAGCCTTTGTTTATTTAGTTGTTTGCTATTGCCCATTTCTTTAACAGTTTGTTCTTCTCTGCATTGACTCGAGGATCACTCTGTAAAATAGCTATATGCAGGATTTGTGTAGATGCTCTTACAGTTTCATACAGTGCATTGTGCTTCTTAAAGAAAAATAACTAAACCTTTTTGCACAGAATGTGGCACATTGGTAGACCCATTGTAGACTCCAATGTGTATTGCCTGGTGGTTCTCCTACATTCTCTGTTTTTTCTTCAAGGTGTGGGATAGGCATAATCTGAAAGCTGGTATAGAACTATATTTGGGATAGAATTATGTAAACGTTGATGAAGGATTTTGATAACCTAAACTCTATATTAAATCTAGAGCAGTCCATGCAGTCATTTGTATTTCCTATGCCCTGTCTTACCTGTGATGTTAATAATTCATTGAAGGTATAAATTGTTTGAGATTATCATTTTACATAATGCGTAGTGTAAATTACATTGCATCAGATTGTGTCTTTAACTTTCGCAGTCACTTTTTCCAGGTAAATCTAACACTAGTCAGCATCTTTGTTGTGTCATTGAAACCTATTTACCAGCAAATATATAAAAATTATTTTTTCCCCCCCCACCAGAAAAGAAAACGAAGAGCGAAGGACGATGATGTCGTCAGCCTTTGCAGTCTAGATATTAAGGTACATTTGGTGAACAGTAGCTATTCATTGCAACTGCTGATTACTGATGCATGTGCTGATATTTCAGTGTTACTCATCTTATCTGGTTTAAGATAAAAACATTTTGCAACAAAGAATATTGCATCAAAGCAAGAATTGTTAACTTCTCAAATATCAGCTTGGCTCAGTTGGTAGCACTCTTACCTTTTGCGTCAGAAGATTTCTGGTTCAAGTTCAACTTCTATCTCATAAACTAGGCTGAAATGCCAATACAGCAGTCGAGCAACATTGTACTTTCTTGAGGTGCCGCACTTATTTTACACTGACGTCCATCTGCCTATTCAGATGCATATTAAAGATCTCAGCACCCTTTAAAGAGAGAAGGGAATTTACTCCCATTGTCTGGACCAACAACCTTCAAATTAACTGAACATTCACCTCCTTTTGCCCACAAAACATACAGTCAATTCACTTTACAGTATATTCTGTGAAACACTTTGAGATGTCCAGAAGACACGATAACATGCTATGTCAAATGCACGTATTATTATAGTTATTGTTTGCAAAATGGCCTCATTTGCTTGCAAAAAGTCTAATGGTATTTGCGGTATAGCGTTTAGAAGGATTTCAACGGATTTCATGCCTTACCTCTTTTCTCAGGAAGATAGTGACTCAAACTGAGGTATGATTCTCCCTGCACAACAAATACAGCCCTGAGCACATTCCCCTCTTTAATTTTACATACTTATTTTTGAGATTTGCGAGAGAAACTTTCATCACTTGTGATAAAACTAATTTAAGAATCTAATTTGATATTTTTAACAAATTCTTAGCATTTAATTGCTGTCAATAATAATTCTTGCCGTTGATATAGTGTCTTATCAACATTGAAACATCTCAGTGCTGTAAAGTGTAGTGACTATTTGTTGGTGAACGTTGCAGCCAATTTACGCACAACAATGTCCTACAAATGGCTTTGATTTGAGTGACCAAATTTATGTGTGAGATTGTTGGCCAAGACACTGGGAGAAATTCCCTAGTGCGATGGGATCGTTTAACATCCAACTGAACCAGCAGATGGGACCTTGATTTAACCTCTCAACTGCATCTTCAACAATGCAATGGAGTGTCAGCCAACATTGCCATTACTCTTTTGAAAAGTTCAAACTAAAAGTTAAGATGTTCGTTCTAATTATTTACTGCTTTCATTCCATCTGTCTGTGCTCCTTTTTCCTGTTTGCACCTCCTGTTATGGTTCAGTTCAATATTGCAGCAGTTTATGCTGCAATTAAAGGATTTTAATTTTTAAATGCAAAGACAAAAAAGATCAATGTTAGGATTTTTTGTTTGGGGGGTGGGGGGGGTCAAGGGAGGAACAAAAAAGAAAAAGGGCACTAAGCATTACGTTCACTTTATTCTAAATGCATGGGAGAATGCTGTGTGAAGAAAGCAATGTTTGTACAATCAAAATACCCAATTGGTAATTGTATATAGGGTCAAAAGTCCTAAGGAATCAAAATGCAATGGTGAATAGTAATTATTTTATTAATGTGGAGTCCTGTAGCTCAGTGGTTAGAGCACTCGCTTTGCAAGCGAGAGACCTGAGTTCAATTCCAGGCAGAGGGCGAAACCTTGGGCAAATTCCAGGCAGAGGGCGAAACCTTGGGCATTTACTCCACACAGAGCCTAATAATAATCCCTCCAAAATCAAAAGCAATAATAAATTGGTCATTTTCAATCTACGACTGTTTGTGGGACATTGCTGTGCGCAATTGGCTGCCGCGTTCGCCCACAAATATACAGTCAATTCACTTTACAGTATGTTCTGTGAAGCGCTTTGGGACGTCCTCCCGACGTGAAAAGCGCTATATCAAATGCAAGGATTATTATTATTATTATTAATGAGGAGCAAAACCTGGTGTTCAAAAGGATTTTCTGTGTCTGTCACTACTCTTTGGTTTACAGGGTATTATAAATTATTCATAAATAAATCCTATGAAGCAAAAATTGCACTTTAGTTTGCACTTTATCTGCAAGTGTGATAATTATGGTGAATCTCACTGTGGGGCGGGCTGGGCAGTAAGTTCACTAAAGGTGTTTTTTTAATCAAACAAAATAACTCCTGTCTTTAAATATCAAAATCTTCCCAATACTATTCCAGTAGTTGCACTCTTGATCATTAATCACTGATTCAGATGGTTGTGAAATCCTATGTTGGCATTTTCAGCTCACAATCTAGGGTGCAATACCAATGAGCTGTTGCAGGTGTTTTTTAGATGAGTTGTTAAACTGAGATTCTTTCTACTTGTCCAGACATTAAGATCTCATGTCATTCTTTTGAAAGGAGAAGAATGTATCTCCCAGTTTCCTGACCAGCAATCAATTCTCCAGATTCAAAAAAAAGATTAGCCATTCACTTCATTGTGGTTTGTGGGACAATGTTGTGCGTAAATCGATTGCCACATTCACCTACAAATGCGGTCACTGCCCATCTACAAAAAGGACTCTTTCAATGTGATAAGTTTCTAATTCAGATCCAAATGCAAGCATTATAAAATCCAAATAATGCTGCTGAAATTATTCTCTCTTTTCCCCCTCCTGCCTGCCCCCCATACAAAATGGGGAAGTAATGTATCGTAGCACTTCTGGCAGGAACCAGAACAAACACAATATTACCACAATTTATCCAAATTTATCTTCAAATTGAAAGCTGGGCAATTAAAATTTTATTTGTGGCCTGAGGTTACGCAGGTACTTTCTTTCTCTGCTTCTTTCTCTGAAAGCTTTCTAACCACTTCCTTTGGTTACATGTTAATTTGTTTGTTTTACAGTGGTATACTCACCACAATGAAAAGATTTTTGGAATTTTGTAGATTTGGTGGGGAGGTGATGTCCTATTATTTTAGTCTTCTTGAAGTTGTCTGTACAGTGATTAGCTATGCTAATTTTTGGCTGGTTCCTTATGATGCCATTTCTAATGGTGTCTACTAGGCTTCTCAGGGTATTCACCCTTGGGTCATTGTATTTATTTTCCTTGTGGTCGCAGTGACTGATGCCCACAACAATGCTTACTTGCCTCCCATCATTGCACAACTTCTTTACATGTGCAACCTTTGCCTGGCTCTGCTTTAGGCCTCAAAGAGATTGCCTCAATCATTCTCACTGAAATATTATCCCAATCTCTGCAATGTGAGAATTAGCTCCACATCACCATCTCAAGCAATGACTGAGGATTGCCACAAGTGTATTGTAGAATCACACAACCAGGGATTCCTAGGGTTCTCCTCCACCCTATTGCACGCACTGGGCATCCCGGCAGTTCACTGAGAAAACAAAATGTTGAATGGTTCATTAATGATCTTTTTATAAGGATTTCATCAGGGGTAGGCTGATGGCTGAGATAAAGAGAAACATTGTGCATATTCAAGTGAAAATGTTGGCAATCCACAGTTTGAAAGACAGAGAGGTTGTGTTTGGGGTAAATGTTAATTTCTTTTTTCAGATGCAGATTGATCTACTATGAATATACAGGATCTTCTGTATTTATTTTGTAGCAGATAGCCCCACTGGTGGATCCTTCTTTCAGATGCTGGTCCACCTGCTGGGCAATTCCAGCATTTGTTTTGTGGTATTTCACAGCAGATGGCTTTCCTGGTGCTAGTGGCCACCGTCTGTCAACTCATTTTGCCCACAAAATACATAATCAATCCACTTCACAATGTATCCTGTGAAGCTTTTTGAGACGTCTTAATGATGTGATAAGGCGCTGTATCAAATGCAAGGATTATTATTATTATGCTTGTCTATCCATGCAAATTTGCCACCGGTGGCAACACGTAATGAAAAGTCCGAATTTAATTGGATTATTTCTTGTATATTATCTCACATTACCTCTGTACCAAAATTTTCATCAGCAAAATGCAAAGTAATGGTGTTTGAATATAATGTTACATTCAGCAAGTGTGCACAGTGTATGACACCAGATAAATAGGTACTGATATACCACATGCATAAGGTCTTAGGTTTTTTTTTCCTTTCTCCTGAACACTGCTAAATAACAATAGTGCAATGGGGGGTGAAGCATGAAAATGAAATTGCCAGATGTTCAGGGACATCTCTTCTCTCCTGCTGTTTTGGTGAGGAGGGACAAAGAAGGCAGCAGAGGGCAGGAGAAAAACTTGCAAGAGTCTCACACATGCGCGAGACATCTGATGTTCTACCATTTGCACAGTGACATCTTATGCACGCAAGTGAAACCAACTCAAGTTTCCAATTAAAGATTCAGCAGCTGCATTATAAAGTGATATTGAGTATCAGTGCAGCTCCTCTGCTCTCCATTGCTCTGGTAGTCAATGTAAAAAAACAAAGTGCAAAATTCCATTTGTGTAGTGCCTTCACATAGAATAACATCTCAGACTGCTTCACAGGGTTGATGTCCGGTGCCAAGCAAGAGGGTACTCGACCATAGATGAAGTGGCAGAGGTAGGCTTTTAGGTGGGGTTTAAATATTGCTAGAGAGGGGATGAGACTGAGAGGTAGTGGATGAGACTTGTTGATGGCTCGATCACCAATGGTTTGGAAAATGCAGCAGGCTCGAGTTAGGCAAAGACAGGCTTTAAAGGTGTTGAAGGAAGGGCGAGGAGGGACTCCGGGATGGAGTGCCAGAGAACGACAGCAACATAGCTGAAAGCCTGTGGCAGGGGCAGTTGAGGACATGATTACAATCATTATATTTCTCATTATAGCCAGCCACAGCTCCTGAGCCTCAGGCTCATTCTCAGGAGAAGGAGGGAGAGCAGATATCTAGCCTAACGTATTACTTCAGCTATACCCACAATTATAACCAGTTTTCACCATCCTCTGATTCGGGCACCAGCGAAGCAAAATCTAATACAGACAGCTCATCACTAGTGAATAGGTCACAGAGAAAGATCCAGCTCAGTGGAGAAGGTGGAATCCAAGAATATATTGCTGATGTTAGCCTTGTCATTGTTGCCAACCATTATGCCAAAAGACATACAAAGATTTATATCTCGGTTGTCCCCTGACAATCAGATCAGCTATTGCATCATGGTTCGCTCCTTCCTGCTGTTCAGCTGTCTCTCATAAAATTTATCTCTCTTACCGTCTGAAGTATCCAGTGGCAACTTTATCTCTGCTCATAACCCCTGGAATTCCACTGTAAGATCTGCTAAATGCTGCTACTTTGAAAAGTCAAACCAACTGTTGTCATTCAGCTCTTCCAGCAGTTGTTCTTTCTGGTCTCCTGCCAGATCTATATCTTGAACCTTCTGTGAATCCTTCTTTCCATGTCTCTTGTATCCTGATGGTTTATTTGCTAGCTCTCCCCCAGGAGAAGGTTACCCTTTTGACACATTTTCTCCTAATTTAATCTCGATGAATTTGGCAAAACAAATTCTTCCATTGCTGCATATCGAAGTGGATTGATAGTCAATCCACTTTGCGATGTATATCCTGTGAAGCGTCTTTACGATGTGATAAGGCACTATATCAAATGCAAGCATTATTATTCTGTTCTCACTGGGGAAGAAGTGGCGGAGGTGGGTGATGTTGCAGAGGTGCAATATCAGAGCAGGTGAGAGGTTTGGGTGCTCTGTGGCACTTGGCGTTAAGTTCTCCGATTTGCAGCACCATGTCAAATTAACTCAAAGGACTACAGAATGGCTTGTATGGGAAAACTAGTGCATACTCTTCTGGGAGGTTGATGTGCATTTTAGTGATATTGCTGTGAGCTTTACTGTACATGTTTGCTGAAGAGGTTGAGACCATAACAGCCTTTAAACATGAATGGGATCAATATTGAAGAACATTCATGTATATTAGGGGAAATAGCAGCCAAAGTTTGCTACGAGGTATAAAAACAGTTGTTTAATCCTTCCATCATACTGAGGAATCTTTAGAAACCTGAATAAAGTGTAAATATTTATCCTGTGACTGTCAATCTGCAGTTGTTATGACTTGGTATTCCTGCTGCACAATATCTCTGTTCATTCTGGAAATATTTCTACTCTCGCTAGGAACAGAAAAAACATCCAAGTTGGGAAGTTTTGGTACTTGATTCATTTCCAGAACTTCAATGAACTGAATGTTATTTTTGAACTTAACCCCCTTGGTTGGCAGACAGTCACACCAGTTTCCAAATAGTCTGCCAGATGGAACACCTTGAGTGAGGTTTTCCATTTGGGAGTGGAAGGCAAGTGGGTGAAGTGTAACGTTGCCTATTTGAAACAACCCTACTGCTTACCGATTGTGAAGCAACAGGATTAGTAATGAGTGCCCTCCCCTCCCAGCCAGGCAGGATTGGTGGCTAGAAAATAGTCACAAAACCATGCAAATAGTTTGTTGCCCTGATGATTTTCATAGCGTCAGGATTTTCTGATATTACAGAACTGCTTCTTAAACAAATTTGTTTATTAGATACACAGTGCCCCTTTTTTGCACGTTTTCAAAATTGATATTGAAACCTCACAGCAGAAAAGGTCAAATGTACTGAAATGTTTTTCTAAAACCAGTAGTTTTCTGTATAAATCAGAATTTGGGCATAAAAATATTCTGTTTGAACAATTAATAATAATGGGGCGGGGGTGAGTTTGGGACATTCTCTTTCTTGTTTATTTCTTAGGAATGATCTGCCATTCTTAGAAAACTCCCATGTATAGTTATTACAAATATCTGCCTTATTATTGTAATCAGCGCCTTGGGACATAGTCCTGACGTGAAAGGCGCTATAAAAATGTAAACTTGTTGTTGTTAAAATCATGTTGCTTTTAAAACTTCCATTTTTTCAAGCTTTTATTCATTTTAAATGGTTTTCTTTCTATATTCTATTTATTGTCTCCACTTGGAGGTCAAATAATCTAACAAGAATAATTTCTCTCTCAATTTGGAAATTGGTTTCTGCGTTTCTTAAAAAGGAGTTGGCTTTTAAATGCAGACTGTATTTAGGAATTTTGCATGATCTTGAATTTTCAGTCGGAAGTCATGTTAAGGCTATATCTAGGTGAAATTTTGGACTGTAAGATTTCTATTCCATTGCTAATTTTTGTCTTAATAATTGAAGAACATCATTTATGAATTGTGGTCTTCTCTAAGTAATGTTCCTCTTTCCTTTAAAGCGAAACATAATTTTCAAGGATATGCTGTAATAAAAGCTATGTTTAAATGCAACTAGAACCTTGCCATATTTGGAGATTCTTGCAAATTTATGATAAGGTTCCAGTTATTCTGGAAAACCATTGCAGTGATACTGCATTTTGAGGAAATGGTCAAATGTAAGGAAGTGAGTTGTTCCTTTTATTGCCTTTGCAATGAATCTTGTTTTATTTTCAGTTGCGTTTTAAAATAATTAAAACTTAATGTGTCTTGCCCCTCCTGGAACAAAGCCAGTGGTTCAAACTGGAGAGTTTGTATTCATTCAATGCATGCATTGCAGCAGGAGTCATTAAATATAAACTGGGATTAAAATTTCCTTCTTCCTTGTTTGTGTTGGGGGAGCCTTGCATTGTTTGACTTCCTTCGGAGGAGTCATTTAAACTGAGGTCCCATTTTTTTCTTAAACTTGTTAGTTGTGAGGGCTTTTCTATCTCTTACCTATTGAAAACCAGTTCTGAAAATTATCTCGCTCCCTGCACATTTCACTCTACTATAATACCTACTGAGCCCCTTATTATAATGATATATTGATATATCATTGATATCTTGATATATTGAGCTTTTCCATTACTTGTAAAAGTACTTGCTTTGCTTTTTTTTTGTATAATCTTGAATAGTGCTCTGATTAATTTGGTATACATCTAAACAGTTTATCTCAGAATAGGCTTATCTCTGTTGAATGAAACATGTAATTGCGTTAAGAAATTGCTTGTTAAGCGCATGTGCAGAATCCCTTGTTGCAACAATATTAACATCAATAAATAAAATTTGCACCTAGATTTGATGGCAGTTAATTATTAAAAGCTAAATTGTTAACATTGACAAAGCTTAACACCAAATCTTTTAAATCTGATATTTGTTTTCAAGCACATTTTTTATGAAAATCCATTAATAAAGATTTATGAATCTGAATTTTGATCCATTTATGAATTGTCACCTAAAAGAGAATTCTCTAAGACTAAATCCTTTTAAAAAGGTCTTAATTATCCATATGTCCTCTTGGTCCAACTATCTCATAATCTCTTGCATCAAATTTGACATGTCTTACTTTTTTTATCCTGTTCCAGGTTGGTTTTTTTTCAAATGAGCATGTGAAGGACTGCATGACATTATGAACCTCACACAAACATTACCTCAGTCCCTTACCTCAAAATAATAAAAGCACTGTATTTGATGAAGGGCGTTTTGTCATTGGGCTCCATTCTGTTGATGTTTGGTGAACTGGAAACAACACCTGAACACATTTACAAGTCCAAAACGCATCTTGTGATCTTGAAGGAAAGCTATTGTGGGACATGCCAAGAAGAAATGCCTACGTGCCTCATGTCAGCAAGCCATACACAAAGCACACAAGTACTGAAGAAAAGCAGGCATTTTGCAATAATTAAACAAACTTAGATTAACCATATTGATTTGGTTTTGGTGTACAATCTGCCATTATTCACATTAACCAAGCTTTAATACCAAATGACTAATTTTAAAAAAAAATGAAATTGTGTTTAATTGCATGAACACCACTTGACAGTTAATGTTACCCATTTCAGAGTGTATTTGCCTGGTGTTTGTACAGCGTGTATTGTAAATGACATGGATACTCTTGTGATGTCGTCAGTGCTTCAGATGTAAACCTGTTTATTTACAATACAATGATTCCCATTCTCGTGTTGGGTTAAGTCAAGCAGTTTTAAGTATTGGGTGTCAGAAGCCTTTACAAATGGTATGAATGATCTGTTCTACATACCTCAACATGCTGTTTTGTAAGGTTTGAGGCTGAATGTTTTACTCTTGAAGTTCAATTTAGTTAATTTTGTGGTGCAAATTACACTGGAACTGCAATGCTTTGAACTGCACTCTGGTCCAGCCAGATAGGTTTAAGATTTCCTGCACACCACAGATTTTTTTTTTTTGCTGACCATTGTTATATAAAAGGAATATTGGTTTGGTATAACGTGCTGGTTTCCCCCAGGCCCTTGAATCTTGCACTCCAGGTGACCGCAGTTCTCTTGGTGCTGTGCTCAGAAGCTTCTATTATACCAGGCAATGTTTACAATACAACTGCAAATGTACAAGTTGAATCCTGCTGAAGAGTACTTTTTTTTTTCAAAAGGACCTTTTAAATGCCTTCTCAGATGATGTCAGTAAAAATTTGGCTGCTGAGCATTTAAATACACAGTAGAAATCTGTAGGTCTTAATTGGCTTTGGAGATTAAAAGCCTTTATTTGTAAACATGCAGTTTACTAAAATTGCTGTACCCATTAAAGGCTTAACTTTGGTATCAAACTAAAAATAATCCTTTGGGATAATAATCCACTGAGAAGATGTCTCAAAGGATTTACTGTACAGTGTACTGAATGTATTTTGTAGGCGAATACAGCAGCAATGTCCCACAAACAGCCATCAAGTGAATAACCAAGTGAATTTTATCTGAGGGCTTGTTGACCAGGATGAAACATTTTGGTACTTTGAGCTCACAGTCTAGGTGAGCTCGAGTGGTACAGCATATAAAGTACAGCATTACCGCTCTTCAAGTAGGACATTAAAACTGAGATCCTCGTTTGCCTGTTTAGGTGAATGTTAAGGATCCTGTGACATTATTTGAAAAGAGATGGGAATTTCCCTTAAAGGTCACAACATTATAGAGACTATAATGTATACTCAAGTCACTAAAATTGACATCTACTGCCTGTGAAGCACTTTGAGATGTTTTGATATTATGGGTGACACAACAACAACAACTTGGATTTATATAGTGCCCTCCACGCCGGACGGCTTCTCAGAGTGCTTTACAGTTTAATATCCCGGGGCTGAGCCAGGGGGAGGGGTGGGAAGGTGACCAAAGGCGCGGTCGAAAAGAAAGGTCTTCAGCAGAGATCTGAAAATGGGAAGGGAGAGAGCGAGACGAAGGGAGTGAGGAAGGCAGTTCCAGAGCCTCAGGGCATAGTGGCTGAAGGCACGGCCGCCGAGGGTGGAGCGGAGGACTCGGGGGACAAGGAGGAGGCCAGACCTGAAGGAACGAGGGTAATGGAGAGAGGAGGTCAGAGAGGTAGGGGGGTGCAGAGGAGTGCAGGGACTTGAATACGAGGGTGAGGATCTTGAAATCGATCCTCTCTGGGATAGGGAGCCAGTGCAGTCTGGCAAGGACTGATCAGCGAGCGGAGTTTCGTGCGGGTAAGAATGCGGGCGGCAGAGTTCTGAATGAGTTGGATTTTATGGATGGTAGTGGGTGGGAGACCAGCGAGGAGGGTTTGAATAGTCCAGCTGAGTGGTGACAAAGGCATGGACCAGAGTTTCAGCGGCTTTTGGGGAGAGGTATTGACGGAGGTGGAAGAAGGCGGTGCTGGTGAGGGACCGGATGTGGGGGAGGAAGGATAATTGGGGGTGTCGAACCTGGCGCCGAGGTTGCGTACGGGTTCAGAGTTTTAGGGGGAGGTCGGGTAGGTGGAGGAGGTGAGAACCGTGAGATTCTAGACATTGACGGGCCGAAGAGTATGGCTTCCATCTTGTCAACGTTCAGCTGAAGGAAGTTTGCGCTCATCCAGCCCCTGAGATCTGACAAGCAGCTGACAGAACATCAGGGGACTGGGGGTCGCAAAGAGAGGTGTAAAAGTAGAGTTGGGTGTCATCTGCATACATGTGGAAATGTACCCCATGCCTGTGGATGACATCCCCAAGAGGGAGCATTTGGATCAGAAAGAGGAGGACGCCAACGATGGATCCTTGGGGTACCCGCAGGTGACTGGGTGAGAGCGGGAGGAGAAGCTGTTTATGAGGATGTTCTGCTGGCGGATTGTGAGGTAGGACTTGAATCAGGCGAGTGCGGTCCCACTGAGGTGGATGACGGAGGAAAGGCGGTGGAGAAGGATGGCGTGATCGACTGTGTCGAACTTGGCGGAGAGGTCCAGGAGGATAAGGAGGCAGAAGGAGCCCTGGTCACAGTTAGAGAGGATGTTGTTTGTGACTTTCACAAGTGCAGTCTCTGTACTGTGGGCGGAAACCGGACTGGAGGGGTTCAGAGAAGGAGTGGGAGGAGAGATGTGCGCAAAGTTGGTTTGCAACAATGCGTTATAGAACTTTTGAGAGGAAGGACAGGTTAGAAATAGGGTGGTAATGGCTGGGGTTTGAGGGATCTAGGGAGAGTTTTTTCAGGAGGGGGGTGATGACAGGAGTTTTGAGGGAGGCAGGGACTGATCCGGAGGAGAGGGACTGGTTGATAATGTCAGCCAGTAGTGGGCAGAGGAGGGGGAGCTGTGTGACAAATAAGTTGGTGGGGAGGGGGTCGAGGCAGCAGGTGGTGGGTTTCATGGAGGTGATGGTGGGTGAGAGGGAAGACAGAGAGATGGGGAGGAAAGAGTGTAGAAAGGGGGTGGTGGTAGGAGCAGATGATGAGGAAGGTGAGGGGGCAGAGAGGGCATGGTGGTGGGTGACAAGGGGCAGGTGGATGAGGCGGCCTGGCGGATGTTCAGTATTTTAGTTGAAAAGAAGTCCATGACCTCCTCGCACTTGGCATTCGATACGAAGAATGAGGAGGCCTGAGTGGTGGCACGGAGGAGGTAGTGGGTGGTGGGAAAAAAGGATTTTGGGGTTGTGTTTAGCCTCCAAGATGATGTTGGAGTAGAACGCCGTTTTTGCCCGTGTCAAAGAACGGCGGTAGCTGTGGAGATGCTCGAGCCACAGTTGGCGGTGAACTATCAGGCCAGTTTTCCGCCATCTGCGCTCGAGCAGACAGGTGTATCAAATGCAAGGATGGCTATTGTAATTCCAGTTTTAATTGCTGGAAGACCAGATGGCTGCCTGTTTTAACTCCATGAAATCCCATTGTTTCTAATTTTTGGGTGGTACAAATATGATTTTTTAAAATTATTACTAGCTTTAAAGAAGTCATGTGGAGAAGGATGAATTTTGTAACAACAACAAATTACATTTGTATAGCGCCTTTCACATCGGGAGGACATTGCAACACTCTGGAATTTATACATTTTATATAAGCGATTTGGTAACGTATATGTAGAGCTCTAAATATTCATAGAGGATTACCGTATTTGATTGGTATGTTGGCAATGTACTTACCTCATCGAAGCAGTTGCAATAGTGTTTATATTTGTGTTGTATGGGATCAGTATAAGTGTCAGTACATCCCCACTGAGTTAAGCAAGTTAGATTTCAATAGAAACGTTTGAAAGGACAAACAGTAGTATAAGTAATAGCTTTGTATTTGTTGCAAGACTACTGCAATACAGTAGATAAAGAAGCTTTATAAATCATTCTGCTTTTGCACTCACGGTTTAGAATGTCCTCCTAACCTGATTTGTGCTCTAGCCTTGTAATAAATTCCAAACCACCCATGTCTAATTGTTCAAAAATGTACTCTATTAGATTTTCAGTCTGTTATATGTTTAAATCTTTGAACTTGGATTTGAAACCAATAGTTGATTTTATGCTGCTTTTGAATTGCAGGTTTGCCTCCTAAGGCAACTGATAATATAGAGCGGATGGTTTTCCTGGTGCCAAATTTTGGAAAAAGTTGCCTCAACACAATTTGGCTTCATAATAATAATCCTTGCAATTTGATATAGAGCCTTATCACTTCTTCCCAGACGTCTCAAAGCGCTTCACAGAATATACTGTAAAGTGAATTGACCTTATTTTTTTCGGCAAAACGCGCAGTGAATTGCACACAGCAGTGTCCCACAAACAGTCGTGGATTGAGTGGCACGGTCACTCAACCCTCCAGAAACTATAGATGACCCAAACCTCCACAACCTACATTCTTTCCCACACTAACAGCATTACCCCTTTCCATACCAATCTTCACTGGTTCCCTATATCCCATTGGATTGAATGTTAAGATCCATGTTCTGACTTTCAAATTCCTCAACATGTTTCCGGCCCCCACCCCCCTACACATGAGCACACTTCTGTTTACACAGCCTTCAAGCAAAGAGGAAATTGGCACAGAACTAGGGCTGGACAAAATCCTGTGGGTAGATGCTGTTAGAGAATCATACCACAGTGATTTGTATTGGCTTATTTTGAAAGCCATAGAGAGTAATCAATCTACTTCTCTGATCCCACTAGTCCCAAAACCTATGGGAGCCCACTGTGCTTTGTACCTCATCTGAGAGATGCAGAACCGACCATTAATAACTGCCATCTTTGTTCAGAAAGGGTGCCGAGGGATAGTCCAGGGATCTTGAACAGTAGGATGGTCGGTTAAAGTGTGGCAGGCGATATGCAAGTCTTATAGCTTGATCGTTGATTGGCTGTAATCTATTGATTTGAGCGCTGACTCATCGCGCACAAAATAGGGTGGACGTTCGCTTTATATTGTCTAAGAATGTGTTTTGCACAGGCACACAACAGCTTGCATTCATATAGCGCCTCTCATGCCAGACTCATCCAGCCGTTTGAGTATTATTTCTCGGAGAATTACTCGGAGCACTCAATTTTTTTTTATTCTTCTTTCCACAAAGGATTAGACGTCTGTTCAGCCGCACAGAAACCATGTCAACAATGTGTTTTGTTCAAGTTGGATTCCTTTAGAAAGTCATTCCCAGAAACTGCTGTTCTTTGGCAATCTTGGTTGGTTTGGATAGCAGTTAACATTCTGTCATCCTCTTTCTACCTCCCCCCCACCCCCCCTGGGAAAAAAGGATGCATTGGGATTTCCTTGGGTTTAATAGGATTCTCCATTGGCATACCCACTCCTGCAGGTTGTCTAGGCATATCTCCAATTTGCCTGATGCAATACTCAGACTGCCGGGTGAGACCCAGATGGCGATGTCATCTGCAGACTGTGAGCAGGCCCAGCACTTTTAGCTCAGATATCGGAATGTCATTGATGTAAATTAGAAGCAGGAGTGGGCTGAGATCTGATCCTTGTGGCATGCCTGCTATCAGGCAAGATCTACTGGAAAACCATAAACAACTTTAATGCCAAATTGTGTGGTTGGCGAGGAAACTCGATATCCAACAGATCAATTCTTTCGGATGTTAAGCTGTGCCATCGTGTAACGCAAACTATCATGCTAAGACCTTATCGAAAGCTTTCTTGACATCCAGGAAAACAGCCGGCGTTTGTGTACTCTTTATTGAAGCTCAGAGGAATATGTTCTAATAAGTGGAGAAACTTTGTCTTTTATTTCTTCCCTTCTTCGTGAAGCAGTCGCTCCATGAGCACTAAGCACCCTCCACGCATTGTCCAAGTAGGGTTGCCACCTGTCCAGTTTTGTTCTGGAAAGTCCAATTTCAAGGGATTCTGTATAGTGTCCAGTCGGAAGCATTGATTAGGCACAAAGTCCAGTTATTGCCCACAGAACCACAACTCCCAGCTTCGTTGGGCATGTGCAGAGCATACGCATGACATAGTTTTTAGTGTCTGATTTTGAAAAACTAGAAAGTTGGCAACCCTATGTCCGGGCAACTATTTTTCATGTGCAAATTTTAACTCTATTTCAACAGGCAATTTAACTGTGGGTAGGTATTGTACTACCCACCTAATCCTGTCCTTTGCATACAGGTAAGCTTTCAGGCAAGGGTCATTGAATAACAATCTGGAGCATTTTTGCCATTTTATCTCCACTCCCTAGCCTAAGGCATTTGAGGCCAATTGTTGTACCTTTAACTTGTTCTCTGTCTGAGATTAGATCTCATTTTTTTGTAAAATACAATGTACATCTGTTGATACATTTGAGGTGACGCTACATTGTGGTTGCGTTATTTTTTGCTGGTGTGTTTTTCTACGTCAAATAGTTCTAAAATCTGCTCTGAAATCAGTTCACTGTGAGTCCAGATTTTTAAACTTTGCAGATCATAATTCTTAAAAAAACAGATGTAATGATAGCTTGAATTTAGTGATGGATGATGAACCTTGATGCAGTACTTTAAAAGAAATTAAATTACGATGTAAAAAAATTAAATTACAGTGTACCCTGCACTTCAAGCTTCAAAATGACATGGTGATAGGCCTGCTTAAAGATTGTATTCTTTGCTTCAGCTCCTGCTGTGTTTTGTGATGCACATGTATAGCTATCAAAAAAAATGTTTTTTCACATTTCAATTTTTTCTCTCTCAATCATTTGCTTTTTTAAAAAAAAAGTAATTCCTCACCCTATCTTCTGGCCTTGATTTTTGCACTGAAACTTGCTGCCAATTCTTAATAGGTAATGATCATTTAATTTTCTGTACTATGCTATTCTCAAAAAGCATCTCCAACCAAATAAACTAACATTCCCAACTGCAAGGAAGTTTTGTTTGGTCAAGGCTATAGCCTATCATTGTGTCAGCCTGGCTCAACTCTGACTCAGTGTGCAATCTTGGTGTTCAGTACAATCCTCAGCTCTCTTTCCTTCACATTTGGCTTTTCTTCACATTGCCTGCCTCTGCCTCATCTCATGCCAAATGCTGCCAAAACAATCATTCCCACCTTTATCTCCTGACTCATTCTTGAATCCATTCATTGCGAGTTGCCTTAGTCCCACCATCCATAAGCTCAGCTCTTGACAATACTCTGCCACCCACATCCTCATATACACCAAATTGCAAGCCAATTACTGCATATCCTCTCCAGGCTCCACTGGCTTCCAATAGATCAACTTCAAGCTCATCACTTATAAATCCCTTCGCACAGCACCTTTCGTATCAACCTGGCTTGGTGGTAGCACTCTCGCTTCTGAGTCAGAAGGTTCATAACCCAGATCAGGACTTGGAATAACGCAGTTCAAGCACACGCTCCAATGCATTGTCGGGTGGGGGGGTGCATTGCTGGGTTTGCTGTCCTTCAGATGATAGGTTAAACCAAGGTCCTGACTGCCAGTTCAGGTGGATGTTAACGATCGTATTGCACTATTCAAAAAGAAAAGGGAGTTTCTCCCGGTGCCCCGTCCAACACTCCCCCAAATAACATTGCTTATTCACTCCATGGCTGTTTGTGGGACATTGCTGTGTGCAACCGGCTGCCACGATACCACAAAATACACAGTCAAACCAATTTACAGTATATCCTGTGAAGCCCTTTGAGACATCTCAACAACCTGATAAGGGGCTATATCAAAAGCAAGTATTGCCGAGTTGAGGGAACAGACCGGGTGATATGGGGTTATGAAGTCAGAGAGGTAGGCAGGAGCAAGACCGTGGAGGTCAAGTTCTTTAAAGTTTAAAGTCCCATGCGATCTTTTGCTTCATGAACCTTTCCCAGAATCGTTATTTTGGTGGCCAGATGTTTTGTGATTTTCAAATGACCTAAGTTGTGCGTCCCTCTGGAGTTTTGGAATTCATGCTACTGTGTTATAAACTGGACAAGTTTCAGCGCACTGAGATCACTGGCTGATGCAGAACTACTTCTGCTTGAATTTTATCTTTTAAAAGCTTTTTCACTTCTTGGGGGATTTGACTTGCACTAACTTACACTTTTTCGTGAGTACTGGGCATCTTTGGCTCATCAATGTGGGAGCCCAGAATGGCTACCGACTTGAATTTTCAGTTTTCCACTGTGCCCCTTTCTCTCCCCCTTTAGCCCGGGGACATTGGTGAAGTGTAGCAGCGCTAGTGCAAATAATAACAATCCTTGCTTTTGACGAAGCGCCTTTTCTCGTCTTTTGAGACCTCAAAGCGCTTCACGGAATAAACTGCAAAGTGGAGTGACCGTGTACTTTGTGGGCAAAACGGCAACGGGCAACTGAGATCGGCTAGCTGGCCCCAGATTGAGAATACAGCCTACTTTACCACCGACCTTTCCTGCTACCTCTTGAATTGACTACAGTACTTTCGTTCGCCGGCTTGTGGTGAGGCTGTAACCCTCAGCCGCAAGTGGAACAAAGAAGGTGTGGCCCACCTCGAGATTCAAACATGATTGACTGACTAAAGTGGTGGCAGCTGCACTTCAGCTCCTCCCAACTCCCTGAAGTTATGTGACTGCTGGTAGACTGCAGCCCACACAGTACAGAGATTGATCGCAAGGGCGAACGATCGGAGTGCCTCGTGCACTCTAACCCAAGCTTTTTGGTCGGGTTATCTGGGAACTTTTACAAAGTATGGTCGCTTTCGACGAGATCCAAAACTTTCTGCCGACTAAAAGGGCGATTGCGGTGGTAGATGTTCAGTCACAGATCTCGACCACAAAGGAATTGGAGGTAAGAGAACTCTCTTTTTTTTAAAAAAAACAAGTCAACTTTCAATAACCGGATCTCGTAACAACGAAACGCGGGTTTGGTTTGACACGAAAGTGTCGCGTAAAGTAGAATTTGTATTACGCGCAAACGATCAGCAAGACTTGAGTTTAACTTTTTATTTTACTTTCTCTCTTTCTCTCTCTCTCTGTAATGCTGACTTATCAGCTGCAGTGGGTCCACCCAACAGCCTTTTTTTTTAGTTCAGGCAATTTAGTAGACTATGACCTAAGGCTACAAATTACACTCCCTGATCGGATCCAGTTTCTGCTGTGAGCTGTGTGGCGAGGTTATTGTGTTCAGTTGCAGGATCAACACCGCAGATGTACTTTGTCGAAAAACCTTAAGGTTTCTTTTACATCCTGGAAATAAAGGTGGAATTTGTGTGTTGGTTACATTTGTTTGTAGGTTTAAACTGAGAGATGGTAGGAGCACAGCAGTTATCGTTTGAAAAGGTATTGGCCAACTTTATTGGGTCCGTGAACAGTTTTATGGATCAATGATCTGTTTATAGTTTTATTTACCTAAGGAATTCTGATTATCAGTAGGAGTGTAAGTAACTCTTAGGTAAGCGTGAACGTTGCGCAGTTTCCTTTGATGATTTTTACTCCCTCGTCCATTTCAAAAAGTATCCCATTTCCCCCTCAAAAAAGTTATCAACTTTCTTGAAACAACTCCAAAGTTTTTCAAAGGTAATGAAATGCTTGAAGAATTTAATTCTCTCTCCCCTCCTCCACCACCACACACATTAGCATATTTTAAAAACTTTTACACTACATATTGGTGCATGTAAGGATATGGGATTGACAGTGGATTTAGCTGTTCAGTTGTTTAACCCTAAAATGCAGCTTTCCTTTTAAATTGCTGATTGCATGGTGGAGGGGCGGTGGGGGGATTGGAGAAACAACTTTTTATTAGAAATTTCAACAGCAGAGCTGTTCTCTGTAAAAAAAATAATTTGAGACTTTGTTTTAAAACCTTTCACCTTTCCCTTGTGACTTTTTAATTGAATTACAGATAGCCTATTTTCTTATGACTTAGTAAAATCGAAATGACCTGCTGCTTTTATGCCGGGCTGTGTTGGTTCAAATGGCTTTTGGAGTGTTTGCATAAGGGAACAAGCTTCCTCTCAGTGTTAACAAGTAATCCCTTTTTGAAGCTGCATTTTGTAGGTCTTGTTCTCTTTTCCTCTTCCATCTGTCAGTCTGTGACCCTCTTTTGATGATAAAGTGTGGTCTGGCTATCAAGAGTGGATGATTTTTTTTCCTGGCTTTGACACAACTAATTCCACTGTTATTCTTTCCTTACATTTCTTACCATTTTTCCCCCTCCTTTACCCAAAGGGCTATGGTTTTAATTTGCGAGCGAGAATGCATGGAAAATGTAACTCCACGGAAACGTCAGTCAATTCCTGGAATGATTTGGGCGAGCTGATCTTTTTTGCAGTTTCCCAATGCTGCTTTTTTAGTCAGTCCGCCTCAAAGGTGTTTTTTTTTGGTAAGATGTTCCATTGAAAGCACCACTGCTTGAACTTGGGCGAGACAAAATAAATAAATGTGAAAATCGGAGGTCGGGCGAGTTCTCTGACTCATGGAAACTATCCATTTGACAGCAAAACTTGGTGGACAAAAAAATTGAAAGCTGTATCCGGTGTTCTAATCTAATCAAGGAAATACCGAAGGGAGTTTTGTTGTTTTAAAGAACTGTGTATCTGCTTCTGCAGCCCCAGTTGACCTCAGAAACCTGCTGGTAACAAAGGTCCACACTATAACCTATGAAAACTGCAATTTAGGAATTGGCCAAACTCACTAATTCATTTTAGAGCTCTATTCTTTTGCCAAAAAGCAGAGATTGATGATTGAAGAGATTTTCTTTTGCTACAGGATGCACATGCTGGAAAATAATTTTTATTGTCCTCAAGATAAACTAAAGTTATTCCCACAATATATTTAACTAGGTTTGCAGTTTGTATGTGTCCAGCATCCTGTCCAGCCAAGCCATTTAGTTTCATTTTAGGTGTGAGATTTTACTTAAGATAGTGTCTGGGAAAGGGAGTTTGCACAATGTTCTATATTACACCAGTTAGAGGATTATTTAGCCTGTAATGTCATTTGGTGTGCTAAACAATATCCCTTTTGACTAGAAAAATACAAGTTTGACAGGTTTCTATTGTGTCATTTTTAACTTTGTTACTGGCAAGTTTCTGAGCTTAAAAAATATTTAGAAACTCTGCAAATCCCAACAGCCTTTCCAGGGTAGCAGTTCATTTTTTAAAAATCCGGTCGTAAGCATTGAGAGCTCTTCTGTTAACCTGCCCTTTCAGTTTTAGGTGCTTATTAACATTTTGGGGAGGACCCTTGTCAGTAAACTACTGTACAAGGAAAGGCACCTAACTACCTACTTGAGTTTCCAATCTCAGTATTCTCAATCAGATGCTTATGGACTTGTGGGCATTTCCAGGGTTTAATAGTTTTAGTTTGGGTTTCTAGAATTTGAAGTACAGTTATGTATCTCTACATTCAAGGCTAGGGCATCTTAGTTGCACAGATCAGTTAGTATAGAAAAGGTGCAAATTTACCATAAATGTCTAAAGCTACCTCCTGTAAGAGCCTCCTCCCATTTAACATGATCTATCACCTCATTGTTAAGAGTAATTCCTGCCTTTTGTCTTCAGGTCCTGATTCAAATTGTCAATTGCTTGTAATTTGAATTGCAATGTGGGTGGTTTGGAGAACTCAAATTAGCATTTACAAGGGAATCACATGCACTAAACATGAGAGTTAGCATTTGAAATTGAAGGAGCCACAGATTTCCCCGACTCCATTGTAGAAGTATCCAATTTAAGCAAATGGAAACCAGAATGTTGTTGGCAATGGACAGCAGACCTGTTGCTGTATAAATGAGGCAATCCTGTTCCCTCTGGAAGCGCATATCCTGAGATTCAGGGTTTGACAATACTGTGTAGATGCTTCCCCCAATTCAGGATGCATTTCTTCACTTGGGAATAACTGCACATTGTATGGTCACTAATGCCCATTTGCTATATTGCAATCGGTGGGAGCCAAACCCCCACCATTACAAGCTATCTCAGCATCAACCCCCAGCACCAGAATCAATTGTGGCACCAGATAACTTTAATGGCTGCCTCGTGACACTCCTGTTGGCTAAAGACCGATTACCAATTGGAATTGAGGGTTGATCTCATCAAAGTCCTACACAAAAACTTGGGAGTTTCTACCCCACTAGCTTGCTCCTTAAGTAATGTGCAGACACCAGAAAAGATGTGAGGGCGAATTTGGATTCAGGCATAGCTTGTGGTTTAGGTAGAGGTCAGTCAGTTAAAAGCCTCACCAAGTTTGGAAGCAAGCCAAGGTTTTAAAAAATAAAGCGGCCTCCCAAAGAGTTGCTCGAGTGTCAACACCTCCACTTGAGATTGCTCTTTGTGCAGCAGGAAGGCATAGCCTAAGCTCACTGTTAGTTTGCCCCAAGAGGCCATTGATTGGTTTGTTTTTGGTTCCAATCACTATTGAATTCAAATGTACCACACTGTCAGCAATGAATCGATTGAAATTGGGTATTTTTAACTTGACTGTCTAATTTTACTATAAACAGTATAACCATATGCAACACAATACTGCAGCAAGAAAAGCATCAGCTGCTATTGTAACCTCAGAATAGCAGCAGCAGATTGTATATGTCTGGTGGGAACTGAGCCAAAGTTTCTAGATCATGGCTATAGAGTTGGTGCTGACAGTCTGAAATTAAACCACCAGCAAAACATGAAAGAATACTGGAGAGAAAGTTTCAAATCATTTGAGAAATTAGTGGAGGCCTTAGTTAATGCTATAGCTTAAAATTCTAACCAGTGTATATTGTCCGTTCACTGGTAAATGAGAAATCAGACATACTGAAGTTGTATCAAGCTGAGGAGAATTGATTCTGGAAGAGGATACAGGTTGTGAAGTCATTTTTGCCGGCTAGTCAGAAAGTGAACTATTACAGATGCTCTATAAATATATCTGTGAGTAAATGTTGATTTCAGCTGATGGGAAGTTATTGAAAGAAGGGAATTTTTGCGGAAACTGATTTGTAGAAGCAAAATATAAAGTGCATTTCTAATCTACTTCAGTGGCTTGTGAGGAAATAGGAAATGTGAGACAAAAGGAAACTTGGGACTAGTTTAGCTTATTCCAAGCAAGTGTAATGAATTATGCAATCTGCAAATTCATGTACTTTTTCTTTCATTCCCTTTACATTTGCCCCATTTCCCTTTCTAATACAGGATGTCTCAGCGTTCTGCAAATATAGCTCTGCATTTGTAGGTACGTGAGAATGGTGCAGGATTTGCTATATACAGAATCCAGTTGTGTTGCTGTATAACAAAACCTATAGTAAATAACTTTAAAACTTCAGTTCTTAGGGTTATCTTTTGTAAATGTTAGCAAATGGTCAGGAGCCCAGCCTTATCAAAGAAGAAATTCTGATTTGTAGGAGGCTAAAAGGCAGAATTATTTTTTGAGTATTGAAGTGAAATTCTTTGTGCCAAGTACAACTTGAAGATCAGTCAAATAGGCTGATTGAAATCCGAGAGGGTGTCTTCAAAACCAGATGATTCTGCTGCAGACAAGTTCAGTCTGATTTCTCGATTTGCCCTAAGGGAGTGGTTCTTTCTGTTAAATGGTATTTGAATTGCTGTCGTTAGTAATCCAGACTCTCCATTTCAGCCACGTGTGCATTTTGAAGACCAGTTGTACAGATTGATATATCCAGCAAGCAGTGAGCCTGTCAATGCTAATTATTGTCATTCTTCCTCAATGCACAACATCTTGGTTCACCGTGCTGAATTTGTTGTTGTACCTACAACAGTCATTCGCCTACACAATACACAGCTACTACACTTTGCAGTAAATGCCCATGAAGTGCTTTGAGACATCCTTCCGATGTGAAAATTGCTATTAAACCATTTAGACCTGGTAACTTACAGTATTATGTGGCTTGAATTTAGCATTCTTATTAGAACATGAATTGTTTGACGGCTGTTGTTAATTGCTGTAGGCAAACCTATCCCCCCCCCTCGCCCACCACCTGTGATTGTCAGGTGAAAGATACCTTGCACAAAATTCATAAACACTTTTAACATTGACAGACAAATTGGTAGCCATCCCGTGCGTGTACAAAGTACAGTTTTTACTTAAAAAAAGGTTTACCATACAAACTTATTTATTTTTTGTAACGTCCTCAAAACAACAAGATATCCAGCTATGGAGCAATTAATCAGTTTGTAATTTGGTTTTTAGAGAATATGAGATTAAACTTCCTTTAAAGGGCAAATTGTGTAGACCAATAAGTAGATATCTGGCAATTCTTGACTCACTGAGGGATATAGCTGTTACTGTTTGGTGTATTTGGCACATCTATAGAATTATTGACATTGCAACTGAAGACTTCTGTCATAAGCTTGTAACAAAACAGCTGCACTTCTGTGTAGTCTGTTGTCCATCTCAGTTAACAGTTGTGACAAATGATTGACAACTTCTAGTTCTCCACAAAGACAACTCAGTGGAATCGAATTCTAGTTGTTGGGTACAAATATAGATGAAAGTGAGAAGCAGCTGTCTACTTGACAGAAGATAGACGGCTGGCTTAACGTACCCACAAGGATGCGTGGGCACATTGCCTGTTGATCTATCAATATTCTTAAAGTAGTTCTGCAAAAAGCAGCCTATAACGTGCAGTGCAGAATCAATTTTAACTTCAGAATGTTTTTTGGAAGAAATTGGTTTCTATTGTGCAGAAGAAATGCAGACCGTACAGCATAGATTCTGAACTCCATATACTTTATAGATTGAAGGTTATTTGCAAAAATAGCCACATGTGCAAGGCATCCTGTAACATATTTTGAAATGGTTTGGCAAACGCCACATTACACGACTAGCGCACTTCAATCACCATGCCAAAGGACCAAGTTTTTGCATCCAATGAATCAACCCAGTTGTTTAGTGAAAGCAGACAATGATAATTCAGTCTGTCTGCTTGAAACTAAACTGGACAGGATATAGCAAAGTCTCCAATCTTATTCGTAAATCCTTGATTTTCCTAAAGCGTGGCTTCTTAATGAGTTTCACAGTCTTTGCTGGAATGGAAAGAAGGAAATATAAATGGGGAGGAAAAAATGTAAATGGAAACCAATTCTCGCAGAATTGTAAAGCCGAGAGGCCAAGTGTTTTTTCCCTATCAGAACATAGTTTTTATTCATCATAAATTGAACATTCTGCCATGCTTAATTAGCTACCTGTTTAAAGAATTTTGTTTTCTTCAGTGAAGTTTACAACACATGATACTCCTACTTCTGCAAACTAATGAGCTTAGTTTGCAGAAGTAGTCTCCTGAAATTCAGGTGCCGTTAAAACCTGTGCCAAAGGATATAAGGCATCGAGCATGATGATTGGAAAATGACTTGGAAAGTTAGTGCACCTTGAGACCCAATAGTTTATATGCTTATGCTGAAAGCTTTCTTTCATTCCTGCTTTCTGCCGAGGTTGTGGTAAGCAACTGCACTTTGTCACTGAAGTTCACGTTGCTGGAGCCACAGTGTCAAAGCTCGACAATGGGCAGGGATTCACAGCACAATGCTACACGTCATCAACACTAATTGGGATTACATTTCAATGGTGCTTAGTCGGGCTACCAAGATAGGTGTGGAGAGTTGAAAGTTTTGTAAGGGCGGAGGGGGGTTGGGCGTGAAGCTTGTCATGAGTGAACATAAAAGGGTAGTGAGTGAACCTCGCTTGTGTGGCCTGGGAGTTGCCCAGTACTGGTGCCAAATGCTTGATCATCTTGATGATCAAACAGATTCACCAGAAACCAAAAAATCTTGGGTTACAATAGGATCACACTTTGGTCTTCGAAGCAATGTGAGGTCTTGTGAGAGCTGTACAAATCGACCAAATAAGCTGAATTCGTAATCAGAGGCCTGAACTCTCACCTCGTCTTGGTCTATAATGGCATTTCGTCATCAAAAAAAATTAAGATTGTGTGAATATTGATAACATTTCAATTCATTCACATTTTCAAAGCTGGTTCACTTAAGATTTGCGGAAAAACAAGTTTCAAATTAAGCCTGCATTTAAGAAATATTCACAAACTTAAAAGTTTAAGCAAAATGTTCTGAGGGCATAGGTGGAACTTAGCTTCACTTTCTGGCCTGAAATCGTATCTTTTCATATGTGGAAACAATGCAAGAAATCTTGTGTGATAGAGAACATGACTAGAATTTTGCGGTATTGTGTGAAGACTTATTGTACTGTTGTTCTTTGCTGATGTTGGCCATGATTTTCCAGGAAGCAATATATCTTCATGAACAGTAAATATTTTTGTTCTGTTTTCGTAGGAGCCAAGCAACAAACGGGTTCGACCCTTGTCACGAGTGACATCTTTGGCAAATTTAATATCTCCTGCAAAAAATGGAGCAGTCAGGCGATTTGGCCAAACACTACAGGTACAACAATTTTACATTAAGACCCTAAGTCGTGATTTGTACCATGCCTCTTTGCTTTCTGTTTTCAAAACTGTACTATTTCTGCCAGCATTTAGACACTGAATCTGAACACTCGTGAGTGTTTTCTTTAAATCTTCCAGGTTACATTGAAAGCAAGTACGGTTAAGTTATTGACTTGCTTGTGAAGTCCTGATTGTAGTAATACAAGTGGAATCTCCTTATAGCGGCAGTTGTTGTGGTCCCATTATATCCCAACCAGCCCTTGTAGTTTGAAGGGTTAAAACGAGAAACTCACCGGACACTAAACTGACAGCTGACATCGCCAATTGAAATGTTGGAACAAAGTTCCCGTTTCAATCCAAAACAAATCATGTAAATCATGGATAATTTCACCCAGGAATTCTACAATTTCTACCAAGACTATCATCACATTTGTGCAGGAACCA
The DNA here is from genome assembly GCF_018977255.1 of Callorhinchus milii. NCBI lineage: Eukaryota > Metazoa > Chordata > Chondrichthyes > Chimaeriformes > Callorhinchidae > Callorhinchus > Callorhinchus milii. The sequence goes on along the minus strand of NW_024704746.1, from coordinate 65,788,696 downwards.
TACTGTTTAGAAGTGCTCAGTAAAAGCACAGAGCAGGGTTAGATAAAGTAATTGTGGAAATGTAAGACAGGAAGTTCTCTACCACTTCCATTCCTTGCCTTGAAGGAAGAGAATTAGCTTCCTCTAAATCTCTATAAGGGCTATTCCTGGATAAATGGTCTGTCTGTCCATGAGCAAAGATCAAATCCAATGTGATTATTGCACAGAAGAAATGTCATGAGCAAGAAAAAAACAGCAAGCAGTTAAAAGCTAAATTTAATTATTTATTTACATTTATTTTCTGTTTACCTAGCAGTAAGTAGGAACCCGGTTTTTAGTCGATTGGTGGATTGCTTTTCCGTCTTATTATTACTACTACACGAGAGCGGGTTAGATTAGGTTTGGTTTTGAAATGTTAAAAGGATCGATTCTTCCGCCAACAGAGATCCATCATATTCCGCAGTGACAACAAATCTCCAACTTCCTCCCAAAAATCTTGCAGCAAAGCTGCACCAACCCCACCCAAGAGACGCAACAGCAAACTCTGGTCAGAGACTTTAGACATCAGCATGAAGAAAAACCTTTCTTCAAAGGAAATCAAACGGCAAGAGGTATGATGATTTATGAACTCTAAAGCCATGTGTGAGGTGGAAATAGTGCGCTATGAAGCAAAGCATTCATTTTAAAGAGTTAATTTTAATGAGTTGAAATTGACCGACTTGAGGGCTTTTTCCAAAAAAACAACAAACTTGAATTTCATTGCAGTTATAAAACTAGTTAATTTGGGACTAAATTTAGCTCTGCCCCTGTTTAATTTGGCCTGTCAGCTCAGTCCTTGGATTCCAAAATCTACATAGCTATTTACCTTTCTCACAACAGTTGACCTGTGTCTGTATTTCTATAGACATAACACTAACCTTCGCAGATTATATTTTTATATGCTAGGATTACTGAAAGAACATTGAGTACTAACTAAATCTAGCTCTGAGTTCACCCAAGATGCTGTGGTGTGATAAAATTCTATGCTAACCTATTTAACCTTTCTATTTTTAATTGAACAATACCAAAGCAACTTCAGCTAAATTTAAAACTTAAGATAAAAAAATTCCTATTCACATAGCAACAATACTTTCTTCAAATTGGTTGATGGCCATTCTTTGTCCCATTGCATTTTGCCAAGTAAATGTTTTTTGTTTTTCAGGCTATATTTGAGCTGTCTCGAGGCGAACAGGATTTGATTGAAGATCTAAAATTAGCGAGAAAGGTCAGTCTTATGATAAATATCAAATATTTCATCATCTTGGCAGATTCCCGCTCTGTCCTTTTCCCTTCTCCCACATGTTTTGGTTGGGAAAGCCACTTCTCAGAAGCAGGAAAATCATAAGGTTTGATGCCTGCCTGTTGACTGCTCTGTGCTGAATTAGTTGATCTCTACTGGCGGTGGGGAGGGGGTAGTTCAATAGAGATGGGGAAACTTCCTCGATGCTGTGCAGTAACCCTGCTGGGAAGTGAACATGGGAGTGAGGTCAAGACTGAGCAGGATTGCAATGCCCCATTACTGTCACATAACTTGCCAACGTTCAGTCTAGGCTCCTACTTTAACAACCAAATAGGTAAGGTACCAAGGGGCAGCTCACATATGTGGGCACCATATCCTCCATTATGAAGCTATTCTGTTGAGGTATGAAAACTGATGGGGAATCTTAAGCCATTTAGAAAAAAAATGAAATTTAGCTGATTGAACCCTAAAATTAACAGATGCTTCTTGAGCTTTTCATTTCAATGAGAAGGGCTTACATTATTTTAGCAATCTCAGTGGTCTGGTACATTCTATGGCCATTTTATTTACCTGTGGAGACCAGCATTACTTTACTGATCATTCCTGTAATATAGATTGCAATTATATTCTATTTTTGTGGTGGTTAGAGAAACTGGACAGAAGATGAGTTATTCTGTTTTTTTAACCTTTCTTGTACAGGCCTATCACGACCCTATGCTCAAGTTGTCCATCATGACCGAAGACGAACTCACGCAAATATTTGGAGCTCTTGATTCGTACATCCCTATGCACGAAGGTAAATACTAGTGAGGTTGAGAATGTAAAACCTTATCCAATACTCCAGTTGGCAATCTTGATAACTGGTCTTTGCATGCAGTCAAAATTCTTAACTTAATCTTGTTTTATTTCCGTGCTCACCTCTAAATAAACTGCATGGCCAGACTGTTGCCACGGAGTCTAACATTGATTGCTGTTTATGCAATAGTTTTATGGCATCTGTTAATCAAATTAGTTCTCCACCTTAATTTCGCAACACACTTAGGAGTGACTAAGGACTTCAGAATTCCTTAAATTCACAATAGTTTTTTAAAAAAGTGCGGAGATTTCATTGGCAGTTCCTAAAAATGTTTTTCTGTGTCCCTTCACCTTTCATTTTTCTCCTCTCCTGGAATTGGGTTAAAAGATCTGCCATTATCTAATAAACTAGCAGAATAGGCATGATTTGGTTGTTCCTTTGTTTAAAAAAAAAATCAATATCCTTATTCATATAGCGTCTTTCATGTCGGGTGGGGGGGAGGGGGTGTCTCAAAGTGCATCACAGGATTTGCTGTAATGTGTAGTGATTGTGTATCCTGTAGGTGAACATTGTAGGCAGTGTTCTGAGTCTAAATGGGAAATGGTTCAATAGATACCAATCTGCTTCTTGGACCTTTCCCCAAGTTCTCTTTCTGGATCTCTGAGGCTAGACAGCGAGTTTCAACAAACAAATTAATGGATTTGTATCTTTCCAGATCTTTTGAGCAGACTTCGAGAAGCTACCAAAGAAGATGGATCAATAGAACAAATTGGTCACATACTTGTGAACTGGGTATGTATCCAAATCATTCTTTTATGAAGTAAAACATGTAAAATGTATAGAAATTAGTTGTATTTAATTAGACAATGCTATGGCTTGGCTGTTAAACTGTTAAATATAAAATCGGTTAGGTTAATGAGTGAGAAGTCTCATTTTGTTCTTTTACGGTCAAGATTGTTTAAAGCAAAATAATTGTTAGAAGAAAATTGATTGCTGTGTAGTAATGTGAGAGATTGCTGCATTATTGCTGAAGGTTTAATTTGAAATCTTGTTCATTCTACGTAACTATTTCAATAATCCTTGCATTTTTTAATGATCCTTCCATTTGACATAGTGCCTTATCACATCTTTGAGACTTAAGTGCTTTGAGACGCTATCCTGTATGGAGGGCACTGTATAAGTGCTTGTTGTTGTCTCAGTAAAAGGGGTGATGAGGCGCTAGCTATATTAAATGCGAGGATTATTAAAATAGTTTATTTGAATGTGGGTTTTTATACAGACCAGGCTGAATCCATAACAAGCAGCTACTTATGTCTAAATCTACTTATTTGTCTACAGTTACCACGACTTAACGAATACAGAGGCTACTGTAGCAACCAGCTTGCGGCAAAAGCACTCTTAGATCAAAAGAAACAGGACAAGCGAGTGCAGGATTTCCTTCAGCGCTGCCTCGAGTCGCCCTTCAGCAGGAAGCTTGATCTTTGGAGTTTCCTGGACATTCCCCGTAGTCGATTGGTCAAATATCCCCTGTTGCTCAAAGAGATCCTGCGACATACACCCAGTGTGCACTCCGACCAACAAAGCTTGGAGACTGCAGTAAGTATTTACACGGGTGTAACTTCCTGCTTACTCTCGGTGGGGGTTCGTAACCAATCTATTCGTCATAATTTTGTGAAATAATTGTAGTAGGTTCATGGTACTTCAGTGCTATTGATTGGTTGACAACAATTTGGCTGTAAAAACAAGCGTTTGGGATTCTCATTACTGTAATGTGTAAATTTAGCTCTCAGTTTCACGTTAAGCAAACCCATAAAATGACTTTATATGTTTAAAATTGCATTTTGTTAGTTTAGGAAAATCTGTCATTTGCAATGCTTATTTACGCAAATCATTAATACTCAACTGTTTGTCTGTTAGATTGCCATTATCCAAGGAGTTCTGTCCGACATCAATGTGAAGAAGGGAGAGTCTGATTGCCAATATTACATCGACAAGCTGGATTATCTTGATGATCGACAAAAGGATCCTCGAATTGAGAATAGCAAGACATTGCTTTGCCATGGGGAGCTGCGAAACAACCGTGGAACGGTATGTTTGAGCACAGCTTTGCCACATTTCTTTCCTTTCAAGGCAGACTTGTTCCCATATAATTCATCTCCTCAGTACCTCATCCAACTGCCCGAGTCTCAACAGTTGAATTTTAACTGAAGGGAATTGCGACACAAGCTAGATTTTGTTCTCAGTGTCAGGCATGCCGACTTTACAGCAGTGTGGATATTGGGCAGTGACTAGATTGGGTTTGGTTTCATTTGCATCTAATCCCTGTTACTCCCACTTCCCACCCACTCCTATCCTGCTGCCATATTGACAGCCGGCGTCACTGTTCACGTGAATGTGACCGCTGCTCGTGTTCGATCACCATGGAAGAGTATTTTTGCGAGAGAAGAAAGGGAATCTGATCAATTTTTTTTTGCTTTCCAATATTGTCCAGTTAACACAATGTGTTAACCTTGTCACCTACAGCATTGTATGGAGTTTACTCAGTCACCCCCAGCGTTGATTGAATATTGTTAGTGAACAACAAGTAGCTGATGACCTTTTTGTTTTCTTCCAGAAACTCTACGTCTTCCTATTCCAAGAAATCCTGGTGATGACCCGCCCGGTGTCCCGCAATGACCGCCAATGTTACCAGGTTTACCGTCAGCCCATTCCTGTCCAAGACCTTCTCCTCGAGGATCTTCAGGATGGAGACACCAAAATGGGAGGTTCCTTCAGAGGTGCTTTTACCAACTCGGACAAGGGTAAGATGAAAACGATAGCTAGATTGATTGCTAAGTATGGATATTGTGTTATTTAATCATTTAGAGATGCTGAACCATCACTATTAGTTCCCATTCACAACTTTTTTTCTCAGCTCAGGTGGAAAACCTGGACTGCCCAGCACAATTCCTTGGGTTGTCTTCCTGATATGAAAGGAAGGCATCTTGTAAATTTGTTGCCGCTCTCTTCAAAGTTCCTTCTTGCTAGAATATTGCCAATAGAACGGTGCTATCTCCCTCTGGTAACTCACCAAAGTGGCTATTCTTTGTGTGAACCTGGAGTGTGTGTGAGTTGGCATTGGGCTTTATTCACTGGATAGTGATCGAGTGGGAACCCTGGGTGACCACATCACCTTCTCCTGCCCAGAGATTATGGGGCCTCCTTACTGGGCGGGGAATGAAACCGCTGCCTCTAATACTATTTTGCGATTGTCTAATTTTATTGAAGGTGGAACGTGAGTTGAAATAGCAGCCTTGGAAACATTTTTTGTTACTGTTTATGGAGTGTTAAGTAAGATGGTTGTTATTTTGCTGTTCCTTTAGTCATTGTATTATGGCCGCTAATCTAATTTGTCTTCTTTACCAACAGCTAAAAACATCTTTCGAGTACGTTTCCGGCAATCCACCCAAGGGCAGTCCTCCCACACGCTGCAAGCCAATGACATTTACAACAAACAACAGTGGCTGAATTGCCTCCGAAATGCAATGTCTGTCTATCAGACCCTGCCTTCTCCGACAGACCATAAGGAGCTCTTCGAGTTGAACGAAGAGTCTGAGCAAGGCTCGCCCCAGCCAGCTGATCCTACACTGGAGAGGTGTTCCCCCAGCTTTCCTAAAGAGAGACAATCCCCCATTCTCACTGAAGGGAGTCAGTCACCCACCTCTACCGAGGGGAGGAGATCACCCAGCCTGTCTGACAGGATGGAATTGGCAGATAGCGGCTCAGAGACTGGCTCTAACATGGACACAAGCGAATCTGAACCAAGTAGCCTGCGAAGCAGCATAGAGATTGAGGAAATCGAGCACTGCAATCCCGTGTCAGAGCAAATCCTGGGAGATACTGAGCAACCAGAGCCAGCGAGAGCAGGAAAGTTAGTGTAAGAGACTTGCCGTTGCTCAGGTCAAGGACTGTGTATTTATATTTCTGTACAGTGTTTAAACTGTGGTGTAGCAGCAGGATTAAGTTACTAATCTTGTTCCTTGTGTGTATTTTTTATTTGTTTCATGGCAGCTACTAAATGCAATGAGCTTTGCTGAAACCACTCTGGTTACTTTCCAAAGTGACATCTCTTAATAAGCCAATGGTTTGTTTAATTATTGGGTTACTGAACTGCCAACAGATTCATGTCTAAGAATCTAATAGTTAGTTCTGTAAATGGAATTCGCTGTCTTTCCATTATTTTTGTATTGTACATTCCCTCATCCTCTGTCTTTGCTGCAGGTATTTTCTTGTTAATATTTTTCTCTGCAGCTTAAAAGAATTTGTATTTTGGTTCTTTTGGCAAAAAGTGAAACCGAGTGCAAGATTATTTAGAGGAAGATATTTAGCAAGTTCACAAACATAAAGTACTTTTTGATTTATTATGCGGATATGTTTAAATCTATACATTTGACGAGACAATAAGTGTAACTCAATTCAGTTGTGTATTTGAGCCATTCATTCCTATGATTGATTTGTAGATCATTCACCCGCTGTTTCATCTTGTGAGGTCTTTATTAATGCAAGCATGTTTTTTATATATAAAAATGTGTGCTTCTGACTACTGTGGAAAAATTGCCAAGGAAAGTTTTGATGGATAGTGGGACGTTGCAGAAGGGTAGTGCAAGAGTAAGTGAGAAGGTTTGCGTTGGGGTTTATTTTAGCAAGAGTAAGTTAGGGATGACGGTTGCATTTGAGATAGTCACCAAATGGTTGGTGAGAATGTTATCCGCATCCCTATAAGGAGAGATTTTGTGACATGAAAAGAGACAAGTATGTATTGTGAAATGAGCGATGGAAGAGAAACCAATAGTTGTATGAATAATGCACGGGGACAAGGTGGCAAATGTAAAGAAAAAAGGGAAATATTGAAACTGGGCATTTCTCTGATGTATAGATTATTGGACCTAAATAAGTACAATAAAACTGGAAAATCTTAGCCTGCAACTGTATGGCTTGTGAGTGTTTCTTGCCGTTTCACATCTTCCTAATACATTCACAGTGGAATACTGGAGTTCAAGCTACGATGGAATAGCTATTTTATTCATCTACAACAATTCAACCTTTATGGGATATGATGGTCTGCGGTTACATTTTTTTTACACTATTTTATTCATATTCTTGGTTTGACCGGGCTTGTGTGGTCTTGAACCACAAATTGCATCTTAGAATGACTACGGTGGTGTATTACTGGAGGTGGTGTTCTTCAGAAGAGATGTTCAACCATGGTCTATATCGTCTGGTGATTCAGATGGGATGTTCACTACATTTCAGACCTGATCCAACATCTTTCTGTGAACCATCGAAGGGTGCTATATAAATTCAAGTTGTTGCTGAGCTGTGGGTTAGGCCCTGCAACAAAAAAAATCAGTGTTGTTGCTGCATTTCACCCACAAAATATACAGTCAATCCACTTATACTTTGAAGTGCTTTGAGACTTCTCAACAACATAAGGTGCTATATCTAAATGCAAGATTATTATTGTTGGCCTATGCTGACAGCTTGTTACTTGACCTATCCACAGCGAGAGGGAGATGATGTTCAGCAGTGCTAGAGCCATTGCTGCTGAAGCCATTGTGGAAACGTGAAGAAAAACCTCTTCGGAAGGAATCCTGCGCAGTGCGACACGGCAGAGGATTTCATTTACTTGACAATCCTGGCACCAAAGGCCGGGCTGCTTTCGATACCTGGCTCCACAAAGCAAATGCCAACATAACGTGATCACTTTAGAGTAAGTATTTCCTGCTTGGTTCTCTGTAAAGTTAGTTAATCCAGGTGCGTAATGTAAACCAAGAAGACCAGCGTCATTTCGAATTCCTTGTGAGGCTGACTGACCGACTTGTGACTTTATTTGGGCCCTCTTCAATCCACGTATGAAGATGCCGTCCGTTTTGCATCGTTGCCTGCATTTTATTTCGATTCTTACTCGCCTCCCCCCACTCCCCCATATTGTTGCTTCATTGATATCCTTGCAGAACGGAAGTTGCAATTAATCTACATGATCTGGTCACTCACTCCACGGCTGTTTATGTGACATCGCTATGTGCAAACTGGTGACTGTTTTGCCCACAAAATACACAGTGAATCCACTTTACGGTATATCCTGTGGAGCGCTTTGAGATGACATTATCAAATGCTATTATTAATAACTTCCTGTCTTATAATAATTGAACGAACCCCCATCGTTCGTTAACAACTTTTAGTTTCAGGTTTCAAGACATGACTCGCAAATGGGTAGAGAGGGGATGAGACAAAGGTTGGAAGGAGAGAATGCCAGAGATTAGAGGCATAAAATTTGGGAATCCAGAGCCACCAATGGTGTGATAGGTATTGTGTGCGAAGGCTGAGTTAGTTGAGCGGTGGAGGGGAGCGGGAATGGGGTAGGAGGAGACTGCAGAGATAGGGAGGTGTAAGGGGGCGGGGGGTGAAGGGATTTTTTTTGTAAGAGAAGGTGAGAACTTTGATATCGATCTGCTGAGATGTGGAAGCCCAGTAAGGACTGCACAACGCAGTTCATGTGGAATGAACTACCCCAGCAGGCTATAGAGGCAGAAACTATTGGTTCACACGGCAGGTGGATGGATACTTGAGTAGGAAGTGGTATAAAAAGATAGGGAGAAGAGATGCAGAAATGAGATTGAAACATCTATTGTGATATGATAAACTGGTGGAACAGGCTCCAGGACCTGTTACCATGGTCCCGAGAGGGAGAAACTTAAAAACTAAATCCACCGGAGAACAAAGACACACTGTGACAGCCCCGAATATGAATGGTCACGTGAATAGAAGGCAGAAAGCAGAAAAACATGGATAAATGCGCGCGCACACACACACACACAATCTGTTTAGGAACACACAATTAAAAGCCGTCTCAAATCATTTATTACGCAAAATAATCGCTGCCTTGTTGAAGTGTTAGTACAAGTCTGTGATACGTTCCAGGAAGTTAGGCTATGCCCCGAGGTTCTGTTGTAGTCTGCGTTCTAACACCTGATACAAGACAGCTGCTTCCATTTCAAGCGTGCAGAATTGACGTTAGGTTTTGAAAATGTTCAATGATACGGTGACACTGGAGCTAACTTGAAAGGGAGGAGAAGACTTTTCAATGTAACTAGCACTTGACAAGAAAGGAGAGGTTTGCAAACTCGGAGTCTAGGATTACTCAGGCCTTTGACACCGATCAGGGCATTACACAGTATATGGTTCAGGACCTGACATGTGCAAGCGACTGCCAGGATGGTGGAAGGCGAAGTGGATGGACCTTGGTCTTCTTTCGGCCAGCAAATTCTTATGTTCTCAAACTCCTCCACTTGCCCTTCATTTAGGATTTGTGGAGTCCTGTAGCTCGGTGGTTAGAGCACTCGCCTCGCAAGCGAGAGGACCCGGGTTTGATTCCCAGGCCGGGCTAAACCTTAGGCGAGTTTCCTTACTCCACACGTCTCTGTTACCCAGCAGTAAGTAGGAACCCGGTTGGTTCGTCGATTGGCGGATCGCTTTTCCGGGGGGGGTAATAAGCCCTTTTTTTAAAAATTTGGTCGCTCAATCCACGACTGTTTGTGGGACGCCGCTGTGCGCAATTGGCTGCTGCATTTTGGCCACAAGATGTATAGTCAATTCACTTTACAGTATATTCTGTGAAGCGCTTCGAGGCTTCTCAAAGACGTTATAAGGTGCTATATCGTTGCAAAGATTATTATTATTATTTGCTTCTTCCTTTTTTTGAATTCCAGGTGTCAGCCTGGCTCTCGCTTCTGAATCAGAAGGTTTGGGACCTCGAGCCACATGTCAGGACTTTGAACCTATTGTCTAGAGGTTGAGACTCCAGCGCTCGGAGAACCTGCATCACTGGAGGCGCCATCCTTCAGGTGAGACGTCAAACTGAAGCCTCGTCTGCCTGTTCAGATGGGTGTTGAAGATCTCACGGTACTTGATAAGAGGAAGGAGTTTCTCTCTCCCAACTGTCCTGGCCAACAGATCCCCCAACTACAAATGGGACACTTGCTCCACGGCTGTTTGTGGAACGTCATAATATGATCCTCGCATTTGACACACTGCATCTTCACTTCGAGAGGTTACGGCAAAGTGCATGACCGTCTGCACTGCAAATTGTAGTGACTGCGTATTTTCTGCTTGTCCCGTGAAACTATCCCAAAATCGGGATGTTTCTCCCAGATTTGTGGTCAACAAACCTCCAGCTTATTTATGTATAATAAAAATAATAATAATGATCCTTGCATTTTGATGCAGCGTCTTATCACGTCTTCGAGACGTCTCAAAGCGCTTCACGGAATATACCGTAAAGTGAATTGACTGTGCATTTTGTGGGCGAAAATATAGAACAGATTAGTTGACACTTGGCAATAATTGCTATAAACACTTTGAGTTATTTTAGCACAAAAAGTTCTCACTGGACTGAGGAACGTTTCCGCAACGTTTATGCTTACTCAACGGTTCCTGTGCCCTGACAGTGTTTTTCTAAGCGCGTTGAAAGATTTACAACTCGTTTGAGAGCCTCTACTTTTTTTTCCCCCCTGCCAATAAAAATAACAATCACTCCCATAGAATAAATACACGTAAAATTAATCATCGTTATCACCAAACCTAAAGACCGTGCAGGATTTTCTCCCTTCGTATTCTCTGGAGGGGGTTGGGGGGGAAAAAAAAACGTGAGCTTTTTTTTTTAATCTCTGTGCCTAAACGATATCGTTGGCAATTTGCCTTCCAAATATGGACGGGAATTTAACTCACAAAGTTGTGGGAGAATGGTTTCTAAAGTGACAATCTAATGCGGTCCCAACCTTTCCTGGGTCAAGTCAGTCGATGCAAAAGGACAGAATTCACGCCCAACTATTTCTGTGCTGATGAGACACAGCCCATAAAACATTTCCCCTAGTTTCGCTATTTATTATTCCAGTAGCAAAATGTACTCTGCCTCGGAAACTGGTTTTGCTTGCTGCTAATTCTGTGCCAGTCTGCACCAGGAGCCTATGAGATACCCTCGACTGTCTGTTGCTTTGTGGATGCCCTCATCAAAAAGAAAAGCAAAAAAAAAAAAAAAATCTGATTGAGTCAACATGTCTCAACGCACTTTGCTGAAGTAACTGTCGAGTGTAGCGACTGTTATTGCTGTACGCCTTAATAATAATAATTACTATAATTAAATGCATCCTTGCATTTGATATAGTCATGATCACGTCATCAAGACGTCTCAAAGAGTCAATTCACTACAGTACATTCCCTGAAGCGCTTTGAGACGTCTCGAAGATGTGATAAGGCGCTATGTCAAATGCAAGGATTATTATTATTATTATATACTGTAAAGTCACTGTGTTATTTTGTAGGCAAATGCGGCAACCAATTTATGCACAGCAATGTCCCACAAACAACCGTGAAGTGAATGACCAATTTTATTTGAGGGATTGTTGGCCGGGGAGAGCTAAACTCCTTTCTCTTTTCGAATGGTGCAATTTTTACTGTTACCACCTGGAAAAGTAAACGGGCCTCGGTTTAAACATCTCATCCGAAGGAATGGGGAATCTTATTATTACAAAATGTGACAGTCCTGTTTTTTGGATACGACAAAGTCCCATTNAAAAATGTTAGATCATTGAGCAATCAAGCGTTGACGAATCTTGGCCCAGGACACAGGGAGACACTCCTTTCTCTTCTGTTATAATCCGGTGGGATTCCACCTAGAGAACAAGGAGACTGAAACTTGATGTCTCATCCAAAGGAGATCACCTCCAACAATGCAGCACTCCCTGACTGTTGCACTAGGAATATCACCTTTTGAGCTCAAATCCCAACCTGGGAACCAGTAAATTCCACCTGGGTCTGGATAGTATTTTCTTCGCATTTCAGAGCGTGCGTTATTTGACAAGAATACTTCGTAACTGTGGGCGTGTTTTCAAGGAGAGCCAGGCAACGTTAAGTAGGCGTGATTAATAGTTCCCGGCTATACTTCACACATGTCCACAGAAACGTTACGTTATTTAACTATGTTTAAGTCTGTGAGTTGCACGGGGAAATTGCACTGTACAAAGTGACATATGGCAGAGCTCAACTTTAGCTTTCCTTTGAGAAAGCGGCCTGTCTAGACTCGATGGGCCGAATGGGGGAGAGAGACAGGAGGGGAAGAGACATGGCGGGGGGTGGGGGCGGGTGGGGGAGAGACACGTGACGCCCTGATATGTAGGATTAGGAGGACATTTGGCTCATTTTGGCCCACAGATGGAGTCAGTGTCCCAACCTGATCGCTATCTGGGCACATTGGTTAGAGCACTCGGTCTTCTTTCACCCAACAAATTCTTATGTCCTCAAACTTCCCCACTTGCCCCTCATTTAAGATTTGTGGAGTCCTGTAACTCAGAGGTTAGAGCACTCGCCTCGCAAGTGAGAGGACCCGGGTTTTAATTCCCTGGGCAGGCAAGTTTCTTTTACTCCACACGCCCTGTTTACCTGGCGGTAAGTAGGGACCCGGTTGTGAGTCAACTGGCGGATCGCTTTTCCGGGGGTAATAATCCCTTCAAAAAATATATAAACAAACAATAATAAGTTAAGTTAAAAAAGTTAATTATTGAATTAACTAAAGTTAAGTAAGTAAATTTGGTCGCTCGATCCACGGCTGTTTGCGGGGACGCTGCTGTGCGCAATTAGCTGCCGCGTTTCGCCCACAAAAAACACAGTCAATTCAGTTTACAGTGTAGTCTGTGAAGCGCTTTGAGACGTCTCGAAGACGTGATAAACCGCTGTATCAAAATGCAAGGATTGTGATGACTCTTTAAGCTCAGAACCACTAACCGTCTCATAGATGAACCACTCAACACTACACATGTTGCTTTCCTCACTGTAAAGGCTGCCGTTTCCGTCTGGGCTGTTAACAGGGTGAGGATAGAGCGCAGGCAGACCGGTAGAGCTTGAAAAAGCAGTTTGAACCTGGCAGAGGACAAAAGACAATGTCTTTATGTTATCAGACGCAGCTCTCAAATTTCTGACGTTGGTTTCGGTGTTTGAGAAACAGTCCCCGGCTTTGTTCCACAACCAAGGACACCTGAACAATAGAATAATAATAATAATGATAATTACGTGTGCTTTCGTTAGTCTTTTCACCCCAGCCGCACATCTCAAAGCGCTTCACAGCTGTAAAGTGTAACGACTGTGTATCTTATCATTATTATATTATTCTAATATTATTAGATTGTGTATCGCCCACAAGATATACAGTCAATTCGCTTGACAGCATATTCTGCGAAGCTCTTTGAGACGTCTCGAAGACGTGATAAGGCGCTATGTCAAGTGGAAGGACTATTATTATTATTATTATTATTGAGGCAAACTCAGCAGCTAAATTGCGCACAGCAATGTCCACACAAACAGCCATGATTTTATCTGGGGGGAATGTCGGCCAGGACACCAGGAGAAAGTCCCTTCTCTTTACTCTATTAACGCCACGGGATCTTTGACATCCACCCGAACGGGCAGCCAGGACCTCGGTTTAATCTTTCATCCGGAGGACGGCGCCTCTTGTGAATCCCAGGTTATTGCGATGTTGTTGCTCAATGTGGCTTTCGCTGGTTTATGCTCATTACCAGTTGGTCTTGCCATCAATATCAAAGAATAATAATAATTATAGTGATAAGTCTAATTATTATTTTTTCGTGAGTCAGCCCTGACACAAGTCGGTAAGCACTTTAGCCTCTGAGTCAGACGGTTGTGGGTTCAAGCCCCTTGTCAGGACTTGGAATCACATCGTCTAAGCTGACACTCGAGCGCAATTCCGGGGGAGTGTTGCATTGTGAGAGGCGAGACGGTAAAAGAACAAGGTCCCGGCTGCCTGTTCAGGCGGACGGCAAAGATTTTGAAACGCGATTCGAAAAGAGAAGGAAGTTTTTCCCGGCGCCCTGACCAACAAGTCCCCCCCCAAATAAATTTGGTGACTCACTGGGCTGCTGTTCGTGGGACACTGCTGTGTGCAAACGGCTGCTGCATTTCGCTCACACCGAATCCACTGTACAGTATATCCCGTGAAGCGCTTTGAGACGTCTCAGCGACGCAATAAGGCGCTGTATCAAACGCAAGGATTATTATTATTATTATTATTATCATTATAGATCCACGACCACTTTAATTCTGAGCTGGTTGATTCCGTGCCTGCTCTGAACTTCGCGAGCCCAGCTGTGCGTCCGTCCTCTCTCTCCCCTTTTCACCGAAACGATGGAAACACGATACCGACAAGTGACAGAACTGCTAAGATTCCTTCCGAGCGCTTTCCATGCTGAGATTCTTTTATCGTGACTTCGGGGAGATTCCATTCTCCCAAAAAAAAAAAAAGGAGGCGCTCGGCATTCCACAAGATTTCGTGTGGAGAGAGAAAAAAAACAAATTGGGTTCAAGTCGTGGGCACGTTTCGAAGCACAAGTCGGAAATGTTACTTTATTTAACCTAACTTCCCGAAGCGAGCAGAGGGATTGCGCTGAGTAAAGTGACATATGGCGGAACTCGACTTAAAACCTCCTTTTGAGAAAAAAAAACTCCCGTCTGCACAATCTCTCAAACGCCTCAATCGAAGGATGGCGGAAGCTGTTTAGACTCTCTTTTCTCAGTGAGCTGAAGTAACCATCCTCCCAGGAAGGTTGTTTTTTTTTCAAATCCCTCGTTCCCCGGCGCCTCCTTCGCTCTCCAAAACCTTCTCGCTCCTCCAACCCCACCACCTGACACCGGCCTCCTGCTCGCGCCCTCGCACCCTCCGCTCCACCATCGGAGCATTCAGCCACTACGCCCCGAAACCGTGGAACGCTCTCCTTCAATTCCTCCAGCTTACCCCCCCCCACTCTCTCTCTCCCCCGTTTTCAAGTCCCGCCTGAAAATCTTCCTTTTTGAGACGTCTTCCGTGGTTTAAGTGCTCTGAGATGCTGCGTGGAGGGCACTATATAATAATAATAATAATCCTTGCATTTGATATAGCGCTTTTCACGTCGGGAGGACGTCCCAAAGCGCTTCACAGAACACACTGTAAAGTGAATTGACTGTATATTTGTGGGCGAACGCGGCAGCCAATTGCGCACAGCAATGTCCCACAAACAGTCGTGGATTGAAAATGACCAATTTATTATTGTTTTGGGTTTTGGAGGGATTATTATTAGGCTCTGTGGGGAGTAAGGAAACTTGCCCAAGGTTTGGCCCTCTGCCTGGAATTGAACTCAGGTCTCTCACTTGCAAAGCGAGTGCTCTAACCACTGAGCTACAGGACTCCACGCAAGTTGTTGTTGTTGTTGATTCTTTACGCAGAGGGTGATCAATGATTGTAACTGGTTGCCAGGAAGGATGGTAGAAGCGAGGACACTAGATGCATTCAAAAAACAGCTTGATGCAGTGATGGGTGTTATTATTATTATTATTATTAGAAGACTGAAATCTGATGGGCCGAAGGGCCTTCTTCATCCATGTGTGTGATCTTGTGAGTGAAAGAACAACAGCTTGCATTTATACAGTAATATAATAATAATCCTTGCATTTGATGCAGCGCCTCAATCACATCTTCGAGATGTCTCGAAGCACTTCATTGAATATACTGATAAAGCGAATTGACTGGATGTTTTGTTGAAGAAACACGGCGGCCCCATTGCGCGCAGCTGTGTCCCACAAACAGTCGTGGATTGAGTGACCAAATTATTTTCTTTTAACTTATTTTGAAGCGGTTACTATCCCCGGAAAAGTGATGCACCAATCGACTAAGTTCCCGCTTACTGCCACGTAAACAGAGGCGTGCGGAGTAAGGAAACTTGCCCAGTGTTTCGCCCGGCCCGGGAATCGAACCCAGGTCCTCTCGCTTGCGAGGCGAGTGCTCTAACCCCTGAGCTGTAAGACTCCAGCGCCCTTCACAGGCGGCGAGTGTTTCGATTCACTTAAAAGGGCGAAACTGTTCGGTGGTGAGAGGCAGAGAAAGAAAAGTGAAGCAAACGCAGCGTGAGGGGTGGGGACTGCTACTTTCCAGAACAAGAGGTTTTGAGCCAAGAGCATCCTGTGCTCAGTCACTTTAACTCTCCAACAGCTGCCAGGAAGTCAAACGTTGATCAAAGAACTAAATGCTTCCTATCAGTAAAGCCACCTCCCTGCGTAAGACTAATGAGAATGGCCTCACTGATAACCACCTCCCTCCTCCCCCACTCGTCCTGCTCAACGTCTGGCACTGTCCGTAGAGCGCTTTGAGACATCATTCCGCTCTCTGAATGCCCGGGTTTTAAGGCAAAACGGTTCCACAGACCAAGTCGAAGTGGAATTTCAGACCTCGGGTTTGATTTCCGGTCTGTATCGAGCAGTATCATAACAATAATAACAATGTTATAATAATTATATGAAAATAATCTTTGCCTCTGCCTTTCAACCGGGAGGACACCTCAAAGCACTTCACAGGAATTACTGTAAGGTGTAACGACTGTAATAATAATAATAATAATGATAGTAATCCTTGCATGAGATATAACAGCTTATCGAGAAGTCTCAAAGCGCTTCACAGATTATACCGTAAAGTGAATTGACTGTATATTATGAGGGGCAAACCTTAGTGGGTATACTTTGTAGGCGAACGTGGCAGACGATTTGCACGCAGCAAAGTCCCCCAAACAGCCATAAAGTGAACGACCGACCTTATTTGGAGGATAATTGGCCAGGGAGGGTGGGAGAGAGAAATTCCTGCCTCGTCCAGTAATCACTCACTACAATCGGTTTCATTATTTGTAGGACCACATTGAGAATAACAATCAGGTGTTTGTATCTTCTGTTCTTATTTGCACTCCAGAGACTCTCACTGTGCGCCGTGTGTGTATGTGTATGTGATTTATCCCTGAGCCCTTGACATTGAGGTTGGGCAGGTGGGGGTGAATGAGCTCACTGATGATACAGCCATTCTGCCCACAGCTCACAAACAGTGACCGTAGACCCTGTCGAAGTGGACGGTCTTCAGGCAGGACCTGAAGGAGGGGGCAAGGCGGAGGGAGAGAGGGAGAGCGTAGAGGAAGAGGGATAGAGCAAGAATGAAGACAACACACACACACAGGGCAAGGTGTGTTGGCCAGGACACGGGGAGAGAGAAACTCCATTCTCTTTTGAAACATCGCCACGGGATCTTTAACATCTACCTGGAAAAGCAGACAGGACCTCGGTTCAACATCTCATCTGAAGGAAGACACCTCTGACAATGAGGACACCATTGAAGTGTCAGCCCTAACAAAGTGAGGTCAAAGTCCTGCTGTAGGAGGCTTGGACCCACAACCTTTTGACTCAGAAGCAAGGGGATTAGCAACCAAGCCAGAGTGACACATGGAGCGGAGATGAGCAGGTCTACAGTAATGCGAGGCACACGTTGAAGCTTGCTTGGGAAGCCAATAGCCCTAATGGGAGTTGAGATACGGATCCAATAGAATGACGGAACAGGCTGAATGCCCTACTTCTGTTCCTATAATAATAACAGCCACAATAATGATCCTTTGATTTGATACGGCGCCTTATCACGTCCTCGAGACGTCTCAAAGCCTCTTCACAGAATGTACTGTAAAGTGAATTGTCTGTCCACGTTGCGGGCGAAATGTTCCTAATGATGAGAGCTGCTTGATAGGCCCATGTCACAAAATGTTCGTGCGGATGTTGAGACTATGTGGTTTTCACCACTCTTATGATTCTTCAACGGGGAACCTCATCGAGCAGCTATCTTTGATATGTGAGTCTAGACACACCTCCGCCCTACAGGGCATTTGCAGCCAGGTGTGATGTTGTTTTTGATCGGCCGGGTGTCTGACACACACGGAAACCCATCACGGTATCCAAACCTGATGGAGAGTTCTGTGGGGATTCCCGTGAGCAGGTCTGCTCCACCCCCCACGCAAGCTTTACGACAGTGAATCACTGGATACTGACGCCGAGACTATAACCATCGGAACATGTAATACGAAGGATTTCTTTTCAAGCCGCCCCCGCTAGCAACCACCGCACTTTCAGTGCGAGAACAACCACATGCATTAATGTAACGCCCCTCACGCAGCGTAGCTTGACGGTGGCGGAGCGCTGCGTTGGGAGGGGTGGGGGGGGGGGAGATGACCGTAAGCACAGTCGAAGATGGGGAAGGATGGGGGCAAGGCGGAGGGATTGAGGGAGAGTGCTCCAGAGTATCGAGGGAGAAAATAGGGGGCAGCAAACGAGTTTCAGGACGGGAGGAGTGCATTTCAAGGGAATCAAAAGTTTCAGAGAGAGAGATAATCGTTTAGCAAATATCATTGTTGCTCCATAAAAAAATCCAGTCATTCCTGGATATGTCCCAACTGAATAACAACTTCTCGTATACAGCTGGCTGTGCTTATCCGAGCCTGAAATTCTGAATGTTAGCCTCTGAGGCCAATTGGCACGCTGCAATGTTGGCCAGGACACTGGGAGAAACTCCCTTCACGTTTCGATTAGGGCCTTGGAATCTTTACCCGGACCTAGGTTTAACGTCTCATAATATTAATGATAATCCTTGCATTTGATACAGCGGCCCACCCAGGTCCTCTCGCTTGCAGGACTCCATTATCCACCACTAATAGTGGGTCCACTATGGGTCTCATCTGAAGTTCCCCCCCCCCCACCCCCTCACTGGAGCGTCAGAGCCAAGACAATATGACCTCAAATTCCCGACCTGGGGGGTGGAATCCACAACCCTCTGCCTCGGAGGCGAGAGCGGCTAGTTATTGAAATACAAGTATGTAAACACTGCATAACACAGACTCTTTGATTCACTGCATCGCCACACGCACAGAACAACACCTTGAGAGAAGGCAAGAGCGCTGCGGGAACAATTTAATCATTGATCCACGTCGATACTCACACACACACACACACACACACACCCACACGTACTCGCGCGGTGCGTCAAAGCATTTCTTATTCGCTCGCAGAGCTCCTATCTTAACAAGACCTGACCTACACGCCAATCCTTCAGGATGTCAAGTGTGAAGATGAACTACTCATTTATGATTCACGCTGTACTTTGTTGGCGTCCTGTTCCTGCAATTTCAATAATCGCACCCACTGGCCCACCGCCCCCCTTGAGTCTGTCCAAATAACAGGCGCTTCTGAAACAGACTATTGTCTGTTGTGGCGATCAGAACGTTGGTTTAAAGTTACGTAATGTTTGCTCACCTGGGCTGTCACTGACTGGCTCACACCGCTCCCTCAACCCTCGCAGTCAACCTCCCTCCTCCACTTTTGCTTTCACAAAATTCAGGCCGACCGGTGAGGGAAGGAGAGGGTAAATAACGCTGAAGCGCACCGCTCTTCAAGAAGTTAACAACCACGTCCTATTTTTTTTACTGAAAAGTGCTTAATAGCCCTCGCGCTTGATACAGCGCCTGTTACAACAGCAGCAACCGCAAATTGCTGTGAGACATGCAGCACCTTTCACATTGGGAGGAAGTCCCAAGGTGCTGGAGGTTTTGAGGGGCAGGATTCAGGGGGGGGGTCAGAACCAAGGGGGAGTGGGGGGGGGGGGGGGTGGGTGGGATGGAGTCAGTGATCAATTTTGTTTGAAGGGATTCGTTGGCCAAGCCAGTTCTGTAATCTTGTGGGTGGGAGGTGTTTTCCCTCTCGCAAGGCAGTTTCTTTTTTTTTTCGAAAAAAAACCAAGTTTATTTACAATTTCACCTCCTGAAAGCATAACTTTATCTGCTTTCTTTTTGATATCAAAAAAAATTATTCAGAATGAAACGAGGCGAGACCGTACCGACAGACTTACGCAATTGTGGCCACTTGACGCATAATTCTAACAATCGAATACTTTTCTTAATGGAAACCCCAAATAAAACCTTGTACCCAATCCTCTAAATCTCCAATTTGTGAGTCCTGTAGCATATTGGTTAGAGCGCTCGCCTCACAAGCGAGAGGACCCGGGTTCAATTCCCGGTCAGGGCGAAACCTTAGGCAAGTTTCCTTACTCCACACGCCTCTGTTTACCCAGCAGTAAATTGGAACGTGGTTGTTAGTCGATTGGCGGATCGCTTTCCGGGTGGTAATAATACCTTCAAAAAGAAAATTGGTCACTCATTCCACGCCTGTTTGTGGGGACGCTGCCGTGCGTAATTGGCTGCCGTGGTTCGCCCACAACATACACGGTCAATCCACTTTATATTATATTCTGTGAAGCGCTTTGAGATGACTCAATGACGTGATAAGGCGCTGTATCAAATGCAAGGATTATTATTTTTATTGCCCTTTGCCTAACAAAAAAATTGTCAACGTTGGGCACAGAGTCACGGGTAAGAACCTGCCGGTGAGGGCTGTGCAGAGACACAGGTAGGACTCTGTCAGCAATGGACAGAACCACAGGTAAAAAATCAATAGTGGACGTACAGAGATGCTGTGAATAATATACCAGTAACTTTGATTTTCATCAAGATACTGAAGTGTTGATCAAAGAAGGTAGTTAATGATATACTGTAACGAGGCTGGGCAATCGTGTGTCATATTTTTTATGATTCCAGGTGTTCCGATACATAAGGGATTAGGAAAGTTTGAGAATGTCAGGAACACATCCCTTGGCAAAGAGATAACGTTGAGGTGGTCAAGTTGCACAACAGTTTCCGAGATGGTGGAAGGAATTGATGGTCACGTTGATGGGCATCACTGAGCAGCGAGGGACAGAAGGGGGACCTTAATAATAATAATAATAATAATAATCCTTGCATGTGATATAGCGCCTTATGATGTCGTTGAGACGCCTCAAAGCGCTTCACAGAATATATTATAAAGTGGATTGAGTGGGACGAAACACGGCAGCCAATTGAGCATAGAGGTGTCCCACAAACAGACGTGGATTGAGCGATCAAACTTTGTTTGTCTTTTTGGAGGGATTATTACACCCAGAAACCGATCCACCAATTGACTCACAATTGAGTAAGTAAGGTTCCTACTTACTGCTCGGTCAACAGAGGTGCGTGGAGTGAGGAAAACTTGCCCAAGCTTTCCCCCCCGGCCCGGGATTCGCACTAAACAGGCCCACAATTTCTAAGATGTGTCTCCAAGTGGATTTTGAAGGCAGGGAGAGGAGGAGTAAGACTGAACGATTTTCGGGAGGGAGTTCCAGGGAGTGGGAGTAAGTGGATGAAGGCTCAGCCGTACTGATGGTGAGACGAGGGGAATGAGGAGCGAGGTTTCCTCGGAGCTGAAGTGGCTCCAGGGTGTCTGGCAATGAATGGAGTGTCGGGATTTGTCCTAATGTCCTGGTCAACAATCCCCCAATTATAAAATTGATCATTCAGTTGACGGCTGTTTGTGAGACGTTGCTGTGTAAAACTTGGCTGCTGCGTATTTGCTTACAAGTACTGTGACTGAACTTGGCAATAGTTCCGTGTGAGGTGCTCTAGGGGACATTCTAACGTTGTAGGCGTATGGGTTATTGTCGTACGTTGATGGAGTCAGTTTGTTGGGGGCGGCAGGGATAATTGGAGGCCGTGTCTCTCAGTGATGACAGTGAGTGACTCACTGAGCCTTGGAGTGGGTAGGGGATGGGAGTTTCCATGATTTCCTCCTCGTGGGAGAGAAGCAGCAGGAGGCAGAGCATGAGTCACCTTGGTGGGTGAGCGTAGATTTACTGGGTTAGTACCAGGGATGAAGGGGATGAGTTACGAGGATAGGCTGACCAATTTGGGCCTATATTCTCTAGGATATAGAAGAATTAGAGGGGATCTTATAGAAACCTATAAGACCATCAAAGGGCAATGATAGAGTAGATAGTGGGAGATTGTTTCCCCTGGTTGGAGAAACTAAAGCCAGGGGTCACAACCTTAAAATCAGAGGCAGCCCTTTCGCACTGAGTTGAGGAAGAACTTCTTCACTCAAAGGGCAGTGAATGTATGGAACTGACTACCCCAAAGGACTGTTGACGCTCAGTCCTTGAACATATTCAAGACTGAGATACATAGATTTATTATTGCAAAAGGGATTGGGCTATGTTATTAGCTGGAGTTAGATTAGAAGATCAGCCATGATTGAATGGCGGGGCAGGCTCGAAGGGCCGAATGGCCTACTCCTGCTCCTATATGTTATGTTATGTGTCGTCCATCCACCTAAGATGTTCCCACTTGCGGCCACTGAACGGGAAACAACTTGCATTGATGTAGCGCCCCTCACGCAGGGTAATGTCCCAGAGTGCTTGACAGTGGAACAAACCTAAACCAGTAACTACCCAGTAACTAATCATCTCATCACACTCACTCTCCATCACCGTTAAGCACTCGCAGACACTACCCCATGTGAAGAGCGGAGTATTGTAGTGTAGTGGTTAGCGAGAGGAAGCAAGTGAGAGGACCTGGGTTCGATTCCCGGGCAGGGAGAAACCTTATAGGCAGCTTTCCTTACTCCGCGAGCCTCTGTAATCCAGCAGGAAGTAGGAGCCTGGTTGTCAGTCGAATGGCGGATCACTTTCCAGGAGAAATGATCTCTTCAAATAAATAATTAAATACTACAAATAAAATAATAATTTGGTCACTCAATCCATGACTGTCCGTGCGCAATTGGCTGCCGCGTTTCACCCACAAAATATACAGACACTCCACTTTACAGTATATTCTGTGAAGCGCTGTATCAAATGCAACGATTGCTATTATTATATGAATGCAAGTTGTTGTCCTTTTGCTTTTAAAGCCCTCCTATGGTCTTCCTCCTCCCTATCTCTCCAATCTACTAAAACCTCACCAACCTGCCTGCTCCACCATTGGCAGCCTTCACCCTTTCTGCCCCCACCCTCTGGAAATCCATCTCAGAGTGCTTCCACCTCGCTCCCCCCCCACCCCTTTTGCCACCTTCAAGGCCCATCTCAAGAACTTCCTTCGACCTTGCCTTCGGTCACCCTCTCAGCCCCAACCAGCCTTGCCCTCCAGCCCTCTTGACTCCAACCCCCAGCTCGCGTGCAAACTCTTGAACGTCCAGCACCTTGGGACGTCCTCCCGACGCGAAAGGCGCTGTATAAACGCAATTTGTTGTCACTGTTGTGCTTGTGGGTGTTGCTCTTACTTTCAGACATGACAGCTCAGGCAGCAGAGTACAGCACAAGATCTCAGCCAGTGTGTGGGTGTGTGTCTTGCTCAAACATGCTGACTCGTGACCAGACAAAGGCAAAGATTTCCACTGTAGGATTTGTGCAATGCTGGTTTAGAAAAGGTTCTCCTGTTTATCCCCAATTGCCTCGAGCGTACGGTTTGCATTGGTGATGTGTTGGTACTGTTCGCACGAAAGTTGGATTACTTGGTGTAATGACCAGACATTAACTCAACAAAACAAGACGCTGGCAGATATCTGAGAATTGACTCACTTAGCCTGAGGATTATTGACCTACTGCTTTAAGATCTTACAGAATTTGGGAAAACGCTTTGGCAGACGAATTTCAGAATTTTTCCCAAAAGGCCACGGCAATCTTCTGGAACGTTAAGTCGATCGTGGTTCGTGTTGGCAGCGTTCTACATAAAACCATGAGAATTTGCTCGGGTGAAGGAAGACCAATGTCCATCCAGTTTGCCTTCCGCCATCCTGGCACGGCTTGACAAACTATGTATTGTATTCCGAGATAGTCTCTCTCCTCCTCGTCAGAAGGTAATAATAATAATAAGAAGAATAATAGTAATAATAATAATAATTCGAAACGGGTTGACAAGATACTTGGTGAACAAAATAATAATAAATAGAAAATAATCCTTGCATTTGACACAGCGCCTTATCACTTCTTCGAGACGTCTCAAAGCGCTTCACGGGATACACTGAAAAGTGAGTTGATATAATTGTTATATAATTGTGATATTCATTGTTTTGTGGACGAAAAGTGGCAGCCAATTGCGCACAGCAGTGTCCCACGGACAGTCGTGGATTGAGTGACCAAATTATAAATGTTACTGTTGTTTTTTTTTTGAAGGGATTATTAACCCCGGAAACGCGATCCGCCAATCGACTAACGATCTCAATATCAATTGCAAAATCAACCTCCTGAACAAAACATAAAATAAAAATAAAATACAACCGCCTAAATCCTCGGCAAGACTTTTCAAGGCACTTCACAGGATTTTACTGTGAAGGGCTGTGACTGCGTATTTGCAGTCGAACTCGGAAGCCGATTTGCGCACAGCAGTGTCCCACCAACAGCCGTGGAGCGAGTGACCAAATTTAACGTCCTCTGTTTATCGTCTAATCTGAATTGTCGGCAATGCAACACATGCCCCACCCGCCCCCACCCCACCAGCGCTACACTGAAGCGTCGGCTTAGACTGTGTGATTCCAAGTCCTGACACGGGGAGTTGAACCCACAACCTTCTGACTCAGAGCCGAGAGAGAGAGAGAGCCAAGCTGACACACTGGTTGTTCAGCAGTAAGTGCCGATGATTGTGGTGACTCTGGCGGAACAAGTCAGTGTTGTTTCTTCGGAGCTGTGGAGTCCTGTAGCTCAGCGGTTAGAGCACTCGATTTGCAAGCGAGAGACTTGAGTTCAATTCCAGGCAGAGGGCCAAACCTCGGGCAAGTTTCCTTACTCCACACAGAGCCTAATAATAATCCCTCCAAAACCCAAAAACAATAATAAATTGGTCATTCTCAATCCGCGACTGTTTGTGGGACATTGCTGTGCGCAATTGGCTGCCGCGTTCGCCCACAAATATACAGTCAATTCACTTTACAGTGTGTTCTGTGAAGCGCTTTGGGACGTCCTCCCGACGTGAAAAGCGCTATATCAAATGCAAGGATTATTATTATTATTAAGATGAGTAAGCCAGCGGCAATGTAGTGTCAGCCATGCATGCCTTCACACCGCAACGATTGGTTGCTTTTCCTGGTGGAAACAGAGACAGTCATCACCGTCCGTTTGCCCACTAAACACACAGTCACCGCACGTTACGGTAAAAGCCTAGGAAGCGCTTCGAGACGTCCTGCACGATATGAGGGGCGCTGTATCAAATGGATCCACTATTATTCTCATCACTGAAATCCTCTGTAAAGGTGGCTGAACTCTTTGCCCTTCTCCAAGTTCTTTAATCTTTCAGCGTTGTTGAAATTCCTGCGATTTAATGACATCTTTATTGCCTTGTGCAGTTTGCGTACATACGTACAGTCGCTACACCTCACAGTAAATTCCGCGAACATGTCTGTGGGGTTTCAACACCATGATAAGGCACTATATTCCGTGCAGGGTTTAGCAATGTTATTTACCATCTATCAGTAATAAAACCAAAGGTAACTAACTCCTGAGGCTGTCACATTGGATTTAACTCTATGTTCAAGAAGAACATCCTCCTTAACTTACATACTTAATCATAAAATTCAGTGACGGAATTGGAGGGTTTATTACCCTCGGAAAGCAATCTGCCGTACGTCTGCTTGGATGAAAAATCATCTGCTTGGGGAAAGGTAACAGTAATCCTCGCGCTTAGCATAAGCCTCCCTTACGTCGTTGAAACGTCTCAAAGCACTTCACAGGATTCACTGTAAGGTGTAGTGGCTGTGTAGTTTGCAGGCAAACGGAGCAGCCAGTTTGCACACAGCAACGTCCCACAAACAGCAACAAGTCTGGGAGGGGTTGTTGGTCCAGTAAAAACTCTCTTTACTGTTTGAGTATTGCTGTGACATCTTTAGCTTCCACCCGAACTTGCCTAAGGTTTTGTGTTAACCTGTTTTTCGTGTAGTTGGGCATGTCTGATTTACGATGCACCGTTTAATCATTGCCCCGGAACGCATTGTCCAAATCCCCAGTTCGATAATTGATAATAATGGTAATAATTACCTTTCGTGGGTGAGGCTCATGCAGATAAAGTATAGTTTGCTCTTGTGCGATCTCTTGCAGAGTACAAGGAACATAATCAAACAAGCTTTAGGATCAACGTAAACAGAATCTTTTACAGTTTTAGACGCACTGAGAAGGTAGAAAAACAGCAGCAGGATATTATCAAGGTTTAAAAAGTTATGGGGTGAAAATTACAATGATCTATAATAAGAATAATAATCCTTGCGTCTGATATAGCGCCTTATCAGGCCCTCGAGACATCTCAAAGTGCTTAACAGAATATACCGTAAAGGGGAGTGACTGTGTGTTTTCTGGGCGAAATATATAATATAATAATAATCCTTGCATTTGATATGATTCTTAAGGGATCTTCAGCCTTGAGAGAAGGAGGTTCAGAGGGGATCTCGCAGTAAATGGGATCGAGAAAATCAACCCAGAACAATACAATAACCACAACTTGCACTTATAAAGTGCTCACCAGACAGGGTAGCGTCTCAGAGCGCTTGATACTTCAGATTGCACCAAGCCAGCGGAGAACAAGAGGACATAGTATAAATCCCCAATTTCATATTCACTGTGACACAGCAGACAACGATTTGAACAACTTGGCCAAGGTCAAATTGGTTTAGTGACTGCGCTGTGTGGTATTCCAAATAGCCTGTTATGCAATCACCCGTCTCTGAGCTGCATTAAACTGGGACAAGGTGTCTCTGCTCAACCCGATCACACACCGTCTGAAAATGTGACTGGCTATATCCACGGCATCCGAATGTGGTTTAACTACCAGAGATGTGAGACCGTGAGATCATTTGACTGACTCTCAGCGAATTTAGGAATGGATCCAATGTTGTCTTTCTTGTGGTGGAAATAAATTCTGCAGACCAACTGCAAGATGTTCCCTTATGTCCTACGACTAGTGTGAATTATAGTTAAATACACAGTCAACAATTCCAGGAGAGCTTAGTCTGTTTGACAAAGATGCCTCACGTGAGTTCACAATGAAATCTTGGACGGGTTAAGGACCACACAGAACCATCATATATAAATATGCATTTCACATAGAATCGAACCATAGAATCCTACAGCACAGAACGAGGCCATTCGGCCCATCGTACCTGTGACAGTCAAAGAGTCATCCAACTAGTCCCACTCCCCCGCTCTTACCCCACAGCCCTGCAAATGTTTTTTCCTTGTCAAGAACCGGAGGGGAGATGAGGAGATTTTTTTTTATGCAGAGAGTTCTTACGGTCTGGAATGCACTGCCCGAGAGGGTGTTGCAAACGGATTCAATGACAACTTTCAAAGGGGAATTGGATAGGTGCTTGAAGATGAACAATTTGCAAGGATATGGAGAAAAAGTGAAGGAGTGGGACTAATTGGATATCTCTTCCAAAGAGCTGACACAGGTACGATGGGCTGAATGTCCTCCTTCTGTGCTGTAATATTCTATGATTCCACAATTCTAACCTCCACGACTCAAAGCCATTGGAGAAGTTGGCTTTTCGTTTAACAGAATGTTCAAGCACTTTTTTTTCTGTCAAACGGATTGCCCAGAGATTTTGTGGGATCACCTACAAAATAGAGAGTCAATTAATTCGCTTCACAGTATATCCTGTGAAGCGCTTTGAGAAGACGCGACATATCAAATACAAGGTTATTATTATCATAATGTCCCTTTCTTGCTTGTGGTAGTTTCAGGTTAAAGCCTAATTCCCTTTTACACTTCACTTTTTGTCATCTCCGATGCTTTTACTTCCCCAACAATTTCAGCAAAAAAGTTAGAGTTCCCTTTCAGTTGCTGTTTCTTCCTTTTGCCAACAAGAAGTTTCCACCACACAAATTAAACATTAAACCAACCGAAATTAACACACTTGCTTTTCTTGGAAACCGAATTTTTCTCGTTCCTCCTTCTACAATAATAATAATAATAATCCTTGCATTTGATACAGCGCCTTATCACGGCGTTGAGACGTCTCAAAGCGCTTCACAGAATATACTGTCAAGCGGGTTGACTGTGCATTTTGCGGGTGAAACGCGGCAGCCAATTGCGCACAGCAGCGTCCCCACAAACAGTCATGGATTGAGTGACCAAATTATTAATGTTTTTCACCCCGGAAAGCGATCCGCCAATCGACTAACAACCGGGTTCCTACCTAGGGCTAGATAAACAGAGGCGTGTGGAGTAAGGAAGCCCCCTCCCCCGGGAAGCGAACCCGGGCCCTCTCGCTTTTTGAACCCGGGTTCGATTCCCAGTCGGGGTCAAACAGTCCGCGCAGTTTTGGTCGGGTCACACCGAGAATATTGCACACAGTTCTGATCACCGCATAATAATGGGTTTGCACAAGCCCTGGAGGCCGTGCGGTGGAGAGTAACAAGGGATGATCGGAGGAA
This sequence comes from Callorhinchus milii, assembly GCF_018977255.1. NCBI lineage: Eukaryota > Metazoa > Chordata > Chondrichthyes > Chimaeriformes > Callorhinchidae > Callorhinchus > Callorhinchus milii. Next base: position 65,760,451 of record NW_024704746.1, on the reverse strand, counting down.
TGAGCTTTGAGCAACGATTAGACAGGGATAGGCTGTTTGGTGTTGAAAGAAGTCTCAGAGGGGACCTTGGGGAGGTGCGTAAAAATTTAAACAGGATTGAACAAGTAAATCCAGCAACAATACTTTAGGATAATAATAATAATAATAATCCTTGCATTTGATATAGTGCTTTTCACGTCGGGAGGACGTCCCAAAGCGCTTCACAGAACACACTGTAAAGTGAATTGACTGTATATTTGTGGGCGAACGCGGCAGCCAATTGCGCACAGCAATGTCCCACAAACAGTCGTAGATTGAAAATGACCAATTTAGTTATTGTTTTTGGTTTTGGAGGGTTTATTATTAGGCTCTGTGTGGAGTAAGGAAACTTGCCCAAGGTTTCGCCCTCTGCCTGGAATTGAACTCAGGTCTCTCGCTTGCAAAGCAAAGCGAGTGCTCTAACCACTGAGCTACAGGACTCCAGGATGGACCAGGACAACAGAACATGAGCATGTAGATATACAACAACAACAAATTACATCTGTATAGCTCCTTTCACGGGCTCCATAGATTGCTTTCAAATCCCTTCATGCCCTCACACCTCTCTACCTTTCCGACTTGCTCCCCCCAACCCCCCACTCCAACACCCACTGCCTCTGCTCAGTCGGTTCCGGCCTCCTGTTCATCCCTCGCCCCACGCCCCCCCCCCCCCCTCTCCCCCACCACCGGCAGCTGTGCTTTCAGTCACTACGCCCCGAAGCTCTGGAACTCTCTCCCCCAATCCTTCCGCCTTGGCCCCCCCCGTCGCTCCCCATTTTGAAATCCCGCCTAAAGTCCTTCCTTTTTGCTCGTGCTTACGGTCACCTCCCCCTTCCCTCTGCCCCCTAGCCTCGGAGTCAGAATCAGCCATTATCAAGCGCTCCAGGACCCTACCCTGCTTGACCGGCGTTATATAAATGCAAGTTGTTGTTGTAGTGGGCGAGCAGTGAGCAGAAACCCAGTTGTTAGTCGATTGGCGGATCATTCTTAACGGGGATAATAATCTCTTCGATAAAAAAATGAATAATTTGGTCACGCAATCCACGACTGTTGGTGGGACACTGGCTGCGTGACTTTCAAGGCATCCCAAGGGACTGGACAGTCAAGGTTTAGTGTTGCGAAGGGTAATTTCAGGACAGAATACCAGGAACTAATGAGTGAAACAGTTTGCCTGGAAAGGTGGTTGAGGCCAGGACACTGGGTTTCAGAGAAAACAGCTGAACGCTGTAATGGGAAGACAGTAGATAGGGCTTAGGGGGGATTTCTGATCTCATGACGTGTGAAGCGAGAAATGAAAGAAAAAGATATTTGAGGTTTACTTTGTTTCTGATCGAGGCTTCACAGTGAAGAACAGGAAGTGTAGGAAACAATGGGATTGGCATCTGGAGGGTGATGGGTTTCCTCGTGTGTCAGACACCCGGTTGACCAGAAATTCAGGCAGCAGAAAAGTTCCCATTTCCCAGTTGGGTGAAGCTTTCCCTCATGGTAGTAATAATAATAATCCTTGTATCTGATACAGCGCCTTATCACGTCTTCGAGACGTCTCAAAGCGCTTCGCGGAATATGTTGTAGAGTGAATTGACGGTAGATTTTGTGGGCGAAACGCGGCAGCCGATTGCGCGCCGCGGCGTCCCACGCTCGCAGCCGTGGATTGAGTCACCGGATATTTTTTCCTGCCCGGGAATCGAACCCGGGTCCTCTTGCTTGTGCGAGGCGAGCTCGCTAACCACTACGCCACAGGACTCCTCATTCGCGTGATGCTTTCTCGTTCGCCCTCAACGCTTCGGCAAGGCAAGAAAAAAACGACAGCATTATCACGACGAGATAACCAGTCTGGTGCCTGGAGACAGAAACCGAGTCGAATAAGAGTCGAATTATTTCAGAAACCTTTGAATCAATGGGTGACTGACAAACCTCCTATCAATTACAGCCACCGTCCGCCAATTAAGCCACAGTCAAGGAAATCTGACTTGAAGCCAACGTATAAACAAGGTTGTGGGGCTCTGTTCCAAACCTCGGCTCCATTGTTTGAGAACCTGCCCCGATTTGTGCTCGAGGGGAGTTTGATGCTGTTAAGTCTCAGGATTAAGTTTTCAGATGGTAATCGCTCATAATTAGGACCGAAACAAAGAGCCTTATTGTAGTGGAGGTAACTCGATCCACCCCACCCCCAAAAAAACACAAACACCCGACTCCCGGTCTGACGAGACTCGGAGTTCAACCGCGGTGGGGCCCTTGGAGTTTTCAAGCGGGGCCTCGCTTGTGCTTTGTGGCCATTCACCTCGCGAGTGAAGAGGACCCCGGGTTCGACTCCCAGGCACAGAAACCTTAGGCAAGTTTCCTTACTCCACACGCCTCTGGCTCCGGCCTCCTGTTCGCCCCTCACCCGCTCCGCTCCACCATTCATTGGCGGATCGCTTTGCTTTCTGGGGGTAATAATCCTTCCCCCCCTGTGTTCATTCAATCCACGACTGTTTGTGACACACAACAGCGCGCAATTGATATGTTTCGGTGTGATAAGGTGCTGTATCGATTGCAAAGATTATTATTAAGAAAGAAAGAACTTGCATTTTTTCCAGCGCCTTATCCCAGCCAACAATCTTCCAAACAAACTGAGTGATTCCCGACTGGCGGTTTGTGATACGTTTCTGAGAGCAAATTGGCTGCTGCGTTTGGCTACAGATATACACAGTCACTGCACATCACAGTAAATCCTGCAGCGTATTGGTTAGAGCACTCGCTCCGCAAGCGAGAGGACCCGGGTTCGATTGCCGGGCAGGGATGAAAGCTAAGGCAAGTTTCTTTACTCCACACTCCTCTGTTTACCTCGCGGTAAGTAAGAATCCGATTCTTAGTCGATTGGCGGATCCCTTGTTGGGTGGAATAAACCCTCACCCGGAATTTTTCTTTGACAACTCAAACCACGACTGTTTGTGGGACGCTACTGTGTGCAATTGGCTGTCGCATTTTGCCCACAAAATACACTTTACAGTATATTCTGTGTAGGGCCTGGAGAGGTCTCAACAACATGATAAGGTGCTGTATCAAACGCAAGGATTATTATGATTATTATGATTATTATTATTATTATTAAATCTTGTGAAGCGCTTTGAGATGTCAAAGTGCCATCCACGCATGACATAGAAGACGTTGTATAGGGTCTTTGACATCTGCGTTCAGACTTAACGCCGGGGAACGCAGGGCTTGCGAAATACCGAGCCTGTGCTGGCAGCGTTAGGAAACAAATTCAGAGGGTTGATGCTGGCGCGTTGCTGTTGATCTAAACTCCACAACCTCATTTTCTGGGAGTTTACAAGAAACATCACAATTTACGATTGCTGGAGTGGTTCCGATGAAGTGTTTTTGGCTCCGTAATGAGCTGCTTGGAATCTGAGAGCGGTTGATGTAAAGTTTAAGCCCTTGTTGATGGGGAAGCTTTCTGGCTCACTCCTCCCGATCTGATACAGACTCCAGATATTGTTGTTATTCCAAAACTACTCCCCCCCCGTCCCTCCCCCCCCCCACCACCCTCCCCCTTCCCCTGCCTCTCCGGTCCGTTCCGTCTCCTGCCTTCGACGTGCTGAAAAGACAATCTTACAAACCCTAGCAACGGGCAGGAAACCAGGAGAAAGTGTGGGGCTCGGACGGGGTCACAGTGCAGGCCACAGACTTGCTGTTATCGTTGTCGGAGCCAAAATAGTTCACAAAACAAAGTGTTCTGGGGAGGAGTCCGGGCGCTAACCTTTCACCACCCACGTCCCTGTTCAGCCAGCAGACCTGTGTCCAAAAATACCGCTGCCAAATAGCGCAAACCAGACTCCTGCCTGTTCAGGTGGGCGCTAATGATTCCAGGGCGCTATTTCCTGCTCGTCCCTCCGCTCCACCCTCGGTGGCCGCACTTTTTCAGCCGCAACTCCCTTGGAGCACATTCCCTCTGTCCCTCCGCCTTGCCCCCTCCTTCCCCATCTACGGGTCGCGCCGAAAGACCTTCCTCTTCGACCGGGCTCCGCCACTGTCAAGCGCTCTGGGACTACACCCTGCACGATTGAGGGGCGCTGTGTAAATGCAAGTTGTCGTTGTTGGGAAAGAGAAAGGAGCTTCGCACCTCCTCGGTCAAAGAGGAAGACTTGAGGTGGTCCTTCAAGGAGGCGAGGGAAGGGGTGAGCCGAAGGGGATCCGGGTTGGAATTACAGTCAGTGGGGGCAGAGAGACTGAAAGCCTGACTGACGATGGTGGAGCAGGGGATGCGGAGCAGGTCGGTACCCGCTGAGCGGAGGTTGCGGGGGGGAGGAGGGTGGTGGTGGGGGGTGGGGGGTAAGGGTTTGAGGAGGTCACAGAGGTAGGGTGGGGCAAGACCATGGAGGGATTTAAAGGTTAGGACAAAGATCTCGAGTAGGGAAACAATGGAGCCGGTGGGAGGATGTGGTGGTAAGTCATTGTGTTCTTTTTTTACTGATTAAATCAGGATTACAGGCACAATAAATAATCACCTTTCTTGCTTTCAGCATTCACAAAAGAGATGGGAGTCTCTCTACATTGTCTGTGGCCAACAATTCCCCACACCCCCCCACACCCCCCACCCCAATCCTCCCCCCACCCCCACCGGTACACTCAATCATTCGCTTCGCTACTGTGAAGTGTTGGGACGTTGCTGTGTGCAAATTACGTAGCTGCCGAGTTCGCCTACAAAAGTACACAGTCACCGCAGCGCTTTGAGGCGTTATTTATTTATAATCATAAGTGACACGTCCTCTCCCGAGGTGAAAGGCGCTCTATAAATGTAATTTTGTCGTCGTCGTTGTTGTTGTTGTTGTATTATCCCTCAGAGATCCGTACGAGATGTTCAAGCTCCGCGCCACGCGGACGCACTCACCGATCAACTCGCGGAGACAAACACCTTCGCCAACGCGACGAAAGGTATTTCCGGTAACTCTCGAAATGTCTTCGTAATAAACGCACGTCGTTAATAATTTAAAAAACAAAACCCCACGAGCGAGGGACTGCTGATTCACCCGGTCTAAACGCACACACGTGTTGTACTCCAAAGCCGTGGCCGCCTGCTGACTCCTGAGTGACTTCCCCGTTGGAATTTGACCCTCGATCCCCTCGGCCTCGGAACATCTTAGGGATTCTCCGCGACACCTGCTGCCATATTTTACGGCTTAGGAGAACTGAAATGTGGCCCTCGCGAACCAGCCTGTGGCGTCCGATCAGCTCCCCCAGCAACAGGGACCTCTTCTACAATTACCTGAAACGTAACACCGCAGTTCCACCTACGCAAACCAGCGGTGACCTAAATAACTCTCAGCCCCGCAGTGGCCCGCAGTCCCTTCAAATCGACTGCTTTGTGTCACCCTCACCACTGTTTTCTTGCGACCTTGCTGCGAGCACGAAACCTCCTGCCGGCTTGGCCTCCAGCCGCGGGCGCGCGCCCGCGCACGCACACCGCACGCCTTCTCGCCCCACGAAAGGCGCAGTCGATCCAACATCACGGGGTGTTCTGCGAAGCGTGTTTCGGGTTTTCGGAGATTCGCGACGCTTGCGCGGGAAGGAAACAGGGCATTTGGACCACAAGTCACTGTATATCCTTGTGAAGTGCTTTGAGACGTCTTGACGACATGATAAAGCGCCATATCAAATGCAAGGATTATTATTATAATTATTATTAATCAGTCCGTGCCGGTGTTTATACTCCACACGAGTCTCCACCCATTCCTTAGTCTCTCGCAAACCCTTCTACTCCCCTCTCTCTCTCGGGTGATCTGCTTCCTCTTATTACGGTGAATAAATCAGATTAGCGTTATTTTATAAATATTATTATCATACAGTACTGTTATTCGTGTGTCAACCTGGCTCAGAAGATAACGCTCTCTGGGTAAGGCATGTAGCATTGTTGCGTTGTTGACAGACACCCAGAGGGTTTTAGTTTTGCTTTGTAATCAAATCCCGTGAAGGTTTAATACGTGCTCAGGTGCCACCTGCCCTTAACACTTTTTTCCCAGAGACTGTGCGAGAAGAGGCGCAATAAAATAGAAAGGCTATCAATGAGTCATGTCAGCAATCAAATACCTGATTGCTGTGGCAGGCAGAGGCTAAGTCTTCTTAATTTGATGGGCGCTTGAAGAGAGGGAATAATTAAAGGATATGGACGTGATATTAAGCAAGTCAGACAACAGGATTAGATCGCAGACCCAACCGTGCCTGTAAGATTAGAGTGCAGCCCTTCATTCTTCTTCTCCTTATTTATTATTTAATCCTTGCATTCGATATAGTGGCTTTTCACAGCGTTGAGACAGCTCAAAGCGCTTCACAGAATGCATTGCCAAATGAATTGACTGTACATTTTGTGGGCGAAACGCGGCAGCCAATTGGGCATGCGACCACGTTATTAGTGGTGGTATTTTTTTTCGGAAGGGATCTTTTTTTCATACAGCGTGCTTCGCATGCATGCAAGTTCGTTGGCAGAGCGGTCGCAGTGTGGCCCCCCACTCGCTGCGGACAGGACAGTTATTTGCGCTAACATGGCCGACTTCCACGCCATTGGGCCACTGTTGCTGTTGTTGTTGTTGTTGTTGGCATCACTTCTTGTTTTGCTGTGCAGGCGGGAACTGGCCTGGGCACAGAGAACGAGTCAGATGGTTGTTCACAAACCCACTCCCTCCACTCAGCGGACCCCGGCCTGCTCCAGGACCCACCTGCCCGGCCCGACCCACCATCAGCGGTTGAGCTTTTAGCCTTTCTGTCCCGACCCTTTGGAAATCCATTCCACAGTCCCTCTCCCTCCCTCCCTCCCTACCTCCCCCCCCTCACCTCCTTCAAAGCAAATCTCAAGAGCCTCCTCTTCGACCGTGCCTTCGATCACCCTCCTACCCTTATCCTCCCCTCCCCTCCCTCCACCCCTCCTGATCTCAACCTCCAGCTCGGGTCCACCTCCGTATGGGTCAGCCGGGTGTCTGACACATACAGGGACCCATCACCACGGCTTGCCCCTTCCTTCCCCATCTTCAGGTCGCATCGGAAGAGTCCAACTCCTTTAGGCGGTCGTGTTGGCGCACATACTGACTGCTGCGTGTCAATAAGGAGGTGTTATTCCCTTCGTTATTCTTAGGCTGGGATGATTCCAGCAACCAGCTGCTCCAAAGGTTGATCGTATTGTAATAAATGGAGCTGAGGTGAAGGTCTGGACCACATTGATGAATGATCTACAGGTCATGTCAACCAGGGCTGGAACAGGCTCTTTTTTTTTCTTACACTCCAGCCTCTAACAGGCAGGTAGGGTCTGCAAATGCTCACACCCAATTGACTGAGTTGGAGCAGCATTCTCCCCGACTGACTCAGATGACTCTTCTAAGGTCATAATGACCCTCTTTTAGAGATCAATGACGTATGTACACAACAGGCCCACGCAGATATCCATACACACACACACACACACACACACGCGCACCCTAAGCCGTCAATCACTGTCTCCGGTTGTTAGTGCCTGGGGTCAAAGCGACTTGCTTCAAATACGTATTATCATAATCAGCTGCCAGGTACACTCTGGTCTACTGACCAAATAGTCTTGTCTGCGTGGATTGATTGGGGTCAATTTAGCTTGTACATATCGAATACCAACGCCTTTGGTTGGTAACACCTCAATGATGAAATCCGCAAAGGTTTCCCCGGAGAATTCGTGGCCTATCGGTTAGAGCCCTCGCCTCGCAAGTGAGAGGACCCGGGTTCGATTCCCGGGGCAGGAAGAAACCTTGGGCAACTTTCCTTACTCCATACACACACACACACACGCCTCTGTTTCCCCAGCAGTAAGTAGGAACCCGGTTGTTAGTCGATTGGCGGATCGCTTTCCGGGAGTAATAATCCCTTCAAAAGAAAAAAAAATTGATCATTCGATCTATGAATTTTTAGTGCGTTTCATTCAAATATACACAGTCACTTCACTTTACAGCATATTCTGTGAGGGGCTTTGAGACGTCTCAAGGCATGATAAGGTGCTATATCAATACAAGGATTATTATTATTATTATATAAGATAGAAGTTGCAAATCTTTGGCTTTCATTCCCAGTTAGCCGCTAAACCGGTTAGAGACTAAACCGAGCAGGGTGGTCCTAGTTGGACAAGCAGCGGGAAAGCTTGCCAGACAAGGCTATCAAGGGCAAGTTATGTGCTTTTAGCTGGTTAGACTCCAGCAGTTACCCCCCAACGCCCACTCTGGGCTCCCCCAAGCCTTGGCTCTTGCCAACCTGCGCCAATTGCTTTCCGAAATTAGGTAAGTGGGATGCGTCCCTCCAGGGAGAGAGTGGGCATTCCAGTCCGACAGTCCATCTCTGGAATTTCCATGTGTGGGTGGGAGCCCTGGAATTCTCAGCTTGGTTTGGATACTCCTTAAGCAACGGTGATGGGTTTCCACACGTGGCAGACACCAGGCTGACCCCCTCCAAAAAAATGAAGTTGCAAAACCTGTGATTTTCCCCATGGAAGCTCAGCAAATGTTTAGATCATGGGCTAAAGTGGAGTGCGGTCAATGAGCAGTGTGTGTGTGTGCGTGTGGGGGGGGGGGGCGGGGGGAGAGGGGTGGGTGCTTGCAGTCTTGGCAGAGAGCGCAGAGATTGATGTAACAGCAGCCAACAGCTTGGATTCCAATCACAGCTGCACCTCGTACAATCTCCTACAATGTTACAGCAGAAAATCATGGCCTTTCAGTCCATCAGGCCTGCACTCCCCCAACAACAGCAGCAGCAGCAAAATATTTGTACGGAGCCTTTCACGTCGGGAGGAACGTCCCAAGGCTCTGGGCAGTCAAGGATTCAAAACGGCGAGCGAGTTGCAAATGTATGGAACAGGGTTCCTAGGGAGACAGTTAGTGGAAGCACACAGTGTGGATTCTCTCAAGAACAAATTAGATAGATTTCTGCGAGGAAGTAATACCTGGGGGATACAAGATATGGTTTGGGAACACAACATGTGCAAGCGATTGCCAGGATGGTTGGGAGGAGAACTGGGTGGACCTTGGCCTTCTGTCGTCCAGCAAATTCTTATGTCCTTGTGTTCTTATTGGCAGCCGATCTATGGGTTGGGATCAAGAGAGGCAGACAGTGCGAGACAAGAGGGGGAGCCGGGCGAGCCGGGAAGGCAGAGCGGGTCGTGGCGCAGCAGATGTAGGGCAGAAAGGATAGTTGAGGGTCAAACTTGCCGCCAAGGCTCTGGACCTGCTTAGCAAGGTGGAGCGTGCATCCGTGGATGGTGATGTTGTCAGCGCCCGAGGTGAGGAGGCGCTGACGGGAGCCAACCAGGAGAGCCTCGGTCTTGTTGACATTCAACTGAAGAAAATTAGCTCTCAGCCAGGCTATTTGAAAAGAGAAGGGAATTTCTCTCTCCCGGTGTCCTGGCCAACAATCCCCCCCAAATAAACTTGGTCACTCACCTCATGGCTGTTGATGAGACCATGTTGGCACAAACTGACTGCTGTGTTTGCCTACAAAAACAATCTCCACACTCTTGGCAGGGGTTAGGCGTGAAATGATTTTATAGGTGTGACTTGATGTTATAGGGCGCTTATAAATACACAAGTTTTTTCCTTTTCTTCGCACCTCAAGGGCACAAGATAATGAAAATAGGAAAGTGTCTCAATTGTTTCCATCACAGTTCCTATCTGCAAGTCCTTGTTTTTGTGCTTAGTTTGGAATTGAATGGGTTTGATGGTCAAAGGTCCAACGGGCACCTCCTAAGACCCGCCGACTGAGTGGTTTGGGCTATCTCAAAATCAATTGGCGGATCAGTTTCTGGGGGTAATGATCCCTTCAAAAGATTAAATTCTACAAAATAATTTGGTCACCCAATCCACGACTGTTTGTGGGACACTGCGGTGCGCAATTGGCTGCCGCGTTTCGCCCACAAAGTACACTTTACAGTATATTCTGTGAAGCGCTTTGAGACTTTTCAGCGACTTGACAAGACACGATATCAATGCAGCGTTGGGGGTGTGTTGCATTGTCAGAGGTGCCGTCCTTCGGAAGAAATGTTAGACCAGGGCCCCAGTATGAGATGTTGGCCTTTATCTCAAGAGGGTTGGAATACAAAAGCAAGGAAGTAATGTCCCAGTTGTACTGATCAGACCTTGTTATTTCAAACAGCCATGAAGCGAATGACCAATTTTTGTGTCTGGAGGGATTGTCGGCCAGAACGTGGGAGAAACTCCCTTCTCTTTTCAAACAGGGCCCACAGGATCTTTAATGACCGCACTGAATAGGCAGATGGGACCTTGATTTAACGTCCCATCTAAAGGACATTGTGTTCGACAATGTACGCTGGCCCCACACCCACCCCACCCCCTCCCACCCCCTCCCCCAACCCCACCCAGAAGCAATGTGTTGGAAGAGGTGACACGATGCTTAAACCCAAAACCTTCTGATTCAGAGGCGAGAGCGCTGCCAACTGAGCCAGATTGACACTGGATCATGTAAACTCGCTGTCTTTTGTGTAGCGAACATAGACATCTTCACATCTCATTCCAGCTGACTTGGCTTCTGGTGTCATGTTCCCGATGATCTGTCGGTCGTTAACATTTCTCTCTTAATGCTCAGAATCTGTGCAGACTTGCACTAACGCAGCCTCTTGTGTTTCAGGAGACGCATGTCTGAGGATAAATCTTCAACTGCAAACTCTCTTTTGTTCTGTCTTCTTTCTCTACGTAAAAAAAACCTCTCACTTCTATCTTTACGATGCCCTGTAAAACGTCCATTGAACTAATTGATACCAGAAAAATTTCAGATTCGAATCTCAACAGGTCTGACACCTATCTCCCTCCTAATCTTCAGAGAGGTTTGAAAGAAGAAGACATTACGGCTCATTTGATCTCATCCTTCCAGAACACACTCCCTCCTGTCAAGATTTTCAAACTCATCATCGAATCCCTTCACACCCTGGTATCCCCACACCTCTCCGACCTGCTTACTCCCCAATCACTATCCACTGTCTCCTCTCGACTGGAGGAGCCTCTTGCTTGTCCTTCTGTTCCACCATTGGTGGCTGTGCTTTCAGACACTATGCCCCGAAACCATGGAACACTCTTCCTCTATCCCTTGCTCCTTCCTTCCCAACCTTCGGGTCGCACATGAAGACCTTCCTCTTCGACCGTGCCTAAGGTCATCTTCCCCCTCCCCCAGCTCGGCAACGTGCTCCGTCACTGTCAAGCGCTCTGGGACGCTTTCCTGGGTGAGGAGCGCTACGTAAATGCAAGTTGTGGTTGTTCTCTCACAGCATCAAACTGGTTTTCCTTAGCATTGCAAAGAGGATTGTATTATCTGACCATTGGGCTGAGGTGTCTCTATGGAGGTGGCCTTGTCTCTCAAAGTAAAACCATTGGTAAATAAAAATCACGGTGGCCTTTATCGCTGTTTAATAGATAAATTTCCTCACTGTGAACACAGAGTCCAAGTGAGCCTCTGATGTTATTGTGGTTTCATTAACACGAGCCGACATAGACTGAGGAGCATTCCCAGATGGAGCACAGCCTCAGGGCTTAATTCCTTGGCCACTCCGGAACGGACGGCTATCAGAACCGCATCACAGAGACGTTAACCTAGTGTGGATTCCACTCCTGCCCTTTCTGCAGACCGTTCAGATCTAAGTTATGTTATGTACAGAGTTCAACAGTCTACACAGGGGGGAGGGGCGGGGGGAGGAGGTGGAGGCAGAAACTAAATAAATAAATTTGGTTACTCAATCCACAGCTGTTTGTGGGGACGCTGCTGTGCGCGTTTGGCTGCCGTGTTTTGCCCACAAAATACACAGTCAATTCACTTTCCAATATATTCTGTGAAGCGCTTTGAGACGTCTCGACGACGTGATAATGCGCTGCATCAAATGGAAGGATTATTATTAATATTATTGGGTCAGCAAAGCCAAGAGGGGATTGCGCGAGCGAAGAGGGTTTTGAGGGCTTTTTTTAGGGGGTTGAGGGCTTAGGAGGTGTGTGAGAGGGGTTGGAGGTGAGGTGTGAAGGGGTTAAATGGATGAGGGGGCATGAGGGGTGAGAGGAGGGGTGAGAGGAGGGGGGGGCTGGGTGAAGTGGGTAAGATGGATAATAATAATAATCCTTGCATTTGATACAGCACCTTATCACGTCTCAAAGTGTTTTACGGAATATATTGTAAAGTGGATTGAACTGGTTATTTTGTGGATGGTGGGGGGGAGGTGTTGGATGAGTGAGGAGAGCTTCAGGGGGTTGAGGGAGCGGGAGGGGGGAAAGGGGTTGGGGAGGAGGTGGGCGACTGGAAATAGAGAGTGAAGAAATTTCCCAAGGCTGCACCCACTTTTTTTTTCTCCCGTGTCTAATCGCCCGTCGTCTCCAGGGTTCGGCCGCATTCTTCCTCCCGGAAACTTACAGCGAAGCAGAAGGTTGCGTTCGATCGTCACTTTCAACAGTAAAGCCCGCAAGCAATCACGAAAACCTTCTGACTGAACACCAAACAGAAACAACATCAAGCAAACAACCGGGGGGAAAAAAAAGTGCAGTGCATAATATTTATGAGTTTTCTCCCAAAACCTCCACCTCCCACCCCACCCCACCCCCACTTCTCTGTTCCTTTCCTATTCCAGGAACTTTCCTAGAACATTTTACGATGAAGACACACAGCCAATTTCCTTCCGGTCGGGAACATGACCCAAGAGGGAAACAAAGGATTGCAACCCTCTCCTCGAGGCTGTGTTCGAGCCGTGAACTTAAGTCCAGGAAGGTTGCATTGTCAGTGACCTCGAACCGGTCTGGTTTTATTACCGCCCGTCTGTCAGCCAAAGATGCTCATTGTTTAATAATAATAATAATAATAATAATAATCCTTGCGTTTGACCCACTGTAAAGTGAATTGACTGCGTGTTTGGAGGGCGAAACGCGGCAGCCAATTGCGCACAGTGGCGTCCCCACAAACAGTCGTGGATCGAAGTGACCAAATCATTAGCATTTTTCTTTTCGGTGTGTTTTTGAAGGGATTATTACTACGCTATCAGGTTGCCATTGCACCAACATTTTCAAATCAGATCAATTAACACAATTTTTTTAAAAAAAAACGTTGTTTGCCAACGAACAAGACGATAAAGACCTCCCTGTGTAACAATACAGATTACGATCTTTGAGGAAACACTAGAAGACAACGATGTCCCAACACAGCGCAAGACACAACTCGTCGAGTGATGGATGATACCTCTCTCGCCTCTGGCTGCCCTCGCTCTCTCCCTCCCCTCTTGTAAGGCCCGTCTTAAAACGCTCAATGAGAACTTGCATTTGCATGGAGCCCCTCGCTCACGCAGGGTAGTGTCTTCCAGAGTTTTGGGGCATACCTCTTTGACCCACTTTTGGTCATCCGTCCCTAAAGAATGGATGAGGGTTTCAGATATTGAGAGGTTAAGAGGGGGGGGGTGGGGGGGATGCAAAGGAAAATGTTTGGGACATGGAAGAAAGCAGTTTTTGGGTCACGGGCTGGGTGTTTGAAGCAGAGCTCGGGAAAGAGGGATAAGCCAAACAACAACAACATTTAACAGCGCCTTTCACATTGGTAGGATGTCCCAAAGTGCTAGACAGTCGGTGATTTGGACCCGAGTTGGGGTTGGGATCAGGAGGGGTGGAGGGCAGGGAGGGTAGAGGTAGTAGGGTGACCGAAGGCACGGTCGAAGAGGAGGGTCTTGAGATGGGTCTTGAAGGAGGCGAGGGAGGGAGCGAGACGAAGGGACTGTGGGATGGAGTTCCAAAGGATGAGGGCAGAGAGGCTGAAAGCCTGACAGCCGAGGGTGGGGCGGGCAGGGCAGAGAAGATGGAGCTGGCAGGGGCCTGCTGAGCGGAGTGAGAGGACAAGTCTATAGGAAGTCAACAGGTCGCAGTAAATACGATTACGCACTGACTCAGTTTGCCAGAGAAAGCCAGCAAGCGAGCAGTCAGGGAGGTTGGTGGAGCTGGAGCCAAAGGCAAAAAGTTCTGGCATAAGAGACAAGCAAGATTGCTTTTAGTTTGGTTGACGTCCAGTCGAACAAGGCTGATGCTCATCCAAGGCTTGCTTGTCTGATAGTCAGACAGTGCAGCCAATTCATTAAACGACCAACTTATTTGTTTGGAGGACTGTTGGCCAGGACACCAGGAGAAGGAATCTCCTTGTCTCTTTTCGGATGGCATTACGGGACCTTTGGCGTCCATCCAAAAAGGCAGGCGAGTGGGTGGTCAGTCGAATAGGTGGGTGGTCAGGGACCTCTAGTTTGTACGTTGCATTTTAAGGACTTGCCTCTGATAAACAGGCAGATCTCCCTGGGGGTGTAACCTCCAGGGTTGACAAGGCTAAGGGTGAACACTCAGTGGTTTATCAATGTCATCTCAACCCCTCCGTGTGTTACTAGCTTGGAATACACTGCAGGATGTCTTCTTCTGGATCACGGACGGGACATTTCGGACGGGCTTGCACAATTTCTCTCCCTGGTATTCACTGTTATCCGGTTGGGACACCCTTCCATAGGAACATAGGAAAATAGGAACAGGAGGAAGGCCATTCAGCCCCTCGAGCTTGTTCCGCCATTCTATTCTATTGGATCATGGCTGATCTATAACACTCAAGTCCAATTCACCCGCCTTTGCCCCATATTCCTTGATCCCCTGACCTAACAAACTTCTATCCACCTCAGTCTAAAAAATGTGAATGGATCCAACATTCACAGCCTTTTGGGGGAGGGAAGGAGTTCCAGATTTCCACTAACCCTTTGTGCTTCCTGATTTCACTCCTAAATGGCCTGGCTCTAATTTTAAGATGATGCCCCCCTCCTCCCCACCGTTCTGGATTCCCCCACCCACCAGAGAAAATAGTTTCTCTGTGGCCACCCTATCGAATCCCTTTATCATTTTAAACACCTCAATCAGATCACCCCATCAACCTTCTAAACTCAAGGGAACAGAGACCAGGTTTATGGTAACTCGTCCTTGTAATTTAACTCTTTTAGCCCCTGGTATAATTTTGGTAAGTTGGTGCTGCACCCCCCCACCCCCCCTCCATTGCAAATATATCTTTCCTGAAGTGAAAGGGGCAATATAAATCTAATTTGTTGTTGTAAGGTGTCCAGTTGTAAATAAAATTGCATTGAATATGTGCCCACAGATCATCGGCTTCACCAACGGACACAGTTTGTGACGGGATTATCGTAATAATAATGAAAATACTAATCCTTACATTTGGCACGGCGCCTCTCATGTCAGGAGGATGTCTCAAAGCGCGTCACAGGATATACCTTAAAGCGGAGCGACTGTGTGTTTTTGTGGGTGAACACAGGAGCCAATTTGGTAGGAGCGAACAGCCATGAATTGAGTGACCAATCTTCACTAGGTGGGCTTGTCTAACAAATAAGAATAAAAATCCTTGCATTTCACATAGTGCCCTATCACGTCTTTTTGAGATGCCTCAAAGTGCTTCGAGAAAAACATTGTAAGTGAATCGATTGTATATGTTCGGGGGCAAAACGCGACAGCCGATTGTGCACAGCAGTGGTGGATTGAGTGACCCAATTATTAATATTTTTTTCAAGGGGTTATATTACTCCCAGAAAAGCAATCCGCCAATCAACTAACAACCGGGCTCCTACTCGGTGCGCGGTAAACAGCGGCGTGTGGAGTAAGGAAACTTGCCTAAGGTTTCGCCCTGGCCCGGGAATCGAACCCGGGTCCTCTCGCTTGCGAGGCGAGTGCTCTAACCGCCGCACTATTGGAATGCGCATCTCAGTCACCTCCTATCGGTGGAGGTCTGGTAGCGCAGCAGCCGCTTCAAGACATTAAGATGTCACCTGGATGGAGATCCACTACTTTTTTGCGTAGCTTTCCGGAATTTCGGCAATTCGTTAAATTCGATCTAAACTTTGAAGTTATAATAAATAATAATAATAATCCTCGCATTTGATATAGCGCTCTTCACGTCGGGAGGACGTCCCAAAGCGCTTCACAGGACACACTGTAAAGTGAATTGACTGTATATTTGTGGGCGAATGCGGCAGCCGATGGCGCACAGCAATGTCCCACAAACAGTCGTAGATTGAAAATGACCAATTTATTATTGTTTTTGGTTTTGGAGGGATTATTATTAGGCTCTGTGTGGAGTAAGGAAACTTGCCCAAGGTTTCGCCCTCTGCCTGGAATTGAACTCAGGTCTCTCGCTCGCAAAGCGAGTGCTCTAACCACTGAGCTACAGGACTCCACAAAAGCCCTTCGAAAGAACATCACGGAATAGGTAGGGCATCAGATTGCTTTATATTTAACTTATCTTTATAGATTGCGTTATCTTTAACATCCAATACTGTATTTTAAGAATTTGCCAAATTATGCTCATTCTGAAATTATGAAAACACTACTCCTAATAATCCTTGGATTTGATGCAGCGCCTAATCACGTGGTTGAGACGTCTCAAAGCGCTTCACGGGGATACACTGTAAAGTGAATTAACTGTATATCTTCTGGGCAGAACGCAGCAGTGTCCGAACACAGTCGTGGATTGAGTGACCCAATTATTTTTTGGAGGGATTATTACTCCCGGAAAGGTATCCGCCGATCGACTTACAACCGGGTTCCTCCTCACTGCTCGGTAAATCAGAGGCGTGCGGAGTAAGGAAACTTGCTTAAGGATTCACCCCGCCTGGGAATCGAACCCGGGCCCCCTCGCCAGTCAAGCGAAGGTCCTCACCACTCTGCTACGGGACTCCACGGTTGTGCGAAATCTGAAACTTTCCAAAATTGTGCACAAGGCGACGTTTTAGGGCTGAGGGTCTGGCGACGAGAGTACTGGAGCTATCAGTGCTCCTGATGGCTTGGGGGAGATAGCAGACTTGTTTGCCTGCAGAGACACGCAGGTGAAAGCGCTGCGCCCTGTGTTGAGAATCCTTCCACGCCCACCAGGCTACGATGTTGTGTCTTACTCATTGTTGTTGGGGTGTTTGAGTCTCCATAGGCAACAAAGCCACGAGGAGAAGAACTTTGTACATGACCCGTGAGGCAAACCTGTACTTATTTTCTCTTTATACTCTTACACACACACAAACACAGTTAAACCACTCCTGACCTGTCTCCAGCGTGGAAAAAAAATGAACACAAAGCAATATCTTCACACATGGTCTATAATAATAATAATAATGTTTGCATTTGATACAGCGCCTTATCACGTCGTTTCGACGTCTCAAAGCGCTTCACACAACATACTGTAAAGTGAATTGACTGTGTATTTTTTGGGGCGAAACTTGGCAGCTAATTGCGCACAGCAACGTCCCCGCAAACAGTCGTGGATTGAAGGGCCAATTTTTTTTTTTAACGAGGGATTATTGCCTACGGAAATGCGATCCACCAATCGACCGACAACCAGGTTCCTGCTTACCGCTGGGTAAACGGAGACGTGTGGAGTAAGGAAACTTGACTTAGGTTTCGCCCGGCCCGGGAATTGAACGCCGGTCCTCTCGCTTGCGAGGCGAGCGCTCGAACCACTACACCACAGGACTCTGCCACTAGCTCACTCATGTTTGTCCACCCAACTCGCTGACTCACCAACGCTCACCCCTCCTGATCCCAACCCGCAGCTCGGGTGCGGATCCCTGACTGTCCAGCGCCTTGGGACGTTCTCCCAACATGAAAGGCGATGTGTAATTTGTTGTTGTTGTTGTTGTTGGAACGGGCTGACACCTGAGGTATTGTGTTTAAGCGCTTTGGGATGTCCTCCCGACGTGAAAAGCGCTATATCAAATGCAAGGATTATTATTATTATTGTGAGGTAAGTGGATTGCGGGAAGTGGGGTTCTCCTGGGAGCGAGAACGTGATGTACCCCCTTCTCCCGGTTCCTTCCTCTCTCTCTGTGTAGCCTCCGAATCCACATCGCGCTCCGGGTTTGGAGATTCCACTCGCGTGACAAGCGACTGATTCATTCCACCGTCTAAAGACGTGGGCAGCCGAGCAGGAGCACGAAGTAGGCGACGCAGCCAAAGAATTCAGCCAAAGAATTGGAAACAGACGGTTTAATTGTGAGGTTATGGCAGCCAACATCCCAAGCAAGAAGATATTTGACATATTTCACTAAAATACACGGCGAGGGAGGGAGGGGGAGATATGGGGGGATTTCCTCTGAATGTTATGAATAGTGATTCAAAAGCATTATTCACTCACTCACTCATCCTCGAAAAGCATTTACAAATCCGCAATAATTTATATCTGCCATCAAAGAGGCCATTCGGCCCAACTAGTCACTGTTGCTAAATTAATATTTATTTTTACAAAACAAAACTTGTTATGCATATATATATATATATATACAGGTATTTTGCCTGGAAGTAAACGCGTCGTAATCTATCTATCGTATATATCTACAGCTTGGCACTATGAGTACAACAAAATACAGTCAATTCACTTTACAGTATATTCTGTGAAGCGCTTTGAGACGTCTCGAAGACGCGACGAGGCGTACATCAAATGTGAGGATCATTATCATTTATTTATTATAAATAGCTTCCCGCACCCCCCTCCCCGCTCTATCCCTGCGACGTGTGTTTTCCTGAGTGAAAGGCGTCTGCTTGCACACCGTGTGAACTGACACTAACGATAGCTGAGCCTCTAGTGTGTGGGTGTGTATGTTTATATATATATATATATACATATACATAGTTAAGAACTCTGTAGAGAAAGGAATCTTGCCAGAGGACTGGAGAAAAATAGAAGCTTACAGCGCAGAAGGAGGCCATTCAGCCCATCGTGCCCATGTCTACCGACTAGTCCCACTCCCCTGCGGCACGCGCCCCCCCACCCCCCCGAATCAGATAAGTGTCGATGCATTCAAAAGGAAGACCTTCAGGTGAGGGGAGAGGGGAACAGAAGGATTACAGGAGGGAGGAAGGAGCGGATGGAGACTCGTGTGGAGAATGAACACCAGCGCGCACCGGTTGGGGCCGAGTGGCCTGTATTCCGCTCTGCGCATTCTTTGTAAACCTCCACCCCTCACAACGGGGAACTTTCCGTTCTCATTGTGGAGCGTCGAGAGGGTGGCTGGAAAGTAGAAGCCTCCGCCATAGTCAAGCTGATAAGCAGACCAGACTCCACCCACCCCCACCCGCCACTTAACGCAGACCCCCAAACCCCCACCCACCCACCCATCCATCCACCCCTCCGTACGAGTTATTTGTGAATGAAACATTTTTCACAGCTGTGCAAGTAAAATCACGTGAGAAAAATCAGGAGCGGAAAATCAAGTGGTCCACATCTCAGGACCACAGACCGCTCTCCCTTACAACAATTGGTTAAAATCTCATGTCGACGCTCCCGCCAACTGTATTATAATGCGGGTCGTTCGAACGCACTGAGGTCTTCAGCTCCCTCTGGCGACTGCAGGAATTAATTCAGCGACTGGCAAAGCCGCACACAGAGCGGGGAGGGAGGGAGGGAGGGAGGTTCTGGGTTCAATCCTGTGTTGACTTTGTCAGCTGATCTCGGAGGAGGAAGAGTTTACAATTGGGCTCAGGGCCTGGGGTTGGGAAAGAGGTGGTGGAGGGGGGGAATAATCAACCGGGGGCGTTTCCTGATCAGCGTCCAGCAACGCACGTTACCCCACCCACCTGCTCCCTCGCCTGCCACCATCGCAAGTGTGTGTAAGGTTGTTACCCCTCCGTGGTCAGAAAATGCTGCCCACACTCAACAGGGGGAAGTGATACCACAAGGTGTGGTTGAGGGCAGGAGGTTGGGAGGCAAGGGCTGGAGGGAGGGGGTGTTCGGGAAGGATGAGGTTGAATGGTCAAGGGGCCTTCTTCACTTGAGCCTCCCTTCTGAACTTGCAGGACTTGGGTGACCTTGACTAGATTCCTAACTGTAGCGGCGTGTGTGGGTGGGTGTGTGTGTGTGTGTGTGTGTGTGTGTGAGCGTGTGTGTGTATGTATGTTAGTGTGTGTGTGTTTGTGTGAGTGTGTGTGTGTGAGTGAGTGTGTGTTTGTATGAGTATGTGAGTGTGTGTGCGAGTGTGTGTGAGTGTGTGTGTGTGTGTTTGTATGAGTGAGTATGTGAGTGAGTGTGTGTTTGTATGAGTATGTGAGTGTGTGTGTGAGTGTGTGTGCGAGTGTGTGCGAGAGTGTGTGTGTGTGTGAGTGAGTGTGTGTGTGAGTGAGTGAGTGGGGGAGCGTGTGGGGAAGAGAAGATACTGGTTTGTGCTGAGTACGGTTGGTTGGGTTGGTTGGGTTGGTGTTGCGTTGTTGCTGTTTCCTTATGCTTCTTCCTCTCAGCAGAACTCCACGAAGCTCGTGAGCGTACCTCGACGCAATCGTTCGTTTCCCGTGAACAAAGAAACCCGATGGCTTCCGGGCAAACCATTCCCGGCCACTCGCCGGAGGTTACGCTCGCGCTTTCAGAAGTCGTAAGACAGGAAGTCAATAAGCTTCGGAGCAATGCTCAACTGAGAGATGGACTTCATCCGGCTGGGGCCCAGGGCTCTGCGAAACGTTACTCTGCAGTGATGCGCCAAACTCAATGGGGTTCCTAAAGCACAAGCAAACGCAAAGACGGCGGTTAAAGGCAGCTCGGTGGTGGTCAGCGCGCTCCCCTCGCAAGGGTTCGATTTCCGGGGCAGGGGCGAAACCTTAGGCAAGTTCCCTTACTCCAACACGCTCAAGCCTCTGTTTACCCAACGGTAAGTAGGAACCCGGTTGCTACTTATTTCCAGGAGTAATAATCCCTCCGCAACCCCCCCCCGCCCCACAAATTAATCACTCAATTCGCGACGGTCCGTGGGACACCGCTGCGCGCAATTGGCCGCCCCCTCCGTTTCGCCCCCAACGTGCACCTACCGTTTGTATTCAAACTGCACTCTAATATAAATCCAATAGAAGTATAATATAATACAAAAATAGAGGCAGGCGATGAGGCGCTGTGTACCAAACGCAAAGATTATTATGAAAGAAGGCGACGAGCCTTCCGCAGCCGGTGGAGTTTATGGAACGCCTTCCGTTTAATTGCTGCAAAGTACCACAGGATGGCAGTCTCCACAAGTGTCGCGTTGCAAATAGAAAATCAAAACAACTTCCGGTTAAATGTCAGGCAATGTCGCAAAACGCTTTACAGTTTCTTTTTGGGGGGGGCGGTAGGGGTCGGTCGGGTGCCTGATACGCGCAGAAATTGCGCACCGCAGTCTCCCACAAACAGTCACGGATCGAGTGACCAAATTATTATTTAGTGTTGTTTACGTGCTCCCGATGTGAAGGACACTACCTACACACTTGTCGTTGAATCTTGTTGTTATTTCTTTAGTTATTATCTTTTGAAGGTATTATTGCCCCCGGAAAAGCGATCCGCCAATCGACTAGCAACCGGGTTCCTACTTACTCCTGGGAAATAGAGGCGCGCGCGTGTGTGTGTGTGTGTGTGTGAGTGTGTGTGGGGGGTAAGGAAACTCGCCTAAGGTTTCGCTCTGCCCGGGAATCGAACCCGGGTCCTCTCGAGCGCTCCAACCGCTGAGCTACGGGACTCCACAAACTATCAGGCTCCAAAAAAAACTGAAGTCCCAGCTCAGGTCTCTGTGGCCGGCCGTCAACTCCACCCAGCCAACGCGAGGAGCGCCCCCGTTCACTTACTCTCAAAGTGCTGCAGGCATTTGGACGATGGGGTGTTGGAGGAGCCTGTGAAACTGAGAGGTTTCCTCCCCTGATTGTCCTCCGCGTAGACGTTGGCCCCGTAGTCAACCAGCATGGTGATCAAGTCCACGTTCCTGGTCTTGGCGGCCAGGTGCAGAGCTGTCTCGTGGAGTTTGGCCGTGTTGACGTTGGCCCCTGGCGTGGAACACAAGACAGTCACTACAACAACAACGCCACCACCACCACCAACACGTTACACTTGTACAGCGCCTCTCGTGTCCCAAGGTGCCGGACACTCAAGGATTTGGACCCGAGCTGGGGGTTGGGATCAGGAGGGGTGGAGGGCAGGGAGGGTAAGAGTTTAGGAGGGTGACCGAAGGCGCGGTCAAGGAGGAGTGTCTTGAGATGGGCCTTGAAGGAGGCGAGGGAGAGAGCCAGACGAAGGGACTGTGGGATGGAGTTCCAAAGGGTGGAGGCAGGAACCAGGATACCGAGACCGACACAGAGGGTTGACTCGATTCTGATATCCCATTGACAGGCACGTCACCGTGGAGCCAATTCAACCCCAAAGAACCCCTAATGTATTGCCCTTCCCGGGAATCGAACCCTGGTCCTCTCACTCGCAAGACAAATGCTCTAACCACAACGCCACTGAACTCCACACCTCTGCCACCTCCTGCTGGTGACGTCTGTTAGTGCACATATTGTTACTGTGAGTGACAAATATAGGTTTGAGCCAAAGGTTAACATACGAACACAAGAAACGCTTGATCAGGGTCCATCTAGTTCGCCTTCCACCTTCCTGGCGGTCGCAGGCAAGTACGTCCCAAACTCCCCGTGTCCTGTATCCCACCGTGTTATTTCCTCAAAGAAATCTATCTAATCTGTGTTTGAAGGAATCAACACTTCCTGCTCCAACTGTCTCCCCGAGGAACCTGTTCCACAGGTTCGCTATTCGCTCTGAAATAAGTGTTCGCGTAGATTTGTTCTGAATTTCTCCCCCTTTCAGGCGCAGGCCGTGTCCTCCGGCTTTACTACGCTGGACAGGTTGAAACAGCCTGTCCTGATCTATATTGTTTTGTCGTTTAAGAATCTTAAAGACAGCAATCGTGTCGCCTCTCAATCTTCTCCTTGCCCGCGTGAACGTGCCCGATTTACCGAGTCGCTCCTCGTAGTCCAGTCCTTCCATTCCCTCAATCATTTTGGTTGCCCTGCTCTGTACCTCCTCGCTTTCTCCAATACCCTTTCTGTACTGCGGCGACCAGAACTCTACACAGTCCTCCAAGTAAGGTGTCACCAATGATTTATACATGCGGCAGGATTACCCCACTATTTCTGCTGCTATTGGTCCTTTGATGCATCCCATCCCGACATCTGGTTCGCTCTACTCACTGCCCCAGAGCGTTGTTGGGAGAGCTCCAATCTATTGTCGATCAGGACTCCCAGGTCCTTTTAGTTTTCCATACATATTATTATCCTTCCGCTCAAATGATAGTCCCTTCCAGGATTTTTTTTGTGAAGTACTTTACATTTCTGCACGTTGAATTTTCACCTGCCGCCCATCTGCCCAATTCCCAAGTATGTTCAAATCCTCCTGTAACCTATCTGGTTCAGCTCCGCAACCTGCCGCCCACATTAGGTTGGGTTGGCGTCACCTGCAAACTTAAGCCACTGTGCGCGCGACTCCTGACCTGCAGATCGTTTATAAAAATATTGAACGCAAGAGGGTCGCACGACAGACCCTTGTGGAACTCCACCGGTAACACTTTCCCGGCTTGATGACCTTCCCTCTGTGCGGTGGCACGGGACACGGTTCGAATCGAACGCGCTAACCTGCGTCAAGCAGGATCTTGACGCAGTCGATGTGCTGCCGAGAGCAGGCGATATGCAACGGGGTCCCGAAGTAAATATTTTGAGCCTCCATGTGAGCCCCCTCCTCTATCAGCAGCTTCACGCACTCCGCACTGCCTGCAAAAACACACAAAGGCCAGTCGGTAACTCCCTTTCTGGAGGCAAAAATCTTCCGCTATATCACATGCAAGGATTATGATTATTATTATTATTATTGTTATGATAATATCTCATTTTCCTGCCCGGAGGCCACCGCTGCAATTGTCGAGAGCTTCGAGATGCTCTTTTACATGAAAGGTGCCGATGCAGTGCGATAAGGTGCTACATCAAATGCAACAACTTGCACGTATATAGCGCCCTTCACGTGGGGCAGCAGCCCCGGAGCGCAGTCTGACAACGAGCCATTTATCTATTATTCTAATTGCAAGCTCTTAATTTCAGACCTGCATCTGTCACTTGACCTAGATACCAATTAAGCCCTGAGATTTTATACTGAGGCATCAGCACAGATTGTGAGCGCGAGCGACTTGAACCCATAACATTTCTGACCCAGAGGCGAGTGCGCTAATCGTAATAAATAATAATAATAATAATAATAACCCTTGCATTTGATGTAAGGGTCAAATGCCTTCTCAGGTCGTCCGAGACGTCTCAAAGCGCTTCACGGGATATACTGTAAAGTGAATTGACTGTATATTTTGTGGGCGAAAGGCAGCAGCCAATCGCGCACCGCAGCGTCCCCACAAACAGCCGTGGATTGAGTGACCAATTCATTATTATTATTATTATTTTTTGAAGGAATTGTTATCCCAAGAAAAGCGATCCATTCTGCTTACTGCGTAGTGACTGTGTCATTTGTAGACGTTACATTGCCTGCGACTTACCGCTCATGCAGGCCTCGTGGAGGGGCGACACGGTGTAGATGGGCGGATTGACCTTTGCTCCGTGACTTATCAGCAACTTCACGCATTCTATGCTGCCGGCGGCACAGGCATCACACAGGGGGGTACTCCCGTCAATGTTCCTGGCGTCGACCTAACGGGTGAGAGGTTTTTAACCGTCGAAACTCACCCGGCGAATCTTCGGCCACGCTCGGGCTGCGCGAGAAACAAGAGCGGTGGGTCTTTCTGGCGAGACGTTAAACCCAGGTCCTTTCTAAGGCTTGTTCCCCCCCCACCCACCTCCGCCCCCCACCCACCTCCGCCCCCCACCCACCTCCGCCCCCACCCGCCGACAAATACCCACAGATATGAGTTGGCCATCCACCTCGTGGCTGAATGATTTTGCGACTGACCTGAGCTCCCGCAGCAAGCAACAGCTGCACCGACTGGATCTGCCCCCGGATGCTCGCCTCGTGTAAGGGGGTGATGGAGTCCACGGTCACTATGTTCACGCAGGCCCCGTTCTCGATCAGCGCCTTCAACTCCAGCACCTGCCCCTGTTTGATGGCTTCGTGGACCGGAGTCCGATCAGCCCAGAAATCTGAGCGCAAACACCACGGGTTATTTTTTTGTTTACCGCAGCACAAAACTGGCTGCCGGTTTCGCCCACAAAGTACACGCAGTCGATTCACTTACCGGTATATCCCGCGAAGCGCTTTGAGACGTCTCGACCACGTGATAAAGCGCTGCGTACTTAAGGAGTGTAATAAACCTTATAATAATAATAATCCTTGGGTTTGACACGGCGGCTTATCACGTCTTCGAGACGTCTCAAAGCGCTTCACGGAATATACTGCAAAGTGAACTGACTGTATATTTTGTGGGCAAAACGCAGCAGCTAACTGCGCACAGCAGCGTCCCCACAAACAGTCGTGCGTTGAGTGATCACATTTTTTTTAAGGGATTATACCACCGGACGAGCGATCCACCAATCGACTGACCACCAGGTTCCTACTGCTGGGTAACCAAGAGGCGAATGAGAAAGGGAAGATCAACCAACAGAGAATGGGAGAGAAGGAAGAGGACAGGCAAAGCGAAAGTGAAAGAGGAGGCCAAAGTGAAAGAGAAACAAAAGACAGAGAAGGGGAGAGACAATTTCCTTACTCCACCTGCCTCTGTTTCGCCAGCAGTAAGTCGGAACCCCTCAGTTGTTAGTCGATCGGCGGATTGCTTTCCGGGTGGAATAATCCCTTCAAAAAACATAATACTAATTGGGTCACCCAATCCACGACTGTCTGTGGGACGAAGAATATTTGTCCGCAGAATATACAGTCAATTCACTTCGCGGCATCTTCTGTGAAGTGCTTGGAGACGTCTTGACCACGTTATAAGGCGCTGTATCAAATGCAAGGATTATTGGAAGCCCATCGCCATGTTCAACAGTATCCCAACCAGACAGAGGTCCACATAGTGTACGTTGTCTACGTGAGTGGAAAGGGTAAGAGAGCGTAAGAAAGCGAAATAAAGGCAGAAAGTGAAAGAGATCAGAAGAAAAAAATGAAGGGGGGAGAGGGGAAAGCAAGCATGTACGTGAAACTTTGAAAGAATAAGAGGTGAAGAAAGAAAGAAAGAAAGAAAGAAAGAAAGAAAGAAAGAAAGAAAGAAAGAAAGAAAGAAAGAAAGAAAGAAAGAAAGAAAGAAAGAAAGAAAGAAAGAAAGAAAGAAAGAAAGAAAGAAAGAAAGAAAGAAAGAAAGGAGGAAAGGAGGAAAGAAAAGTGAAAGAGATTCAAGATTAGGTAGAGAGAGAAAGTAAAAGTAGAAGGGGCACCGGTAAAATGGGCCAAGAGGAAAATCGAGGGAAAGTAGAGGGAAATGAGAGAATAAAAGTGGGAGGAAACAAAACAGAAGTGAAGGAGAAGTGGAACAAGAAAGGGGAAAGACAAAACAGTGAGAGAGATGGAAAGTTGAGAGAGAAGGCAAATAAATCAAGGAGAAAGGAAACAGATAAGGCGCCAGTAAGAGAAACAAGAAAAGATAAAGACACAGGAGTAGGAAGCGGTAAAGCACGCGAGATGAGGAAAGGGGAAAATAAGTAAAAAATAATAATTTGGTCACTCCATCCACGGCTGTTTTGTGGGACGCTGCTGTGCGCAATTGGCTGCCCCGTTGCGCCCATGAACATATGCAGCCGATTCACTTTTGCGGTATATTCTCTCTGGACGGCTGTGAGATGTGATAAGCCGATGTACCCAAAATGCAAATGCAAGGATTTAAAACTAGAGAAATACAGAAAAAGAGAAACAGCAACAAATTGCATTTGTACTGCGCCTTTCCCGTCGGAAGGGGGAAAAAGAGAGGAGCCTCGTAACAGCAATAATCTTTACGTTTGACACAGCGCCTCATCGCATCTCCGAGACGTCTCAAAGCGCTTCACAGAATACACTGTAAAGTGAATTCACTGTATATTTTGTGGGCGAGACGGGGCAGCCAATTGGGCACAGCAGCGTCCCCACAAGTAGCCATGGACTGAGTGACCAATTTATTAATATTATTTAATCTGCTCCCTTCCAACATTCGGACCCTACAGCTACGAAATTCTCTGTAGTCACGCTGGGTGTGTAGCTCTGTCATTTTAGTCATTGTAATAATCATAATAATTCTTGTATATGTACGCAATGCATTCAGAGGGAGAAAGGGGACATGAGGAGATGTGATAGCGTGCTATAAAAATGCAAGGTCTTCCAAAGTGATTTCATACTGAAATGGTAACTTATCCCCAATTTGAGCGCTCGAACACGCTACCCGTGTAAAGTTGATGTTGTTGCTATCCCCTCTTTCATTTATTCACTGGGAATTTTCACCACCGCAGCGGGTAAAAGAGATCCTGCCATAACGTGAGCAGTCAGTGCATACCCGCTGCAGTTATATAACACGTCTACAGTTTTATATATGACATAATATGCTCAATCCAGGACTGTTTGTGGGGAGACGCTGCTGTGTACAATTGGCTGCCGCGTTTCGCCCACAAAATACCCAGTCAATCCACTTCACGGTATATTCCGGGAAGCGCTTTGAGACCCGTCTCAGCGACGCGATAAAGCGCTGCGTTGTGATGGGATTATTTCTTACGCTGCAGGATTATTTTTTTCGCAGTACTTTTACGATTAGAACAAAGCAACTGCGTTCATTCCCGCACGAACGAGGGAGATGCGGGCCGATGCAGTACAGAACTGATTCAGTTCCTCCGAAGGATGCAAATGGAATGGTGGGCAAAGCAAGAGAAAAAAAACTAATTGCGTTTGTACGGCGCCTTTCACGAAAAACAGGAGTAGGGTTAACTGATCAGCGATTAAACACATGGTATGTGAAGCCCCGGAACCTTTATGGCGGGCAGTCCAAACATCTTGTTTTACCATCAAGAGGGGGGGTGGGGGGGAGGGGGACTGTTTTCCTGCAGCCCCACAGAACTCCCTGAAACATTAAAAATTCCAACATCAAGCTATAGTGGAGTCCTGTAGCTCAGTGGTTAGAGCACTCGCTTTGCAAGTGAGAGACCTGAGTTCAATTCCAGGCAGAGGGCGAAACCTTGGGCAAGTTTCCTTACTCCACACAGAGCCTAATAATAATCCCTCCAAAACCAAAACCAATAATAAATTGGTCATTTTCAATCCGCGACTGTTTGTGGGACATTGCTGTGCGCAATTGGCTGCCGCGTTTGCTCACAAATATACAGTCAATTCACTTTACGGTATATTCTGTGAAGCGCTTTGGGACGTCCTCTCCCGACGTGAAAAGCGCTATATCAAATGAAAGGATTATTATTATTATTATTATTATTATAATACTGCGTTTGCTCTGCAATGTCACACTGCAAGAAACCTTCCCCCATTTTACATCTACAGTATCTCTCTCTCTCTCTCTCTCTACACTACACACACACACACACCACACACACGAAACAGAAACCGAAACACGCAAGAGAAAAGCCACAGGACAACAGCAAAGTGACAAGGCAGGAAAACACAAGACAGGAAACCCTCTGCATGTAATGTAATTAATGTCATTAATGTCATATATTTCTTTAAAACACAGCCTTCTCTTTTCTCTCTCTTTCTCTTTCTTTCTCTCTCTCTCTCTCTCTCTCTCTTTCTCTCATTCAAAGCTCTCTTTCTTTCCCCCCCACTTTTGTTTTTAATGGGTGTTTTTGTTTTGTGTAATAATAATAATATATTATTTTTAAAAAAAAGCAGCAAAGAAAAGGGGAAGAAGGGGGGGAAGGGAAGGGGGGGAACCTCACTGGGAAAAATAAACCTGACACAAAAGCACACAACCCCCCCCCCCCCCCCCACCCTCTTTACAGGTGCCATGTACATGTGCAATCACATACTCACACATGTGTGACATACTGCAGCTGTGCTCTCAGTGACATCTGTGTCCCTCCACACACACACACACACACACACACACAGCTGGTGCCGGGTCACGTGCCCCCATTGTCCTGAGCGGCTACAGTATCCGCCGCCGCCGCCGCCGCGGGGCCCGCTGGGAGTTGTAGTCGCGGCCCTCCCCACTCGCAGCCGCTCGCCGCTCGCACTACAACTCCCAGGAGGCACCGCCGCCGCCGCCGCCGCCGCGCATGCGCTCCGGCCCCTGATGCCCCGGAAAGCTACAACTCGGAAGCGACGAGAGATTTGTGAATGGAGCAGAGCTTCGAGCGCTAAGAGGGTTCAGGGGCTCCCCCCAGCGGCCGCTTGGGGTGTTGTCACCTTATAATGATAATAATAATAATAATAATAATAATAATAATAATAATCCTTGCATTTGATATAGCGCTTTTCACGTCGGGAGGACGTCCCAAAGCGCTTCACAGAACACACTGTAAAGTGAATTGACTGTATATTTGTGGGCGAACGCGGCAGCCAATTGTGCACAGCAATGTCCCACAAACAGTCGTGGGTTGAAAATGACCAATTTATTATTGTTTTGGGTTTTGGAGGATTATTATTAGGCTCTGTGTGGAGTAAGGAAACTTGCCCGAGGTTTCGCCCTCTGCCTGGAATTGAACCCAGGTCTCTCACTTGCAAAGCGAGTGCTCTAACCACTGAGCTACAGGACTCCGACTGAGTTACAGGACTCATGTCTCTGTGCCTGTGTTGTTTAACCCTTATCTGCCTCTCTAAGTTGGTGGATTTCAATAGTAATGATAACGATGATGATGATGATGATGATGATGATGATGATGATAATCCTTGGATTGGAGATGGCGCCTTTTATCGCGTGTTCCAGACCTTCTCGAAGCGCTTCGCGGGAAGCCCTGCAGAGCCTGGCCTAGCGGCCGCGTGCTTTGTGGGCGAGGCTGCGGCGTTCCCCGACGCTGGAGCGTCAG
Organism: Callorhinchus milii; assembly: GCF_018977255.1. NCBI lineage: Eukaryota > Metazoa > Chordata > Chondrichthyes > Chimaeriformes > Callorhinchidae > Callorhinchus > Callorhinchus milii. The sequence goes on along the minus strand of NW_024704746.1, from coordinate 65,730,710 downwards.
CCCCAGACGCCGCGAGTTCACGCGGCGAACTCGCTACCGATTGAGCAAGGCCGACAAAGGACGTCGCTGCGCCACGCGGGGCCGGAGAGTCGCACGGCGAACGTTAGCCGAGGCTCTCCCGGAACGTTAGGAGCTAAACGCGTTCTCCGGGTCGAGACAGAATCTGCAGTGAGAACCGAAGGAAGCAGCGATGGCGCAGTTTGGTTACACTACAGAACACAATAATTCTAAGATTCAATAGCGAGGGAGTGGGGTTGATTTGGACAGCACCGTTGAGAGAGCCGACACAGGCGCGAGGGGCCAATCGGCCTCCTTCTGCGTTGTATAATTCCTATGATTCTACGTTTGCCTTTAGCGCGAGCGCTTCCAATAACGAGGCCTTGCGATTCCTAAAATTGCCAGTTGTATGGAATTGACCGCAGTTACACTGCAGCAGAAAAGGCAGCAGCGCTGAAGTGATTGCACGCTCGTGGTTTGATATTCCAGATTTGGATCTGCTCCATCTACTCCATCTACTGCGCGGCCTTATAATAATGATGATGATAATAATAATAATAATCCTTGCATTTGACGTAGCGTCTTATCGCGTCATTGAGCCGACTCAAAGCGCTTCACAGAAGATATTGTCGAGAGCATCGACTGTGTAGTTTCGTATTTTGAAATGAATGACCCAGTCTTGGTTAGAGCACTCGCCTCTCAAGCGAGAGGACCCGGGTTCGATTCCTGGGCAGCGCGATACGTTAGCCAAGTTTCCTTACTCCACGCGCCTCTGTTTACTAGCAGTAAGTAGGAACCCCCCCACCCCAGTAGTTAGTCGATTGGCGGATTGCTTTTCCGGGGGCAATAAGCCCTTCAAAAAAAAATAATGATACTTTAGTCACTCAATCCACGTCTGTTTGTGCCACACCGCTGTGTACAATTGGCTGCCGCCTTTCGCCCACAAAATGTACAGTCAATTCACTTCACGGCATATTCTCGAAGACCAGATAAGGCGCTCTCTCAAGTGCAAGCATTATTATTGTTATCGTATGAATCAATTAGAAAATCTAAAGCTACGACTCGGAATTAGGAATCCGAGGGATTTCTGGGGTGCGATTTATTTTCGATGGCAACCACGTGCCCTGAGGGTCCTTCTCCGTCCCTGCAAAAGACATGTTGCAACTGGAAAGCAGCTGAGATCGGATCCTTACACGCCTTTAGGAAACAGCTGTCCTTTAGAAAAAGGTAAGGCACTTGTCCCGCCTTTAATGCGGCTATAATCCCTTCGCCTTGCCTCTCCACACACAGGCGCGCACACCCACAAAAAATAATAATTTGATCACTCAACCCACGGCTGTTGGCGGGACGCTGCTGTGCGCGATTAGCTGCCGCCTTTCCGACCACAAAATATAGTCAGTTCACCTTACGGTATAATCCCTGAAGCGCCTCCGGACGTGAAAGGCGCTTTACAACTGCAATTTTGTCGTTTTGTGGTGGTTGAGACGTCTCGACGATGTGAGAAGGTGCTATATCAAGTGCGAGGATAATTATTCTGATAACCAAGCGTGATGTACAAACGTCACGTGGTTATGGATGGGTTTTGCGGCATTGAGGCAGCTGCTTCGTTCGCTGCTCTTATTCTCTAATGATAACTTAAGATCCAGAAGTTTGGGAAACAGGTTGTAAGGTGCGGTCGTACGCGACCAACCTACAGAACCGCATTATACAAGACATTCATGCTTTGCAGTAATTTATTGTTCAGCTCACGTCTGACCTAGATTTCATCACAGTTTTGTTGCGTTGCTGCTGTTGTTAAGTAACCGGTTGCACACACCTCTTGGTCAACCCCCTCATCCCAGGAACCAACCGAGTGAATCTACGCCGCACCCCCTCTAAGGCGAGTACGTCCTTTCTTAAATAAGGAGACCAAAACTGCACACAATATTTTCGGTGCGGTCTCACCAAAGCTCTATGCAGTTGCAACAAGACTTCCCTACTCTTGTACTCTTAACCCTTTTGCAATGAACGCCAACATGGCATTAGCCTTCCTAGTCGCTTGCTGTGTACCTGCACACTAACTTCTTGTGACTGATGCACAAGGACACCCAAATCCCTCTGAACACTAACCCTACCTCAACAATCCGCTTTTCTATTTTTTACTACCGAGGTGAATAACTTCACCCCCCCCCCCCGTTATACTCCATCTGCCATCTTCTTACCCACTCACCTCGCCTGTCTAGTTCCCTTTGCATTCTTTGGGTGTCATCCTCGCAGCTTTTACTCTCCCACCTATCTTGGTATCATCCGCGGATTTAAATATGTTAAGTTCTCTTTCCTCATCCTGATCGTTGATATATACTGTAAATAATTGAGGCCAAAGCATTGATCCCTGTGGCACTCCGCTGGTCACATCCTGCCAATCTGAGAAGGACCCGTTTATCCCGACTCTCTGTTTTCTTCCTGTCAGCCACGCTCCAATCCATGCTGATAGATTACCTTTAATTCCACGGGCTCTAGTCTTATGCAACAGCCTCTCATGTGGCACCTTGTTGAATGCCTTCTGGAAATCCAAATACACCACATCCACTGGTTCCCCCCCTCATCTCACCTGCCAGTCACATCCGCGGATGCCGGATCCATCCACACCTTCAAGGGTGAGGTTGACAGATTGTTGGTGGGTTCAGGGTATTAAGGGGTAACGGGGAGAAAGCGGAAAGTTGGAATTGAAAGGATCAGTTGAGGTACAGATCAGCCGTTATCTAATGAGATGGCGGAACAGGCTCGATGGGCTGAATGGCCTCATCCTGTGTTCCTGTGGAGATTTGTATGCGTGTGTGTGTGTGTGTGTGTGTGTGTGTGTGTATGCAGCGTTTTTGGTTATTAGCGTTTCTCACCTGTATTTTTCTTTAAACTTGATTGGCTTTGCTTCTCCACGTGAGGTCCCATTCATATTCACATCGGGAATACCAGTCACACGCCGGCACAGCTCATTCCGTGTGGCTCATTTTTATTGCTGGCTCATTCGCGGTTAGTGCAGTTGTTGGGAACCGCTTTGTGCGCTCGTCGTGTGCGCTCTTAATTTCTTCTGGGAAAAGGGACCACGGTAAAGATACATAAGAGAGCTGATCGCTGCAGTGATCGCTCAGGGAGAGACGCGTGAATGAACCTTTCACATAAACAGCATCAATGTCTTGTGGGGTGGGGGGGGGAAGGTTTCTTACTCCTTTCCCCCCCCCCCCACCATTGGAGATCTATTCTAAATGCGGTTTGGAGGGTTCTTTTACTTATTATGATTAATATTGCATTTGGTGGGGAGAACGGTGCCGCTTTGCTTCACTGACGAACGAGGTGCGATCCACGACTGTTTGTGGGACACTGCTGCGCGCAACAAAACACACACCGTACGTGTTCGGCAGTTTAGTATGTTAATGCCTTTCACTGCACCATTCAGTAAAAGGTAATACCTTATCGCTGATGCGCTTCTTCATTAGTTTCTGCCTTCCCTTTTGTAACCTCGGTCGGATCCTACACTACAGGCCTAATGCTTGGGTTTCCCAGCGTGAGGAAGGGTCCAATGGGCCATCCACACAAACATTATTAATGTAATAACACGACTTGCATTTATTACCCCTCACCTCCTTCAAGACTCATCTCAAGACCCTCCTCTTTGACCGTGCCTTCGGTCACCCTCCGACCCCCGGCTCGGGTCCAAAACTCTGACCGTCCAGCACCTCGGGACGTCCTCCCGACGTGAAAGGCGGGTGACAGAATATCATTTTGTCGTTGCTGTTGTGTCGCGCCCTTCACGCTAGGGGTCGCGTCCCGGAGCGCTTAAATGATAATAACAGTCCTTGCATTTGATACGGCGCCTTATCACATCGTTGAGACGTCTCAAAGCGCTTCACGGGATGTACGGTAGAGTGGAGTGACTGGGTATTTGGAAACGCAGCAGCCAATTCCGCACAGCGCCGTCCCACAAACAGTCGTGGATTGAATGATCAAATCATTGCCCCCGGAAAGAGATCAGCCAATTGACTACCGACCGGGTTCCTACTCGCCGCGAGGTAAACAGGCGTGCGGAGCGAGGAAACCCTCCGAAGGTTTGGCCCCGCCCGGGAATCAACCCCGGGTCCTCTCGCTTGCGAGGTGAGAGAGCTCTGACCGCCGCGCTACGGGAAGCCTCTTGTCATCTCATCTAATATTACTCCTCTAAGTAATATTATTATTATTATTATATTTACTATTGTTAGTATTGTTGGTGTATTCACTCCTATGATTCTCGTTATCATTCTCTTCATTGTTTATTGTAGGGCTTCTGTTTCGTCGGTGTTCATTAATTTGACCTGCGCGTGCGCCCGCGTGTGCGTGTGCGTGTGCGTGTGTGTGTGTGCGCGCGTGTTTGTGGGGGGGGGGTTGTCTGTAGCAGTTTACGAGGGTAATAACCCCCTTAAAAAAAATGCGGTCACTCCACTCGATCCACGACTGCTTGTGGGGACGCTGCTGTGCGCAATGCGGCTGCCGCGTTACACCCCCGAAACGCACAGTCGCAGTCCGTTCTGCGAAGCGCTTCGAGACGTCTCGACGATGCGATGAGCATCGAGTGCCAGGATTTCCTATTATTATTATTATTATTATTATTAATACTACTACTACTTGCATTCGATACGCGGCGTCTCGACGCGCTTCACAAGTCACGCCGCGAAGCGGATTTGGCCGACTGCGCTTTTCGTGGGCGAAACGGGTGCAATCCACAAGAGAGTAAAATAAAATCACACTCATCGCGAGTGAGCGCACGGACAATAATCAACGGAGCAACGGCAACGATCGGAGTGAACGGAATAACGATGACAAACGCAGCGAATAGAACGGCGATAAAAACCTTTGCAAAACACTAATAACGTCTCGACCGTTCGATACGGCGCCTCAGCGCGCGGCCGAGACGCCTCGAAGCGCTTCCCCCCGGGACCGGCCGTCAAGCCCATCGGCCGCGTACCGCGCGGGCGCAGCGCGGCGGCCGATCGCCCACCAACCACGCGGTTTTTTTTTATTTAATGTAAAAAAAAAGATCATTGTTTTCGAAAGGATTATTTCCCCCAAACGCCCGCCCGCCCGCCACCCGCCCGTCCGCCGCCGCCACCCCCTCCGCCCCAGGGTCCGGCCAATCCCAGCCTTCCCGGTCAACAGGAGGCGAGCGGCGTAAGGAAAACTCGCCGGAGGGTTTGGCCGTCGCGCTTTGAAAGAAAAGAGAGCAATGACAAGAAGAAGGAGGAGGAGGAGGAGGAGGAGGAGAAGAAGGAGAAGGAGAAAATATCCGAACGCAGAGAGAGTTCAAGCGCAGACGCGCGGACGGTCGCACAAAGAGTGGGCAAATGCAATGCGCTGTCGCTGTGGTCTCTCGTCCAACTCCTTCCTCTCTGCGAACCAGAGCCAAAGGCCAATGGGACTTGGACTTCCTCTCCTTTTTTTTTGGTTTCTCTTTCTCTCTCTCTCTCTCTCTCTGTCAGTCAATGTGTGACTCTCTCTCTGACTCTCTCTCTCTCTCTCCTCCCCTTCCCTTCCACATGCTCTTGGACTTCCTGCACAAGAGCAAATAACTCCTCTCCTCTTGTGACTATTGTGAGGGACAGAGAGAGAGAGAGAGAGAGAAATAGAAATAGATAGAAAGAAAAAAAAAAGAAAGAGAGAGAGAGTGTGTAAAGAGAGAGAGAGAGAGAGAGAAGGAGAAGAAGAGAAGACATTTCATTTTTTTTCTCTCTCTGTGTCTTGTCTTCTGTGTTGACTTGTGTCCCCCCCCATCCCCACCCCCCACCACCTCTTACCCCCCCCACCCCCCCCCACCCCCCCAACCCCCCCCCACCCCACACCCCCTGAATGTATCCATTCCCCCCCCAGAAATGTAACAAAATTGTAACAAAAATGTAACAAAGAGAGGATATGATTGTATCTGTTTTTGCACACAACCCCCAACACATTGTCTCCCCCCCTCACCCCCACTCTCTCCCCTCTACCCCACCCCCCCCCCCCCCCACCCCCCCCCTTATTTTTTTTGGGGGGAGGGGGTTCTTCTTTGACCAACAGCAACAGCAGAAGCAACAACACACCTCATCCTTCTGATTGGGAGAGAGGGAGAGAGAGAGAAGGTGAGAAAAAAAAGGAGAGAAAAATATATATTTTTATCTATTTATTTGTTATATATAAAAATATTTTTGTTTGGGTGGGGGGGGGGGAGGGGGGGGAGGGGGTGGTTTCTGTGCCTTATTCGGTGGTGGTTGGGTGGGGGCGAAAGAGGGTAAGGCTTTATTTTTTTCTGGGTGGGGGTCGGGGGTGGTGGGGGAGGGGGAGGGGGTTTAAGAGACTCATTGGGGGGGTGTTTTTTTGGTGGTGATCCCCCCCCACAAAGAAAAATATACATGTGTGTGTGCGCGTGTGATGTATGTGTGTTTGCACATGTTATGTCACCCAACTTTCTGTCCTTTCTGCCCCCCCACCCCACCCCAACCCCTCCCCACCCCAACCCCTCCCCAAGGGGCAGGAGAGGGAATGAAGTCCAGGTGGGAGTGAACCCCCCCCCCTCCACACACCACCCCCCCGACTCACGACCAACCAACAGGGGCAGGAGAAGGGAGCGAGAGACACAACAATGTACCGTGACCCCCTCCCTACCAGTGACCTGCGACAAGCCGACTCCCCTACAGGTAAGGACCCTCGTAAACCCTCCCCCCGCACCCCCCCCCCCCACCCCCCACATCTCCCACCCACCCACCCGCCCGCCCCGCCACCCCCCCCTTCCCCCCCTCTCTCTCTTCCCCCCTTCCCCCCATCTTCCCCTTCCCCATCTCTTCCCCCCAACCCCGTCCCTCGTCTCTTCCCCCAACCCCTTCCCCCCCCCCGTTCCCCTAATCCCCTTCCCCCCTCTGTTCCCCTAACCCCTTTCCCCCCTGACTCTCTTCCCCAAACCCTTTCCCCTAATCCTTTCGCCCCCACTCTTCCCCTAATCCCTTTCCCCCCACTCTTCCCCTAATCCCTTTCCCCCCGCTCTTCCCCTAATCCCTTTCCCCCCGGTCTTCCCCTAATCCCTTTCCCCCCACTCTTCCCCTAATCCCCTGCCCCCCCTCCGTTTCCCCTAAACCCCAGAGAGTGGGCAGTTTATTTCCCTCTACGGTTCTCTGATTCTTGTTTATTTTTAGTATCAGCTCTACTGAGAACTCTTACCCAAAATAGTCTGTATTTACCTTGTTTTTTGGGGGGTTGGTGGGGGGGGGGGGGGAGAGGAGAGAGGGAGGAGAGTGCACAGTGTGTAAAGTCCGTGCCAGAGGTTTTCCGCCCCAAACCCAAACCAAATCTAGAACTGTAGAGATACCAATAGTACTATTCCTCGCATTTGACATAGCGCCTTTTATCGCGTCTTCGAGACGTCTCAAAGCGCTTCACGGGATATACTGTAAAGTGAATTGACTGTGTATTTTGTGGGTGACATCCTTACGTTTGATATAGCGCCTCTGAGGCTGTCTCAAAAGCGCTGCATGGGATTTAGCGTAAAGTGTAGTGACTGCGTGTTTGGTAGGCGCGAGTTGTGTAACTGTCTTATGACTTGGAAGGCACTTCTCGTGCCTCAGCCCCGGCTCAGTTGGTTAGTGACGCTCTCCTTAGACTCGAAAGCTTATGGGTTCGGTTCACCACACACACATACACACATACGCAACACACACGCAACACACACGCAACGTCATATCTTAGACCCATGCTCAATACTCCATCCTTCGGATGAGACGTTAAACCGAGGTCCCGTCTGCCTGTTCAGGTGGGCGTTAAAGATCCCGTGACTCTATTTCGAAAAGAGAAGGTGGTTTCTCTCTCCCGGTGTCCCTGGCCAGCAATCCCCCCAAATAAAGGCTCCACGGCTGTTTGTGGGACACCGCTGCGGGCAACTGGCGGCCACGTTCCATCCACCGAAACGCACAGTCACTCCACTTTACAGTGTATCCTGTGAAGCGCTTTGAGACGTCTCAACGCCCTGTATCAACTGCGAGTATTATAATAATTATTCAGGCTTCGAAGCCATGCTTTGCCAAGCGTGGAGATGTCAGCTCAGCCGCTAACGGGCAATAGAGATACGGGTTGAATTTTTGCGCGACTCTGTGTAATATTCATCGTGGGTCTTGTTCTTTGTACTTTCTGCAGAGACGTTTTATCCGTTGCCTTTGACCTCTGGGAGGTTCACAGAAGAGATCCTGCCAATTCTTCAGCGGGCGTATTTAAAGCCTTCGTCGCAGGGTTGCTTTCGCTACCGACAAGTGATTATCGTGAAGAACAAGGAGCGATTAGACCAGGTATTGCTCGATTTGGCTTTGGACAGGGTGCAAAGGAGACTTACCAGAATGATTGCAGGATTGAGGGGCTTCGGTGATGTGGGGGGGACTAGAGAGGTTGGGGTGGTTCTCCTTGGAGCGGAGGAGCTTAAGGAGAGGTTTAATAATGAGGGGTTTTGATAGAGTAATTAAGGAGAAGGAAGAGAATTTGTTTTTTTCTACGCACAGCGAGTGGTTACGGTCTAGAATGCACTGCCTGAAAAGGTGGTGGAAGCAGATTCAATCGTAACTTACGAATCCCTTTGTGGTCTTGCTACACCTTACCTGTTCGACCTCCTCCAGCCCCGTTCTTCTGCCTAAACCCTTCGCCAAACTGGTCCCCATTCCCCGTGTCCCACCATCGCAAGAGTCCAATCATCAGCCACTATGCCCTGTTCTCTAGTTTCCAAAAATCCCTCCGCCTCACCCTCTCTTCCCTCCTTCAGTTCCCATCGGAAGACCCAACTCGCAGCTCGGGTCCAAAAACCCTGATGGTCCAGCGCCCTGGGAGGTCTTTTTCTGACGCGAAGGGCGCTATACAAGTGTAGTTTGTTGTTGTTGTTGTTGCTATAAACGCTCCCATTTTAATATGTAATAACAATTCTTGCAATTTGATGTAGTGTCTCAAAGCGCTTCTCAAGATTTAGTGTAAATCGTAATGACTTTCGTATAAAATGCAACTTACGTTGGTACACGTAAAGGAGGACGTCGCAAAGGGCTTAGCAATGCTGGATTGCATTACAGTCACTACGCTTTACAGTGCATCCCGTGAAGCGCTTTGAGACGTCTCGAAGACGTGCTAAGGCGCTGTATCGAATGCCAGGATTATTATTACATTATGTGACGCACTTTCAGGACGTCGCAACTACGTGATAAAGCGCTCTATTATAATAATAATAATAATACTCGCATTTGATATCGCGCCTTAGCATTTCTTTCGGATGTCTCGAAGCGCTTCACGCAATGTACTGTAAAGCGAATTGACCGTATATTTTGTGGGCGAAACGCGACAGCCGATTGCGCACAGCAGCGTCCCCGCAAACAGTCGTGGATTGAGTGACCAATTTTTTTTAAGGGATATTGTTACCCCTGGAAAGCGATCCGCCAATCGACTTAACAACCGGGTTTCTACTTACTGCTGTAAACAGAGGCGCGTGGAGTAAGGAAACTTGTCCAAAGTTTCGCCCCCTACCGGGGAATCAAACCCAGGTCCTCTCGCTTGCGAGGCGAGTGCTCTAACCACTGAGCTACAGGGCTCCAGCGCAATAATTATTATGCACAATAATCCTTCACCTGTACGTAACGGAGGGTCGGTGACGGTGTATTTCTTGGTCGCAGTATAATGCCCGCCGACTGGACATGGAGAAGAAGGGATACAGCCAAGAGGAACTGGCGGAATCCTTTGCTTTTGTACCGTTTCAAGGAGAAGATCAGGTAAAAGAAAAAAAAAACACACACAGATCCTCAGACGTTGAGTGAACACTGTAGTCAGAAATACCGTTAAATGCCTCGACTGCTTTCTTTACCCCACTGAAATGCATTGAGGTGAAGGTGTCTTGCCCCCCGTGGGTTTGCATCGGAGTAGATTTGCCGAGCTCAGTACAAGGCGATTCACGTCACGTGTGGGTTGCTGAGATCCCATCGATTTGGAGACCCGTGTTACCCAGGAGAGCGTTGCAGGATCTAACCAGCTGGGAATGTAGAACCGTACGAACGTGTGGACGGGAGGAAGCTGTCCTGGGTTCTGTCCCTTGGGTTCTTTGCTGGAGCAGCCTTCTTGTAATAATATACTAATAATAAAAATAATAACTCTTGCCTTTGATATAGCACCTGACCACGTCGTCCAGACTTCTCAAGCGCTTCACAGGATACACTGCAAAGTAAATGGACTGCGTATTTCGTGGGCGAAACTCGGCAACCAGTTGTGCACAGGCAGCGTCTCACAAACAGCGGTGGATTGAAGTGACCAGTTTGTTGTTGTTGTTGTTTTTTTTTGAAGGGATTATTAGTCCCAGAAAAGCGATCCGACAACCGGGTTCCTACTTACCGCCAGGTAAACGGAGGCGTGCGGAGTAAGGAAACTTGCCCAACGTTTCACCCTGCCCGGAGAATCGAAACCCGGGTTCTCTCGCTCTAACCGCTGAGCTTCAGGACTCCGCATTATAGTCAGTCCCCTTCTCTTTTCACCTGCCCTTTATACCAGCTCTGTCCGTTTAGGGCTTTGGCTCAGTTTCCCACACCCAGCGGGTCTCGATGAGGAGCCAGCCTGGCGTTTCCAGCCGCGCAAGCCGTTGGAGCCAAGACTTGAGAGCGGCTTTCGTCCCGAAACCTCAGAGCGCGGTTGCTTTGTTTTGTAACGTAAAGTGTAACGTGTGTATAAAAGGGGGTGACTCCCCGCGTTGGCTCGCAATGGGCTTTACATAATATTTACCGAGATTGTACAGCACGGCACCAGGCCACCTGGCCCAACCAGCCCGTGCCGGTGTATATACTCCACCTGCGTCTCCGTCTGCCCCTTCTTCCTTTCCGCGCCCTTCTCGTGGAGTCCTGCAGCTTTTATGGTTAGAGCACTCTTCCCCGCAAGCGAGTCCCGGGCGGGCCCGAACATGGAGGGTCTCGAATAGGGCCTTGCTCCACACGCACGCACACGCCTCTGTTTGCCCGGCAGTAAGTGGGAACCCGGTTGTCAGTCGATCGGCGGATCGCTTTTCCGGGGGTGATAATCCCTTCCAAAAACAATAATAGTAGTAAATTGGTCACTTCGATCCACGACTGTTTGTGGGGACGCTGCTGCGCGCAGTTGGCTGCCGCGTTTTGCCCAGAAAAAACATACAGTCAAATTCACTTTACATTATGTCCCGTGAAGCGCTTTGAGACGTCGCAAAAGACGTGATAAGGCGCTGTGTCAAACACAGTGTGGTTTCACCGCACGGGTTGACGAACCTGTTAAGAAACTGCTGCCTTTTCGGTCAGTGGTTAAACAACCTGTTTTAGGGCTTTGTACTCTTTCCACACATCGCTCCCCCCTTTCCATCAGCAACCACACCCCCCCCACCACCCCCAGTGTGGCCCAATGGGTTGTCCTGTATGGCTCCTCCATCCAGAACATCCAAATCTTCAGACCCAACCCCTTGTGATGAAACGTGAGGGGCGAAGGCCAGAGGGGGGGAGAGAGGTGATGAAATTCACCCTTTTCTTCACGATCAATTCTGTTGCGTAACGTGGCATTGTTTCAGACACATCCCCTTAACGCTCCTCCCCCCCCCTCCTCTAGCTCCAAAAAAAAAGCTTCCTTCCTTATAGGAAGCAGGGGAAAACGCAGTGCGGTTGGCCAGTAGGTTTTGGATTGAATAAGGAAGTGGCGGGTTTATTTTTAATGCAAATTGTGGAAACTGGGGAAGAGAGTTTCGAGCCGTTAGTCGTCTTGTGACAAGTGGGGTGGGGGGAGAGGAATGTGCGTGTTTTAGTTTATCTTCTGCTCGTCATGTCTGCCTGCCTGATCCCTCCGCTCAGCGGGCTCCGGCCCGCTTCAGGTCCCGTCCCCTCGCCTGGCCCTCCCCGCCATCGTGGGCCATCGTGGGCCATCGTGGGCCATCGTGGGCCATCGTGGGCCGGGCCTTCGACCTCTCTTCGCCCACCCATTGGAACTCCATCCCATGTTCCCTTCGCCTCGCTACGCACCCCCACCACCTCCCTCCCTCCCTCGCCTCCTTCAAGGCCCGTCTTGAGACCCTCCTCTTCGACCGCGCCTTCGGTCGCCCTCCCAAGCCCCTGCCCTCCACCCGCTCCTGATCTCAACCCCCAGCTCGAGGGGGTGGAGATTCTCGACCGTCCAGCGACTTGGGACGTTCCTCTCCATGTAAATGTAAGTTGTTGTTTGTTTGTTTGTTTTAGGCAAAAGTAGTCTGTCAGGAAGGACTGGGTGTTGGACACAGCGCGATCACGACCCTGGGAGATCCGACGAAGGGTATTTGTTCTTTTGAATGTTTCCTTTTCGCGCGACGTGCGACCTTTTTAATTAAACGCCCGTTTTTTCTGGCAGTGTGCGCCTTGCGGGGCATGGCCGCGCGCGGTTGGGCCGCTGCCGCGTTTCGCCCTCCAGGTGCCGTGCAGTCGACGCACTCTACAGTACATCCTGTGAAGCGGCGGAAGCGCTCTCGAGACGTCTCAACGACGTGATCAGGGGCTGCGTCGGAGGCAAGGATTATTATTGCCTTGTCGTTATCACCGCTGAGCAGTAGCGTTGCTCAAGCGTCGGCCCGGCTCGGGTCGGTGTAGTGACCTCTGTGAGCTCGTGGTCAGGGCTGACGTTTCCTGATGCAATGCTGGGGGAGAGGTTGGGGATGGGATAGGATGGGGTGGGATGGGGGGAGAGTGTTGTGCTGTCAGAGGCGCCGTCGTTCGGGATGAGACCCCAAGATCACGCAAGGATTATTATCGTGACGATAACCAGAACGACACCCGCAAAGCTACACGTTTGCGGCCACGGTTCGTGACTCACTTCCTTCCGCCTCTCAGTCAGAGTTAACTCACCAGAGAGCCCAGTCTCTCTAGACGTGTCGGCTGTGTAAGAGTTAACAGCCAACCGTCAGAAATATTTGCCTCGAAACCTGAAGACTGTTCCTGGACTTTAACCTCATTTTGAAAGGTGCAGCCTGGAATCTCCCCCACCCCCCCCCACCCCCCCCCCACCCCTTCCCCTCCCCAATATCGTTCAGCTCACACGCTGAGACACTGAAGTAAGTCACAAACTGTTCGGACTTGTTAGAAACTCGTCGATTTGCTTCACGGAAGCGTATGTTTGCACCATTGACGGCCGTCTCGAGCTGAAGAGGGGATTGGAACCCGCATTTTCTCCTCCCTCCCTCCCTCCCCTTCCGCCAACACCCAAACACGCTCACGCGCAGTTGCTCACCCAGGTATGCCTCACCTATACTCGTTCGATCAGCGTGTTAAGGCACCTTTTCCTTTCTCCCCCACCCCTCCCCTCCCCTTCTTCGAGTACCTCTCTGGTTCCCTTTTGAAACTCAGTGTTGAATCCGCTTCCACCACCAGCCTTTCAGGGCATTAACGACGGGTCTGCGTTTTAAAACGAAACAACCACAAGAAATTCTCCTCGTCTTACCCTCCGCTGCTTTCGCCGATTATCTTAAACCTGCAGTCAAAACCCGTCCGCTCTTGTCAAAACCATTCATAATTTGGAGCGCTCGTTTGCTTCTCTCGGCAACTTTCGGACACTGTTTGGCGTGTCTGGCGGCTCTTCGGGCTGCTTGGGCGTCCTTCCCGACGTGAAGGGCGCTGTGTAAATGGAGTGTTGTTGTTGGCTCGCTCTGAGGTGCGCGCGCGCGTGCGCGTGTGTATGCGCGTGTGGGGGTGGCTGGTGTGTGTGTGTGTTGGCTGATGTGTGCGCGTGTCTGTCACATGTTGTTAATGCCGTGGCGATCCTGAAAGTTTGGCGATAAACTTGGGCCAGTGGAAAAGCACTTTAAACACGAGTGCAGGTTCAGGAACCGCAGCCTGTGCGTAGTTTCTCAATCGCACCAATTAATTAGCCCTCTGTAATTTTCCGGAGAGCGTCGAACGCGCCCGCAGAACCCGGCCCCGCAAGTTTTTGGGCAGATATTTCCGCACTTTTCTGCGGGGCCAGAGGGTGAAACACCGTTGATCGGATCCATTGAATCCTTTCCCGGGCTACGGGGAAGCAAGATAGGACAGTTTTGCTTCCTGGTTGTAGCTCGGAGCAGGAAGTGACGTTGGTATAAGCGGTGACTTGGAAGTTGGCTGTTTCCCTGTGGACAGTATGAGCAAAAACCACGTGGTGCCAACTTCCTGGTGCATTTTATTGCTTCGTAGACTTCCCCCCACCCCCCCCTCCGACCCCCCCACCAGTGGAAAGCTGATGGTTTTAGGATCAATTGCAGCAAAGCCAAACCACAGAAATATACAGTGCAGAAGAAAGTTCGTTGATAGTTGATAAGTGTACAGTTAGGAGCCCGGGAAAGGTTGGGTTTTTCCCCGGGGGGGGGGGGCGGTGGGGGGTGGGGGTGTAATAATGCCTTCAGAAATAATAATAATAATAATAATAGTAATAAACTGGTCGATCCAATTCAGGACTGTTTGCGGGGACGCCGCTGTGTGCGTTCGGCTGTTCCGTTTCGCCCGCAAAATATACAGTCAATTCACTTGGACCGTATATCCCGTGAAGCGCTTTGAGACGTCTCGAAGAACGCGATGAGGCGCCGTGCCCGACGCGAGTCTTACTATTGCTGCGGTCGGTCGTCACCGAGTGCAAACGAATGCCAAAGGAACCCCCGAGAGAGAGAGGTTCGCAAAAAGACGACCCCTTTTAAAACCACCTTCGCGGAAGGAACCCCCTACTTTGCGTCCGGAGAATCGTTTCGAAAAGGTGCTGCCTCGCGCGGAGGCCGACACGCGATGGTTTCATGTTTCGGGCACTCGGGAGCAGGTGGAACCTGTTTTTTTTTGTATTTTTTTTATATCAACCTCCCAAGAGTTCCTGCCATTCGATTCGATTCGAAAGGTTTTTAATGAGCTCCCAGGTTACAGCGGTCATGTTTCAACAGGCGCTGGTTGGTGCTTGTTGGCCGCGGTTCTCGGAGACGAGACGGCTCTCGTTGTCTGCTGGATTCCTTATTCGTAAGGACGATCATAATCCTTGCACTCGATGCAGTGCCTCATCCCGTCGTTGAGACGTGAAGCCTCGAATCGCGTCGCAGAACGTGGCGTAAAGTGGAGTGACTGTGTACCTTGCGGGCCAACGCCGCAGCCAGTCGCGCACAGCGGTGTCCCACGGACAGGATTTTCTTTTATAATCCCTGGAAAGCGGTCCGCCGATCGATTAACGACTGCGTTCCCCGCTTACGGCTGGGTAAGCAGAGACGTGCGTGCGTGCGTGTGCGTGTGTGCGTGTGCGTGGAGTAAGGGAAACTTTGCCCTGGCCCCGGGAATCGAACCCGGGTCCTCTCGCTTGCGAGGCGAGCGCTCTAACCACCTCGAGTGTGATCACACTCACGTTTGGTGCAGCACGTTTTGCGTCGGGGTGGGGGGGGGGGCGGACGGGGGGGGGCTTCTCGAAGCGCTTGCACACCTCCAACTCCCCGTCTCTCTCTCTCTCGCTCCCTCCCTCCCTCCCTCCCCTCCCTCCCTCCCTCTCACTCCCCTCCCGCCCTCCCTCTCTCCCCCCCTCCCCTCCCTCTCCCCATCCTCTGTTCTCTCTCCCCCCTCCTCTCCTTCCCCCTCCCTCCCTCCCTCCCTCCTCCCCCCCTCCCTCTCTCCCCCCCTCCGCTCTCTCTCCCCCCTCCCCTCCCTCTCTCCCCCCCCTCCGCTCTCTCTCCCCCCTCCCTCCCTCCCTCTCTCCCCCCCTCCGCTCTCTCTCCCCCCTCCCTCCCCTCCCTCTCTCCCCCCTCCCTCTCCCCCCTCACTCCCTCCCCCTCTCCCCCCTCCCTCCCTCTCTCCCCATCCTCTGCTCTCTCTCCCCCCCTCCCTCCCCTCCCCCTCTCCCCCCTCACCTCCCCCTCTCCCCCCCCCTCCGCTCTCCCTCCCTCTCTCCCCCCTCTCTCCCCTCCCTCTCTCCCCCCCCTCCGCTCTCCCTCCCTCCTTCCCTCCCTCTCTCCCTCCCTTCCTCCCCTACCTCTCTCCCCCCCCTCCCTCCCCTCCCTCTCTCTCCCCCCCCCACTCCCTCCCCCCCTCCGCTCTCCCTCCCTCCTTCCCTCTCTTCCCCCCCCCACTCCCTCCCCCCTCCGCTCTCCCTCCCCCTCTCCCCCCTCCCTCTCTCCCCCCCTCCGCTCTCCCTCCCCCTCTCCCCCCCTCTCTCCCCCCCCCCTCCCTCCCCCCCTCCGCTCTCCCCCCCTCCGCTCTCCCCCTCCCTCTCCCCCCTCCTCTCCCCCCTCACTCCCTCCCTCATTGAATCCATTGTGACCCGCACAGAGGTTGCACCACCATAAGATTTCGCCGTCTCGTTCGGTTGGGTTGTTGCCCGGTAACGGCCGGTATTTAATTTAAACTTATTTAACTGTTTTATCATCTATTTTAGGGATCTTCTTTGACTTGGACTTATGTTCTCTCTCTCTCTCTCTCTCTCTCTCTACGCACATAGACGCAACGTAAATGTACATTAAAACACATACGCGTTATTTTAAGAAAACTTTTTCCGCGTCTCAAGCGATTTATTTTCACGTTCTCTCCGGTTTCCGGCCCGCAGTTCCCGCTCGCTGTAAGTTACGGTTACTTTCCTTTCCATTTGGTCCCTGGCGCTGCGAGCTCCTTCCCTCCCCTCCCTTCCTTCTCGTTCAAGGTACGTCTCAAAGCGTAGCTCTTCCACGTACCTTTTGGGGTCATCTCCCGAGAGGTCCTCCCGAGATGAGAGCCGCTGCGGAGAAAAAAAATCGCAAATGTATATCGCGCTGTACCGGCTCGTTGGATCGACCCGATCCGAAACGTATCTGTCGAGGGTCGACACTCCAGTGGCTGCCCGACAAAATAATCCTAGAAATAAAATGCTGCAGTTTTATTGCCACGAGTCAAGAAATATTCAGCCGAGAAACATGTATTTTGTTGCCCACCGCTGTCTGCTCAGCATCGGCAGTGTTGTGTGGTGTTGAGGGTTAAGTGCTGTTCGGTGTGTGTTGTGGTAATATAACCTACATTATCTATACCTTTATGTATATATATATATTATATATGAAATAAAAAAGCCTGATAGATATTTTCTGGAGGATTTATTGGACCAGGGTTTTAAGAAAATACTAAAGTACGTTGACTGAACCGTAACCTCACAGGAGAGGAGAGTTTTTTTTATTTAAAAGCACTTTTTCCTCTTAAATCGAGGTGGTGGGTGTATGTTGCTGTTGTGTAGTCCGTCTTGAACGCGGTTGTGGGGGTTTATTATTATTATTATTTTACAGCATACGCAGTGGAGCACTTTGGGATGTCCTCCCCATGTGAAAGAGGCATTGTACCAAATGTAGTATTATGATTATTATTATTATTATTATTATAATAAATCACCTTGTTTTCCCATTTCATCCTCTGCAGGAGTGTATCTATGCCGATATTCCGATTTCCTTCACCCCGCGCCGTGGCTTCACAAGGAATCTGGCTGCCTTGTCATATTTAAAGTCATTCAGGTAATGTTCACGCTTGCGTGTTGCGATGTATTTCGCTTTGTGTCTGTGAATGTTTGTTCAGTGCCACTTTGCGGAGCTCCGGGACTTTTCCGGAGGACGTCCCAAGGCGCTGGACAGTCGGGGATTTGGACCCGAGCTGGTGGTTGGGATCAGGAAGGGTGGAGGGCGGGGAGGGTAGGAGTTAGGAGGATGACCGAAGGCGCTGTCGAAGAGGAGGGTCTTTGAGACGGGCCTTGAGGGGGCGAGGCGTGGGACTATGGGATGGAGTTCGAGAGGGTGGGAGTTGAAAGGCTGAAGGGCTCTATGTTAAATGCAAGTTGTTCTTGTTTAGTGTTGACAGTGTATTTGGTAATCTGACAAGATGCAATCATCCTTTGCGTGAGACGTTAAGCTGAGTTCCTGCCGCCTGTTCCGGTGGTTACGATTTGAGGAAGTGGGTGTGTGTTGTTTTTTTTGTAAAAAAAAATCGCTAGTGTGCCATTTGAAACGAGAACATGCGAGTTTCCCCCCCGGTGATCTGGCCAACACTCCTCCCCCCCCCCCCCCTCAGGCAAAGTAAAGGACCAAAGCCCCAACCAAGGGGGTCCAAATTGGTCTTGCGTTGGCTTAGCTCGAGATTAATCACGGCAGTCACTGCGCTTGTAAGCAACGTGTTTTGTTGAAGTGTGTGCGTGTGGTTTTTTTTTGAAGGAGGTTTCAATTTCACCACGAGGAGAAGCCATGTCAAGCCATGTTGGAGCAGAGAAGGTTAAGGGGGTGACGGGGGGGGACCTGATGGGAGGTGCACAAAATCAAGAGGGTGGGTTGCGACAGGGAAAACAAAAAAAAATGTATTTGTCGGGGTGATGGTTGGCCAGGACACCGGGGGGTGGGGGGGTGGTTAGAGAAACTCCCTTCTCTTTTTGAACGCGCCACAGGATCCTTAACGTCATCCACAACCACGCAAGGATTATTATTATTATTATTCGAAAGATGAGGGCTCCACATGCTAAGAGCGTCAGCCCAGACCGGGGATGGTCCAACATGTGGCCCGCGGGCCGCATCCGGCCCATTTGGGGAGAGCTTTGTTGTTCCGATGAGCAAATGCAAGCGATCCCAACCACCGGGGGGGCGGGGGAGGTCACGAAGTAGGGGGGGGGCTCCAGATAACCCGCAACCCACTGGCGAGGGAGGCGAGGGAGAACGCTGCCGAGCGAGCCCGGCCTTGACGCCTCGCCCCCTACGCTGTCTAATCGCACGCCCTTGCGTCTCGCCGGCAGGGTCGCGTGAAGTCGGTGGCCGAGAACTACACGGATGATTTCACCAGCCCCTCCCCCGGCTACGATTGCCACGTCTCCCCAAACCTCCGCAATGACGTCTCCTGCGCCACCGCCAGCCGCTTCGAATTGACGCAGGTGAATCGGGGGGGGGGGGGGGGCGGGCGGGAGGGAGCGACTGGGGGGGGGGGGCTTCAGCTCGCGTCCGGCGCCAAGGTAGAAGGTTTCATGGCCGTAGTATCCTCCCCTTTTCTGCTCAGCCACCCCGAGGGAGCCTGTTCCGTACGCGTCCTGCGAAGCAGTCCGATGTTCTCGGGCGCAAAAGGCTCTGGCAACGGCGTGACCGAAAGGGCGGTGATGCCGTCACAAACGTCTCAATAAGTCTTCCAAGAAATTCCGAGATTTTTTTAAATATATATATATTATATATACACACACGCAAAACGACGCAGTAGATACCCTCAGACGCCGATTGCTAATAGGTTTTCCTCCTTGTTTCAGTATTACGTCTACGAATTCGGGCAGAGCGACGGATTCCTTCGTTGTCCGAGACAGTTATGCCCTTACGCGCTCGTGGAATTCCAGTACTGCGGAGGCGCACGAGCCATGCGGGAGTCAGTCGACGAGGAGATGTAGGTTCTCTTTATTCCCGTGGAATTTAGCGGTTACCCTTTCATTTTACTCCCTTCGATCAACTGTCCGTGTTGGCCGTCACTGGAAAATAATACCTTTTTTTAATAAAATGATGTGTTTGACATTGTTTTGACGTTGCATTCATGCTTTTTTTTTTCTCCTCCCCCCCCCCGCCGCCCACTCCCCACCCCCCCACCCCCCCCTCCCCATCCCTTTTTTTTTCTTACCTTTTAACAGATTAGTTTCCGAAATTCACGGTGAGTTATTTTTCCTTATAGAGCTACGAAATGCGGTTGATGTGTCGTTGGCTTTTTTTTTTTTAAATCAGTTAAGTAATCAAGTAAATAAAATGAGGGACCGGGTTCGAAATCCCGGCCGGGGGGTAATATTCGATCCAAAAAAAAAAGATAATTTGGTGACTCAATCCACGACTGCTTGCGCGCAATTATCTGCTGCATTTCGACCCACACAATCCGCAGTCGATTCACTTTACGGTGCGTTCTGTGAAGCGCTTTGAGACGATGTGATCAACGATGTGATCAGGCGCTGCGGGGATTGGTATTATCGTAAGTGGACTGAAGTGCGTGTTAATGACCGGGGCGTTAAGTAGGAAGTCGAAGTGTCCGTGTGGGAAGGTTATTACGTGTTGGCGTAACCCTTTATATTTCAGCAGAGCAGAATTACTACCCTTGGAGGGGGCAGCTTATCAACAACAACACGGCCATCAATGTAGCTCTGAAGTCACAGGTTGGCGGGGCACTGATGCCAATTGTTTTGTAAGTTGACCGGCCTTTTGTTTGCGACATTTTCCCCTCTTTCCTTACCTGGCTCTCGATTGCGGGGTTTGCGGGAGTCACTGATAATTAATGACTAATCACGGACGGCGGTAAATCCACGCCATTGACCCCAGACCCCCTTCCTGTGCGTGCAGGCCGTCGAAGCTGGAGGTCAAATGGGTCATGAACGTTTGCGATCTGAAGACCAGGCTTCCCCCAGCCGTTTTTGATAAAGAAAGTTATGATCTGCAGGAAGGTAAGTTGCCTGGTTTTGACCCCGAGTTTCTCCCCCCCCCCCACCCCCCGTTTCTCCCTTTCTGTGGGGTCGCAGACTCCACCCTCGCGGTTTGTGAGATTTGGGGGGAATTATAGGCACAACAGGCAGAGGGCGAAACCTTGGGAAAGTTTCCTTACTCCACACAGAGCCTAATAATAATCCCTCCAAAACCAAAAACAATAATAAATTGGTCATTTTCAACGCACGACTGTTTGTGGGACATTGCTGTGCGCAATCGGCTGCCGCGTTCGCCCACAAATATACAGTCAATTCACTTTACAGTGTGTTCTGTGAAGCGCTTTGGGACGTCCTCTCCCGACGTGAAAAGCGCTATATCAAATGCGAGGATTATTATTATTATTAAGATAATTACAGGAACCACAGGACACGGCCTGCGATTGACGGGGGGGGATATACAGAACGAATCCACGCAAACACTATTGCAGTCAGCGAATAGCGAACCTGTGGAACCAGGCTCCCGAGGGAGACGGTTGAAGCAGGAAGGGTTGATTCTTTCAAACGGAGATTAGATAGTTTTCTTTTAGGAAATAACATTATGGGGTACAGGACATAGGGAATTTGGGACATATGTGCATGCGGCTGACTGCAAGGAAGGTTAGAAGGCGAACATTAGATGGACCGTGGTCTTCTTTCGTCTAACGATTCTTATGTTATAATTCCACGAACTGCGTATTATTATATCTATAAACTATGTTATATGTACCTCTTAAAAAAAAAAAAGATAATCTGGTCACTCAGTCCACGACTGTTCGTGGGACACCGCTGTGTGCAATTGGCCGCCGTGTTTCATCCCACAAAATGCACCGTCACTGCACTTTACGGTATATCCTGTGAAGCGCTTTGAGACGAGATATTCTTGTGAAGGCCCTACTTCGAATGGAAGTTTTATCATTATGTTATATTGTGCTTTTGCCTCAGTTTGCCTGGAGGGCCTGTACTGCAGCTTTTACGAGCTGGTGGAAGTCTCGCAGGACGAGGCACTTCAACTGAGCCCTTTATTGGACCGGCTGAAGGAAAGGAATCTGGTGAGAATGGATCCTTGCTGCGCGCGATCAGCTGCCGCATTTCGTCCACGAAATATACGGTCAATACGCCTGACAGCGTACCCTGCGAAGCGCTTTGAGACGTCTCGACGACGCGATCAAAGTGCTACGTCAAATGCAAGGATTATTATTATTATTATCCCCTTTTGTACTCCTTGAAATCGAGGGATATGTTTGGACCACCGTTGTACATCATCAAAATAATAATTTGATCATTTTTTTTTTTTTTGACATGCGCAGAAACTCGATGCGACGCTTTAGAGTCTGTAAACCAGATGAGTGAGGGTGCGCCGGGAGCGGGGGGGTGACGGGCGGTGGTGGTGTGGGGTGGGGGCGGAAAAGCCTGGCTTGTTCTCGAACGACGACAACCACCCTTCGTGCGGGTGGTGGGGGGTGGCGGGTGGGGGGGTGGTAGTGTCTCGGGAGCTGCTCGTAATGGGATGTAGCCGGGTTGACGTGCGATATGAAGGGATTGGGCTGTGCTTTAACTCGGAACTCGGGCTGAATTCATGTGTGTGTGTGTGTGTGTTTGTGTGTGATTGTGTGCCCGTGCGCGTTTGGGGTGCCTGCCCACGGGTGAATTTGTGCGTGTGGGCGTGCGTGTGGGCGTGCGTGTGGGCGTGCGTGTGTGCGCGTGTGTGTGCTTCATTTCAGGCAGTCGTAAAATTCTTAAAGGATCAAGGGTTGCTCGTCCTGTTCGGTGGTCCCGTTTGCTGCAACACCGAAGGTAAGCGAGCGGAGGAGCAGTCAAAACGTTTCGAGTTGCTGAGTTTAGGAAATGCCTCCAATGTCTAATGCCTTTCTCCACCTTCCCCCCTCCCCTACCCCCCACCCACCCCCACCCCTTCCCACTGCAGAAAACACAGAGAACGTCCCCAAAACCGTGCAAGCCGTGTTCATCTTCAAAAGTTCCAGGATCGCTCACCTGAGCTCCAGAGCCCAAGCACCTGCCGCGCCAATGCCGGTCCCCAACCCGCAAGAAGATCCTCACGTGGAAGGTGCTTTCCAAATGCTATTGTACCAGAGAGAGTGATGGAGAGGGCGGGGGGGGGGGGGGGATATGGGTGTGTGTGTGTGTGTGAGAGAGTGAGAGAGGGAGGTGGGTGAGGGGAGGGGGGTGGGGGGAGGAGAAAGAGAGAGCGGGGTGTGAGAGTGGGGGGTGTGTGTGAGAGTGTGGTGTGTGTGTGTGTGTGTGCATGCGCTGCGTGTAAGAGCGCGTGGGGGGGGGTGTGCGGGTGTGAGAGAAGTAGCAGAGGTGTGTGAGAGAGAGATGAGGGGAGAGGCGGTGGGTGGGCGGGTTGAGGGACGGGGGGGGAGGAAAAGAGAAGGAGCGGGGCGGTGGGAGGGGAGGAAGGGAGAGCGGGGGCGTGCGGGAGAAGGAGGGAGTGAGGCGCGAGCGAGAGAGAGAGAGAACGCGCACGGGCGGAGGGTGCGATAGGAGATAAAGGGTGAGCGAGAAAGAGCGTGAGAGAGGAAAAGGAGGATTAAATAAATGAGAGAGAGGGGGAGAACTGGGGAGTGGGGGGGGGAGAGGAGAGATGGCTTTGCCTTCGGGTGGGGAATCCTTCACGAATCCCGCTTCCCTCCCCCCTCCACCCCACCCACCGCAGATGCCAACGGGTGGAGCTGCTGCCTGGAGTCGACCTGGGCGAGCCCCCTGGTGCCCACCATCCAGGACGCAGACGACGGGGCTCGGATCACGGCGGCCTGCGCAGACCGCTACACGGAGCTGGCTCGCTGCGTCTCGGCAGGGAGCGGGGGAGCGGGGGGCCTGCCCCAGCTCCCGCCCGCCCCCACGGCCCCCGGGAACAGCCCGCCTCCTCTTCCTCCTCTTCCTCCTCCCCCCTCCCTGGCCCGGCTCCGCCTGTACCTGGCCCGGCCCGAGGGCTACGCCCTGCCGGTGTCCAGGGCCTTCGGGCTCTTCATCTCCAGCAGCAGCCCCGACCAGCGGTCCCTGCCTCTCTACGAGACCTTCTGCTACTCCCTGATCCGGGGGGTCACGCCCCCCCTCCTGGACGCTCCCCCCGACGTCGCCCCCGCCCCCCGCCTCGAGACCGCGGGCGGCCCCCCGGCCGGGAACGAGCCCGGGGGCGGGAGAGGGAGGCGGAGCCCGAGATGCCGGGCATCGAGAGGGAGCTCCCGGCCGAGCCGGGGAGGGAGCCCCGAGGCCCGGGGAGAGAGGCGGCGCCCCGGGCGCTGGTGAGGCCGCTGGAGGAGGAAGAGGAGGAGAGGGAGCCTCCGATCCTGGAGAGAGCTGTAGAGCCCCAGGCCCTGGTCGTGGAGAGGGCCTCCCAGACGGTCGTCGAGAAGATCGAGCCCCAGGCGTTCAATGGGGAGACGGAGCCCTCCGCCCCCCCTCCGCCGCCGCAGGGGGCCTCGGACCCCCAGGCAACGCAGGGCGAACCCGCGCCGACCCCCGACGCCAACTGGAACAGGGAGTGGGAGTGGGGGTGGGAGAGCGAGTTCGAGCCGCGGGCGGGGGGCCACGGGTGGGTTTCCCGATTGCGGGAGAGAGGGCAGCAGGCGGGGGAGGGGCAGGGGCAGGGGGTTGCCAAGAATAGGCGAGGGGGTCCCCGGGGGAAAGCTAAGGTGGTCCCGACCTCGCCCGACAAGGGCGGGGTTCCGAAGGTGAGGCAGCGGAGGCTGAAAGCGGGGGAGCGGAGGGGGCGGAAGCCGGAGCCGGAACCCAGCGCCGCGGGGACGGAGAACCGGCAGGGAACCACGGTCCAGCTCCAGGCCTACGGCAGCGGGAAGGCGGAGGATGGGGGACGCTGGGGAGGCAAAAGACTCGACGAGGAGGAGGAAGAGGAGGAGGAGGAGGAGATGGTGGTGGAGGAAGAGGAGGAGGAGGAGGAGGGGCGGGGAATGGGAGGAGGTGGTCCCGGAAGTCCGGCCCGCTCCGCATTGCGAGCCGCCGCCAGCAGCTACGGGAGGAAGAGACCGTCGCCGGGGGCCGGGAGGGCGGAGGGGGATGTTCCGGAAGACCTCGGCCCGGCTCCTCAGGGCAAAAGGCCCGTCAAGCTCAGAGCCCCCAAAAGAATGGGCCGCCCTCCCAAGTGCCTTCAGGTTGTCCTGCCGCCCCCTCCCCCTCCCCCGCAGGACTCCCAGTACCCCAAGACCTCCCGCATCGGCAGGCTCCTCAAGAGGCCCCAGCCGGTCCAAGCCCCGAGCGCCCCCCAAGACCCCGGCCGAGGCCAGAGGACCTCCCGGAACGGCCGCCCCTCAAGAAAACCCAAGATGCGCCCGGGCGGGGGTTCGGCCCGAGCCGGCAAAGCCCCGAAAAACGCCCGAGCCCCGAGGAAGGCGTCGGCGGACGGCAAGACCAGCAGGTTGACGGAGGAAAGCGGTGAGTGGGGTAAGGGGTGGGTACGGGGTAAGGGGTGGGGGGGGACATTCTCTCGTCGTCGCGGAAATCTGGGCAGAGTGGCTACCGATCGGGGGAATGGTGGGGGGGGTGGGCTGGTGTGGGGATGGGTGGGGGGGGGGGGGAGTAGGCGGAGGGCAGGGGGACGCCTTCACTTCGTTTCGAGATGGGTTCGGCTTCTTGAGGTCCCTTCGCAGACCCCGAGCAGAGCATCGATCGATTGATTAGTTTGGGGGGTACGAACGGGTGATTTCTTTTCGACTCATTGGGTGGGGTTTGGGGGTTTTGGTGTCGGAGGGGGTGGGGGGGGTAAGGGGTCGGGGGTCAGGAGTTGGGGGGAGGAGAGCCTCGGAACGCTTTGCCCCCAGATTTACCGACAAACCAACCTCCCCCCCTCCCCTCCCGGTTTGTGTTGCAGGAGGAGAGAGCGCGCGCAAGCCCAGGCGCGGTGGTCCGACGACAGAGGCCGGGAGTGGAAACGCTCCCAGCGATGCCGAGACCTCCGACGCGGAGCCGGACCCCGGAACACCGCCCGGAGAGCTCCGCACCGTCTCGCCGCAGGGAAGCACGGATGCCCTGAAGATCCTGGCCCAGATCTGCAGCTCGGCCTTGCCCTGCGCCCTGGCCACCCTGGCCAGCCTGGCCCAGCCGGGCGGGGGTGGGGGCGGGGGCGGCCCAGAGGCCGACCAGGAAGCCGGGAGCGGTGACCCCCTGGAGGCCGGGAGCCAAACCCCCCCCGCGCCGGGGCCGGGGACGGTGACGCTGATGGTGATGGCTTCGCGGGAGCGCGAGGGCCAGCCCCGCTTCTCCCCCTACGACCCCGAGGTGCACAGCGCCCGGACGGCGGGCAGCTACCCCACCCACCGCAAGCTGGGCTCCCTGCTGCTGGCCGCCACGGAGTGGGCGGGGGAGCCGGCAGCGGCCCCCAGCGTCCCCCAGAGGGCCCGCTCCCCGCAGGCCCGCCCGCCGGCCAAGGTCCGGCCCCTGGAGGGGCACCCGCCCTGCTTTGTCCACAAGGATCACTCGTACTCCCAGCCCCGGTGGTCCGAAGAGCCCCCCTCCTCGCCCCCCGGGCCGGCAGCGGAGCCGGAGCAGGAGCCCCCCGCCGGTGGCCAGGCCGGGGGCGCCTCCCGGGACGAGGAGCGCAGCTACGAGGAGGGGACCCTGGTCGGGAGAGTGAGGCCCTTCAGGCGGGAAGAGGCGGGCATTAGCCCGCTCGCCCCGGAGAAAGAGCTGCCGGAGGCCGGGAAGGACTACGGGCGCCTGCCCGAGCCGGAGCTGGAGCCGGAGGAGGGCTCGGAGGAGTGCTGCGGGCGCGGGGAGGAGGAGGGGTGTCACCGGGTGTACGAGGAGGAGGGGTCCCTGAGGGTGACGTTCGAGTGGAAGGGGCCGTACCTCTCGCAGTGGGACAGCAAGTACACCAACGACCCTCTGGAGAAGTCCGTGATTCGCGCTCTGCACGGGTAAGATAAAGAGAATAACACAAGTAATTACCAGTACTAATTGATAACACTACTAATAATAAAAATGCTAAACGTAACGAAGAGAATAAAATTAATAAGTCAGAATAGGAATGATCCTGGCGTTCGATACGGCGCCTCGTCACGTCTTCGAGGCGCCTCAAAGCGCTTCGGTGCGTGAATCGGCGGTTCGTTTTGTGGGCGAAAGGCGGCAGCCAATTAATTGCGCGCAGCGGCGTTCCCGCAGACGGCCGTGGAGCGAGCGACCGAATTACTATTGTTGTTTATTTCTTTTTTAAGCTCCGTCCCGCCAACGCGCTGAGGCGCTGCCCAGGTGTGAGTTTCGCCCGCGGAATATCGCAGTCACTCCCACTTTACAGCGTGTACTGCGAAGCCCTTGACGTGATAAGGCGCTATTATTATTATTATTATTATTACTATTATTATGCTGCTCAGCGTGGCTCGGGAGGTGTTTAATGTGAAGTCCTGTAGCGTAGTGGTTATCGCGCTCACCTCGCGAGCGTGAGGACCCGGGTTCGATTCCCGGGCCGGGGCGAAACCTTAGACCCAAGTTTCCTCCCTCCGCACACGCACACGCACGCGCGCACACGTGCGCCTCTTGTTTATCGAGCAGTAAGTGGGAACCCGGTTATCGAGTCGATTGGCCGGATGGGTTTGCGGGGGAAATAATCCCTCCCCAAAAAAACCGTGTCTCTCGATCCACGACTGTTTGTGGGGACGCCGCTGTGCGCAATTGGCTGTCGCGTTTCGCCCACAAAAATACCCGGTGAACACTTTTCCCTTCACCGCGTAAGGTGCGGCGCTTTGAGACGTCTCAGCGGCGTGGAAAAGGCGCTGTATCAAATGCGGGGGTTATTAATATTATGATTTATTGTTGTTATTATTGATCGTGCACGGGTTTTGCTTCTCATCCTCTGCCCTCCCCCCCCCCCCCCCCCTCGCAGACCCTGGGACCCGACCATTCAGGAGACCATGAAGGAAGTGAAGCTTATCCTGCACATGTGGGTGGGTCTTTTCTACGCCAGTTCCAGCGCCGTGACCCACAGCTCCATCAGGGAGGTCCGGGAACGGATGGAATCGGAGATCTCCGGCGATCTGGCGCACGGCTCCCCGGTCCCGGTGAACAGCGAAATCCCCTCGGGGCCGGTCACCCCGCTTCCCAGGCAAACGGCGGGAGGGGCCATCAAGTCGTCCGTGATCAAAAGGATCCAGAGGAACTCCAACCTGGTCACCTCGTACGACGAGAGCGAGCTGGAATCTTCTTGCGCCGGAGCCCACCAGCCACCGGCGGGACCCCCAGCGGTCCCCGACCCCGATCCCCGCTGTGATTACCCGACGTACCTGGAGGCTCGGCGGGCTGCAGCCTGGCTTCCGGCGCCCGGAGACGCCACGATCGACGCGGTGAGAGACATGATGGGTTTACCCGCGAAGCCCTGTAGCTCAGCTACAGGGGCGCAAGCAAGAGGACCCGGGTTCGATTCCCGGGGCAGGGGGCGAAACGTTGGGCAAGTTTCCTTACTCCACACACACACGCGCGCCCCTGTTTACCAGCAGTGAGCAGGAACCCGGTTGTTAAGTCGACTGACGGATCGCTTTTCCTTGGGTAATAATAATGATTCGGTCACTTCAGCGCTGGGGGGGTGGGGGGTGGGGGTGTTGTGTTGTTGGAGGTGCCGTCCTTCGGATGAGACGTTAAACCCAGGTCCTGTTTGTCTGTTCAAGTAGACGTTAAAAGATCCCGTGGCCCCTATTTGAGAATTGTGTCTCCTTGTGTCCTAAACCCCCAATCTTTTCCTCCCCACTCCCCATTTAAAAAAAAATGGTCATTCACTTCCCGTGTGCGTGTGTGTATGTGCATCTGTCTGTCTGTGGTTTTGTCTGTGTCTGTGTCTGTGTGTGTATGTCACATCGCTGTGTGCACAATTGGCTGTTGCAAAATACACTCATTGCACTTAGCAAAACTCCGTAAAGGGCTTCAATGTATATCGTGTGATAAGGGGCTACAGCAGAGGTTCAGGATCATTATTATTATTATTATTATTACGTGCCATGAAAATACATACACAAAAGCGAACGAGAAAGCTGTGAATCGTTCTGAATTGCAACACGTATCTTTTCACTGCGCCAGCAGCCTCAGCGGGAGCAAGAGTCCTCCGACGGCGGAGAAGAGAGTGAGGGTCGGGGGATCTCCGAGGAACTGGAGCTGAACCACCGCTTCCCTGCGGACCCAGGTCTGAGACGCGCACAGGACACGGGTTTCACCAAAAGGGTTCGCCCATCAAAACAGCACAGGCCCTCTCGCTCCACTTGGCAACATATTCGATGGAGCGCTTTGAGACAGCTCAGCCATGCGGTAAAGAGCTGAATCAAATCGAAGCCGTCAGCCCCCCCCGCCCGCCGCCCGCCCTCTGGAACTCCATTCAGGAGGCCCTCTGCCTCGCCCCTTCCAAGGTGCAATCTGGCGGCCTTCCTCTTTGACCCCACGTTCGGTCGTCTCCCCACCCCTGGCCCCCAGAAGCCCTCCTGAATCCAACCGTCTGACTGATAAGCCCCAACGGGTGTCCTCCCGACGCGAAAGGGGCTGTGGAAATTAAAGTTGCCGCTGTTGATGGAGCCCTCCCCCACCAATCCCTCTTGATGTTGAACAGGTGGAGGAGCGAGGCTGAACAACGCGTGGCAACTCGACGACGGCCACGACACCAATCCCGGGCACGTTTCGGAGAGGCAGACCAACTCGGTCATAAAACCGACGGAGATTATTCAGCAGCAGCGACAGTTTACAGGTAAACTCTCACCGTCGGATTACGATTTGTCAGTCATAAGAAATAACGTCCCCGTGTAGGTGTTGCTCACCAGGACTTGGTAATTGTTTTTACAGTCGACTGCCTTGCCCGTTTGGACCCCCCCACCCACCTACCCCCCCACCCCTAGCCTTGAGATGACTCTCCAGTGCAGTGCTGGGGGCAGTGGGGAGGGGGGGATTAATTGTCGGAGGTGCCGTCCTTCGGATGAGATGTTAAACCGAGGAGGGAGTTTCTGTCTCTCCCCGTGTCCTGGCCGACCAAACCCCCCCCCCCCTGCCCCCCCCTCCCCCCCCCCCCCACAAAATACGCAGTCGATCCACTCTGCAGCGCGTCCTGCGAAGCGGTTTGAGCGACGTGAGGAGGCGCGGGCGCTGCATCAAACAATTATCATTGTTATCGTTAAATCCCGCTAGAAATCATGCAGATCCATGAGGACGCCAGCCCGGAAGATGATTACAGCAGCGAAGAGCTCCCGTGTGTCGGTGAGAGCTACCGCCTCGTTACCTATTTTTTTTTCCCCCCAGTTATGGAAATCTTATCGGAAATCTCTAGGGAGTGCGTCGATAAGCTGTCGGCCGGACTCAATGAATAAGTCCTTCATTGCGCCTAATAATAATCCTCCAAAACCCCAAACAATAATAAATTGGTCATTTTCAATCCACGACTGTTTGTGGGACATTGCTGTGCGCAATTGGCTGCCGCGTTCGCCCACAAATATACAGTCAGTTCACTTTACAGTGTGTTCTGTGAAGCGCTTTGGGACGTTCTCCCGACGTGAAAAGTGCTATATCAAATGCGAGGATTATTATTATTATAATATTGCGGCTTCAAGGCTTTCAAAATCGGGCTCTGCTACAAGTGCTTTGCGGAGGAGAGGGTCGCTTTGTTGAAAAGCGCTGTGGCGCTTCACGCGAACAGCGTTCAAACCGTCTGACTGCTCGTCAGCTGGAACGTTAAAGATCCCGTGGCTCTGTTCGGCGCCCGGGTCAACTGTTTCCCCCCCCCCCCCCCCCTCCAGATCGGGTGGGCCGTTCGCTTCGTGGCTGTTTGCGCGGAAATTGGCTGCCGTGCTCACCGGCGGATAGATACTCAGTCACTGCACCTTCACCAAAAGGTTTTGAAGCGAGGATTGTTATTATTATTATTATTGTTGCACCAAAGCTATGACCCAAAGGGTAGTGGCCATAACGGTGACGGATTTGCTGCAACTATGGGGGAAAGTGTGTGGAAATAGTCCCCCCCCCACCTCCCCTCCGATTGACGAGTTACTTATCTTCTCCCTTCAGAGACGAAGGACCGGTCCCCCCCCACCAGCCTGTGCTCGCCCAGAAGCGGCGGAGAGGCCGAGGGCGCCGGGGAGCCCCCCCAGGCCGGAGTGGCCCGCCAGTCGTCCGTCATCCAAGGCGGGTACGTGGCGCAGCTCAGGAAGCAGCCGTCGTCCGGGGGCGAGGAGGAGGTGCTGAGGATGAGCGACGTGCTGGCCCTGCGAGGTGGGGGGGGCCGGGCGGAGGGGGGGCCCGGCCCGAGGCAGCGGCACCCCGAGTGCCCGGAGACGGTGGCCAGGGGGCCCCCCGGGGGCAGCCCGGCCGGGCAGGTCTACTCTCACGCCGGGACCTTCTCCCTGGCCGCGGCCTTCGCCCTGGCGGACCCCCTCCCGCCCGGCCAGGCGGAACGGCCGGAGAGGGACCCCGGGGGGGGCGGGGACGAGCTGCCACCTCCGACGCCGAGGGCCGGGGCCGACTCGAAGAGCGATGGGGAGATCACGAGCGACTCCGACGACGACGAGCGGGGCGCGACCCCTGCTGGCCCCCACCCCGGCCCAGAGGCCCCCCCCGGGAACATCGGGCGGGGGAACAGGCTGGGGCGCCGCTCCGCGGGCTGCGGCCGGGGGTTTTCCGAGGCCTTCGCCGCCGCCTTGGCCCCCGACCCCTTCTCCAACTCCGAGGGGCACTGGATGGACGGCGGGGGCTGGGGCTGGGCATCACTCCCGCTCCGCGGTGGGGAGTGGGCGCCTGCTCTCGCCCGCGAAGCCGCCTGGCGAGACGGGAGGGCCATGGCCTGGGCGGAGGCCGCGTGGGAGGAGGAGGAGGCGAGACGCCAGAGGGAGACGTGGTGGAGGGAGGCCGGTGGCTGGCGGAGGAGGAGGCGGAAGAGGAGGAGGAGGAGTGGGGGGACGCAGGCGGAGCCCGGCTATTCGTCCGGCGATACCCCGGGGGAGGGCTCGCTCCCGAGCAGCTCGGCCCCGGAGGACGGGCCCGACGAGGAGAAGGAGCGCGAGCGGGCCAGGCCCTCGGTGGTGAGGGTCACCGACCTGCTGGGCCGGTCGCTGCCGTACCTGAGCCTCTCAGGCCCGGGGCACGGGCTGGGCGGGGCCCCGAAGCCCCGGGTTTACCGCATGGCGTCCCAGATGTTCCGCGAGCGGCAGAGGGCGGACTGTACCCCTCGCCTCCGCTCGGAGTGTTTCGGGGGAACTCAGCAACAGCAACAACAGCACCATCAGCAGCACCAGCAGCAGCAGCAGTGTTGGAGGAAGCCCAGTCTGGTGCAGGAGATCCTGGACTGGGAATACATGCGCTTCTCCCAAAGGCTCAACAGCCTGGTCAACAGGTCCACCGGGATCCTGCCCTCCTCCTGCAGGAACGAGGGCAGGAGGGCGCCCAAGGGAAGGACGCGCGGGCAGAAGGATCCCGAGGGCAGAGGGTCCCCAGGCAGGAGAGCGCCCCCGGCATGCCCCGCCTCCAACCCCGGGCCGGGCGGGGGGAAGGGGGCCGAGACCCGGCGGCGGCGGTTGTGTTGGAGGGGAGACGGGGACGGAGATGCTGGGCCCCGGGAGCTGGAGGGAACCGCGTCCAGCAGCCGCCGCCACCACCATCGCCACCGCCGCCACCACCACCACCACCACCGGGCCCCCGGGGTTTCCGGCCACCGGCAGAAAAGGCGGAGGCTGGCCCGTCGGGCCTCCGGGGAGGCGGTGGATCCTGGCGGGTGCCCGGAATACCAGGGCCCCGCCCGGGGTCCGTCCCGGCCCCCCGGAGACCTGCCGGGCGGGGGGGGCCGCAAGGAGCGAGCAGGCTGCTTTCCCCCGGGCGAGGGCGAGGCTGGGGGCGAGGACGAGGGCTGGACAGGCCGAGGCCTGGTTGCGCCGGCGCCGACTGGGACTCAGGACCACGACTTGCACCGAAACCTGAACGAAGCCGAGATGGACGACATGTGGAGAGGCACCTACAGGTACTACGTGGTCGAGACCAACACCGAGCAGTTCTTCGAGGAATTGAAGGTAATTTGGTTCTCTTTGCCCTCTTTGCCTCCCCCGACACCCCCTCCTTTCCTTCCCCACCTTCAGAAGACCTGCCTCTGACCGTGCTTACTGTCACCTCTCTCCCCCTTCCCCCCCCTCTCCCCCCCCAACAACCCTCTTGTTGCCGAAGACGTGTGTCAGTCTGGCTCTGTCGCTGGCGCTCTCTCTCGGTCGCTCGCTCGCTCCCCATAAGTCAGAAAGTTGTGGGTTCACCAACATCCCCTCCTCCTTATTAAGGCACTGATCAGATGATGATGTTGTTATTATAAGCTTCAATATAAGGCACTTTATCAAACGTATTTCTTACTGTGCGTCTCCCTCGTTTCGCTCTCGTTTCCTTTGCCCCGTGAAATGGTTTTAAGTCTCGCCAAATTCCACCTGAACCAACCTCGCCAAAAACCCCCTTGTGTTCCAGAACTTGCTGAAGAAGGAAAGCCACGTGGAAATTGGGGCTTCGGATCTCTCTTCGATACAGCTTCATCCTCCCGAGAAATGTTTTGTCATCATTAGAAAAGACGACGTATGGAACCATCTCCATCAGGTGAGGTCAGAGTCAACCTACGCCTTTGCCAAACGCTCTGAGATGCTGACGTGTGCGAAGGCCGCAGGTTGTTGTCTGTAACCCAGAATTTGGGGGTTGGGGGTGTCGGGGGTGCGGTTGGTTGGGGGGGTGAGGGTGTGGTGGGGGGGCAAGAAAACCTGTAGTTTCGTGGTTAGAGTGCTCGCCTCGCAAGCGAGAGGACCTGGGTTTGATTCCCGGACGGGGCGAAACATTGAGCAAGTTCCCTTACTCCACACACACGGCTCTCTGTAAGCAGGAACCCGTGGATCACTTTTCTGGGGGGGGGGTAATAATCCCTTCCAATAAATAAATAAATGAATAATTTGGTCAGTTAATCCACGACCTCTTGTGGGACGCTCCCGCGTTTCTTCCCTTGACGGTGTATCCCGTGAAGCGCTTTGAGGCGTCTCAAAGATGTGATAAGGCGCTGTATCAGATGCAAGGATTGTTAGTAAAACTTCTCCTCGACTTCCTTGTCTGCGTGTAGACTTGTGGTAAGAAATGAGAGGGTGGTGCCCAGCAAGGGGGGTGGGTGGGATGTCCTCCTGACCCGAAGGGCACCACGTGAATTTGTATTGCATTTATTTTATTGAAACGATGGCATCCTTCATGTCCTGTCCCCAGATTCCACATCTAACACTATTGAAGCGAACGAGAGGTGTGCATTTTGCTGGGGTGGACAGTCCAGAGGACATGGAAGATCACACGTTCCAGGAGCTGTTGTGTTCAGGGGGCTTTGTGGTCTCCGATTGGGCCGTGCTGGAGTCGGCGACTGTAGGTAGGCACGAGTGTTAGCGATAGGTTCGTCCTCTCGCCTCCGAGTCAAGATGGTTGTGTCTGTGCCCCCTCCTTTTAAGAGCGATGCTCTTAGTCTCGTGTTGGGAGACTTGGAGCCCATGTAGTCTCGGCTGACACTCCAGTACGGTGGTGGGAGGGTTGTAAGAGGTGCCGTCCTTCGGATGAGACGTTTAAATCGAGGTCCCGTCTTGCCTGTTCAGGTAAACGTTGAAGATCCAAAGGAAGTAGTGACGATGATGATAATAATCCTCGCATTTGATATTGCGCCTTATCACGTCGTTGAGACGTCTCAAAGCTCTTCGAAAGGCTACACTGTAAAGTGAATTGACTTGTGTATTTTGTGGGCGAATTGCACCTAGAAAGTTTCTTCTGGTGTCCCGAACAAGAAATCCCCCAAGTAAAATTGCGGGGCCCTGCTGTTGACATATTGACTGCTACATTTTTGCCCGCAAAACACACAGTCCCTGCGTGTTACAGTAAAAATCCTGTGAAGCACTTGCAACCGGTAAGTCACATTATCAAAGGCAAGGATTATTATTGTTGTTGTAATTATTATGCTGTTAGCTGAAACGCGTCCTACGTACGTGGACTGCAGTGGCTGCTGACGGTTTCGTAATGCGTAGAATGGTTTACATTTCGCCACTGCACGATTGTGAATAAAAACGCAACTTTTTTTTCTTTGTTCGTAAATCAGAATATTTGCAACAGATTTCAGACGTCCTAATGGAGCTCAATGAAGAGAGCGAGTGGAAGTGGATGCTTCACATGAAAGAGCTCAAGCAGCTGAAGGAGAAAGTGAGGTGAGCTTGTGACGTTTGGAATCAGGTGAACGGAATGAAGTCTTCGCAGTAGTAAGTAAATGGTATTTAAGGGATCCTCCGTTTACTTAGTAGTAAGTAGGAACCCGGTTGTTGGTCGATTGGCGGAATTGCTTTCTGGGAGTAATATTCCCTTCACCCCCCNAAAAAATTATTCACTCAATTCATTACCGTTTGCACAATTGGCTGTCATGTTTTGCCCACAACATACACAGTCATCTCACCTTGCAATACATCCTGTGAAGCGCTTTGAGTCGCTTCAGCAACAATGATAAGGCGCTGTATCAAATGCAAGGATTATTATGCTATCGTCTGAGGCCTTCAAATGTTTTTCTCGAGCCTGCGCTGTTTTTCATCTGCTCGACCAAAGTTGTAGGGTGGTCCTAGCTTTGTCAAGGGGTGGGAAGCTTGCTGGACGTTACATCAACGTCAAACTATGTGCTTCTGGCTGGTTAAACACCAGCAGTTACCCCAAAGCACACTCTGGGGTCTCCAATCCTTGGCTCTTGCCAACTCTCTGGAATTAGGTAAGCAGGGTGCGTCCCTCCAGGGAGAGAGAGAGTGCGCAATGCATTCCAAACGTGGGAGTTTTCATGTGGAGATGGCACCCACGGAACTCTTGTCTGGCTTGGGTACTCTTAAAGCACGGTGACGGGTTTCCGCACGAGTCAAGACCACCCCGCTGAGCCACAAGTGAGTGCGTAACGCTGTCAATTATTGACGCAGGGATGAGGATGTGGCCACAAGGAAGAATTCGCTGCTGACGTCAATGATGGCAGCAAAAGTGGTGGAAGTTCTTCCTTTCCACGAGTGTGACTCCAGGCTACAAGAGAAGCCCGACTACCTCAACTGTCTCATAAAGCTACAAGTCCAGAAAATTGCTTCCAGGTTTGCTGTGTTTCTCACAGGTGAGACATGACCATCTGTGCAGGGCTCCCTCCCACCTGCGTTGAATCCCGGTCAGTAAGGTTCTGCGGATTGTAAGAAAAACTGGAGAGAGAGAGAAAAAAAATATATGTCGGGAGTACAGGGAAAGAGCGGGGCAATGGGATTAAAGCACGCAGCTCCAGTGAGGGGGAGCGAGCATTAGCTCACACCCGATTCGCCAGATAGTGTCCCTCTGCGCTGTAAACTTCCTTAATAATTGCCTCGACTGCAAAGGGCACGGCTGGTTTTGCTTTACGTGTAAAGAAATATTAATTATGGATTTGGGTTTTATTATTTTTTTTGTCTCTTCTCTCCCCCCCCCCCCACTCCGCCACCACTCTCCAATCTAGGTAAGCCTGAGGAGCATCGAGACACTTTCATGCAGAATGGCATCCTCGTGACAGATGCAAATAGTTTCGTCAAAGATTTCAATGCGTGGAGCACCCCTTCGCCAAGTAACAGCACCACGGAAAACGGTAAGCTTTATTTGAACGGCGGCGACGTTCTCGCGCTGACTTTCCCATTGTAATAACGATAGTTATAGATAATCCTTGAGTTTGAGGTAGCGCCTGATCGCACCTTTTGACACGTCTCAAAGCGCTTCGCAGGATAGACTGTAAAGTGAATCGATTGTACATTTCGTGGGCGAAAGGCAGCAGCCAATTGCGCACGGCAGCGCCCCCCCCCCAAACAGCCGTGGATTGAGTGACCAAATTACTCTTTTGTTTTCCCTTTCCTCATCTCTTATGCTTTACCACTTCCTACTCCCGTCTTTATCTTTTCCTGATTCTTTCCGTCTCTCGCCGTTTTGTTCCACTTTTCCTTTTGTTTCCTCCCCCCCCCCCACCCCCATTTTCACTTTCCTCTCTGCTCGTTCTTTTCTTTCGCTTTCACCTTCCACTTTTGCTTTCTTTCTTGTTTTGCTCGTGAATCTCTTTCACTTTCTTTCTTTCGATCCTTTTTTTAAATGTGGGTTTACATCTTTTCAAGGCCGTGAAATCCCATTTGAAAATGTGTCCAATTAATTGTTTCGCTCCCTTTAGGTCTGAGCTGAGAGGCAGATGACGATGACCTGTATCCCTCTCGACAGTATTCCTGAAACGCAGTGAAGAGACCAGCTCCACAAAGGTGACAGCTTTCCATTTCACCCGGTGTCTCCCTCCCTCGCTCGCCCCCACGACCAACTAAAGTTAAGGAATTTAATGTTCGCATTGTGTTACCGATTTGAGTTTCAAATGTTACCACGTTTCCACCAATCGATCAGTTTTATTGGTCTTTCGGCATGGTAGATGCTGTGTTTGCCGACATTAACTTCCCACCCCAGTTTTGTTATCAATGAAATATTGTATTTTTCTATTTATTTGTAAACGTTTAGATATTTTATTGGTGTCAAATGAAGACGATTCCTGTATTTTAATAGGGACATTCCATTTTACACATATTTTAATAAAAAGCACAATTTGGCAACAATTCATGTAAGCTTGTAATGTGTGTGTGTGCGTGTGCGCAATACTACCTTGGCCTCTGCTTTGAGCCCCAGCTTTTCTTTCTCACATCTACCTTGTTGAATGAGCCGATGACCACCTCCCCCTTGCTCAATACCCAACCCCGTTCCTTAAAGCACTTGGAATAATTACCCCACCTGAAGGCCAATAACCACAAAATATACAGTCAATTCATTTTACGACGTCTTCAAAGACTTGATCAGGCACTATATCAATTGCAAGGAATATTATGTGACCACTTCAGACTGGCACGAAGGAATTTCAACTAGGTCTGTTCTGCAAAACACCCAACAATGTTTAACATTTGATTATCGTGCCCCAAGTCTGTCTCGGAGCTCTTTTGAGTAACTGCTGTTAAATGCAGCGAGTGTGTTGGTCAGCCACTTCCAAAGACCTTTAAAGTGAATGGCCTATTTATCTATGCTGTTGGTCCATCTGCCTTCTGCTCACATCCCAATCTACCAACCACCTCTGTTCATCTGGCACTAGTCTGGCCTACTGCACATAACCCCCACAATTTGGCAGCCGTGCTATGCTCTGGAACTCTTTGCCTCAATCCCTCCATCTTCAAATCACACCCACCTTTCTGGCTCTGTCAAATCACACTGCTGTTAAGCATTCCATGATGCTACATAAATGCAATTTGTTCTCAAATGGTGGCATTGGATTTTAACATCCCTCTGAAGAGGCAGACCAGACCCTTAGTTTTAACATCTCACTTGATGGAATTATACTTACAAGTGGCTAGTCGTAGCAGCATTTTTACATACTACCTGTACCCGTTGCAGCTAGGCTTGCAACCAGTTTGATTTAATCGTCCTTCTCTTTCGTCTGGCATTTTAATTTGCTCTTAAATGGCTTGATCTTCGCTTCTTTTTTTAAGGCTTAAATAAAGCTTTTTTAATGTAGCTCAACAATAGGAGACCCCCAGTAAAAAAAATATGCCCATGACACTCCCCATTAGGTATAAATTATGTGTCTATGTCAATCGGTTATTGCATTCTTGCCAGACACACAGACAGACATTTTGTCTTTATGAGTATAGATCCCTTAAGATTAAGAAAATGTGCTATTGAACTTATTACCATCCCTTGCACACACCTCCTTTTGGGAGGACTCAGTGGGATGACTCCTGTTGGTGTCTGTCTCTACGTCAATCAGTTAAACAGACACCAGACAGACATTTTGTCTTAATTAGTAAAGATGTCTCTCTCCAGGAGGGTGTGTGACCTCGTTCACGACTTTGTTGTAGAGTACCATGCATACTTTTGTTGGAGCTGAATTAAGAGCATTTTTTAAAATATGTTTTGTATTATAGCTCATAAACAATAGATCCCCCAAAATATGCCCATGACACTCCCCCATGCAAGACCTTTCCGCTGAGGTATAAATCATGTATCTATGTCAAGGATAGACACGCAGACATTTTGTCTTTATTACTGTAGATTTTACAATATTCTAACAATGAACCAATACATTTTGCTGTTAGCAGTCTACTCTACATTACCTACCAGCAGATATACATTCTAGTCTCACTTGAGGTTCACTCCTGTCCCTCAGTTCCACATTCACCTTATCCTCACTCTTCCTATTTAAGACCCAAGTTACATCTCCTGAACTTACTCTTAACAATGCAAAGAGTAAAAATAAAATGTCCGCAGCATTACAATGTCTGGTGGTACATACAAGTTTTTATTGTGAAGTTGTAGTTGTACATAGAATCAATCCATCATAAAGTTAGTCAATCAATCATACAATGCAATTTTAGACTTAAATGTTGGGAGCTGATTAAGCAATGGCAGTAAACACTTCTACAAATGAGGAAATCATTGAATATTGGTTTAGCATTTTTACATCTTTCCACGTTTACAATAAAGAATGCATCAGAAGGAATTAACTGCATCACAGCCTCCTCAATTAAAACCTCTGATCAATTTTGTTTCCCGAATGTCAGTAAGTTGTCTTCTTTGGACAGCACCCCTAAAGATATCAGCAAAATTTACACATGATGCCAAAGACAATGATGGCTTTCCCATCCAGAATCAGTGCAATACTTGTCAGGATCTTGAAGATGTAATTTTAAAAAATAATCAGGGCCCTCACAATAAGAAATTTTTCTGCTGTGCTCATTAAGTTCCTTAACAGCACAATAGTTGAACCAGCCAAATACGTACGAGATTCCAAATGGGTCTTGAAGGTGCTTTTTTTTCTCTCTACTCACAATCTTGGCCGAAGACGTCATTCTGCTTGCGCTTCATTTCTTCAAACGAAAACTCAGAGCCCGTCAGCCTCCTGTAAATATCTTGGATGTCGTCGCAAGTGGTCTCAAAGTGGGTGGTCGCATCATAGGTACGGGAAATGAAAATCTGGAAATAATGGGAGCGTTCAAAAGGAAATCCAAGAAAAAAAATTGATTTGCTTTGTAAATGTATGAATTCTGAATTTGACCATCAGGCCAATTTCCTGCCTAAAGTATTATGAATAATAATAATCCTTGCATTTGATATAGTGCTTTTCACGTCGGGAGGACATCCCAAAGCGCTTCACAGAACACACTATAAAGTGAATTGACTGTATATTTGTGGGCGAACGCGGCAGCCAATTGCGCACAGCAATGTCCCACAAACAGTCGTAGATTGAAAATGACCAATTTATTATTGTTTTTGGAGGGATTATTATTAGGCTCTGTGTGGAGTAAGGAAACTTGCCCAAGGTTTCGCCCTCTGCCTGGAATTGAACTCAGGTCTCTCACTTGCAAAGCGAGTGCTCTAACCACTGAACTACAGGACTCCACACTTGACTTGCATTATTTAGGACAGCTCAAGTTAATAATAATTCTTACTTTTGATATAGCACTTTATGAAGTCATTGAGACTCAAAAGTACTTTACAGAATACACTGTAAAGTAAATTGACTGTAGTTTGCAGGTGAAACGCAGCAGCCAATTGTCCACAAACAGCCGTGATTGAGTGACAATATTTTTGGGGGCGTGGGTAGAGAAAAAAAGACAGTCAGCCAACCAGCCAGAGGATGCCAAGTTGGGTTTCGTTTAAGCGGCACCCTAACCATAAATGATGCAGTTTGGCTGAGCAGGTAATCGATCATTTGAAAATAAAACATTATTTCAAGAAAGATAAGGGAACTTCAATGGTCATAAACTGTACAGTTAGAATTTAACTGAAGTTTTTTCCCCCAAATTACAAGTCTTTTGTAAGGACTTTATCAAGTACTTACCTGACTTTCTTTTCCCAAGTCAGTAGGAGAGTACATATTACTGATACTAACGAACCTGAAAAGAAAAGGACGAGACTTCAATTGAAGTTTAACAAACTAACCAGAAAAAAAGG
Source organism: Callorhinchus milii (assembly GCF_018977255.1). NCBI lineage: Eukaryota > Metazoa > Chordata > Chondrichthyes > Chimaeriformes > Callorhinchidae > Callorhinchus > Callorhinchus milii. The sequence continues at coordinate 65,690,327 of NW_024704746.1, read as the reverse complement.
CATTTCAATGTGCAACTATCAACAAAACCAAAACATATCAGGCCTCTTATGTTTGAGAATAAATTGGATTAGAAATTCTAATCATTTGATACGAGGTGATTTTTAGAAACCAGACATTTAACAAAGGAAGCAGAGGACAAAAGTGGAAGGATTTGGTAGCCAGCAGCTGAAAGCAGTCAAAAGAGTTGGTCTTTGGAAAATATGAAACAGAGAAAGGTAAGACAACAACAAAATTAATTATTGATGAGTGCTTCAGAGGATGACAGTATAATGGCTGAAGCTTTAGCCTCCAGAAGGAGGATTGGGACAAGGCAGAGGTAACAGTGAAAAATACAGGCTGGACAAGAAACTGAACAGGTGCCGCCAGACTCAATGCCACTGAAGTGCATTTCAAACTACTGTATTTGAGATTGTAATAATACTTGCATTTGATATAGTGTCTTATCAAGTTTGAGCCGTCAGAGTGCTTCACAGAATATACTGTAAAGTGGATTGACTGTTCATTTTATGGGCAAAATTGTAGGACTCATCATAAGATAATGCAAGGATTGAGGGGAAAAGCCTTTCTGGATAAACACTGGCCCTGATAATGTCTTAGAAAAATTAATCCCCAATCTCAATACATTTGGGGTTGGGGGCTGAGAGAGAGACCGAGCCTGCTTCTCTTCCCAATGTTCCCTCCAGCCATCGGTGGTCGGACATTCAGCCCTTGCCTTCGAGTGTGCAACTGTGCCTTTGTTCACCCTCCTATCCCCAACCACCCTGTCCTCCACCCATCTTGATGTTCAATGTTCAAATTTAAGACCATAACACCTAGCTTAACTCAAGAGATAAAAGGCATCTGGTCAATTTGCCGCTCAGTTTCACAGATTTTTCTCCAAACTACTTACTACAAGTCTAACGCAAGTCAAATCATTCTCATCAGGGATGGGGATTATTTCAAATGTCACCATTACACAACCTCAAGTCTCTATATGCTTTTACTAATGTCTTTCCCCCGTTTGAAAATGGTAACGTACTTCTGTTCTATGGGTTCCAGAAGGTCCAGTGCTGCTTTAACTTCTTTCTCAGGATCGTTGGTTTCCACAGTTGTACTGACGATGGCAATGTACTTCTGTTGAGAAGCTACATTGTGTGCGTAGGATATCATGCAAACGTAGATATCTGAGGAAAAAATAAGTTTCATAGTACAGTATATTAATTCCTGGTGTAGATAATAGCACCCAGAAAGAACATTGTCCCCACATGGAACATTAACACATTTCCATTTTCAGGCTGAAATACTTCATTTTATTCCCAGGCCATGTTTTACATAAGATGACAGACAGGCCACCTGAATACTCAAGAGTTTCTACTAATACAGGAAGTCCAACTGTGTGTGTATATATGTGTATATAGAGAGAAATAGGTATCAAGATGAGAAGGAAAACGATCCCTGATCACAAGGCAGTGTTGGCAAGATTAGGAGCTTATCTGTGGGGGGGGGGGGGGCGGGCATTAAAAGGAAAGAAAATTGAGAAAACCCACATACAACAACTTGCATTGATACAGCGCCCTCAAGCAGGGTAGTGTCCCAGAGCGCTTGACAGTGGCGCCAAGGGGAGAGGAAGTGGGAGATGACTGTAGACACGGTTGAAGAGGAAGATCTTCAGGCACGACCTGAAGATGGGGAAGGAGGGGGGAGGGGGAGAAAAACTACATTTGGCCGTGGCAAAGTGAGAGCTCTACAGCCTACTCTACATTAATTTTCCGACGAGCAAGCCACAAACCCGCTAACAGCGAAAAGCCTAGGTTAATTCCGATTCAAAATTCTAGAAATGTCTAAACCATGTTAGATAACAATATTGCTCATGCCCCAACTCAGACGAAGATCTCTGCCGACTCAAACCCACCCAGAGTACTTACCGGATTTCCTGTTGACCTGATTTTGTGGAATGATAATCTGACAGGAGTTCACGTCATTTATGCTTTTGATGGGGTGATTCAATATGCAGATGACTCGAACCACCTGACCAACTTTCTTCACGTGATCTGGTACATAACTGGGGTCACAGATCAACTGCTTACAGCGGGCAATCTGTAAGCAGAATACATTTTATTACAGTCAACAAAGTCAAAAAAATGTTTCCCTACATCTCAGCTCCATACGTACGTGCATCAGGGGAAGAAGAGTCTTGTTTCATTCTGATAAGCCGCACAAAATAGTTTAAACTCTCACACATGAGTACTAGAGTGATTTACTGGAAGAAAATCCAAGGCCATTGGACAAGCCAGGGAAATTTAGAAGAGAGAAAATTGGGGAGAGAAAACAAAATCTCACCTCTCCTTCAGATTTAACTCCAACCACTCGTCCGTTCTCCATAATTATTTCTTCAATTGGCTTGTTCAACATGTAGGTTCCACCATAAATGGCACTTAACCTATAAGGAAATGGGTATTAAAACAGCAGACTCCAAAATTTAAAAAAAATTCTGTAGATTGAGAACACCAAAATGGAAACACAAAAATGAAGTCTTTAAACTTCATAAGAGATAAGGTCTAACGTTTTTAAAAGGTCAGTTGAAAGCTTTCAATCGACCACGAGAGAGCATGTCAAAACAATTCACACAGTGTTTATGCTGCAGTGAGGCATCTGCTACTCCTGAAACTCTTCTCCAGATGGTATCAGGAACAGAGCCCCTCAAGCCCATTTATACATCAAGATACTGGCAACTAATCACCATCCTTTAGTGATTTGTAATCAATCTAAATACAAATTAAAAGTAGGCATGTTGTAAGCTTCATAACTTAATTGACTTTTTAAAAAAATGCATTTTCCTGAAAATGTAATAATCCTTACATTTGATATAGCACTTTATCACGTCGTTGAGACGTCTCAAAGCACTTTACAGAATATACTGTGACATGAATTGACTGTATACTTTGTGGGCTTAAACCCAGTAGCCAAATGCATACAGCGTCCCACAAACAGTTGTGGATTGAGTGACCAAATTATTTTATTTATTTTTAATTTATTCATTTAATAAAATTATTCATTTAATAAAATGAATTTAGGAACTAAATCACATGTACCTAAAACACATTTTATTTTTAATTCAGACTCCCACCAAGTTATCCCACACTGGAACTCACCCTAAACTGTCCTACTTTCAATTTCTACTGAACTAAAGAAGCACTAACATCTTATGCAGCAGTTTTACAACAAAGCTTACCTGGCAAAACCCTGAGGCAACTCTCCAAGGCCATAAAGAGGGTAAAGGTATGGGCTCTTTCCATACTTGAACAGCGATTCTCTGTAAAGCTTAATCCTCTGTATGATATTATAGCAAGGCTCCTCCAGATAACTGTGAGGGAAAAACATTTAACATGATTATCTTGTCGATTGTGTCAATTAGAACTTTCTATTACTTGGCACAGTAGATATGGGATAGCATTGATTCACCACAGTGCACGTTTCTGATCTGAGTCATATTAAGGGGAACAAGTTGCAATGTGGAGTCCTACTGATGCCCTAAAGACACTTCAGTCTGCTCCTGTGCATACTGTCATGTAGGTCACAAAGTTACAGAGAAAAGGTGGAGAGAAATTCAGGGTCACTGGTTTGAGGTTGACGTTTCATTCTAAATAGAGTAAACATGAAATGGTGGCAATATACAGGGTTTAAGATTTTTGAACAGTCAAGGAAGGCACAGCTCAACTTGACATCTCTAATATGGTTGGAATCAGAAATAAGTCACTACTTAAAATATTATTTTACTTCAGTTAGAAATGCTTTTGCAATTGTTAGTCTGTAATGGAATGATTTGTAGACACTATAAGCCTAATCAGAGTCAGGCCTAAAGGCAGGAAAAAGATGCTAAAAGTCAAATAAAATAAGCAACAAATATAGTGTATATTAGTGTGTGTGTATATAAATATATATATATAAAAAAACACAACATTACAAAATAACTGCAAACACTCACTCATCAGTTCTGTGTAAGGCAAGCGCATGGCCTGTGAAATCAATGGTATCCACTCCCAGGCCAAATTTCTTATATAAATCCTTCACAAGCATTTTCCTGGCATCAACCCCGTCGTGAGTTTGGGGGTCATTTTCCTCATATTTGGAGACAAACACCAAAAAGTTTTTGAATCTGCGCTTCTCAAAAATACCCATCAAACCTGCGAGAGAAGAGACATTACATTACTTAATAACCCAAATCCATTACTGGTGAAAAACAATCCTGAGCTACTGAAATGTAGGTACCATCAGAGTTCTTTGGTACCTCCAGGTTGACAGGCTGATACTAGCAGTAGCTAAGCCTCTACACTTCACACAAGACATTTTGTAGAAGAGGCACGGGCACAGAGCCATCTGGCACTGCTGATGCCAAAGCAGTTGCATGTCAAATAGCTGCAGTGCAGATAGTACTGAGCTAGTGAGTCTTACACTTCCAGAGGCAACTTATAATGCTCAGCCGGGTGTCTGACACATGCAGGAACCGGTCACCGTGCTTAAGAGTATCCAACCCAAGCTGAGAATTCCATGCATCCCACCTACACATGGAAATCCCTGAGATAGATAGTTGGACTGGAATGTGCAATCTCTCCCTGGAGGGACACATCCTGCTTGCCTAATTCCGGAAAGTATTAGGCGCAGGTTGGCAATAGCCAAGGCTTGGGGACCCCAGAGTGTGCGTTGGGGTAACTGCTGGAGTCTAACCAGTTAAAACTACGTAGCTTACCATTGATAATGCAGAAGCAGCATTTTGGAATGCATATCTAAGAGCTCCAAAACACTCATTTTTCTACAATTATCCAGAATGCAATTATATATAATTATCCCATATCAGCAATAAATCTAGATTTTTGAAGGTTGAGGGGGTCGCCCGAAAAGCAAATCTAGTTTCAAAGACAGGTGGCTGCAAGACACAAATCTGCCATGACTTAAGGAACAGGACCACCTTAGATTGACGGCAGGGGGCAGCAGAACAATGTGCAAACAGAGCAAGATGTGATTTAACACCCACAGCAACTTCCTGATCTAGATTTGCTGGAATGCAACTGGTGGCATCTACCAATAAATGGAAATATGTTTGAAGCTTAAAAGGAAAGAGGAGAGGGGCGGAAAGCCGTTTAAGAATTGCACATATTCCAGTACTTATTTAAAAAGGCAAGCAGCTGAATTCCACTAGGGGGAGGATACTAGGGATGAGTGGTTTGCTCCATGAACAGAGACGGGAGGAATTGCGACTTTTTTTTACTGGAACAAAGAAGGTTGAAGGAGTGACCCGATCGAGTTCTTTAAACTTAGAGGAATTTTGATAGTCAATGGGGAGAAATTATTTCCACTGGTCAGTGAGTCTGTAATTAGAGGGCATCAATTTAACAGTTAATAAAACAACAAATGGGGATGCAAGGAGAATTTTTTTTCACAGAATATTTAGGATTTGGAATGGCCTGCTGGGATTGAGGCAAAATCCTTAATAGGCTTCGAGATGGAACTAGACAAACATCTCAAGGCACAGTTGCAGCAGTATGGGGAAAGGGCAGATAAATGAAACTGGAGCCATTGCTCGAGGGAGCTGAAATAGACATGTTCAGCTGAATGGCCTTCTGTGCCATAGATTTCTATGGTTATCTGTTAATCTTTGTATTTGATATAGCACCTTATCACACTGAAACATCTCAAAAGTGGTTTCGTTTTTTCTTTTTTTATTGGTAGACAAACACAGCTGCCAGTTTGTAAACAGTGCCCATTTTTTAAAACTGAAGGATTGTTGGCCAGGACACCAGGAGAAATTCAATAGAGCCATGTGATTACTTATCATTAACCTGAACAGGCACCCAAGTTTAACGTCTCATCAGTGAGATGTTATCTCCAACAGTATATGATTTACGCAGCACAGGCTCACACACAATATTTCAAGTGTTACAGGTTGGGAAAAAAAGTCTTCAACTGAAGTCACTGCTAGTAATTCCTTAGGAATTGGGAATAAGGAATGTCTAGGTTATGGGAGGGGGGGGGAGAGAGAGAGAGAGAGAGAAGGTAAACGCATCTCCTTGGGATTGAACTAGTTTGAACGGACACCTGATAAAATCAGACAAATTTGCAGTTATCCAAAGACATTGACTGTTACCCAGTTTCTCTTGCTCATCATTTAAGATGTTAACGTGACCTCAACTCTGAATGAAGATCTCAACAAACAAATATCATAAAGCTTACTAGCGTTTGTCCCATTTGTAAATTGTCCCATTATCACGATTGTGGTCCTAGATGCCCCAATTGCCTCGTAACACTAATATTTTCTTCAGTTGGACAGAAGTTTCATTGCAATATTAATTTATTTCACTGCTGCAGGAGTTTAAAATAAAAAGAAAATTGATGTATCAAGCACCCTACAATTCATACATCAAGGTTACTACATAAAAGATAGTTGGAATAAAAAGACTTTAGAAAATCTGTGCACTTAGTCAATGTTCCATATTTTTCCACCGTATTTAAATTTTCCTCATGCCAATTTAGTATTTACTCACTTGACTGTAAGGCTTCAGCGTCAGTGGAAGGGACTTTGTAGATTTTTCCTCCTTTGTAGACATAACTGCCTTCAATCACCTTGAAGTCAAGATAACGGGTCACGTTGGTGTACATCAACATATTCACAAGTTGGCCTGAAAAGCAAAGGGAGCACATCCAGTTTAATGAAAGCAATGTTTCAAACAACCCAAAATATTGCAACCTGCATCAGCATTCTCTCTAAAAGCCAGTCTCACAGAGAAGGCAAGCCTTAGGAGAAGCTAATCCCAAATGTGTTAATATTTGAAAGAAACTGCAGAATCTAGTATTTCTTCCACCACACAATCTTAGTCTCCCCGTATGCAATTTTATTGACTGGAGCCTTATTGCCAAGGGTGTGAATTGCCTTCACAGCCAGTGGCTAGGAGTTGCACAAGAGATGCAAAGTGATTAATCATTTTCTCCTTGTGAAAAATGCTTAAGTAGCTCCCCAGAACAACTGAGCTAAGATCGAAACTCAGAGAATCAATAAACAAAAGTACAAACCTCTCTACGTTACAATGTGCTGGAGCTTCAACTTGGCTTTAAATATTATTAAATATTAGTATATTATACGTGGTTTAAGATGAGGGTCAGCAAAAGAAACCTGCATTTAGGCCATCCGACATATCAAACATTTGCAGAAATAAATAGACTCCCTCACAATACAGACAGCTGTTCTATCCATCCACCAAATACAGTACAATATAAATTCTTCCATTTCTTACTGCAAACATCCTTATAACCAGTATAACCAATTTTCACTAGGAATTGGGTTGACACTAGTAACAGAATGATTTTATTTGGAATCTAGAACAAGATAGAAGAGACGACATACAAATCTGCACTGGATTTGAACCCATTTCCCAAACAAAAAGGACAGCAATGTTTAACTCACTGTACCATTCAGCCTCCATAACCATTTCAAGTCATCTATGATTTCACTGGTAATGATTCTATGAATAATTCAATAGAATGAGTCATTAGTTTGCATTTTAGTCTGTTCCAGTGCTTTCCCTCAGTCCCAACTGAGGTTACCTGATCTGCTACGACTGCATACAGCACAACACTGCCGATTCATAATACACGTGTGGCAAAACGTCCCCCAGAAACATTGCCATTTTACATCTCCGAGTTTTACTCTACACAATGCGTTCCTAGGGCTTCAAACTGGGACATGGATTAGTTTCAACTTTTGTCCATCAAATAAATCTGGTTAATTCGGAATCCTAAGCAATGAACGACTGGGAAGAAAAGGAACTGAATGCATTTCTGCAGTTGCCCAATTCACTCCACTAAGTTCTTTGCTCTAAAAATCAACCAGGTTCTTTCACAACATTTTAACCATGAGCACCCCAGATGAGTAAAATACATGATTGTACAATCCACAAAAACTCCATCGAGGTAGTCCAACTGATCATAACACTGCTTCCATTTAGCTCCTTTCAAATGTGTTGTACCTCATTCTAAAGCTGCAGAAAGATTTTCCTACCAGTAGCCATAAGGAACTTGGGAATCAGGTCCACATTCCAGTCTCTTCCCCTGCCCATACTCTCTGGAGGTGACCCAGGAAGGTTAAATCTTTTGTATAACTGCAAGAGAAAAAAAACATTATGTAAGAAAACCATTACATCAAAGCAGCACACACTGCAACTAGAACTTGCATTTATATAGTGGGTAGCATCTGAAGGACAGAGTAAAATTGGGACGTCCTCCTGACGTGAAAGGCGCTATACAAATGTAATCTTGTTGTTGTAAAAGCCCATTGTGTAGTCTATTCCATTTCCCTTAATATTTCTAATGAGATGTGTGGTTGCACTCCTAGTTCTTTAATAACTTTCATAATCACCTATTGATGTTGGTTATTGGAGCCTTGTGCATGCATACAGCTTATAGTGCCAGAGGTTTGTATTCCAAATTGGTGTACTAATGGAAGTGACAATAAAAGTGACAATTAAAACCAATGACTGACATTTGCAGATGTTTCAAGTCTACTAAGATTTTAAATAAATCCCATATCTAATGCTCCATGTCCACATTTTTTTTTGCTAAGCAGTACTTCCTCATTACTTACATCCTCCAGGGGAGTTATGGATGCACTCTCGCCCCCGTAGTAAGAGTTCCGGTCCATGTGAAGGACTTTCTTTCCATTCACTGACATTATACCGGAGAGGATGCATTCCTGTAAAAGATTGAAAAGAAAGCCATTTCAGTTAAGTGTGAATTTCCTTATTGAACAAATATGACAGTTTGCTTGTCAACACAATACGTCATACATTAGTTAAAAGCACACCAATCTAAACAGATTCTATTAAATTCTTAACATTTTTTTACACTCCTACTTACAGTTACACATAGCCATTAAAAGTATAATTAATGCTTGGGGGAGGAATGTAGAGGCAACCATTCAACTTTCAGATGTTAATTTGGAAAGTTTCAAAATGAGGACGCAAGATAATTTTTTTTACAAATAGTACTTTTCACCTCAGATTTTATAGTCAAGACTAGAATTAAATCCAGAACTCGAAGTGCGCATACACTCTATTTAACAAATTAGAAAACCTACAACGGGGAGTTTATCTGTGGGCACAAATTTATTAATATCAGATTCTAAAGAAATATGCTAGTGCTACAATAAGCGAAAGTACAAAAATGAACCTGCCTTTAACCCACAATGAGGGGGTTATTAAGTAAAGTGGAAGTAAAAGAACCTCTGGAATCTTTAACCGTATGTGATGCATTCAGAGTAGAAAGACACAATAGAAAGAAGCCTAATATTAATCAGATGACTGAGGACATAAGGGAATTTGATATAGCGCCTTTCACAAACGGTTGTGGATTGAGTGATCAAATTATGATTAAAAAAAGATTTTTTGAAGGACTATCCCCAGAAAAGCGATCCGCCAATCAACTAACAACCAGGTTCCTACTTACTGCTATGTAAACAAAGGTGTGTGGAGTAAGGAAACTTGCCCAAGGTTTCGCCCTGCTTGGTTGCCTGATATCATCTTTTTGCATTTGTGTTTTAAGCACAAAGCAGCATTTCAATCATTCAGCTAATCATGTCAGCTAAGGCTGCTAGCCAGCAAGGTTATGTAGTCTGCCAGGTACTTTTTTGGAACCCGTACAAGCATTTTGCATATGAGCAAATGTGGTCACGCAGCATAAAGATGATCTCAGTGACTATTGTTAGGGTTACAATTTCATCATCCACCACCACATATTAAAGATTACTGGTTTTATAACTTGCTGTTGTACTGAACACATCATTGTAGTTTACCTCAAAGCACATATTCATGTCCTAGAAATTTCCTTACACATATTCCAGGTTAGTGATATTAGATAAAGGGTTAACTTTATGCAGAAGTCAAGCAGTACTTTGCAGAACAATGGCTTACAGTTTAATTATTAAAATATTGCAGCTGCTTTGATTAATCATAAAATACAGTACTAATAATGTAAAGTACTTTGTTTTGTTTTCTAATGCCAATACCAAGTGCCCAATAAATTAGCTCATGTATAGATCAAATCCATTCTTGCAGTTAAGATTCTACTTTCTTAAAATAAGGAATTGGCTTTTTAAAATTAATCTTCTGTGATGTGGAATGCCCATTTAATAATTCAAATCCTACAGCAAAACAGAGTTGAAACAATAGGAATGCAAATAGTTTTACCATTTCAGAAACCACAGGATTTCTGATTCTAGAATTAAAAATGCCATTTAAGCTGAATTTGGTAAACAGCAACAAATTACATTTGTATAGCGCTTTTTACGTAGGGAGGACATCTCTAAATGTGTTCACTGTTGCCAAAACAAGCTTTTTGGGATGAGAGAAACTCTTCAGCAAAACACCAGGAAAAAACTACAACTTTTAAAAAAAAATAAACTACAAATTACTATAGATATTTAAGAGAATGCATTAAATTAAAAATATTTGGTTGTATGTAAAAATCACTTGAAATATTCCATATTTTGTTTCTGCACTATTTCATTGGTGTAAGATATACCCGACAAACTACTTTCCAGGGAACATTAATCAGCAACTAGTTTAAAGGCCGCAGTACTAGAAAAGGGCTGGTCCTGTTATCAACTCACTCCAAATCAACTGCCATAGACACTGCTCTGGGAAAAAGCCAAGTGAGGGTGTTGGGGAGGGAGAAATTACACATCCTTTCCCCGAAACAGATGCTATTATGTGAATCCACATAGCATTGGAAGTGTTGAGTTAGTAGACGGCACAAGTCTTCAAATTCTTAACTATCATATAACAAAACCATTCAAAGCACTACAAGATGTCCCGAAGCCACAGAAACAATACAATCAAGGATTTTCAGCTTCATTGTTATAATTTGCGTCAGTGAATCATTATAAATAAGTCTAATACCAGAACTTGAACTGAATATGTGCTATATTAAATGCAAGGATTATTTCCCCAGTGCTATTTTGATTCTAATTGCAACAGCCAAAATTGTGCAGCTTTATTAGATCAAGCAAAACACCATTTGATAATAATGATCCTTGCATTTCAGATAGCGCCTTATCACGTCGTTGAGACGTTTCAAAATGCTTCACAGAATATACTGTAAAGTGGAGTGACTATTTTATTTTACTGACAGAAGTCCCCAAAGATGGGTCGAATTATTGCAGAAAGGCTTTAAAATGATAATTAAGTCAATGGAAACGAAAGACCCCAAATTCAACAGCGCAGGGAATAATTGCCAACTGTAATTATTGTATCTCAGCTGCCTCAGTTGGTTGCATTCTTGGCTGAGTCAGAAGATTGTCGTGACTTGGACCATCAGCATAGACTATTCGGGTTCCAATACAGTGCTGAGGATGTATTTTCATTTTTGTACTTTAATTCAATTTAATTGGCATTGCAGAAGTCTACCTATATGAGCTGCCCAATTATACCAACACACTTGACAGTAAATACTGGCCAATTCCATTATAAAGCAGTGGTATGGGTCCATAAACACACTACACCAACAAGGCATGCTATAAAAATGGCCACCTGTCACCAATTCTGGGAGGGCAGGTCATATTGAAGTCACTTCCTGCGCACAGGAAGTCTCTCTCAAGTGTCTCCAGTGTCAACTTGAATGCCAGGAGGCTTTCTGCACCTGCACAATATGCACCGGAAGCCGACAGCGTATTGCACTTTCAGTATACCATAGGTCTATGATGCAACCGCGATATAAATAAACCTGTAGTATACAAGGCTATGTTATAGCTCGATCAGCTTGTGCCTATGAAGAATTTTGAGAAGTTTCAAGTACTTTATCAATAGCAAGCATTGATTATATTATCTGTGTCTTGCTCCCCCGCAAATAGTACCCCCCATGCAGATCTGCTTGTGGGAGGTGGAAAAAGGGAGAAAATAGAAGCTCCTTCAACAGAAGTGGTCTCTTAGGGAGAAGGCAACGCTTCACTGAACTGGAAAATAAGACATAATAACTGACTGAGTCAAATGGCAGCTGATACGAACACAAAACACATGCTCCATTCAGCATGTTCCAACAGTCTCCAAATGGCCCAGTCCAGTGCAGTTTTAACATGGTGCACCAAGGAGTGGTAGGATTATCCTCATCTTTCACACATCAATTTTTAAAGTAGGCATTTCTAATTACTGAGAGCAGGCATGGATTACGGTGGAGAGCTAAATCAGTCTAATCATCTAATCAGCAATGCCTGTTCCGCAAATTATTTCTTTCTCCAAGAACAGTTAGCCATTACATGGTTTAAAAGTACATGCAGTTTGCTTTGTTCAAATATAAAGCTTAAGGAATGCAATTTCCAATAACTTCCGAATCAAAACCAAAAGCCAATGCTCCAGGTCACAAGCAATAAGTGATCGACTGATATGACCTCTATAAACGAGGAGAACTCCTTGAAGCTCAATACAAGACATGTATAAACCTGATTAACCAGAGAGCATTTTAAAAAAGGCAGAATGAGTATAGCCTGTATAGCCAACAAAATTGGGAAGCAACACAGAAATGTAACAGAACCCCATATTAACACAATCTCAACTACCTGGATCGTTACAGGTAGAGTCTTAAACAACAAAGCAACCAGAACGTTTCACAGGAAGCAAAGGGTAGAAAAAATGTCATTCATTAGCACAAGATCAAATTAAAGAACCAACCGGGAACAATAGATATTCAGATGGATTGAGCTGCAAATTCCCTTTTGAAACAGAAAAGCAAAGTATGCGAGAGAGACCAAAGAAATTGCAGCAATGTAGACTTGAACAACCAATCGTTAAGACTGGAATATGACCACAAAAGTGAAAAAAAACAGGATGCCTAACACAATGGATAAAAGCAAAAGGATCCCAGTACTCGAGATAAGCCTGCACATCAGATAAGCCTCCACATTTGTGCTTGGTTTCCGCCCCCCATTCTACAAAATAAAATGACCCACACTTATGTTCTGCATGGTTTCCATAATTCTGAATCCAAACTACTAGGGTCTCCACTGAAACCACCTTTAGCATAACTGTACCACTTCCTTTGTACTCTGACTAATTTATTTATTCACTTTCAATAAAAAGTATAAAATCACGAAATAATTTATTTCAATTTGTGCACCTCTGTAGACTCCCTGCCTCTGTGTGGGTCGGTTTCCTGTCTGGGCCAGTGTTAGGCTTCCTATTTAATGATCTATTGGTAGCACAAGAGTTTTAAACTGTTTCAAATAAGCCCTTATGTTCCACTCCCCCCCTCTCTTGAATTATGTGCTTTTGTTTCTTACCACAACAAACTCACTTATTAGAGGGAAGATACCATAAAATATTCATTCTGAGCCAGATAATAGTCACAAATCTCAAAACTCCTCCTAATTCTTCCCCTGCTTACTTTTATTTAGTTCTTCTGTTCTTTGAAAGCAAACTTAAGACCAAAGCTCTGCTAATTATATTCCACAAAATATTAAGTGATTATTAAAGACAGATGGGGTAAATCTCAAATATAATCTGGGTTTTTTTTTAATAAATAGTCCAGGGTACAATGATTTGCTCTCTCCCAAGTGGTGCTCTGGGGGTGTCAGATAGTCTGCTTTTTTCAAGGAAAAAGGATCCCTGAAGCATCCCTCCTACTTTCCAAAAAAATCCTGAAAGCAGGAAAAATTACATTGCCAAGCCTCAGCAACGTACTCTGTTCAATATGAGCTGAAGCTGATTTTCATCAGAACACTGAACCTCCAGAACGCTGCCAAGCAACCTCACAGAAACTAAAAAGGCTCTGTGGAACAAAGCACAAAATACTGTAAGTAGAAGGAGCCTGAATAACCCTAGCTACACTGAGTCTTCTATTGTGCAACAGCATAAGAGGTACAGAAAATATTATAATACTTTCATGGTGGGCTCTTGCAATACATTTTGTGACAAACATCTGGAGTAGCAGCCTGCTTCATGTCCCCCATCTGATTTGCCCCATTAATGGACAAGCTTTCAGCTGTTCTGCCCCTGCTCTGGATCTCCACTTTCCCCCTGTGTCTCCTGCGTCAAGACCAATCTTTTCAATTGCCTTTTCAGTTACCTTCACCCCCACCTGGACCTTCAGGTAATAATCACCCTTGCATTTCGTACAGCACCTTATCACGTCTTTGAGATGTCTCAAAGCGCTTCAGAGAATATACTCTGTCTGTCCAGCGCCTTGGGACGTCCTCCTGAAGTGAAATGCACTTTACAAATGTAATTTTGTTGTTGTATGCTGTAAAGTGGGCGAAACAATACTGTAGTTATGGCAACCTATTGGAAAGTGCCAGTATGATTGAGTGTTGACCCACTCTTGTTCTTCTGCAGGTGAAGTGATGGTAGTGATTGGGTGGTGGTTGCCACTCCTCTCTTAGCAGTGGATATCCCAGTTTTCTGTATTTTGATTTCATGGAAAACTGCAGTGTGTGTGGGTTAATTAGTTGGGTTGCGGGTGACCAGTTGGTAGTATGGTGGGATACTGACGGTAGCAGAGGTCCTACTGTGCAATGTGGAACTTGTTCTTCTGTTTCTGAAAAGGTTCCATTTTCTTTTGAGTTAGTTGCCCAGTTTGGGGGGCATCATCTCACAATAGATCACTTAACATGAGATCATTAGGGCTCGTCACAACTCAACGCAGACTTTCGGGATAAAAAGAAATTTGAGGGTGTGTGAAAGTGTGTACACTGAGGCTGAAAGCATTCCAGGATGCTGCCTCAGGTGAAGGGCGCTATACAAATGCAAATTGTTGTTAATAGGGACAGTGCTCAACTCCGTACACAGCTGGAGATTTGAGAGGATCGCTTGTGACAAACAACAATTCCCTGGCTTTATTCATCGCGGTAATGTTTAAGGTTCAGGAGGATCAGCCACCTTTCGTAAAAAATTGTGTGTGATATCTACCTGTTCGGAGGATCCTGAATGGATCGTTCGGAGAATGTCTGGGAGAGAAGCAGTGGAATTTGAGATAACAGGATAAAGACATATACTGGGATTCAAAGTACTGTACTGTATGGTACATAGGACATTGTTCTGGATGACTGCCCTGTTATTATATAAGTTAGTACTTTGAGCAACAAGTCACTAAATTTGTTCAGATCTGCTGCACAATCTATTTAAGCAGAACTCCAAACAGCCAGATTTTCCCATCATTCATTTAATGTTACAGCACAGCAACTGGGCGACTGAAGAGAATTTTATAAACTACTGTGGCTTAAAGTACCGATCTAGTCAGAGTTTTATTGAAAACATTTGACAATTGACCTGCACAAAAACATTCAGGTACGGAGTAATGGGTATTTAAGAAAATGTTATACATTTTTGTGCCATGTGTTTCTACAGCTGCTGATGTGGCCTTTTTGCAATTGTAACCTGCATGTCTTTCGCTCCTAATTTCCACGCTGCCCGCCCATCTTTCTTTCCATTGTAGTTTAGTCATGCGAGGCTCCCAAATAGTTTCTAAATCACAGACCAGCTTTCCAGTGACTGACTTCGACATAGACCACTGAAGAAAAAAAACCTCTTGCAACTAGCTATTATGTAGCTTTAAAACAAATCCACCAGGAGATACGGTTCCAACAAAACTATCGGGATAACTGATCACACAATAATAAATCACTTAACTTACAACCCACGTACTTGTGCTCTTCATCTACTTTTCTGCTACACTGTATCGCAAGCTGCAGACATCAAAATGACATGCAATTTAATTGTAACACTACCCGTCTTCAAATTCTCCTCCGAGTTTTAAAATGCTTGTACGGTCTTCTAAACTCGAGTAGGAAAACACAGTAGTGTTTTTTTTAAAACAACCATGTAATAGCCGACTAGGATAGTAATGATTCATTCTATTCATTTGATTTCACGAGCTTGAGAAATGTTTCTTGATTTGGATGGAGTTTAGAAATGGTTTCCGTTCTCATTGTTTAGTCATATCAATTTTACAACAGCCACATATTGCTCTTATATTGATAAATAAATCACTGCCTTAAAACAGTTGTCACTAGTCATAAATCACCAGTTACATATATATAAAATCAATGTATTGGACAAGATGGCATTTTAATTACACGTTGTCCTTGCATTACAATGTTCGACAGTCCCATTTTAAATAACCATGATGTTTATTGATAATTAGTCAGGAAATAGGCATGTTTATTACTGAAGACTGAAATATTTATCCTTAAGACATCATTGAAATTTTAGTCACCTGCAATGAATTTATAGCAAATGCCACAACAATCATGAAAACCACAGCAAAGATGTGAAAAGAGTCTCAGGGAGCTTCGCCACGTAAATAGGTGGCTGACAAAAGCTTTACCCAATATTGTGCCAAGGCCAACACAAATCTACACTGCAGTCTATATGGTGCACTATATATAGCACACGGTAACATATATCCTGAACTATAGTATCAAGAGCATGCAATGCATTTGTTCTGGGAGTAAAAAAATGAAACGCTTCCTCTCTGCCACCATTTTGTCAAACCCTGCCTTTTTTTAAAAAAAATAAATCGTTTTGCAGAAGTTGCTTATTTCCTTCCCCCTCCAACCCCCACTCTCTCTGTTCACATATATTTTATCCCCCCCACCCCTTTGCTATTGAAAGCCAGAACCCAGCACGTTAACGCAGTTTGCAGACGAGGCGATTAAGGAGGTCCACTCCCGACTTTTACTGTCGCTTTAATTTAGAAAAACAGATACACACACGCGTGAAAATAAAAAGTCTGACGAACGGGTCGAAAAGGAAGTGTGTGGGGGGGGGGGGGTCTAACTTTGGTGGTTTTGTTTTAAAAAACAATGCAGAGATCTGTTTTCGTTTTCAAAGAACCAGAAGAACCAGATTATTCCCAAACACAACGATTGCTGAATAAAACGCCTAAAGAAATACAAACACTACACACACACACACACACAGAGACAGTCTAAGCTGCGAGTTCGTGTTTCCCGTACTAAACATTTTAATGATTTCACTCTCTCCCTTCCCTCGGGTCTGGAGGTTGGTGTGTGTGTGTGTGTGTAAACATATATATACACATATAAAATACAGGTGTGTGTAATAAAAAAACTCCCTTCAATTCACATTGAATAATTTTTTTTGCAGCCTCCGCCCAGCTCCACATCTACATACTCTGCGACAGACCCCCCCCCCATCACCACCCACCCCCGACAGCCAGAATCCAGCACATTTTGCAGACGAGGTGATTTAAGTCCCCACTCCCAACTACTGCTGCTTTTTTAAAAAATGTTTCAAACAATATAACGGGCACTACACACACACACACACGGAAGCCTCTGGACGGGTTTCAGGAGAGTTTAAAGGGGGCCAAACGCTCACTGGAGGAGTGGGGGGGTGGGGAGGAGAGAGAGAAACAAGCTGCTGTCGACTCTCACCTCATCTCACCCCGGAGGCCTCTTTCACCCCAACCCCCCCCACCTCTCACTCCAAGAGCCAAGCCACTAAGCCCCCACCCCCGGGGTGGGGGGAGGGACAGGTCACTACCCCCTCCCCCGGGGCCAGGCTTCTTCTCATCCGGAGACTTCTCTTCCCCCCCTCAACGGGCCTCTTCTTCTCACCCCTCAGACCAAGCTTCTCCCTGACCCGCGGGGAATAGGCCTCTCTCTCCACCCCCAGAGCCCTGGGGACCGAGCCAGAGACTCTGTCCCACCCCCTCCCTCGCCCCCGGAGGACCAAAGCTCTCCCAACCCCGGGAGCCAGGCCTCCTCCCCGTTCGGCCAGGCTCCCCGTCACACCAGAAAGGGAGGGGGGGCAGTTCTCTCTCTCTCTCTTTCTCTCTCTCTCTCGGTGGCCACTCCGCTCCAACGCGCCGCCTGACTCAGCAACGCCGGCCAACAGGCCCCAGGCTCACACACACACACGGGGGGGGGGGGGGGAATACGGCGCCAAACTGACCGTCAGCCCGGTGCCCAGCACGATCACGTCGTAGTCCTCATCCATGGCTGGTTGGTTAGCGGGGCTGGTGTGTGTGTGTGTGAGGGGGGCGCTGGCTGGAGGGATGGAGGCTGCGGTCGACGTCGGGCGGCGGCTAACGAGGAGCGACTCTCGCGCAGGCGCGGTGCGTCCACCTCTCCTCCCCCCCCCCCCCGGCTCGCTCGCTCACTCCCATCTGCGCAGGCGCGGCGCGTCCACCTCTCGCTCGCTCGCATTCCCACCCGCGCAGGCGCAGTCCGAACCCCCTTTCTTTGCACCGCCTCGCACGTCTCACGCGCCGCTCCCCATTCGCGCAGGCGCAGTGCCTTCGCCTCGCCACCACCCCTTTCTCGCGCGCCCACCCCGCGCCACTCGCGCGCAGGCGCAGTGCGCGGTGCGCGCGGTGGTGGGTGGGGGAGGGCGGGACACGTCGCGCGCGGAGTTCGTTAGGAATTCGAAATCGCCCCGCGTTCGTAGCCCAAAGTCCCGCTGAGTCCCCGCACACCCGCACCGCCCTCCCCCGCGACTAGCCCAAAAAGTAGCCCAACACTCATGATAATCCTTTGCACTTCGCCCACAAAATACACAGTCACTCCACTTTGCAGCGTCTCCCGCGAAGCGCCTCTGAGGCGTCTCGAAGGCCCGAGGCGGCGCGATGTCGAATGCAAGTGTTGTTGTTGTGCTGATGAATTGTTATGCATTGCTGAGGTACTAAGATTACAAACGTGGTCTTGTTGTTGTTGTTGTTGCTGTTGTTGTGGCTGTTGTCGTCGTCGTCGTCGCCGCCTTCGAGGCGTCTCAAAGCGCTTCCCGGGATGTACCGTAAAGTGAAGCGACCGTGTGCGTAGCACGGCAGCGCCCCACAAACTGTCGTCACATGCAAAGGGAATATTATTGTTGTTGTTGTTATTATTATTATTGTACTGAGTGGCCAAATTATTAATTATGATTGTTATCGCCCTCCAAAATACACAGTCACTCCACTCGAGCGCGTATCCCGTGAAGCGCTTTGAGGCGTCTCGAAGACGTGATAAGGCGCTGTACCAAATGCAAGGACTGTCATTGATATCCTTATTGTCATTATTATTAATATTATTGTTATTAATATAATTATTGGTATTAATGTTATTATTGTTATCGATGTTATTATTGTTGTCATTATTGTTGTTATTGATATTATTGTTAATATTGTTATTATTGATATTATTGATACCATTATGGTTATTATTAATACCGTTATTAATATTATTATTGTTATTATTGCATCTATCATTATCATCATTATTATTATCATCATCATCATCATCATCATCGTTATGTTATCGTCTTATTTATTATTTTCTACTGGGGAAAAAAAAATCCCGCTGTTCGCATACCGAACGCCGGCATTTCGAACGGCTTTCTTTCCAGAAAGGAACGTAATGATAATAATAATAATATAATAATAATAATCTGCTCTCGATGACCTCCGTTAACTTTTAACGTGCGTTTTGACGAGTAACGCAGCCTTCCGGTTTGACTTGGCGACAGTGCGGTCGGATATATTACGTCTCCGGAGAGCGGGGGGGTGTAGTTTTCAGCCGCTGTATTAATATTAATAACGATCACCCGCGCGTTTGATAGAGCGCCTTATCACCTCGTTGCGACGGCTCAAAGCGCTTCGCGCAACATACTGTAACGCGCGTATTTTATGGAGCGAAACGCGGCGGCCAACCACACAGCAGTGTCCCGCAAACAGTTGTGGATTATTATTATTCAATCATTTATTTTAAAAAAGTGCTTATTACCCCCAGAACATGATCCGCCGATCGACTGACACGTGCGGCATTGGATCAAAATGGCGAGATTTGTAAAATAATTTCTTTCCCCTCACCCTCCACCCCCCACCCCCCCCCCCACACTCGTCTCCCACCCGCAGCTCGGGTACCGAATCAGGACCATTAAGTGCCTCGGGATGTCCTCCCGACCTGAAAGGCGCCGCACGGATGTAAATTGATCGACTTTTTTTTCTCTCTCTCCGTTCCTCCGCTCGGCTGGCTCTCCTCCTGCTTGTCCCTCGTCCGCCCCGCTCCACCATCGGCCGCCGTACTTTCAGCCGCTGGGCCCTGAAGCTCTGGAACGCTCTCCCCCAACCCCCTCCGCCTCGCCCCCGCCTTCCCGTCTTTTAGCTCACAGCTGAAGACCTTCCTCTTCGGCCGTGCTCACGGTCACCTTCTCCCTCCCCCCCCCCCCCCCCACCGCTCGGCGACAGTGAAGCTGTTAAGCGCTCCGAGACGCTGCCCAGCGCGAAGTTGCGCCTTATAAGTAGAAGTTGTTGCTGTTGTGGGTACCGTACTTTAGAATTAAAGTCGTTTACACCTTAAAGTGGATTTAATTGCTCCTCCGTGTTGGGAGGGGCGAAAGCAGCAGCGCTATTCGCCGGATTGTACGGCAAAGACGAGCTGACCGACAGCCGAGAGGGAGATCTGCGGGTAGGGGACCTCAACGCAGTTTTACTTCCCCTTTTGCTGTTTGGGTGAGGTTTGGTTCAAAGAAAAACTGAAGTCGCTGAGACAACAGGAGCTCCAGATGGATCCTTAATTCAACAATCATAGTAGGAAGTGGCACCACGGCTGTCATTTCAGTTGCTGCGTCTGCTTTCCCAGTGACAGAAGTCATTCTGAAAGCAATTTACGTTTGATGGCAGTGGGAGATTGGCAGGAATGCCTTTCTTCAGGTGCCAAGTATTGTATTCATCGGTGACAGGGATAACTTTTGCTTCTCGTAGAACGGTACAGCACAGACGCAAAGCCAAGTCTGCTCTGCGTTTTTGGCTCCACACGAACTGCGTAAACCCAGTGGGGCGTTGTATAAATGCAAGTTGTTGGTGTTGAATCAATAGAGCCAAGAGCCACACGTGGTTTCATGTTGGGTCTTGGTGTGGCTCACGGTCAACGACAACTTGCATTTATATCGGGCCCCTCACGCGGGAACATCTCAGAGCGCTGAGCTTCAGCAGAAAGCACGCGTCTCAGATAACTCCCCCCGACATTTTGCATCCGGAGATGTGCGCGGCTGTTTAAACTCCTTGTTTGTCTTTAAGTCGTGCACTCGGCTGACCCATTTCGCCCAGAAAATATAGGCAATTCACTTTACAGTCTAGTCTGTGAAGCGCTTTGAGACGTCTAGAAGATGTTATATCAAAATATATCATCTAGAAGAACGCTATATCAAATGCAAGAATGATACTATTCTTATATTTTTTTGAATATTCAACTGAAATAGCCCTCTACAATAATACTCGTCTCAATAAAAACAATCAGGGCGAAATTATTTTCAGTGCTCAGATCGACACATAATAATAATAATACTTGTATTTGATATAGCGCCTAATCAATCGTCGAAAGATCTCAAAATGCTTCACGCAGTTATACGGTAGAGTGAATTAACTCTATATTTTTGTGGGCGAAACTATCCGATTTATCTGTGAATCAACATTTTCTGCGATCACTTTCAGCAAAGGAAACTACAGATCTCTCTTGACAGACGAACGTTCGGCGGCGGAACCGTGCTGTGCGTTTGCATAATCGTTTCCATCGAATTTGCAGAAATTGGTAGAGATAAACAACTGTCAAATCTCACACCAAGGTGTTTGTTTTCGTGCCGCCAAAATCTACTTATGTTCGCGTTTTGCTGTGGCTTATGTGGTTTCCTTGGGTTTGCCTTTCTTGAAAAGGGTTACGCTGGGCAAGTTTCTTTACTCCACACGCCTCCGATTACCTCGTAGTAAGTAGTAACCCGCTTGTTAGTTGATCGCGTTTCCGGGGGCAATAATTCCTTCAAAACAAATAATAATTACAAATGAATCGCTTCAATCATCCACCACTGTTTGTGGGTCTCCGTTGTGCGCGATTAGCTGCCGCGTTTCTCCCACAAAATATACAGTCAATTCACTTTGCAGTATATTCTGTGAAGGGCTCTCCAAGACGTGATAAGGCGCTATATCAAAATACAAGGATTATCGTTATTATTATTATTATCACATACTTATGCGGAGGAAATTCTGCGATTTGTTTCATTTTTCAATTGGTGTTCTTGAGCCACACTTGTTTCTTCGTACAAATCTGCGTTCGACCGCACAAGCCTAACCTAACGCACAACCTTCTGACTTCAGAGGCGAGAGCGCAACCGTTGCGCCAGACTGACACAGCACAGCATCACCAGAGTAATGCTGAGTAGAAGGGGATCTTTGTGCGATTATCCCAGTCATTTCGAGATTCAGTGAAGGAGGTTGCCGTAATTGCGCAATCACGTGGACGTGTTAACCACACCGGCTCCTGCGAATAACACAGGATGTGAACAGTAAGAGATAACCTGCCAAAATGCTTCTCAGTGGGGTTCTGAGCCCCCTGCAGTCCAGGAAGGTCCAATCTGCATTACCCGAGCTGACCTCAGAACAGATGGACAGAGAAGCTACAGCAACTGACAAAGGAGATGCCTTTGTCGATGGGGGAAAATTCAACCAGGGTTCCCGTTATGGTGACTATTCCTCGGAAGTGTTTTCCGACGTCTGATGAGAGGTTTGAGCTTGGCTCCCTCCGCACAGTCAAGTATAATAGTTACAAAACGGCTCTTCAAACAAATGACTGCGGGAATGTGGAATGTACAGCTTCAGGCAGGTGCACGGATGCAGCGCTGACTCGAGGTGTTAACAACAACAACAACAGCAACAACATGATTCCATTTAGAGAGCGCCCTTCACGTCGGGAGGACGTCCCAAGGCGCCGGACAGTTGGGTCAGGACCCGGGCATTGGGGGGAAATGGTCAGGGAGAGGGGAGGGAAGGGAGGGAGCGAGGAGGGGGTAGAGAGTCGAGAGGGGAGCTGAAGGCTCGGTCAAAGAGAAAGGTCTTGAGACCGGCCTTGAAGGAGGAAAGGGAGGAAGCAAGACGAAGGCACCGGGGGATGGAGTTCCAGAGCCTCAGGGCTGAGAGGCTGAAGGCCACCGATGGTAGGGCGGTTGGGGCGGGGGATGTGGAGCAGACCGGAGCCAGAGGAACGGAGGGTACGGGCAGGTAAGTAGGGAGATAGTAGGTCGGAGAGGTAGGAGGGAGCGAGGCCGCGAATGGCCTTGTAGGTGAGGATGAGGATCTTGAATTCGATCCTCTGGGGGATGGGGAGCCAGTGGAGGCGAGCGAGGGTTAAAGAAAGGGACTGGTACGTACCACGACTTGCATTCATGTAGCGTGCTTCATGTCGGATAACATCTCGGAGTGCTGCAGGAGACGGGAGATGGGGGGAAGATGGAAGTGGCCGTAGGCGCAGTCAAAGAAATAGGTTTCGAGGTAAGACTTAAAGACGGATGAAAAGGGAGAGGGGTTAAAATTGGTGGGGCCAACACCCTTTTAAAAAAAACCTCCAGAACTCTGAGAAGCTATCCACTGCGAAGGAAGCTATAAGGGATGCAAGTTGCTGCTGTTGTGATTCTTTTTCGGTAAAAGTCAGTAATTTATGAAATTTGCGTCGGTTCAGTGTGGTTCAGGAGGGAGCACGCTTATATATCGAAATCTCTCAAAGTGCTTCACCCAACGAGAGGCACCCAAAGTACGTTTATAACCATTTTACTTCCCACCAGGTGCAATGCTCCTCTTGTTTCCTTTCGTCTGTGCTTTTAATCAAAGTCCCCACCTCGCCTCTCCATGCTATAAATGTTCACAACAAGATTCATTTCATTTATGGAGCGCGTCGAGATCAATGACTGGAACAGATCACCGGGAAAGATGGTTAATAATGCCTTCAAACTAATAATCACAACAATAATAATTTGGTGACTCAATCCCCGACTGTTAGTTTCGCGGCAGTCCATTCACTTTACAGCATATCCCGTGAAGCGCTTCGAGACGTCTCGAAGCCGTGATGAGGCACCATGTCAAATGCAAGGAGTATTATGATAAGTACAGCAGACGCTGGCGATAGCACAGCGTGGCAGCGAGCTGAGACAGGCTGCTATTCTGCCCGGTCCCTGCTGTTTACAATAGCGAGCATTCTGCCTTGAAGAAACCACAGGTCAATGATGTGTAACCTTGAGGGAGGGGGCGGGGGAGCCAGTTGACGTGGCAATGAATTTCATTGATACGCAGGAAACAGAAGGTGTACAGGCCTATATCTCTCTACCTTCCGTTACGTCTTTCCTGAGTGTCGAGTAGAAGTTTGGACACATCCATTCAAGCATCTCCGACGGTTTTAACGGCACGCACGTGTTTTTTTTTCTCTCTGATGTGGGTCAGTGATTGCAGCTGGCTTAGTCAGTGCACCAATGGAGCCAATTATTGAGGGGGTGGATTAAATTAAGATAGTCATTGAGTGAATGCCAATGCAACATTGTACGTATTGTGCTCTCACACTGCAAGCTTCTCCCCTTAATGTCAAATGACAACACCCTGATTCCCTCTCCGCTTTGGCAGCCTCCGTCATCCCCGTTTACTCCGTTGGCTCTGTAAACTCCGGCCTGCACCACAGCCCTTCGAGAACTTTTGTCGTAGAGATTTGACGTCCACCTTGGAGAGAAGTACAGCATCGTGATTTCAAAATATATCCTCCTGCACTGAGCCTCCTCACTTCCCCTTTAGTGTCGAGACGTGTTTCCTCCCGTGCTCTGCCATGGGCCGCAATCGTGCTATTATGGCAAGAAGCCAGTCGCTTCCTCCTTACGACCAGTCACTGGGGGCAGGGGCAGCCATCCCACTCAGGTCCTGTTAACCCTGCAAGTCAAAGGCCTTGAAGGGTAGGGTGGTCCTAGCTGGGCAAGCAGCTGGAAAACTAATCAGTCAGCAATATCAATGGCTATGCTGTTATAGCTGGTTAGACTCCAGCAGTTACCCCAACACACTCTGGGTGCCCCCCGCCCACCCTCAAGCCTTGGCTCTTGCCAACCTGCGCCCAACGCTTTCTGCAATTAGGTAAGCAGGATGTGTCTGACCACCCATCTGCTGAGCTTGCTGTCAAGGATGTTGTTAACAAAACTAAAGTACGTGAGGAAGGGAAAATACTTAAGGGAAGTTTCACCGTAACCACAAATACATTAAACAGATCACATTTATATATCGTGCTTTAATGGCAAGTTATGAGGTTTTTAACTGGTTACACCCCAGCAGTTACTTAATACTTTCCGGGATTAGGTAAGCAGGATGTGTCCCTCGAGGGAGAGAGAGAGACAATCTATCTCTGGAATTTCTACGTGCAGGTGGGATGCATGGAATTCCCAGTTTGGTTTGGATGCTCTTAAGCAACGGTGATGGGTTTCCAAACGTTCCAGACACCCGGCTGACCAAAAATAAATCATGCCTTTCACACCGGGAGGTCATCTCGAAGTGTTTTCCACAACTGGCTGGGTGCCTGGGTTGGGAGGGGAGATGACCAGAAGCATAGCCAAAGAGGTAAGTCTGAAGTGGGCTATAAAAATACTCCATACAAGCCTCCACCCCTTGCAATCGCCTCTCCTGTACACCTCTGTTCTACATCTATGCAATGCCAGAGAACACAGCATCTTGTTCCAGATCAATGTATTAATCAAATCCACGGTGTTGTATAGAGGAAAACACAGTCTGCTGTGTATTATGCAGTGGTCGCCTTCAGCTTTCAGGCGCTTTCAGCCACTACTCCCCAAAACTGTGGAACACTCTCCCTCAATCCCTCCGCCTTGACACCTCTCTTCGCTTTTTCAAGTCCCACCTGAAGACCTTCTTCTTCGATCGTGCTTATGGTCATCTCTGCCATTCCCCCACCCCCACACACACACCCCAGCACGGGTCAGGCTCCGCAACTGTTAAGCTCTCTGAGACTTTACCCTGCGTGGGTGGTGGGTGGGTGGGTGGGGTGGGGGGCGCTATATAAATGCAAGTTGTTGTTGTATTATACACAGAATAACAGCCTGGAACGTGTTCTATACAGGCAAAACACAGTCTGCAGTGTGTTTTATTCACAGCGTTACGAAATCATTCCATTCCAACAATCTGTCTCTGGAATTTCTACGTGCAGGTGGGATGCATGGAATCCTCAGTTGGTTTGGATGCTCTTAAACACAGTGATGGGTTTCCACGCGTGCCAGACACCCGGCAGCAAGAAAAAAACAGGAAGTAACAAAAACGTGGGCATCCAGGGGTGTTAGTATGCAAGCAAAAGTCAAAGGTTTATTTTGTTTTAAGTGCACTACAGTACGATGGAAAGTCAACGCAACTCATCAAAATATCTTGTCGACAAGGGGACCGGCCATTCGGAGTGCATTGCTTCATAAGTGCGCGTGTGCGGGAGAGGGAAATGCTTCCAAATGCGATCAGATGAATAGCTTTACCTGGAAGCGGTTATGTTTTCCAGGGCTTTGAGGACCTCAGCTTTCCTGACCAGCTGGCTTGCCAGAGTCCCGCTGTTATCAGGAGAATCGTCCAGCCCTGCCTCTGTGAGCACTCTGACGCACTCCGAGTGCTGGCCTGCGCAGGCCATGTGCAGAGCTGTGGCCAAAGGAAACAGACTGGAAATAAATCGAGCCACGATGCCACCACGCGCGACAAAATACAAAACACACCTCCTCTGCTTCTCCTTTGCCGTCTCGACTCTTGTTAGAATTTCAATTAGTCTTCTTTGCATTCGCACCATTTTGTGAACACGTCAGCCTGGCTCTTTGAGTCAGAAGTCTGTGGGGTTCAAGCCCCCACCTGGCGACTTTGAACCCCTACGTAATCTGGGCTGACGCTCCAGTGCAGTGTTGACGGTGAGTTGGATTGCAAGAGCCAAGGCTCGGGGGGACCCCCAGAGTGTGCATTGGGGTAACTACTGGAGCTAAAACCATTGCAGCTTGCCATTGATATTGGCAAACTTTCCCGGTGCTTGTCCAGCTAGGACCACCCTACCCGTGAGGGCTTTGGCTTGCAGGGTTAACAGGAGCTGAGTGGGAGGATTCCCTACCCCCAGTGACTGATCTGCCCTTCCAAGTCCGGCCGATGAGTCAGGCCGGGCTGAAATGGGGATAGGCGGTGAGTCCTATTCGCGCACCGCTGCCCCGATGTGCTTACACTGGCCACTAGGCGGCGTGTTAGAGTAACTCAGCTTCGGTTCTCAGCTCCCCCTCCAATGCCTCGTTTCCCTTTGCCATAACCCCTCCCTCCCATAATCCATAATAATAATAATAATCCTTACATTGGATACAGCACCTTTCATGTTGGGAGGACGTCCCAAAACACTTAACAGGAGATGTATATATGTAACACATCGCTGTGTGTGTATATATATATACACTGTAAAGTGTAGTGACTGTGTATTTGGCGAACGAACCCGGCAGCCCAATTTCTAGCAAAAATACTGTGAGACATGAGCAGCGCTATATCGAGGGCAAGGAGTATTATGATTCTGTGGCGGGCTGTCAACTGTTATCTCCGCGTTGCTTTGGGTACCCCGTGCGTTCAACCCAGAAGACAAAGATTGTGGCACATACCAGAGCGGCCTTTGGCATCCTTTGCGTGCACGTCAGCTCCTAACACCAGCAGAGTCTGTATGGTCCCCGCATGGCCCTCCTGTAGTGTCAAAGAAGCAGACGTTTGACACGTTGAACCGACGCAATAAATTACAGCAAATAAGCGAATTCAACCCTAATTAACTCTCAGTTAACGGATGATTCTTCAACTTCAACAACTGAAGCTGATGGTTTTAAAGTGGTCAGCAGGAACCCCGTGGTCAGTCGATTGGTGGATCGCTTTCCCCGGGGGGTAATAATCCCTTCGAAAAACAAAATGAATGATAATAATTTGGTCACTCGATCCACGGCTGTTTGTGGGACGCTGTTGTGCGCAATTGGCTGCTGTGTCTCGCCCACGAAATACAGTCAATTCACTCGATAATATATTCAATATATTCTGTGAAGGGCTTTGAGATGTCTCAACGAGGTGCTAAGGGACTATATCGAATGTAAGGATTATTATTATATTATTATTAATCTCTCTTCCGCCCCCACCGCCCACCCCCCACCCAGGCCAATGATTGACAGCTGACCTTGGCTGCGTAGTGCACGGCTGTGAGCTCCATGCTCGTGGCTCTCTGGTTGACATCCACGCCTTGCC
Organism: Callorhinchus milii; assembly: GCF_018977255.1. Classification (NCBI taxonomy): domain Eukaryota; kingdom Metazoa; phylum Chordata; class Chondrichthyes; order Chimaeriformes; family Callorhinchidae; genus Callorhinchus; species Callorhinchus milii. The sequence goes on along the minus strand of NW_024704746.1, from coordinate 65,662,294 downwards.
CCCTGACCAGGAAACACAGGGCGACATCCTGAGCTGTGACCGAAGCTCGGTGCAACGACAGAGCTCCTAGTTTGTCAGCAACTGCGACGTTGGCCTAAGAACAAACAGTTACTCTGTGAGATCCTCGGCTCGCAACAAAACCTGCCCCGTCCTAACCTAATGACGCACTCTCATCCGATGAGCTTTATCACGACAGCAACCATTTTACGTTTAGATTTCACGTCAAGAGGACGTGAAACAAGAGCCAACTGAGGGCTCAACCTTAATGGTAATAATAATAATCCTTGCATTTGATATGGAGCATTATCACTTTGTTGAGGTGTCTTAAAGCTAATGTATGTTTTGTGGGCAAAACATGGTAGTCAATTGTGCACAGCGGAGCCCCACAAACAGCCATTAATTGGGGCGGAGGGATTTTTACTCCGGGTAGCGATCTGCCAATCAAATAACAACCGGGTTATTGACTACTAGTTAAACAGAGGTGTGTGGAGTAAGAAGACTTGCCTAAGGTTTTGCCCCACCCGGGAAACGAACCCCGGTCCTTTTGCTTGGTGGGATGGTTCAACAAGATAAGGTGCTATAAGAGGCACGTTCATCTATAAAATAAAATACACAGTCATTACACTTTATGGTAAGTCTTGATGTGAAAGGCGCTGTATCAAATGAGAGGATTATTAGTATCTGCAATAGTTATTTGCTTCTTTCTTTTCACCCAAAGGTGGGTAATTGGAGTTGAGGTACAGATCAGCCGTGATCTTAATAGCATGGCGGAACAGGCTCGAGGGGCTGAATGGTCTCCTCCTGTTCCTGTGTTCTTACACCGAGTCTACCTTATGCTTCTCCAGTAGGAGTTTGGCAGTGTCGATGTGTCCGTTCTGCATGGCGTCCATGAATGGGGTGACTCCACAGCTATCTCGGGCATCTGGCACGTATTGGCATCTGCAGACAAGCAAAAACAATGGGTCAAATCTACATCCCTCTCGATCACAATAAATCAGAGATCGCTGTTACAAACAACAACAACAACAACACGACTGTGTGCGCTCGACTCAGATAGAGGAGAGAGAGAGAGAGAGGGTGTGACCAATAATTATTCACAGATTGTGGAGTCCTGTTAGAGCACTCGCCTCGCAAGCGAGAGGATCCAGGTTCGATTCCTGGGTCTTGGGTGCGAATATGCCCTCTTTCCTCGGAGGGACGCGCCTTGAAGGAGGCGAGGGAAGGAGCGAGGCAGGGGGACTGTGGGATGAAGTTCCAAGGGGTTGGGGGCAGAGAGGCTGAAGGCCCGATCACTGACGGTGGACGTCGAGAGGACGTCTCAAATCGCTTCACAGGATTTACTGTAAAGTGTGGTGTGTTTCCTGTGTATGCGGCAGCTGATTTGCAAGGAGAGCTTTCCACAATTCCCACATCAGCCTTCAGTTTGAAGTCAAATTGGCGAAATAAAAACGGGTGAAAGCTCAGGGCTCGGGGCTGGGGGTTGAGGGGGGGGGGATGGGAAGGGGATAGGGTGGGGAGAGAACCCTGCTTGACGTTCCTCCTCTACCCAACTCAGGAAAGCACGCAAACCTTCTCATTAGGAAGATTTCACTCAAGATTTGCTGCAAACTTTCTCCAGCTCAAAGGACGTTTCCCCCCCACCCCACCCTACCCCATCCGCCACCCACTCCCCCCCCACCCACTCTCCCCCTCCTCCCCGCAGCTCTCAGAACTCCAGCGTTAAAGAGTCACTCGGTTCCTTTGTAAGAGAGTGAGTGGCTCCCCATTGATTGCAGTGCACAATGGAGCACTGTCAAGAGCAACGCTCCGGTACAATGAAATTGTCAGCAATAAATCGCTGGTCACAGATAAGACAGCAGGGGTGACGACGGGATCTGTCAACACCAAGGCTTTCAAACAACAACAATGCCTTTGCATCTGCTGTTTTTTCCCCCTAAATCAGCATTCACAAGCGAGACATTGAGGATGTTTTCCTCCTTTTCCTTCCCCCCCCCACCACCCGCGCCCCCCCCCCCCGCTCCTTATTCCACGCTATGCATCAGTTCTACTGTGTGTCCCGGCTGACAATCCCCCGAGTAAAATCGGTCGTTCGCTTCATGGCTGTCTGTAAGGCATTGCTGTACGCAAATTGGTGGCCGAGTTAACCTACAAAATATACAGTCAGTTCCTGTAGCTCAGCGGTTAGAGCACTCGCCTCGCAAGTGAGAGGACCTGGGTTCGATTCCCGGGCAGGGCGAAACGTGGGGCAAGTTTCCTTACTCCACGCGCCTCTGTTTAACCAGCAATCAATAAGAACCCAGTTATTAGTCGATTGCCGGATCGCTTTTCCGGGGATAATAATCCCTTCAAAAATAAAATCAAATAATAATAATCCACGACTGTTTGTGGGGACACTGCTGTGCGCAATTGGCTGCTGCGTTTCGCCCAGAAAACATACAGTCAATTCACTTTACAGTATATTCTGTGAAGCTCTGTAGGTAATTCGCTTATAAGTACGTAGTCACTAGATTTTACAGTATATTCTATGAATTGCTTTGAGATGCTATTCCGACATGTAAGGAACTATACCAACTGTAGTTATCATTATAATAAGTGGGTACTTTGGGGCCCGGTGGGGGTTCATAAAATCCCAACCAGCGCTATAATGCCCACACGATCACTGGTCAGTGCTTCTGCATTCACTGCTCATGCACTCGGGAAGCCAAAACTCTGCCCAGCCCAAGGGGAGAAGTTTTGCAATGACGATCCCAACCAACAGAGGGCTGAAGGACTCGATCCTCCCACAACAACAACAACTTGCATTTATAAAGCACCCCCCCTCAGGCAGGGGATGGGATCACTGGTCAATGCATTATGGGGAGATTCAGCTGTGGACATGTAAGCACAAGCGCATCTCAGTTGGAGGTCTCCCAGGCAGTGTAACTGATAAGAACAGAGACTACAATCGATCTTAGCTAAAAGATCGAGAACTCTTAACTTCCTCTGTTCCTACTGTCACGTTTCTTACTCCGATAAAGGAACTATTCCAACATGACCGACAAGAGTAAATCGCACTTGTACAGCGCCTTTCACGTTGGTAGGATGTCCCAAGGCGCTGGCTGGGGGTTTATGAAGGAGCTTTACCTTCTCAGGAGTATCTCCACCACTTCCAAGCAGCCGTGCAGAGCTGGAAAACACGAACACAAATGACGAACGTCAATCAGTGACTTGCACGCCTCGAGCTCACAAGAGCCACAACTGAAAGAGATGTAGCGTGGCCTTTCCTTCTTCACTGTGTTCCTCAAACACCGTGGCCTGATAATAATAATAATGATAATAATAATAATAGGAATCCTTGCAATTGATATTGCACCTTATCACGTCTCAAAGCGCTTCACAGGATATACTGTAAAGTGAATTGACTGTATATTTTGTGGGCGAAACTCGGCAGCCAATTGCGCACAGCAGCGTCCCCACAAACAGTCGTGGTTTGGGTCACCTAAGTATTATTACTTTTTTTAAAAATGTTATTTGTTTATGTGTTTCAACGCTTATTGGAAAGAACCTGCGTTAGTTTTAGCGCCTGTAATGTCAACCTAGGTCTCAAAGAACCGCAGTGCAAAAATAGCCATTGCGTACGTAACAAGGTCCCATGGATAGCTGTGAGGTGAATCACCATCTTATCTGGAGGATAGTTGGCCAGGACGCTTAAAGAAACATTGCCTTTTTTAACAGGATCTCTTAACCTTTTAACGTGTGCTCTCCCAGTTTCACTCTTCCCTCAGAACTGCAGTGGAGCGTCAGCCTCGACTGCGAACCTAGTCTTGAAACCATTAACGGCAACTGGGTGGTGGGGACGCGGTTGAACTCTCTGTGCTGGAGGCTAGAGTGCCGAGCAATGAGTCCTGGTTCCCTGGTAAACGCACAATCTTTCCATCTCACCTCTCTTTATCTATCTTTAAATCCCACCCTAAGACCTACATCGCCAATTACATCTATAGTTATCCCCCGCCCCCACTTTGCTCGGCGTCTGATATTAATAATAATCCTTGCATTTGATATAGCGCCTTATTACGTCGCTGAGACGTCTCAAAGAGCTTCACAGAATATACTGTGAAATGAATTGAATGTATGCAGTATATTTGTGGGAGAAACACAGCGGCCAATTACGCACAGACCCGAGACGCGATCCTGCGTGAAGGGAGCTTTACAAATGCAAGTTGTTGTTGTCACGATCTGTGTAAGATGATTGTCAGAGAGAAAGCAGCTCTTCGTTGGAGACTGGTGGGGGTGCGTGGCTCAGTTTGATACGAACTGCACCATCACCCACAAAATGCACAGTCACTCGGCTTTACAGTATATCTCGTGAAGCGCTTTGAGACGTCTCGAAGACGTGATAAGGCGCGATTATCAGACGCAAGGATCACATCTGCAGTGTAATATTTGCTGTACCAAGCTCACGGAGGGACCTCTAACGGCAGAAAATGGCCACAGCACATCACTGACTGACTCACTGACTTGGACTGCAGCTGCACATTTTCTATGCAAGGGGGCGCTCGCTCGCTGCCTTGATAAAAGTCCGCTCGCGTCTAAACGTTATATGATGTAATAATAATCCTCGCGTTTGATATAGCGCCTGATCACGTCTTCGAGACGTCTCCAAGACACTTACTTTACAGTACATCCTGTGAAGCGCTTCGAGACGTCTCAACGACGTGATAAGGCGCTATACCAAACGCAAGGATTATGATTATTATTATTATTACTATTTTTCCTCGAGCGCGTCGACCCGATTCCCTTTCAGAAGCTCCCTCGGGAATTCATGGAAGGGCCGCTGCTACCGAACCCCCAGCCCCCTCACCAGCGGTGTGCAAGGGGGTCCTGCTTATCTTGCTCCGCGTGTCCCAGACCCCCGGGCTGACCTCCAGGAGGTAACGGACGATTGCGGGATCGCCCTCCCGACAGGCGACGTGGAAGCTGTTCCAGCCGTCCTTGTTCTTCAGCCCTGGGTTTGCTCCGCTTTCAATCAGGTCTCGGATCACCTCGAGGTTCCTCCTGGCGCAAGCCATCATCAGCGGAGTCCTGCAGGGCGACGAGCAGAGTTTAGCCCTTTTAAAAATAATCCTGACCGGTTTTATTTTGGGGGCGTCGGAGGGGGGGGGATTGTTGGCTCGGACGCTGGGATTGAGGGAGGGAGGGAGAGAGAAAGAAATTCCCTTCTCCTTTCCAATCGCCTCGCTGGACCTTTAACGTCCACGCGAACAGGCAGAAAGGCGGCGCCTGTGACGGCCCCCAGCCTAGATGGAGTGACATGACCAATTTTACCTGGGGGCGGGCGAGAGGGCGAGAGGGCGAGAGGGCGGGTCGAAGAGGGAGGGGTGGGAAGGGGGTGGTGGTGGCAGTGGATGGGTGGGTGGGTGGCTATTAACTCACCAGTCAGCTTTCTTCAGCGAGTCGACCTTGGCTCCCGTGGCGAGGAGGTAGCGCAGGCAGCGGGGGTGACCCATGGAGGCCGCCTCATGCAGCGGCCTCTTGTAGTCGGTGTTGGGCAGCTCCGGGTCCATACCCAGCTCCCCCACCAGGTAGCCCAGGAGCTCGGCGTGGCCGTGCCTGGCCGCGTGGTGGAGCAGAGTGTCTGCGGACTTGCCGAAGTGCCTGTTCGCCACCCTCTCCCTCGCTCCCGCGCCCTCGCCCAGCTCCTCTCTGAGGAGGGAGAGGTTGCCCTCCTGGGCCAACCTAACGAGGAGCTTGTCTTCGGGCATGTCAGCCCCCCCCCCCCACAGCGCGCGTCTCCTGCGCCCACTCCCCTCCCCTCAACCAACCACTCACCCACCCACCGCTTTGTCTAACTCATGGGTCTTGATTCAAACTCTTTTTTTATAACTGGGTGGGTGGGTGGGGGTTGTCTTTTTTCAGGTGCGCAGGCGCCGGAAGGGGCGCAGATAGCAGTGTGGAGGGGAGGGGGGAAGCGGGGTCAAGCGCCTGGGCTTTGGGGGTCCAACCGATGAGCGGGCGAGGGGTGAGTCTGCAACGAGCGCTCTCTCTCTCTCTCTCTCTCTCCCTGGAGGGGGTTATGCTGCTTGAGTTAAGCCTTTTGCGTTGTGGCCACCGTTGCGTGGGTGCGGAGGGTGGTGGGGGGGGGTGTGGGGGTTGGACCGGTGGGGGATGAGGCGGGGAGGGGGGGTAACTTCCGCCGTGTCGGGTGCGGGGAGAGTACGCCTGTCGCGAGGCTATGTTTGGCAAGGAGGACGGTCAAGTCAAGCTCGCCCTGTGCAGCAATGCACTGCTCTGGTCCTCTTGTTTATAGCGCTCTCTCTCTCTCTCTCTCTCTCCACAGCTGCCGTCTGCCTCTACGTCAGTTCCTCTGGACTCGTCAGCCCCCCGGGAGCTGAGCAGCTACAAGCACTCACTGGATCAGACCTCCCTCTCACGGCAAACCAACAACGGCCAGCGATTTTTCGCGCAGCCTTCACGAAACGCTTTGCGGAGAAGTAGGGAAGTCGTTCCGTTCCGTTCCATTCCTCCCACACACTACACAGTTCACTCCGCTTCGCGGTGTATCCTGCGAAGCCCTTCGAGACGTCTCGACGCCGTGATAAGGCGCTGTGTCACCTGCGAGGGTTATTATGATACGCGCGGCTGGAATTTCCACGCGGAGGCGGACGTGTGGTTTGGAGAATCTTAAGCGACGACGTGCGATGCGATACAATTGCGTTTGCGCAATGCAATTCACGTTCGTGCAGCGCAGTTAACACTCGCAAAATGTATCGCCCACGAAATACGCAGTCACTCCACTTTACAGTGCGTACTGTGAAGCCCTTCGAGATGTCTCAACGACGTGATAAGGCGCTTAATAATAATAATAATAATAATAATAATAACAACAAAAATAATAATCCTCGCATTTGATACAGCGCCTGATCACCTCGTTGAGACGTCTCAAAGCGCTTCGCGGGATAACACGGTAAAGTGGAGTGACTGTGCATTTCGTGGGCGACACGTTGGAAAGAAATCTCGCACAAATGGAAATCGTGCCGCAATTAATCGATGCAAGTAAGTTGGCTGTTGGCGGTGGTGATGTTTCCCAGGGAAAGCACACAGTACGACTACATGAGGCTGACGCATACCAAAACACCGAAGGCATCAGTTTCCTTTTAACCGTGTCTCATTAGCTGGTGTTTCTTGTCAATCACATAATTAGTGTGAAGCCGAAAGAGATGGGGTGGGGGGGGGGGGGATAAGAGCTGTGTGTGAGGTCCATTGATGCTGAGCTTGAGTTATAATAATAATAATAATAATGATTGTATTTTTACAATGTTTGTATCGCGCCCTTCCTGTCTGGTCTGACGACCGCCACGTAAATGCAACTCCTCGTCGCTGTCGCTGTCGTTGTCGTCGATAGAGCTCCTTGAGTCAGGCCGTTGAGACGGCTCGAAGCGCTTCGCAGAATATCCCGTGCGGCGCAGCGACTGTGTGTTTCGCGGGCGAAACGCGGCGGCCAATCGCCCGCAGCGGCGTCCCACGAAACAGCCGTGGGTTTTGAGCGACTGGTGGTGGGGCGTGGGGGGGCGGTGGGGAGTTGGGAGGGGATTGTCGGCCAGGACACGAGGAGAGAGAAACTCCCTTCTCTTTTCGTGTAGCGCCGCGGGGATCTTTTAACGTCCGCCAGAACCGGGGCAGACGGGACCTGGGTTTAACGTCTCATCCGAAGGTCGGCACCTCTGACACGACAGCACGTGTGCCCCCCCCTCCCGCAGGGCTGCGTTGGAACGTCGGCTTCGACTGTGATTCCAAGTCCCCGACGTGGGGGCTTGAACCCACAACCTTCCGACTCGGAGGCGAGAGAGAGTGAGAGAGAGAGAGAGAGCGTTACCAACTGAGAGCCGGGCTGGCAACACGGGTTGCCGCTTTCCGCGGGCACGCAGCGAGACTCAAACCCGACCTCTCTGTGTCCGCTCTCCCCCGGCTGGGATAGAGACGGGAAGCCGGCGAGGCCGTAACCCACGATGAGCCACGGTAAATGGAAGTCCCTTTTGCCCCCTCGTGTGATATCTCGCTCGCTGTGGGTGTGTTACGCGGCGCCGAGCTCGCTTACCTGGAGTTCCCAACCTCTGCTTTCACGCCCTCGGGGCTACCAGGCCGTTCGTCCCTTGTCTCCTGCGCCCCCCACACCCCCCCCACACCATCAGCAGCCGCGCTTTCAGCCGTTCAGGATAGGCCGTAAAGTGTAGTGACTGTGTGTTTTGCGGGTGAAACGTGGCACCCAAGTTGTTGTCGGGCGGGCCGCCCGCCCGCGATGCCCCTGTGACGTGAGTCGTGTTTTCTCTGCAGGTCGAAGAGGCAAAAGGCGACACCTGACTCCCTCCGACTGCCTGTCCTTGAGCAACAGCCGCGAGGGGGCTTCCTCGCTGACCCAGCCGTTGGCCTGCGGCCGGGGGGAGAGAGACCCGAACGGGGGCCTTTACCCCAGGCACGGGAAACGTAAGCCTCGCGGCGCCCGGCCTTCCTGCCTTGTCCAGGGTTCCTGGTCGGGAATCGCCGCACGGTCAGCCGGATGCACGGGGGGCGGCGGGAGAGAAGCAGCCCCGGACGGACCAGATGTCATCTTTGACCCCCAGGACCTTCTCGCCGGCGACTCGCCCTTCGACGCGTGTTTCCCACCAGGAAGCCCGGAGCCGGGCGAGGAACGCTGCTTCCCGTGGACGGGAATTCCGGGCCAGAGCGGCAACGAACTCGGGATTCCCACGTCATAAGGCGGTGGGCATCCCAGGAACCCAGGGCGCCTCGACCCGGCGTGTCCGTGACGTGGCCTGCGCTTGAGGACGAAGCAGCGGCAATCGATCCGCTCCCCGACTCTTACTTTGGGCTGTTGGGGTGCGCTCGTTCCCAACCCCCCGCGTCCGGGCACGTCGGCCAGCTTCCCGACGAGCTGCTCCGGATGATATTCTGCCTCCTGCCGGCAGCGGATCTGTACCTGAGTCTCAGCCCCGTCTGCCGCCAATGGCGACGGGTCATCAGAGATCCAGCGGTAAGCGATCGATCATCATCATCCTCTTGCCAGCCCGGCTCAGTGGGTGGGTCAGCCCCGGCTCTCTCTCGCCTCTGAGTTAGAAGGCTGTGGATTCAAGCCCCATTTCAGGACTTGTCTAGGCTGACTCTCCAATACAGGACTGGGGGAGCGCTGCACCGTTAGAGGTGCCGTCCTTCGGGTGAGGGCTTAAACCGAGATCCCGTCTGCCTAAAACCATAGAAGTTTATGCCACAGAAAGAGGTCATTTTGGCTCCCTCAAGAGCAATCTTTTTGGTCCCATCTACCTGCCTTTTCCCCGTAAACTCCTGGAGCTCTGTAGCCTGTTAATGTGGATGTTAAAAGATCCCACGGCGCTAATCGAAAAGAGAAAGGTGTTTCTCTCTCCCCTTTGTCCTGGCCAACAATCCTCCGAATAAAATTGGTCACTCACTCCGTGACTGTTTGTGGGGACGCCGCTGTGTGCAATTGGCTGCCACGTTTCGCCCACAAAACACACAGTGAATTCACTTTACAGTGTATCCCGTGAAGCGCTTTGAGACGTCTCGAAGACGTGATAAGGCGCCGTATCAAATGCAAGGGTTATTATTATCATTATTAATTTTTATTATTATTTTAACAGCCTGGATGACATCTGTAAACCGCAATGTGAATGGAGAGTATAATTATTATTGTTATTATTATTATTATTGTTATTATTTACTGACAGTTTGTACCCTATAAGAAGATGTACTATGGATACAGGAAGGGAGAGGAGACTGTGGTGGAGTGTGCAGGCCAGATCCTGAACGCGAATAGTATCACAGCGGAGGACAACTTGTGTCTCCTGAATCTCGTCAAGTGAGTGTCTAATGTGGTCTGGTTACACCCTGACTGACTGAGCAATGGAGACGTGGTGTGGCTGGGGGTGGGGCGGGGAAGGGGGATCTGACCATTGGTGTGTTCAAAGAGGTATGTTTTAAGGTGGGATTTCTTGTAGCTCAGTGGTTAGAGCACTCGCCTTGCAAGCGAGAGGACTTGGGTTCGATTCCTGGGCAGGGCGAAAATTGGGCAAGTTTCCTTACTCCACACGCCTCTGTTTCCCTAGCAGCGAGTAGGAACCCGCTTGGTAATCGATTGGCGGATCGCTTTCCCAGAAGTAATAATTCCTCCAAAATAAATTTGGATTTATACCCGAGGGCGAGGATTTTGAAGTTGAACCTTTGAGAGATGGGGAGCCCGTGGGGTGATGGGAGTGAGGAGTTTGGTGCGTGTGAGGATACAGGACGAGGAGTTTTGGATCAGCTGGATCGAGTTCTCTTACCTTTACGATTCTCTTACCAATTAGGTTCATGGCGTCCTTTAAACATGCCCGATGTGTGGATCCCGAAGCTGTCTTGTGCTGCTTGAAGGATCACCCGCTTTTTAAGCGTTCTGAAGCCTGCGTTGTCCAGAGATTGCCTGATTTGGTGCAAAGATCTGGGGTACGTGTTTGTCCTCTCTTCCTTTTCTCCTCCGATGTTGTCTGGTCTCTGGAACTCTCTGCCTCATTCCCTCTGCCTCTGCCCCTTCCTCGCCCGTCATCAGATCGCACCTTTCTCTTCGACCGTGCCTACGGTCACCTGCCCTCTCTTCCCTTGGCGACGTCTTGAAGACATGATAAGGCACTATATCAAAGGCAAGGATTATTATCATTATTATTATTGACGTGCGCAGGATTAAGTGGTTTAACACAGAATGTTGTGGGACACTTTTTTCCCCCTCACTGTTTCAGGCCGCAAAGGTTTGGGCGGTGATGTGTGTGATCGTCCTCCTGTCCATCAGCGTCAAAGACGTCCAGAGACTCGTCACCGGACTGCGTGAGTCTCGATCCACTCTGCCTGCGAGTGAGCTGAGCGAGACTCTCTCCTGCCTGGCCACTCTGCTGTTTGCCTCGAGGGAAAGAGGCATTAACCTCAGCAACAGGTAGGTCGGTCGGGGACATTTTTTCTGGTTGTTTCACCTGCAACTTTATTATAATAGTTATAATAATATAATTGTAATCGTATCCATCCATTCATACTAGCAATATATATAAATCAATATCGTTAACTGTCCAGGTCACTGGACCGTCCTTTCAACGTGACGGGCATTGTATCACTGTCATTTGTTGTTGTAGCTCGGTTAGAGCGCTCGCCTCGCAAGCGAGAGGACTCGGGTTCGATTCCCGGGGCAGGGCGAAACACATCCTTACTCCAAATGCCTCTGTCTAGCAGTAAGTAGGAACCCGGTTGTTAGTTGATTGGTGTTTCGCTTTACCGGAGGTAAAAAAAAGAATCATTTGCTCACTCAATCCACGACTGTTTGTGGGGACGCTGCTGTGCGCAATTGCTTGCCTTGTTTCCCCACAAAATATCCAGTCAATTCGCTTTACAGTGTATCCTGTGAAGCGCTTTGAGACATTGCGAAGACGTGATAAGGCGCTGTGTCAAATGTAAGGATTATTATTATTATTATCTCAGAATCCACATCCCGCTAATCTTGACATAAAAGTAAAAAAAAAATTCAGGATGTGTTTTTGAAATTCTGAGCTCTGTGCGTGTGTGTGTATTTTCATTTAAATGTTTCAGGATCCACTACAACCTGTTCCATGTTCTGTACCTGATGGAAAACCCAATGTACCTCAGCAAGCGACCTTTCACGAATCCCTATCAAGCTCCTCGGTGAGTGTTAGCTGGTGAGCAGCGAGTGTTTGGTTGGTGCGTGTTGTAACTGTCATCAAAATTCTGCAAAATGTCAGGGTGGAATAAAGATGCCGCTCATTGAATAATAAAGCCATCTGTCGGAGAGCAACAGGTGCGCGGTTCAAATAAAACAGTCTCTAAGTTTATCTGAGCTGGGTCTGCAGTGATCCAGGTCACTGCTGGTGACAGACCAGCCCGGCTTAGCTCATCGGCAGGACCTGGAAGTGCAGACCAGTCACTGGTACTCAGCTCCTGTTAACCCTGTAAGCCAAAGCTCTGACAGACCAGCCCAGCTTGGCTCATCGGCAGGACTTGCAGTGGCAGACTGGGAGCAGGGATAGAAACATAAAACCTGAGATAATTTGTGGCACAGAGGAGGGACAATCTGCCGATGGTGTCTGTGCTGGCTCCCTCGAGAGCAGTAAGAGTGGGATCTCTCAAGAGTGAGATTCTTCCCACTTCAGCTACTGTTAAATTTTGCAACGGTGTAGTTAGTGTAGATTCATTCAAGAGGAAGCCAGACCTTCACTTGAAGGAGAGGGGAATAGAAGGGTGTGGGAGGGAGTAAGGAATGGGTGAAGACTCGTGTGGAGTATAAACACTGGCACGGACTGGTTGGATCAAGTGGCTTGTTTCCGTGCTCTATAGTCTTTGGAAACACTGTAAGCCAAAGCCTTCAGGGGTCAGATGGTCCTAGCTGGACAAGCAGGAACCTTGTTCTTTGCTCCACTTTGGTAGATGGCCCCTTTTGTTAGCGGAGAGGAGGTGCGCGGTTGCTGATCTGTTTTCCTTTGGTTAAGTACAGGCTGGTGGCTGATGTCGAAGTCTTGACCTCAGAGCAGCAATGTATCCTGAGCCACGAGATCGCCCCGACACACGTGGTAAAGATCGCCGCATTTGCAGGTGGGTATTGCCGGCGGCTTGAGCTGCTCATCACTGTTGGAACGTGTTGGGCTCCTCCTGCTTCCAGTGCAGGTGAAATGTGTCCTCTTCTTCGACCTTGCTTGCAGTCTCCCCATCTCCCCCCCCGATCCCCTGGCTCGGCATCAGGCTCTCCCACTGTCGAGTGCCCCAAGACTCTACCCTGCGTGAGGGACGCTATATAAATACAAGTTGGAGGGCTGTATAATGTCAGAGGTGCCGTCCTTTGCATCGGACTTTAAACTGAGCTCCCGTCTGCCTGCTCAGGTGTGCGTTAAAGATCCCATGGCGGAGTTACACATCAGGAGGGTATCTCAAAGCGTTTCACAGGATCTTAATGTAAAGGTGTAGTGACCGTGTATTTTATAGGCCAACGCCAAGCTGAAACTGAATTTGAGCATTTTTCCACAATTCATTTTAAGGACAAAATGGTCTCACTCGCTAGGACCAGGTGGAATTTCGTCCCTCTGGAGTTTATCTAAATTGAAGTCACTTCATTTTGGGGTAATTGTAAAGGGAGCTGCAAAGTCGTCGAGAACGGCCTGGAGATGGAGCTACAATCACGTTGACGCAAACCTTTGCAAAAAAACAGGCAATGTCAGAAATGCACAACTTCTGAAAGAGGAAGACAGGGCAACGGTTTAGCTGTGACACACTGGCGTAGCAATGATAATAACAACCCTTGCATTTGGTACAGTGCCTTATCACATCGTCGAAACGCCTCAAAGCGCTCGACACAGGGTTTACGGCGCAGAACCACCGCTATTTTGTAAGGCAAACGTGGCAGCCAGTTGGTGCGTAGCGATGTCCTAGAAACTGCCTTGAAATGAGTGACCAATTTTATTTGGGGGATTTTGGAGCAGGACACTGGGAGAGAGAAATTCCCTTCTGATGCATAGCGCCAAAGGAATTTTTTTAACTTCCACCTCAACAAGGCAGACTCAGAGGCGAGGGCGCTACCATCCAACCGAGCCAGTCTGACCCTTCTCCCTCTAACTCTCCAGGTACTGGTAAGACATGTACGCTGATCTGGTACGCACAGCAACGACCTCACCTCAGGTTCCTGTACGTGGCTTCATCTGAGTCCGATGCAGTACAGGCCAGAAGCCTCTACACCCCTAATGTCCAGTGTGTGACCATGGACGCCATGGCTTATCACTACGAAGGCTACAAGTAAGTAGGACGGGAAGGGAACATTGACCCGCCTCAGAAGTACGTTACCGACATTCGATTCTTCTTTTAATGATAATAATAATTATCCTTTGATTATTATTATTATTATCCTTGCATTTGATGTAGCGCCTTATCATGTCGTTGAGACGTCTCAAAGCGCTTCACAGAATATACTGTAAAGTGAATCGACTATATGTATTGTGGGTGAAACACGGCAGCCAATTGCGCACAGCAGCGTCCCCACAAACAGTCGTGGATTGAGTGACCAAATTATTAGTTTTTTTGAAAAATGTTTTGAATCACGATCTATCTGCAGCATTTTTTAAAATGACTATAAATGAACTCCTGGGTTACACATTGGAATATAGACTGAATCTTCACAGATTACTTTATACTATATATAATATATATATATAAAAAATTCTACACCAGGTACCAACGTAGGAAGAAACTGATATTCGGTGATCTGAAACCGCTTGCTGTTCTGGGAATGCTTCGTGAAAGAGGTGTTGGGTACATCAGAGCGAAGCTCCTCTGTAGGACTCTATCGTCGTTCTTCTGTTCTGCAGACGAGGAGATCTCTGTGGCTCACGTGCCCGAAATATGTAACAACACCCGTGGAGATGTTCAGCTAATGGAATACAAAGAGAAATCGGTGAGTGCACAAACCATCAATCTCAAGACATGTAATAATAATAATAATAATAATAATAATAATAACCCTTGCATTTGATATAGCAGGACTCAACTGACCTCACTATCTTGATAACCCCTGTTGAAAAGTACACGCGCAGTTTGGCAATGTGTGAGACCCGGCTGGAAAAGACTCCTCGCAGTTGAAACTCTGCCAAGCCTCATGCATGACAAATTCGCAACTTGTGTGAAGTCACTGGCTATTGCTAGAACTGCACCCTTGAATAAGATAAGCGTCTTTAAGACACGAGAGAAAACTGTAAGGAAAAACACCGGTGAGAGGAAGGGGAAAAAAATCTCACTCGTTGCTTTGAATCACATTGACGGCTCCAGAGACCAGAAAGGCGAGAATAACTTATACTACACAAGAATAATAATAATAATCCTTACATTTGATGTAGCACTCTATCGTGCCGTTGAGACGTCTCAAAGCACATCATAGAATATACCGTAAAGTGAACCGACTGTATATTTTGTGGGCGAAATCATTGAGACAATGATTTTTGTTGCCGAATTGATGTTCTGATATCCACATAAAAAGAGGAATGATAATTGTACGGCACTATCTCACACCCCTCGCCTTGGGATTCAGCGGCTTGGGATAATAGTAATAATAATTCTTGCGCTTGATATAGAAATTTATCACATCGTTGAGATGTCTCATGAAATTGACGGTATATTTTGTGGGCATTTTATTTTGATAATCAAAAGTGCAAGGGAGGCGAAGGGACTCTGGGATGGAGTTCCAGAGGGAGGTGGCAGAGTGGCCAAAGCCCGCCTGTCGTTGGTGGGGTGTAGGCTGGGGGCATCCCCTTGGCAGGAGCTGAGCGAAGGGAGCTCCCAGGATGGTAAGGTTGAAGGAGATCGCAACGTGAGATGAGGCGAGACTGTGAGGGGATTTAACGGTGAGGACAAGGAGCCTCGTGCGGGAGAGGACACGAGCTGCAGAGTTCTGGATAGTCTGCAGCTTGTGTAGGGTTGCGCTGGGGACATCGATCCCTCAATGTTAAAATTATAATACAGAGATGCCTCAAAGTGTTTATTATTTTGTGAATAATGCACCCCACTATAATTTCCTCCTGGATAATTTTTTTCCGAGTTTTTCAGTGTGTGACCGGAAGGCGTCTCTGATTTGTTGATTTGTTCCAGAAACTGGCTGAAGACGCAGGAAGGATTTGGAGGAAGATGGTGAATCTTCGCGAAACGAAGACAAGTGGTTACTTCATGACTCGTGACGGTAACGCTTCATGTTTCCAACAGTCCTCCAGACAGAAACTGGTCGTTCACTCTCATGGCTCATAAAAACACACCGCTGTGCGCAATTGGCTGCCGCGTTTCGCCCACAAAATATACAGTCAATCCGCCAGACAGTGTATCCCGCGAAGCCCTTCGAGTCGTCTCGACGACGTGATAAGGCACTATATCAGATGCAAGGATTATTATTATTATGGCTGTTGGTGGGATGATAAATGCGCGGAAATTGGTTGGGGCATTTTGCCTAAAAATACACAGTCCCCAACTCTTTACAGTAAAAATCTGTGAGGTGCTTTGAGAGGTGTAGGTATGTATGTGTGTGTGCGCTTGACTGCGTGTGTCTGCGTGCATGGATATGGCCGGGTATGTATGCGTGCATGGGTGTGCCTGCACATACACAAGCACCAATGTGAGTGTGTGCGCAAACTGCGAGTGTGTGTGTATGTTGGAGGGGAGGGGTTGTTAAATACCACCACACTGGGGATCGTCGTTTATTTCTCCACTGCAACTGCAGATTTGCAGTTATTCAGACGAGTCAATGGGTGCAGGGAATCCTCCCACTCAGTACCTGTTAACCCTGTGAGCCACATCTCCAATGGGTAAGGTGGTCCTAGATGGACATGCAGCGGTAAAGCTTGCCAGAGAGTGATATCGATGGTGAGCGATGTGGTTTCAGCTGGTTAGACTCTAGCAGTTACCCCCAATCCACACGCTGGGGTCCCCACAAGCCTTGGCTCTTGCCAACCTGCGCCTATTACTCTCCGGAATTAAGCAAGCAGGCTGCGTCCCACCAGGGAGAGAGAGAGTGTGCATTCCATTCCGACGATCTATCTCTGGGGTTTCGATGTGCAGGTGGCAGGCAGGGAAATTGCGCTTTACTGTGTTTGTTTTGTTTAGGATGCCTGAAACTCTGGCAACTCAGCAAACCCAGTCTGTGGACGTTTGATGCGATCTTCGTAGATAAAGCTGAAGATTGCAGCCCAGGTTAGTGCAGCCACGCATCAGCTTCCGAGAACATTCTCAGTGTAGTAGTTGTCCCAATGCTTGCTAGCGCAGATCATGAACTTACTGACCACATGCATTCCCCAATGCATATCAGGTGTCAGCCTGATTCAGTTGGTATCATACACTTCTGAGTGTGGGTCCAAGCCCGAGTGTCCTGGCCTTGAGCTCACAGTCTAGATTGACTCCCCAATGCTGTCCAATGGGGGTGTAACGCATTGCCGGAGATGCCGTCCTTTGTATCGGACGTTAAACTGAGGTCCCTTCTGCCTGTGCGGGTGCACGATAAAGATCCCATGGCGCTACTAGAAAAAAGAAGGGAGTTTCTCCTGGTGTCCTGGCCAACAGTCCCCCAGATTAAATTGGTCATTCACATCATGGCTGCTTGTGTGACATTGCTGTGCGCAAATTGGCTGCTGCGTTCACCTCCAAAATAGAAATAAAAAACAAAATACACAGTACGCAATTGGCACATTTAACTTTTGAATTCAATTTAAGTTTCTGTACTCCACACCCACACATGCCTCCGTTTACCTGGCAGTAAGAAGGAACCCGCCCACTTGTTAGTCGATTGATGGATTGCTTTCCAGGGAAATAAACCGTCCAAAATAAAATAATACTTTGGTCACTCAATCCACGACTGTTTGTGGGACACTGCTGTGTGCAATTGGCTGCCGCTTTTCGCCCACAAAACACAGTCACTACACTCTACAGGTATATTCTGCTAAGCTCTTTGAGACATCTTGACGACGTGATAAGGCGCTATTTCAAATGCAAGGATTATTATTATTATAATTATTATTCTTTGTTCCGTCCTTCAGCGATCTTGGATATTGTGCTCTCACAGAAATGTGGGAAGTTCCTTGTGGGAGATCGGCACCAGCAGATCCACAGCTTCAGTGGTGCTGGCAATGCCCTGTGTGAAGCCCCTCACACTCACACCTACTGTCTGACACAGGTAAGGATACATCAGAACGGCCTGCCTTTAAAGTAATGCAATGGCAAACTGTCCGGTCCACAGTCGTGGATTGTGTGTCCAAATCATTATTATTATTTTTATTTTTTGAAGGGTTTACTACCCCCGGATAGTACAAAATGTTCCTTTTCATTCAACTTTTGTTCTTACAGAGTTTGCGATTTGGACCCGACATTGCCTATCTTGCGGCAACTATTCTGGAAGTCTGTAAGCACGTCAGAGACAAGACCTTGGTTGGTGGAAGCCTTGATGGTAAATGAACCGAGACATTTTTCTCTGTAGTTTTGCAAGGAAGAAAGGGTAGAGTGGAGGCGGAAAGGAGGTTTACAAGCTCTTTAAAGAGGGAAATATGGCAGACTAAATTACTCCACAACTTCAGGCGTCACAGACTGAGATTCCTGGCGTTCGCCCACAAATATACAGTCAATTCACTTTACAGTGTGTTCTGTGAAGCGCTTTGGGACGTCCTCCCGACGTGAAAAGCGCTATATCAAATGCAAGGATTATTATTATTATTACTTGGACTCCTGTAGCTCAGTTAGAGCACTCACCTCACAAGTGAGAGGACTGGGGTTTGATTCCCGGGCAGGGCGAAACCTTAGTTTCCTTACTCCACACATTTCTGTTTACCAAGCGGTAAGTAGGAACCCGATTGTTAGTCGATTGACGGATCACTTTCTGGGGGTAATAATCCCTCCAAAAAAAAAGTAATAATTTTTTCACCCAATGCACAACTGTTTGTGGGACACTGCTGTGCGCAATTGGCTGCAGCGTTTCGCCCACGAAATATACAGTCAATTCACTTTACAGTATACTCTGTGAAGCGCTTTGAGATGTCTCAACGAGGTGATAAGGCGCTATATCAAATGTAAGGATTATTATTATTATTATTACTTCCCTTTGTGACTAGGTTCCACCACACTGATGTCATGAATAGGATCATTGAACGTGTACCAGCATCGCTTTAGGCTTATTCCCAATCTCACTGTCCCCAGTTGCACCAACATGACATGTGCCACACCAACATACTCGGGGGCACCCTTTAGTTAGTGAACTTAGTATCCAATTATGGGCAGCTATGTGGTGTGGACCTTGGCTTACTCTAGAAGTAGTGAGATCTTTCTCAAAGACCAGTGAACCAACTAGTCCGTTCCAGTACCTCATCCCACAAAATACCAGTCAGTTCACTTTACAGTATATTCTGTGATGCACTTTGATTCGTCTCGTAAGGCGCTATATCAGATGCAAGGATTATTATTATTATCCCATCCCCAGGCACTAGTTGGGCCGAATAACACTGTTTCCGTGTTGTATCATTGAACGAGACATTTCTTCCATCTGTGCAGGGTGTGTGTGTACACGTAGGGGCACAAAGGTAGCTTGATAAGCACCTGAGCAGCAAAGGTTGAGGTTGAGTTGTGTTAGGATACTCTTAATCACAGCGATGGGTTTCCACGTGCGTCGATCACACGGCTGACCAAAAGAAAAGTATAATCCAGGCCCCCCCCACTTTCATTCATTCCCCCCCATCTACCATTGGCATACGTGTATGTTTTGTTTGATAAAACTTAAGTTAAGTTTGCACTCGCGTTCTGTCGCTCTTCCAGACGGCTCGAGAGGGAACGGTGTTGAGCAAATGGCCATTCTCTGCAGAGGCGTCCCTGCTGCTTTTGACGAGGCTCTCCGGTTGACTGCTGGGCAAAACCCCTCTAAGATACATCTCATTGGGGTGGGTATTGTTGTCAGGAGAATTTATACAACACAATCTAACCTTATTATTCGACCACAAAATACGCGGTCAATTCACTTTACAGTGTATATATAAAACAAATGCTTATAATAAAAATGATTTGGTCACTCAGCCCACGACTGTTGGTGGGACGCTCCTGTGCGAAATTGGCTGCAGCGTTTCGCCCACAAAATATACAGTCACTTCGCTTCACAATATATTCTGTGAAGCGCTTTGAGACGTCTCGAAGACGTGATAAGGCGCTGTATCAAATGCAAGGATTATCATTAATACAGCAAACTGCAGGAGCGTGTGTATAGGTGCGTATAGCTCTGGTTTTGATGCAGTCCTGCAGTCTGCGAGGTGCTTGTTGCGGGTATGAACGTTTCAGAGCTGTGTTGAAGCCAGCAAGCAGCCGGCAATTTGCTTAATCTTTGTGTGGTTGCGGCTCAGATTTTTGTTTATTCGAGTTCTCTCCCCAGAGAAGGTTAAACCTTTGTAGGAATGCAATTGAGCATCCACACTTTCTTCTGTCCTGCCGGGAATGGGAGCCTTTATCTAGCTTTTGACCACCTCCACTTCACTTTTCCTTACTCCACACGCAGAGCTCTGTTAACCTAGCAGTAGGTAGGAACCCGGTTATTAGCCGATTGGCGGATTGCTTTTCCGGGGGTAATAATTCCTTCAAAAAAAATGTATTTGGTCCCTCAATCCACGGCTGTTTGTGGGGACGCTGCTGTGCCCAATTGGCTGCCGCGTTTCACCCACAAAGTATACAGTTAATTCACTTTACAGTACATTCCATGAAGCGCTTTGAGACGTCTCGAAGACGAGATAAGGCGCTGTATCAAATGCAAGGATTATTGTTACCTTCACGCTGGGTAGCGTCTCAGAGCGCTTCACAGTGATAGGATCGGACCCTGAGCGGGGAAGCTGGAGGTTACCATAACAACAGCAACTTACATTTATTTATTTAGTGCCCTTCATGTGGGGTCGTATCTCAGAGTGTTCTCTTTTCATTGCTCAAACCCTCTCGCCTCCTCAGGGACTCGGTAAATTTGGGTTAGACACGATCCTGGACGTTTGGATGCTTCTGAAACCCGACGAAGATCCAAAGAGAAGTGAGTTGGCAGCAGTCTTCACACTCCATCAGGTTCTCATTTATATTTCCACCCGCAGTTCGTTCTGCTACCTCACGTATCTTAGCTCTGGGAACAATAACAATCGATTTGTTTTTGGACTCCCCCCAAGCCTTGGCTCTCGCCAATCTGCGCCTAATACTTTCCGGAATTAGGGAAACAGGAACCCTCCCTCCCTCCAGAGAGAGAGAGAGAGAGACAGAGAGAGCGTATTCCATTCCAACAATCTATCTCTGGGATTTCCAGATGTAGTTGGGATGCAGGGAATTCTCAGCTCGGTTTGGAGACTCTTAAGCAACGGTGACGGGTTTCCGTGCGTGTCAGACACACGACTGACCAAAACATAAATGTAATTTTGGTGTTTTCCCTTCATGTGCAGGGCAAGGCAAGCTTTCAGCCAATTCTGCCTTTGCTCCCTGGAACTCCACCGCCCCCACCGCAGCCCCCACCCTCCCTACCTACTCACGTTTAAACCCCACCTTAAAACCTAATTCTTCGACCGTGCTATCAGCAATCTCTTTCCCCTTCCCTCCTCCCAGCTCGTTTTCTTTGTCAGCGTGTGAGATTCCCTGCGTGAAAGGCATTGCTGTGTGTTTTGACAAGGCATGTTTTTGGAGACAAAACCTCAATTTGCGTTTCGTCCACAAAATACATAGTCGCTGCACTTTACACTACATTCTGTGAGGCGCTTTGAGGCATCTCGACAACGTGATAAGGCGCTATATCAAATGCACGGATTGTTATTGTTATTATTATTAAATGAAAGGCGTTCTTATTGTTGTTGCTGCTTTTCCATGACAGAAGAGGCTGTGATCAGGGACCCATTCATCAGGATATTTTCCCGGAACGGCGGTTTCCGAGGTTTGAAGGATTACGTGAGCACGGCTGAGGACGAGGTGCTGGGAGGGAGCATTGCTGTGGTGGAAAAGTACAGATTCAGAATCCCAGGATTTGTACAGAGGATCACTGAATACTCCGTAGATATCCCAGCTCTTGCAAGTAAGGGGAATATAATGTCTGCCTCCTACGTAGACTTCCCTCCCCACCATCGGTGGCCGCGCTTTCAGCCACTACACCCCGAAACTCTGGAGAACCCTCTCCCTCAATCCCTCCGCCTTGCCCCCCCCCCCACCTCTCCTTCCCCATTTTTAGATTTCCCTTCGACCGTGTTTACGGTCACCCCCACAGCTTAGCATCAGGCTTCCGCCACCATGAAGCGTTGGGATGAAGGGCGTTGTATAAATTCAAGTTGGTGGTGTTGTTGAAGTATCTCATGTTTAGGTTTCCGCTTAAATCTTTTTTGCTGTTTCCTTTTTGTCCAAAACTTTGGTCTTTGCTGTGAGTTTGCAGCGGAGGGTGCTAGATTTCCCTGCCGGGACCCATCGTTGAGACAAGAGAGAGGAGTCCTTTTGAAAGGGATTTGGACAAAGACTTGAAACAGAGGAGCGTTAAAGGGTGCAGGAGAGCGAGCGAGTGAGCGAGCAGTGTAGTGGGATTGGATTAGATTGGGTGGCTCCGGTGGAGAAAACCATCAGTGCAGACTCGATGGCCTGAGTGTATCTGTGCTGCGTTGCCTGATACTATGGGATTCATGTCCTGGAACTAATCATTGTTACTACACTAGTATTCTTACCTTTGTTACTACAGTAATTTTGTTACTAGTTCTCGCCCCATTGTTACCACAGTAGGATTGTTCCTGGAGCCATTTTTATTACAGTAATATTTCTCCTTGCTCCGAGATGCTACAACAACAGCAGCTTGCATTTATATAGCGCCCTTCACGAGTCTCGGAACGCGTTATACAGAGCTTATATAGATAGATCTTCGGAGTGCTGTATATAGCACCTCTATAGCACCCTTCACGCTATCAATAGGGGTTGTTTGGGGGAGAGGAGGGGGTGCAAAAAGGGGTTCGGGAGGGGAAGGGAAAATGTTAATTGATTTCTTTCACCTTTTCAGATGTTGTGTTGGGAACGGTACATAAAGCGAAAGGTTACGAGTTTGACACAGTGCAGATGATGGATGATTTTGCGAAAGTTCCAGGTTTACAGCTTAATGGTCACTTGCTCTCTGGATTCAGTCCGGGTAAGTTCAGGTGTCAGAAAAAATAGTGTGTCTGTGCTTGTGTTGGGAGAAGGGAGGGGTATGGGTGGGAAGGAATAGTGATGTGATAAACCATTGACAACCCGGTGTGTTAATCGATTGGCAGATCACATTCCGGGGGTAATAAAGCCTTAAAAAAAAATTGGTTACTCAATCCACGACTGTTTGTGAGAAGTTGCTGTGCTTAATTGGCTGCCAAGTTTTGCCCACAAAATACATAGTCAATCCACTTTACAATATATCCTGTGAACCGCTTTGAGACGTCTCAACAACGCGATAAGGCGCTGTGTCAAATGCCAGGATTATTATTATTTTTATTACTTTATTCCCTTAATTTATATCTTTCCTCAGATGTGGTGGCCGTCGAGGAATGGAATCTGCTTTACATCGCGGTGACCCGGGCCAGGAAGCATCTGGTGATGAGCAAGTCTTTGGAGAACCTTCTCTCCTTTGCAGGAGTAAGGACGACATCTTACTGTCTACAAAATATACAGTCAATACACTCCAGCACCTTGGGATGCCCTCCTGACGTAAAAGGCGCTATACAAATGTAATGCGTTGTTTACAGTGCATTTTATGAAGCCCTTTGGGACGTCTGAACAACTTGATTAGGCGCTATATCATATAATAAAAATAATAATCCTTGCATTTGATATAAAGCCTTATGTATTTGAGACGTTTCAAAGCGCTTCACAGAATACTGCAAAGTGAATTGGTCGTCATGGATTGAATGGCCAAATTATTATTATTTTTTAGGGATTATTAGGATGGCATTATTATTATTATTATTACTGTGCTCTTTTTAGTTTGTGGCTGAAATCTGTACCCAGGCATGGAGAGTGGAATTAGATCGCACAGCTCCAGTGAGGGAGCGAGCCGCAGTGCAGACAAGATAATAATAACAATAATAATTAATAATCCTTACATTTGATACAGTGCCTTTCGCGTCTCAAAGCGCTTCACAGGAGTTACTGCGAGCTGTTTTATTTTACGGGCGAAACGCAGCAACCGATTTGCGCCCAGCAATGTCCCACAAACAGCCGTGATGTCAGTGCCCAATTTTATTTTGGCGGTTTACTGGCGCGGACATCAGTTGAAGACCCCTTCACTTTCAAATAGTGCAAAGCGATCTTCAACATCCACCTGAACAGGCAGACGGGGCCTTGCTTTAACGTCACCTCCGAAGGACGGCACCTCCGACATTGCAGCACACACCCTAACTCTGCGTTGCAGTGTCAGCTTAGACTATGCGACCCCCAAGTCCTGACGTGGGGGCTTGAACCAACAAACCCTTCTGACTCAGAGGTGAGAGTCCTACCCGCTGAGCCAGGCGTGGGATGGGAAAAGAGCCAGCGATGTAACAGAGGCGCTTCACAGGAAATGTTTTGTTGTCGTGTATTTTTGCTTCAGCCATTGTTTTCCATTTCCGAAACCCAATTTTTTTATCTTGACCCCAAAGGAATACTTTCTGAGGACAGAATTCACTCGCGACCTCTTGAGGGGTGGCTCGCTGCCCAATTGCCACGTAAAAGGATGCCCCAACCGCATTGTGAACGAGGCTGTGTTGACCATGATCAAAGGGCCAAGTATGTACGTGAGTAATAATAATCCTTGCATTTCATACAGCGCCTTATTACGTCGTTTCAGACGTCTCGAAGCGCTTCCCAGGATATTCCGTAAAGCGTATTGATTGTGCATGTTTGTGGGCGAAACGCGGCAGATAATCGCGCACAGCGGTGTCCCACAAACACAGCGAGTGAGTGACCGATTCTTATTTGGAAGATTTGTTGGTCAAGACACTGGGAGCAACTCCCTTCTCTTTGCAAATTACTGTGGGATCTTTAACGTGCACCTGAACCGGCAGACGGGGATCTCGGTTTAACCGTCTCAACTGAAGAACGGCACCTCCCGACAATGCAGCACGCTCGCCCCCCCCCCCCACCCCCCCAGGGCTGCAGTGGTGTGTCAGCTTAGACTGTGTGATTCCAAGTCACACGTAGCCAAGTCTTGGAAGGCACAACCCGCTGCCTTCCCTCATGTTGCGTCTCGGAGCGATTATTCTTTCCTCTCGTTTCCTCCCGCTAGTCTAGTTCTGGCACGATATGAATCCGGGCTGTTGTCGATATCAGTTTTGCTTTATTTTTGTAGGGGGTGGAAGGTGACCGAAGACATGAGGCTGGGGGACCTCTGTGCGGCAAGTGTTTGGAACAGCGGGCCGGCCCGTTGACGTACCTTGTAGCCTTCCGGGAGCTCGTAGAGCAGTGAGGAGGAACGCCACACCCTTGAGAGCATAAGAATTTTCTGGGCGAAAGAAGACCGAGGTCCGTCTCGTTCGCCTTTCATCAGTCGCTTGACATGTCGTGGCAGAAATCTATCTCGTTTGTTCTTGAAACAAATGATGTTTCCTGCTTCCACCTTCAGATTTGTTCTGAATACCCCCCACCCCTTCAATCGCAGGCCGTTGTCCTCTGGTTCTACTGTTCAGCACAAGATAAAACAGCTGGTCGACGTTAACTTGTGTTTGGCATGTTTCGAAGCCGTCAGAAGCTTGACGTCAACAACAACAACAACAACTTGGATTTATATAGCGCCCTCCACGCCGGACGGCATCTCAGAGCGCTTCACAGTAACGGATCCCGGGGACGAGCCAGGGGGAGGGGGTGGAAGGTGACCAAAGGAGCGGTCGAAAAGAAAGAAAACAGCTGAGGGCTTGGCCGCTCTAACCTCGTGAAGGTTTTCGAGAGAAGCCGAACAGGTGACAGTCTCTTTCACCGTCTGTCCGAGCGTGTGTCTTGGTGGAGTATTGAGGCACATCAAGCAAACATCATACAGTCGCAAAAAGGTGTCTCCCCCCACCCCTCCACCCACTCACACACACACACACATCAGAAGATATTCTACCTCAAACCCATCTGAATGTAAATATATTTATCTGAATGTTTCATGGAACTATCTGGAGGATGTGAGGTAACCTTTTTTTTACACAGACACCCATCACTGACTTGAGTGTGAATCTTTTGTCTTCGTCCCTTTGTTTTCCTTTACTCAGGAAAAGGTAACAAAAAAAATCTTTACATTTGTCATGTCATGTCAATGCATCCTTGAAATGCTTAATCTATCCTTTCACGTCTTTTGAAGCACTTCACAAGAATTTTGTCTCTGTCCTTGCCGTGACTTTTGTGTAAATCAGAGTGAGTCAGTGTTTGGGGGAGGGAAAAAAAACACACACACCCTTGCCATTTCAGCATTTGTTTAGCTGAGAACATAGTACATGGTATATTTGAAAAGTTCTGCATGTTTTGCTTTCCAAAGGGTGTAATTTACTTGAGGGGGTTATTACTAACCAGAACACCACTCTAATAATAATAATAATCCTTGCGTTTGATGTCGTGCCTGATCACATCATCGAGCTGTCTCAAAGTGCTTCAAAGCTGTCTCAAAGCGCAAATGAATTGACTGTATATTTTGTGGGTGAAACGGTTCCAAAAAAGAGTTTCCTTTTTTTAAATTAAGAAATACGTTTGGAACTACTGCAAAAAACTGACCTTTCTGGGACACCTCCCCCCCACACCCCCACTCCCCACTCTTGCTCCCCCAGACTATGTTAGTACCAACATTACTAACCTGATCCACTAGAGCGTCAAATACCATGACCAAAATTAGAATCATAGAATCCTACAGCACGAAAGGAGGCCATTCGGCCCATCGTGCCTGCGCTGGCTTTTTGACAGAACCATCCAACTCGTCCCACTCCCCCCTCTCTTTCCCCACAGCCTTGCAAATTGTTTTTTTGATTGCCTGAGCGTGATTCGAAATGGATTTTTCCACTAATAGTCACGAAGGGAGCACGAATCAGTGGCAACATCGACAAGGCTTTGCAACGCACCACAACCCTCGCCAGGGAAAAACCATGAGGCAGAATAAAAATGTGCATTTATTTTCAGTTCGTCTCGAGATTCCATTTTGGGCGAAGGCCAGGAACACTGGAGAAGTTTCCGTGTCGATTGCTTTTTTTTCTCTGTCGCCTCTTAAGTTTGCACGAATCAAAAAAAAAAAACTGTACGGCTGGTTTCAAGGTCAACCAGGTTCCCTCTAAAGTGTGTGGAAGAAGAGTTTATTGAGGTACACCAGTGTGCCTTTATTTCGGAAATGAAAGCATGAGAGCAAGCACGAGGGAATCACGTGAGAGGATGCAACCGACGTCTTAAATCTCTCGTGACTTCAACCAGAAAACCACTGTCTTAACATTGCATTTTTTTTTTTAACCTTTGGACAGCTTTTATTTTTTCTCACGGAGAAAGAAATGCAGAAGCAAGAAAGAAGGAAGGAAGGAAGGCAATGGCCTGAAATCTTAAGGATACGGCGTTTTCAGGTCCGGAATTTTAAGAGATTTATATTCCCCTCCTTCGCCCTCTCTCCCCTCTCCCCCCCCGCCCTCTCCCACCGCTTATGTTATCATTTGCAACTACACTGCACTGTACATAAACCTGAATCTGAATGATATTATCTAAAGAAATTTGACATGGTTTTGACATGAATACTGTCCTTGTGAGTCATCATCATAATCCTTGCATTTTTTTTGACGTAGCGCCTTATCGCGTCTTCGAGGCGTCTCAAAGCGCGTTGCAGAATGTACTGTCAAGCGAATCGGCTGTATATCTTGTGAGCGAAACGCAGCAGCCAATTGCGCACAGCGGCGTTCCCACAAACAGCCGTGGACAGAAGTGACCAATTTATTATTTTTTAGTTTGGAGGAATTATTACTCCTGGAAAAGCGATCCGCCAATCGACAAACAACCAGGTTTGCTGGGAAACAGGCGCGTGGAGTAAGGAAACTTGCTCAACGTTTCGCCCTGCCCGGGAATTGAAACCCAGGTCCTCTCTACTTGCGAGGCGAGAGCTCTAACCACTGAGCTACAGGGCGCCATTGTGTCTGGTAACATGCAGTACGTGCCGAGCGTGTCTGTGCTGAGAGGTGACCTGATTGTCTATTGAAAGCGCTGCTTCCAAACCCACGCTGGGACTTGATTGCCACGAGTCAAGAGGTGGGATTTTTATTGGGTGTTTTGTGAGATCGTAAAATGCGCGTCCGTCCGTCCGTCCTCACGAACTGATTTCTCTTTTTTTCCTGTAACCTTCCTCCTCGCATGACTCCTCTGTTGCGGATGTTTTCTTAGAGCGCTGAGCTGTGGCGGGTAAAAGTGCCACAGCTTATATGACATCGCAACCACCCCCCCGCACGCGCCCCCCACCCCCACCACTGGCAAGTGCCCACCTCTGAGCCGCAGATGTGACGATTTTACACGCTTGTGCATACACAGGCACCAAACCCAACCGCGTCCGTTTACCTCCTCAAATCTCACTGCTTAAGAAGGCAATAGTTCCTCCGCCAGTCGATTAGCGTCTTTCGAATCGGCAGGAACCTCGGAGCGCTTCACAGGATTGAATGATGCACCGAGCATTTTTTTTTTACAATCCCCCTCAAATTGCGTTGGATGGTGACCCAGTACTGAACGCTGGTCACTGCATTCATTGCTGGGGTTGCATAGTGAATGGTGGGGAAGAGATGACCAGGTGAACGCACCTTTGGATCACTCTCTTCCCCTTCCCGCGCCTCCCCCCGAGTTAGGGGGAGGGGGTCTGGATCAGGAGGGGTGGAGGGCAGGGAGGGTGGGGACAGGATGACGACCGAAGGGTGAAACAAAAGATGTAGAGAGATGCCTTGGGTCTCTATAAATAGCTCGCCGGTACAGCCATGAACTGTACGCATTGCAGGTGGTGTAAAGGTAACGTTCTGGCGCTGAGAGAACCCGTTTGTTTCACAGGAACGTTTGGGACATCATCGCTTTGCGACACGGAATCGCGACCTTTTTGGTCATCCTCTAAATGCTCTTCCTGTTCCCCGAATCCTCCCCGTGGTTGAAATTAAAAGACAATACAACCTCTTTACCGAGGACATATTTGTGTCTTCCTTTCCTTCTAAAATCAATAGGCATTTAAATCCGCATGTCAGCTAAGCACCTTCAGGATTTATTTATTCTCTTATTGCTTACACTCTTCAACCTTGGTGATGTTTTGCACTACAGGACTTGGCTGGTTGCCCCAGTGATTCACTACAATGATTTGGGAAGGACTGTACGTCACCTACATATACCTGCAAGGTCTTAGCTTCAAAACCCTGGTCTTAAGCTTAATTGACTGGCCTCGGCAATAGAGAATAATATAATAATAAGCTTATAATAACACTAAGCCTTGAATTTGACACAGCGGCTTATCACGGCTTCGAGACGTCTCAAAGCGCTTCACAGGATATACTGCAAAGTGAATTGACTGTGTATTTTGCGGGCGAAACACAGCAGCCCATTGCGCACAGCAGCGTCCCCGCAAACAGTCAATGGGACTGAGTAACCAAATTATTATTTTTCTTAATTTTTACCCCGTGGTAAAAACGGCTTAAGGAAACTTGCCTAACGTTTCGCCCTGCCAGGGAATTTCCAGCGAGGTCCTCTCGCTTGCTGGAAAGAACCACCAGCAGTTGAAACTCTGCCAAGCTTCATGCATGACAAACTTGTGTGAAGTCACTGGCTATTACTAAACTGCACCCTTGAATAAGATAAGCGTCTTTAAGACACAAGAGAAAACTGTAAGGAAACGCACGCCCACCCTTTGCTTTGAATCACATTGATGGCTCCAGAGACCAGAAAGGCGAGAATAATTTATACTACACAAGAATAATAATAATAATCATCCTTACATTCGATATAGCACCCTATCGTGTCATTGAGACGTCTAGAATAATACCTCACACCCCTTGCCTTGGGATTCAGCGGCTTAGGATAATAATAATAATAATTCTTGCGCTTAATATAACAATTTATCACGTCTCAAAGCTGTGAAGTGAATTGACTGTATATTATTGTGCACACCAGTGTCCCACCAACAGTCGTGGGATCAGTGACCGAATTATTAGTATTATTTATTTTTTGGAGGGATTAGTATCCTTGGAAAGCGATCCGCCAATCCAATCGACTAATAACGGGGTTCCTGCTTACAGTCAGGTAAAACAGATGCGCGTGAAGTAAGGAAATTTGTGAATGGTTTCGCCCTGCCCGGGATTCGAACCTGGGTCCTCTCGCTTGCGAGGAGAATTGTATTGATGGGTGGGAGGGGGGTGGGTTAGGGAGTAGAGGGAGCACTGACCAGGAGAGTGGGATTGCATTTGGTGGCTCATGAGGAGAGAAATTCCAGCACAAGACATTGAGAGGTTGGATGGTTTGTTTGTTTGTGTTCTTTAACATTGATACGTGAATATAAACTGAACATCTGAACCAATCCTCCTGGTTCTGAAAATAGTCTGGAAGAATGGTGTTCCGCTGATCCAGTCTTAATTACAAAAATAAACAATATATAACTCTTATCTTTTAAGAACTTTGCTTTGGTGCGCAAAAATGTAGGAGATAGCAATGACTATTTTGGTTTTGAAAACTACTGAGTTTCCCGAAGACGAGGTGTGTTTGTGTTCAGCCTTTGGCCTCTGTCGTCCGGTCCACTTATCATGTGCAGAAGCTGACCGGTTGATCGTTGACCATTTGGTTTGATGCAGAATCCAGGAGTGGAGCTGGAATATCTCATCTTGAGGAAAGTGCACGGCCACGGACGTTCAGACGGACACACACGTACAGACAAATGACCTGCCAGTCCAGAGGGTTCATAGTCCGATGGAAGCCACTCGAGAAATAATTCTCCTCGTCTCTCCTTTTTCTCTCTCTCCTTACATCCTGTTTTCTGCTCGTCCATTCTCTGAGGTCAAGGCTGCGGAGGTGGGAGGGTTGGATTGAGGTGGGTTCCCCGGGAGGAATCAGAGAACCACAGCCAGGGCTCAATTCCGTGTTCAAATTAAGAGTAACAGGGAATAGAACAAGCAAACGGGGTTTATTTAGGTAGCTTCAGTGGACGAGTTTGTGGTAGTTTAGGCTTGATGGGTCGAATGGCCTCAACAATTCTGCTACAGGTCTGCCTCGACAGTCTTTGGTTCTAACCTGGCTTTTATAAAGCTTATGCACTCCCCCCACACCACCCCAACAATGGATGAACTTGACGTGTCTGTATCATTTCCGAGTCTCGGTGTTCTCCACTTTGTAAAGCCTTGGTCTCGTTCACCAATTCCACTTCGGCCACAGTCCCTGATTCTGGTGAGTTTGGCTCCACTGGTTCCATTTCATACTTCGAAGCACGTGATGTCAATCTGCACCTGTTGAGTGGACGTAGAAGGAAACGTTCAGCAAGGCTTGTGGATGCGAAGGCATCAACGGGAAAAGCGATCATACACTGCTGCATAATAATAAAAATAATAACAATAATAATGATCGATTGGCGGATCGTTTTCTGGGTGTAATAATCCCTCGAAAAAAAAAAATTACGGTAGTGCCTGTGTTTGGAAGTTTCTGAGATTCCCTCTTAACTTGGTTTGCTGGCTTCTCTTCAAACACGGCAGAAAAAGCAACTTCAAGAGGTATATGCAAGTTTTACAAAACACACAGTCACGGCACTTAAAAATAACAATAATAATAATCCTTGCATTTGATATAGGGCCTTATCACATCATCGAGCAGTCACAGGATATGCTGTAAATTGAATCGACTGTATATTTTGTGGGCGAAACTTGGCAGCTACTTGCGCACAGCAGCGTCCCACAAACATTGAGTGACCAAATTATTATTTGTAAAAAAATTTTTTTAAAAAGGGATTATTACCTATGGGGTAAGAACGGGGAAGTGGGACAAGTCTTTCAAAGACCCCGGCACAGGCACGATGGGCCGACTGGCCTCCTTCTGTCCGGTGCGAGTCTATGATTCTATGGGGATGGAATCCCAAACCTTCTGACTCACAGGCAAGAATACATCCGACTGAGCCAGACTTTAACTCATTCAATACACAAAATATCTTCACAGCACTTACACTTTCCTCTTTACGACGAACAGCCAGAGAAGGAACAGACCTCCTCCAATGACGATAATCACAGCAGCGGAACCTCCTTTAGTAAATGGAATGAAAAATACAATAAGGTCTCCAACAACAGCAACAACAAATTACATTTGTTATAGTGCCCTTTCATGTCGGGAGGACGTCCCAAGGCACTTCACGGGTAAAAGCAAAACACACTGAAACAACTAACACATGCTCCACGAAGACAAGCCAAATGTGGTCCTAACCCTAACCCTAACCTAGGTTTATTGGACTACTGCGTGCAGTTCTGGATGACTTACTATAGGAAGGATATAATAATAGTATCAATAATAACCCTTGCATTTGAGTTAGCGCCTTGTCACATGGTTGAGACGTCTCAAAGCGCTTCACAGATTATACTGTGAAGTGAATTGACCGTATATTTTGTGGGGGATATATGAGGGAGAATGGAACAGAGGGGAATAGGGGGGGTTATCAAGTGGCCACTTTCAGTGCTGTAATGTTCTCTGTAATTATTTTATTGTCGTCAATTTTCTTTATTGTAATGTAGGGCAAGGTCTCGACCAGTGTCTGTGGTGCGAAAGGTGAATCCAGCCCTCCTTAAAGCACATTAAAAACGCAAGCTCTTTTATCTGTACGTGATTATATTGATAAATATATACACTAAATACACTATTTTTACAGTGCTTTAACACATCAAAACATCTCAAGGTGCTCTCTCTATCCTAATAACTGCAAGGCATTGTAACTTGCTTACTTGCATCGCATCCGGCATGATCAATAGAGAAAGTCTAGACGTGGAAGAAATTTCAATAAGACTTAAGGTGCTATTTCCTTACCGGCAACCGCCTTGACCTTAATGTTGTACATTGGACTGGCATTTTCTGTGGACGATAAAAATAAAACTAATGACAGATTCAGCCAGAATGCAGATTATCTAAAGCAAACATTTTTATAGCATATCGAGCAGGTGCATCTGTGACAAACTGCAAGCTACTAATCCAAATGGTTTGGATATTACGGTCAACACGAAGACAACAGTTTTTGCTGGTAAATAATCATAAAATAATAATCCTCGCATTTGATATAGCGCCTTATCACATCTTCGAGACGTCTCAAAGCGCTTCACAACATATTCTGTAAAGCGCAGTGACTGTATTTTTATGCATAATATATACACGAATGAAATTGATGGATCACCAGAGATGTTTGGTTGAAAGAAGGCTCTTCAGGTCGTTTGTTCTCACCCTTCCAGAATCACCATCCCATTCCAGAATCAAGCTCTTTCTTGAATAGATCCAGCGTCCTGGCCTCCACCACCCTTCCCTGCTTAACCACCCTTCCCTACGCCAGTCATGAATCTCCATATAAAGAACTACTTCCTGAAATTAACCGTTGCCAACCTTGAACTTTTGATATTTTGCTCTGCTGGCTTGACACATCTATTGTTCTGGGTTGATGTTCTCAACCCAATTTAGAATCTTATATGCAGTACCTCTGTAAGGTCCGTTCTGGGATGTCTCTTCTTAAGACTGAAGAACCCTAGGATATCTAAGCTTTGGCCATAATACGTTTCTCTGTCACGAGGATCTAACACCATTGCTCTCCTCAGCATTTCCTTCATGGCTCAGGCAGCCCATTGTAATGTGGGGAAATCTTCCTGGTGGGAGTGGGGGAGAAGGTAACCTTGGAGCTGACCTGGGGCAGGTACTCTTCCCATTCAGCTCTTGCTAACCCTGCAAGCCAAAACTCTTGACAGGAATAGTAATCCTAGTTGGACAAGCTGCAGGAAGCAGCAGACACTGCTTTCAATAGCAAGCTACGTGGCTTTAGCTGGTTAGACTCCAGCAGTTACCCCAATGAATACTCCGGGTTCCCCAAAGCCTTTTGTCTGTATTGGTGACATGCATGGAATTCTCAGTCTTGTTTGGATATTCGGACACGATGATGGTTATCTGCATTTGTCAGATACCCGACTGACCAAAAAAAAGGGACATCACAATCCTCACAAACATATGAGTACTACACACACACACACACACAACACACACACGTTCTCTCTGGGTATCAATCAGTAGTAGGAATCCTGGCAAGTTTCTTGTCTTAGTCAAGTAGCATTGAGTGTCCTGGATGACATCAGCTAACGCAGCATAGATGAGATATCAGTGAAAGGATTTAAGAAAGAGAAAAAGAGAGATATGGGCAGTAAAACTAATAAAGGTTATGGCAGGAAGGTAGAGAGGTGGGATTAGGGGAGGTTTGAAGCAAGTAGACCATGGAGTGATCTGTGGCAAAGTTGGCTCAGAGAGTCAAATGACTTCCCACTGTTCTGAATTTCCTATCTCCAGGTTAGAACTCGTTCCCTAACTAGATGGTTGTGGCGCTGCCAACAACAGCAACAACTTGCACTTATACAGCGCCCCTCGTGCAGAGTAGCATCCCAGAATGCTTGACAGTGGTGGAGCATGACACAGAGCAGGGCCACCGATGATGGAACAACGGCACGAGGGACATGCAGGAGGCCGGAGCCAGTCGAGCGGAGGCAGAGGGTAGTGAGTTGGGGGATAAGCAGGTGGCAGCCTTCGTTAGCTGAGCATCACAACAGCTGAGCCTTTGGTGGAGGGTCGGGCATTTGATCCAAGTAACAATGGAAGATTAAATCCCATTTTAGTGTTAATAACAGAGCAACTAGCGTAATGTCAATACAGAGGTCATTCCTTGATGCTGTTCAACCCAAAATAATTTAAGCTATGCCTAAAACCTTTTCTGGCTAAGTTAAACCCCAGAGGACTTAACTTCAGCCTTGGCTGTGAGAGACTGGAAGACACAAACAAGCTACAAATCAAGGGGCCGCAGCAATAGCTCCTATTGTCAACCCTTAAGATGTTGCCTTAAAAAATGAAGCAGCTGCAGAACGTTGGAAGACAGTTAGAAATTGAGTCTCAATTGAGAAGCCAATCGCAGTTCTTCTTGGATCCTTGGAAAATCATCTTCCAAAGTAAGATTGAATTTAAGGGCGGTTTCCAAAATCCCGCGTAACCTTAAATGTTCGAAAGCCAAAGAACATGAGCGACTAAATGACCCCCGGCTTTACTAGGGACTTGCAGTCACTCGCATGTTCATGGCTAGACTTTTATATCAAGTCAAATTGAGCCTAAACCTTGAAACAGCTTTTCTGCGGTTCCCAAGAGAACTTTCAGGGCAATAGCTGAACTCCCTGTTTAAGAGTTTGGCAAATTCTGTGGGATTTTCTTCGGTCAACCTGGGAGTGATCGGATAAGTAGAAAAACCCATCGCAGTGCTTTAAGAGTATACAGCTCCAAACAAGACTTGACATGTTTGGATACTCTTAGGCACAGTGAAAGATTCTGGATGCGCTGCAAAGCGAAGAAAATAAGTATAAATCTAGTCATAGGTGGAATTTCAACCCCCATTCCCCACCCCCCCATCCTCACTCCATCCCCCCAAACAACCCAAATGGGGGGCACCTGCACGCCAGTATGGGTTTTTAAGCCAAAACGATCCTTTTAAGACAAACCAATACATTAAAACTCACATAAGTCTGATCTGTATAAACCGTACAATTGCCTAAGTCGTACATCTGCCCAAGTCCGTTCAAGGGTTTATATTCTATGCCAGTTTGACATAACTCACACTTTGCATAAGTCATAGTAATTAAGTGTATGATCCCAACCGATATGACTCGTGTGAGGTTTACCGTAGCAGTGGATCGAGTTTCAAAGCTGTGTCTGACAACTAAGTGTGAATCCGGGAGGAAAATGTGAAGATGTTTTGCAACCAATCTGAACTGACCGGGGGCACCTTCAGTAGTGTCCGGTACATCAGTCGCTGTTTCTCCGGATGAGGTGACTATTGTTTGGGATAATGTGTCAATTGTTGCTAATGGTTCTGCTCCAAGGTTCCCGTGAGTTAATAATAAGATGGAGAATAGTGACAGTTAGCAAAGTCTAGCAAAAAAAAATTGAGTAATGCTATTTGATAGAGATGAGCACTCCAAGACACTATCCCGCATGAATAATAATAATAATAATAATAATAATAATAATAATAATAATAATAACCTTTGCATTTGATACAGCACCTTATCACATCGTTGAGATGTCTAAAGCGCTTCACGGAATATATTGTAAAGAAAATTGACTGTATATTTTGTGGGCGAAATGCGGCAGCCGATTGCGCACCGCAGCGTCCTACAAACAGCCGTGGATTGAGTGCACAATTATTTGTATTTAGATATGCGTATAACATGATATAAGTCCAGTCTGTTATGGAATAAATACCCCACTTAAAGTGATAAAACAATATTAAAGCACCATTTGTTAATGGGTTTTAATAATACTAATAATAATCCTTGCATTTAATATAGCGCCTTATCACGTCTTTAAGACACTTCAAAGAGCACACGGCAAAGTAAATTAACTGTATGTTTTGTGGATGAAAAGTTTTGTGTTGCAAATATCATTAAAAGTTTCTCAACCCAAATCTACTGAAAGGAAAGGTGAAGTCTATGAGTTGCGAAGTCCACTGACCTGTGGTAAGGTTAGCACTATAAGTGACTGTGGTTTCTGCAGTGGCTGTCTGAGTCCCCTCTGAGAGAACAGTCGTTGCAAATTCTGTTTCAGCTGTGGTGGGGCTTGTCGTTGTTGACCTGACTGCTGTCCGCGTCGATAATAAAGGTCCCGGTCCTAAGTTTTAATTAATAATAAGACGGGCAATGTTTAAAATGAGCTGACGTTTACCACAGTTGTGAAAAACTTCTGCTAAAAATAGCGCATACAGAGCCATTTCCTATTTATTAGTAGGTAAACCGAGGCGTGTGTGTGTGTGTGTTTGTGTGGAGTAAGGAAACTCGCCTAAGGTTTCGCCCTGACCTGCCTGGGAACTGAACCTGGGCCCTCTCGCTTGCCAGGCGCGCGCTCCAACCAAGACGACTTAAAGCGCTTCACAGAGCACGCTGTAAAGTGAACTGACTGCATGTTTTGCGTGGGCGAAGCTCGGCAGCTCAGCAGCATCCCCACAAACAGCCGTGGACGGGAGTGCCCCAAACTATTCTTGTTGTGTATTAGTATTATTAATTATTATTATTAACAGAAACGGCCCCGGTTTCGCTCGACTGCCCCGGTGATGAAAGCGTTTCTGTCCCTGTTACCGTAATGATGGTTTAAAATGAGCTGATGTTTCACAATTGGGGCAATATTTTCCACGGGAAAAAAAAATGCCGCATGTGACCAAATGAGAGTCGCACCTTTTGGGGGTTTTTCTCCTGGTAACCATTGAAAATAATTGGTGTTTTAGTCGAACAAACCTGAGGTGCCCGTATTGTCCGTAGCTGTTGTTCTAGGCTGGTCTGAATGTGTCGTCACTGTGTCTGTTGCTGCTGTTGTTGTCTCTACTGATCTCGCTGCTAATGTGGCCTCTGGTGCTAACCGATGGCTTCCTGAATCAGCGATCGTGAATATATAAATATATATGTTTACATGGGAAAATGGTGTATGCCCCACCATCGGCGGTTGGACCTTCAGCCTCTCTGCCCCCAGCCTTCGGAACTCCATCCCACAGTCCCTTCGCCTCGCTCCCTCTCTTGCCTCCTTCAAGGCCCATTACAAGACCCACCACTTCGACCGTGCCTTCGGTCACCCTCTTACCTCCATTCTCCTTGCCCTCCACACCTCCTGATCCCATCCTCCTACAGCATCTAAATCCCTGACGGTCCAGCGCCTTGGGACCCGAAAGGCGCTGTACAAATATAATTTGTTGCTGTTGTTGATGTAACCCATCTTGCTGGGCGACTGCCAATCAAACCACGGACTGCGTCCAATCAAGTGCGGAGAGGCAAGGTGTACGCAAGTTGACATGCTGTCTAGACCGGTCTGTCTACCCCGCCTGGAGTTCCCATTTTAAGTTCCTATGGTCTGTTTCCCAACTCAGTTTCTCCATCCCCGTCCTCGCCAGGCCCCACTGGCTCCCCATCCCCCCAGAGGATAGAGTTCAAAATCCTTGTCCTCACTTTCGAAGTCGTCCATGTGTTTGTTCCTCCCCGTGTTTGTCTATTTGTCTTTAAGTCTTGCCAGTATCCCTCTGTGTCTCTCTATCGCGCTCTCCGGCCGGCTTTTCTTTCTCGAACTTCCTAGCCGCCCTTTCTAGCCAGGGCCGCAAGCTTGTTACCTGCCCACCACCTCCTCCTCCTCCTCAAAGCAAAGTTCTCTCTTCTCACAGCTTGTCAAAGAAAGCAGAGGCATAGACAACCTGAAGGAACTGAAACTCAACCTCTCTCACTACAAAGGCCAGATGAACTCTACGAAAAATACTTAGCATTTAAAATGAGACGATATTTAACATGAATCTTTTTTTCGGGATTCTCCCTTCCTCCCTGTCCCATCCCTCTCTCCCCCCCCCCCACCCCCCAAAAAAATGATTTACGCTTGTCAGTAACGAACCTGTGGTGCCTGTCAAGTCAGTAGTTGGTGTTCTATGAAGGTCTGAAAGGGTTGTTGAAATTGGTGGTGTTGTTGACTCTGCCGTTGTTATTGTTGTCTTTGCTGCGAACACATGACCTTCCTGAGTATTTTATTCATACAATATTCACACTATCTGACCCTGCCAAAGCCAAAGCCTCAACGGATAGGGTGGTCCCGGTTGGACAAGCCGCAGGAAAGCTTGTCGGACAGCAATATCAATGGCAAGCTACGCGGTTAGACTCCAGCAGGTACGACCAACTGCTAATACTTTCCGGAATTAGGTAAGCAGGATGCGTCCCTCCAGGGAGAGAGAGAGAGAGAGAGAGAGAGAGAGAGAGCACATTCCATTCCAACAGTCTATCTCTGGGATTTCCATGCGTAGCTGGGATGCAGGGAATTCT
Source organism: Callorhinchus milii (assembly GCF_018977255.1). Lineage (NCBI taxonomy): Eukaryota > Metazoa > Chordata > Chondrichthyes > Chimaeriformes > Callorhinchidae > Callorhinchus > Callorhinchus milii. The sequence continues at coordinate 65,623,748 of NW_024704746.1, read as the reverse complement.
CAGCTCGGTTTGGATACTCTTAAGCAACGGTGATGGGTTTCCGCACGTGTCAGACACCCGGCTGAGCCCCCACCCCAAAAAAACACACTATCTCACACCACACGGTATAATTTCTTTGAAAGACCAATACACCCTTGGCGTAATAATGACTTCCCTTCAAGCCCGTATTGCGACAGTACATCTGAAGGAGGGGAAGTTGAAAACAAATCTGGGGAAACACTATTTCAGAGAGCGAGAGTAGTAAATGTATGGAACGGGCTCCTCTAGGGAGAAAGTGGTGATTCATTCAAATCCGAATAGATTTTTTTTAGAAAATAACATTTTGGGTTTCAATATGAATAATTTGAGACAAGGCATAATAATAATCCTTGCATTTGACATAACGCCTTATCACGTCTTCGAGGCATCTCAAAGCGCTTCACAGAATATAATGTCAAGCGAATTGACTGTATGTTTTGTGGGCGAAACGTAAGTGTAGTGTGGCTTGGAAGAACCAGGCAACTTAGGATCTAAGGTTCCCAAAGCTTTCCACTGTGTTGGTAGACTAATCCGTACAGAATTCATTGCTGTCAATAACTCCATTGTTATAGCAAGGGACTACCAGGATGGGAAAAGGCGAACGAGATGGACCTTGGTCTTTTTTCGTCTAGTAATTCCTATATTCCTATATTTGCATCAATGTGGTAGAGCTTCTATGGCCAGTCCTGCTGATCACATTGTGCCGGGAAGAGCGACTTAGCTACGATACAGATCACTGGTTTGCACGACACACAAAAAGGAGCTGCGTTAGAAAAAGAACTTTGCGGGCAGAGATTCTTCCTATTTGGCTTCTGTTAGCTCTCTTCACCTTACAACTAATACTCTCCAAATTAGGTAAGCAGGGTGCATGTCCTTTATTATTATTCCATACACATGTATTATGCCACCTTCATATTGCCATTTTCCATTAGTAGAATCTTAGTATCATAGAATCCTACAGCACAGAGGGAGGCCATTCGGCCCATCGTGCCTACGTTAGCTCTTTGAAAGAGCTATCCAATTAGTCCCACTCCCCCCCGCTATTACTCCATAGCCGTGCGATTTTTTTTCTTTTCAAGTATCTATCCAGTTCGCTTGTGATAGCTTGCCATGACTAGCACTGTCTACTTGCCCACCTTGGCCACCCTACCCATTAGGGATTTGAGGATTGAGTAGGAAGAATCCCTGCCATGACCCCAAATGTCTTGGATGGTCAGTCCAACACTCCCTAGGAACACCCAGGTCTAGCCTGGCTCAGGAACCAAACTATCAAGACCTCCCCACGCAGAAACGACTTGACTGAGTTGAGTTGAGATACCCATTTCCCTTGACAGGCTTTTCTATTCCAGTTCAATTGACCAGAGAAAATGTCCTCTGACTGCAAAAGACTATGGTAACAAGGCAGATTGGCTGATTGAGCAAACTCTCCACTCTCATGGCTGAAAAGTTAATATCGCTAACTTTTATTTCCATATTTCCCCCCCACCCACCCCCCCCATCAAAGATTGTTGCTCGAGTGTTGCCAGCTATTTTGTCCAAAGAAAACGAGGAATTCAGAACTAACGACACACTGAAAACAAAGAGTTGCACATCGATAGACAACAGCTGAGTGACGAACTTTGATTAACCAGATGAGTTGGTGAGCTTCGACAATGAGACAAGGAATGGTCAAAGTGTTCTTCCGATGACTTCAGGGGTAATGAATGCACTGCCCAGTGTTGTCGTACAGGACTTAAAGTCACAGGTTTGATTCACAAACGGCACTGATTGTGATTCACCACTCTATGCTACCAGACTTCTCAACCCTCTATAGTATCTCAATAGCAAGCGCTCGAACGCGATTGAATCCACGGGCAAGTTAGTCAACAGCCACAGTGGGCTGGCTTCATCCCAACCATTGCAATGGAGTTTAAGTAAATGGTGGTGGGGTAGGTGGGTGTAGGAACACATCTACGATTTATCACGTCTTACAATTTATCATGTCTTCGAGACGTCTCAAAGCACTTCACAGGACATACTGTAAAGTGTAGTGGACGAAAGTATTTTGTGGACGAAATGCAGCAGCAATGTCCCACAAACAGTCGTGGTTTGAAGTGACCGATTTATTATTCGATTTTTTTTGAAGGAGTCATCTCATTCATCTCATTGATCAATGTGTCAGATGCCTCTAATGGTAACGAAGACATCAAGCAATCGGGCGTTGTAAATGTTCTCCTCAGTAGCAGTGCCAATGCACGTGTGCACGTTTCCCTGAGGGAAATTCATGGACAAGATAGGAGACAAAAATATATTGATCCAAATTACATACAGCAAGAGAGAAAACCGAACTGCTCATCAAATGCAGGAGGATGAAGGACGACACTCAGGAAGGAGGATAGAAAATTGGATAGCAGGATTAGCCTCAGCTAATCCATTTTTGGCTACCAAAATGGCAAGCGGTTGGCTTGAAATGTGACGGTCATACACAGGAACTTTGCAGAATAGAGGAAGTATACAAATTTGGCACAAGGCAGTTTATTTTGGTCAGCCGGGTGTCTGACATACCAAAAACCCATCACCATGCTTAAGAGTGTCCAAATCCAGCTGAGAATTTCATGTATCCCACCTACACATGGAGGTTTCCCAGAGATAGATTATTGGAATGGAATGCGCACTCTCTCCCTGAAGTGACGCATTCTGCTTACCTAATTCCAGGCAGTATTAGGCGCAGGTTGGTAAAAGCCAAGGCTTGGGGGGACCCCAGAGTGTGTGTTAGGGTAACTGCTGGAGTCTAACCAGATAAAACAGCATAGCTTGCCATTGATATCGCTGATTAGCGAGGCAGAGTGAACATCTGAGGTAATGCTGACTGTATCCACTGTATGATAACAACTTAATCTGAATTCATAGACTCTGAACAAAGTAGTCAAGTTTGCAGATGACACCAAGTGACTGTTATCAGCACCAAACATCTTACGAAGAGAGCTCGATAGGGTATGCACCTTAACTGATGGCTGGCAAGTCACCTTCGATATAGATAAAAGAAAAGTACTGCAAATCAGAAATAAAACTAGGGGGCACAGGGACAGGATGGAGCTCGCTAGGATTTGAACGAGTCTTAGGAGCGTTAACTGATTGCCCACCAGGTTAAAACAGTGTGAAGCAGCAATAAAACAGCAGTACACCCACAAGCTGTTTAGCTGTTTTGCCAAATCAGTTAAGCGCGGTTCCCAAGAAGTCATGCTCAACTTGATACTTCAAGCCTGGCTGGTACATTCACTGCATGCCATCTAGATGCCACAACACAACCCAGGCCTTAAAGACAGTGTAGAGGAGAGGAACAAGGATGATCCGCAATATTAGAGGGGTGATTTGGTTTTTTTGGTCGGCCAGGTGTCTGACACATGCGGTTACCCGTCACCATGTTTATGAGTATCCTAACCAACCTGAGAATCCATTCATCCCACATACACATGGAAATCCCAGAGGTAAATTGTTGGAATGGAATGTGCACCCTCTCTGCCCCTGGAGAGACGCATTCCTGCTTACCTAATTCTGGAAAGTATTAGGCGCAGGTTGGCAAGTGCCCAGGCTCGGGGGGACCTCAGAGTGTGCATTGGGGGGTAACTGCTGGAGTTTAACCAGCTAAAACCACATAGCTTGCCATTGATAGCGCTGTCTGGCAAGCTTTCCCGTTGTTTGTCCAGCTAGGACCACCCTACCCGTCAGGGCTTTGGCTTGCAGGGTTAATAGGAGCTGAGTGGGAGGATCCCTTGCTTCCCAGTGACTGACCTGCCCATCTAGGTCTTGCCAATGTGCCAGACTGGCTGTGCTTTCATCAGCAGTGTCCTGGAATACTACGGACCCGCTGGCTCAGGAGCGGGACTACTGAGATCGCCTCAGAGGGCTGGCTCGATCGTCTGACATTCTGTTGCCAAACATGTCACCTTGGAGCCAGTTCGGCTTCAAGGAGACCCTGCTTACCTACCCCCTGAGGAGGATAGAGAGAGAGGGGTGAGCAATGAGGAACGAAGAGATGAGATGGGCCTTGAAAAGAGACATCTCAGAGGAGATCTTATGGAGGTTATAACAATTCTAAATGGGATTGAGATGCTGGATCCATTCACAGTTTCAAGACTGAGGTGGTAGATGCCTGTAAGCTCAGGGTATCAAGGGATATGGGGCAAAGGCGGAAAATTGGAGTTAAGGTCCAGATCAGCCATGATCTGATAGAAGGAAGAACAGGCTCGAGAGGCTGAATGGCCTACTCCTGTCCCTATTTCTCTAGTGTGGAAATTCCCGTGAAGAAGTGGTTGGATGAAGCTGGTAGCTATACGGTGTGTGTGTGTGTGTAGAGGAGTGGGGTTGGGGGAAAGGGGGGAGAATTTGCAACGTTGAAGATTTCACCCCCAATCGCTGTACAGATTCACCGATACAAACAACACTTTGTTTTTAAGCTGGGATTTCTGCAGTAACTGTTTAACTGTTTATCGAAAGCACGATTGAAAAAAAAGATAATTATCTTTTTTCTCCAGTCTCGTTTTTTTTTTTGCTTTAGGCAACAAACCTGTCGTGTCATTGTCGGTCGGAGTCACCGCCTTAGGGGCCTCGGTTGTTGGAGTGGTTGTTAATGGTGGGTGACCACTTAATCCTGACAATTAACAAGTGAGAAAATATTAATACAGGGTTAAAAATAGTGTCGGAATTTAAACGTTTTATATACTGTACATGTAAGCTTTGTGATTGCCTTTCTTAAAGCTCACCTTCGGGTTTTTTTTTGGTCTCTCTCCTGTTGTCAACACCCTTCCCTTTCAATCAGGGTCAACTAGGTTCTGCTGTTAGTCCTGCCTTATGAACACTTTGGGTTTGACTTCTCCTCTGCACAACAGGATCCGACTGTTTTTCCGAGAAGCACCGCTCAAGTCTACTATCGATCAACTCTCGTCCCCACCCTCCCACCTTCACCCTACTGAGCAATGAATTCCCCACCCACCCACCTCCTCCCATTCCTCTCACACGCCCCACAATTAACACAGTGAAGGTTAGTGCAGTACACAATTACGGCTTTAGCAGAGAAGGAAATGCGAGAGAGAGTCGATAAAGGTTAGCATTGCAGGGTTGTTAAACTTCTTGCTCACGACGATTGTCTCAGTCGTGTCGGCGGACGTTTGGGTTAATGGAGGAGATGAAAAGATGAAAGAAAAAGACTCCAACAAGGCCTAACTCAGGATGGTCCAACTGGACCCCAGCAGCCAAAATGTTGGCCCACCCTGCCTTATACAATCACTTCTTAAAGTTGCACAAGGCAGCACTCCCTTCTCCCTTCTCTCTTCCCCCACCCCAGTTTGCTGCCTGTCCCAACAGCACACACATGGCTCCATTCCATTAAGTAATCCTAAGTTTATAATCACCAAGAAATAAATTGCTGACAGAGCCTATCGGTAGGATTCATCTCTCAAAGTATTTTTTGCAATATTTCTGAGCAGATTTTGATAATTATCCTGCAAGCATCTGTTAATGCATTCCAGAAACATTTCCCAAATTTCCATGTTGCTGCCACGGCAATGGTTTTAAAACATTGACTCGGTGTCAAGTTATACATGTTCCTGCCAGTTTCCATCCCTCTTGGTTGGTATGAAATGTTCAGCTCTTATATCTCTAGGTCCTGAGTATCTTAATGTACACCTACGGATGTCGGACTGTCCGTCCAACTACCTACCTGTCTCATCATATGCTTCTCAGGATGTATTTTATTGGCTGATTACATTATTAATAATAATCCTTATTTATGATAGAGCGCCTTTCATGCTGGAGAAGAGAAGGTTGAGGGACAATATGATTACCGTCCTTACGATTCTAAACGGACTAGATAATGTAGACCATGATAAGCTGTTTTATCTTGTACTGAACAGCAGAACCAGAGGACACAGCCTGCGATTGAAGGGGGGGAGGGGGTACATTCAGAACAAATCTGTGGCAACACTACATCAGTGAGCGAGTAATAAATGTATGGAACAGGCTCCCTAGGGAGACGGTGGAAACAGAAAGTGTTGATTCTTTCAAGAGAACAAATAGATTTCTGTTGGGAAATAATACCTTGGGGTACAGTATATAGTTTGGGGCGCGGCATGTACCAACGACTGCCAGGGTGGTGGAAGGCAAACTGGATGGACCCCGGTCTTCTTTTGTCTGGCAAATTCTTATGATGTCTCAAAGCGGATCTGATGAAAAGGGTAATGGCCCGTAAATTGTAGCGACTGTGTATTTTAGAGGCAAAAGCGTCAGCTAATCTGCCCACAGTCCTGATTGCCGCGACATAAGGAGGCTACCCACGCACAACCCTAGGTAGAGGAGAGCAATGAGGATGATTCCCCAGTGCTAGAGGAATGAGCTTTGAGCAACGACTAGACAAGTTTGGCCTCTTCAGTCTTGAGAGAAGGCAACTCAGACAAAACCTCACAGAGTTACGCAAAACGGGTTGAAAAAGCTATCAATACAACAGAGGAACACGAGGACATAGGTTTAGAATTGTAAACGGCATTTTCAGGACTTCTTTTTAACGCAGAGGGTAATCACTGATGAACAGGTTGTCAGGAAGAGTGGTGGAAGGCCAGGGCACTAGACTCATTTTTTGTGTGAAGGAATTATTAGCCCCAAATCAATCCACCAATTGACTAACAACCAGGTTCCTACTTGCTGCTAGAGGCGTATGGAGTATGGAAGCTTGCCTAAGGTTTCGCGCTGCCCAGGAATTGAACTGGATCCTCTTGGGTCCTCTAGTTTTCGAGGCGAGTGCTCTAACCAATACGCTATAGGACGCCACGGAGAGGGAGTGAGGGGGAGTGGGGGGGGGGTGGTGGTTGGGGTGGCGGATTAGGGCAGGTCTCCTATCAATTAACAAGGACGCATTTATGTGGCCTTAATGAGATAGTGCGAAAATGCTTTGTGCATTAGAAACTACAATACTTCCAATGCAACCTTGAGATACATGGAGGTGTTCCAGTTGGCTCAATCGAAGGCAATTTTGCCACAGATAATAGCTATCTTAGTTCAAAATGTTGGCCAACTTCCAATGCTCTCTTTAAAGGATCTCTGGATATAACAGCGAGGATTAACGCATACAAATTCTGAGTGTTAGATTTCCTCACATTGTAATTAATGGGTAAAGACTTCTCAATATTACCGCACATTCAGGGCAGCCACTGTGCACAATGGGTTATAGATAACAACAGTCGCTTCCGGGCTTTTTAGTAAAGATTAAGTAGTGACGTGAAAAATATGGAATTGCTTCACAGAATATACTGCAAAGTGAACTGACTGCATATTTATANTTTTTAAACGAATTGGGGTCGTGCATCGCTCCTGAGGTTCAGGTCAAGGCACTTATACGTTTTGATTCAGATAATTTCAACTAGTTCAGAACAAGGAGCCTAAGAGGGAGCAGCTCATTGCTCACCAATAAAAATAAATAAATAGCGGTAATTCGTAACGAGATTCCTTAATACCTCACCAAAGGGGGACTCCTTCTGGTAACGAGAGGAATGCATCAAGTATTGCATCAGTGAAAAAGATAACTGGGCTCCTACCAATTAATAATAATAATAATAATCCCTGCATTTGATACAGCGCCTTATCACGTCTTCGAGACGTCTCAAAGCGCTTCACAGAATACACTGTAAAGTGAATTGTATATTTTGTGGTTGAAATGTGCCAGCCAATTGCATACAGCAGTGTCCCACAAACAGTCGTTAAATTTGGGATAATTACCCAAGGAAAGAGATCCACCAATCGACTAACAACCATGTTTCTACTTACTGCTAGGTAAACAGAGGAGTGTGGAGTGAGGAAACTTGCCTAAGATTTCGACCTGCTCGTGAATTGTACCCGGGCCCTCTCGCTCGCGAGGCGAGTGCTCTAACCACTGAGCTACAGGAATCCAATTAACACAGAAGCGCATTTATGGCCTTACTGAGACAATGTGGAAACGTATACGAACTCAGTCATGGAACACCGACCGCTCTAGTACAAGCTCGCTTAAATTCCCTGTTAACTGGACGGATTCCGTGTCTCGGTGTCCTTAGTAAATATTCCTGTTCCTAAACCCCACCCACTGCCAATGCTTTGTGTCAGTACAATTTTCGATCATCACCTTTCCTGCGCACAAGTGACCTGTGAATAGACCAAGAGAAATGCTGATTTAGCATGAAATGAGACATGGGAAAGAAAATGTGCAGCAAGGTCGGATGGAAGCATTGCTACTATATCAAAAGAATGCACCTTAAACCAACCTCAGAAGAGCCCTTAATCCACTAAGGTCCCATTACCACCCTGTCCAGAACCAGAGCTTTTGAAAAACACAGCAACATCTTTGAGGTAAAAAGCCGCAAACATTGACATCTGCGTCCATTGGGTTAATCAAAGCAGCGGATAGGGTTAACGGAACGTACAGGTACCAATGTGTCATCAAGCGTTTGCTATGGCATAGCGCAATTCCAAATGGCCACACTTTAACAGGACGCTATGTTCGTGAAAAAGCACACGGCAAACCTTTGTGCAGAGAAGCGTGAAGGGAACCCGGGAGATGTCCATGTTGTGATAAAGTCATGTTGGACGATGAGTTTGGACGTTGTTGGAACAGGCGTTTTAAAAAAGAAAACAGCAACAAATTACATTTACACAGCGCCTTTCAGGTCGGGAAGCCGTCCCAAGGCATTGGCCAGTCAGGGATTTGGTCCTGAGCTCAGGGTTGGGTTCAGGAGGGGTGGAGAGCAGGGAGGGTGGGGGTAGGAGGGTGCCGAAGGCACGCTCGAAGAGGAGGGTCTTGAGTCAGGTGAAGGTTTGCCGAAGAGGCTTTTTCATGAAGAGGACGCCTTTTTAAGCATAAAGCAGAGCTATTACACACACGCTCAGGTTACACATAACAGGTGGACCCTGCCCCACGACTGACCAGAGTTCTGTTCAAGGATTTGTAGCATGTTTCCCGGTTTTATTGCCGTAATATTTTGACACATTCTAAATTAGTAAAACAAAATCTGACCTGAAAATGGAGTAGAAGTCGTACTGATGGCGGTCGATAAGATGGCATTTCAAAATCACATGCAAATAAATATTCTGCTCTTTACAAAAATTATTATAACAAATGTACAGTACTAAGATCTAGTCAGGCAATAAGTCTTAGCCACATTTCCTCATGATTTCGAACGTGGCAGGAAAGAGAGGCTGTAAAGACCAATTGGTAAAAAAAAAGCAGCTATAATACAACACAATGTACAGGCAACTAGTCTATCCGTGTGATGGTTGGCAAGCTTAAAGCTTCTGGGTGTGATGTTCCTTTGAATCCGACCTGAATCTCACGGCTCCCAATTAGTCTTGCTGGTCAACTGAGCCCAATAACACAATACCAGATTACATTTGTACAGCGCCTTTCACATTGGGAGGACATCCCAAGACCCTGGACAGTCAGGGATTTGCACCCGAGCGGGGGGCGTAGGAGCGGGGGTGTTGGGGTAAGGGAGGGTGGAAGACAGGGAGGGTAGGAGGTTGGCTGAAGGCACGGTCGAAGAGGAGGGTCTTGAGACGTGCCTTGAAGGTGGCAAGGGAGGGAGTGAGGCGAAGGGAATGTGGGACGGGGTTCCAAAGGGTGAGGGCAGAGAGGTTGAAGGCCCGAAAGCCGATGCAGGCTGGGCGGGAGATGTGGAGCAGTCCGGAGCCCTTCACACCTGCAATTAGGTGTCAGCCTGGCTCAACTGGTAGCACTTTCTCCACTGAATCAGAAGGTTGTGGGTTCAATATTGGCCCTTTCACTTTAAGAGGACCTCTAAAAAAGTGCTTAAAAGGACATTCCGTAAAGTGTAGTGACTGAGTATGTTACAGGAGGGCGAACGTGGTAGCCGATTTGCGCACAGCGATGTCCCCACAAGCAACCAAGCGATCAATGACCAATTTTCTCTGGGGGATTGTTGGCCAGGACTCCGGGGGTAGACAAACTCCCTTCTCTAATGCAATTTGATTTTTAACATCCAACCCGAACCAGCAGATGGGCTTCAGTTTAACATCTCATCCAAAGGCCAGCACTCCTGATAATGCAATGCTTCCGCCAAGCACTCCATCGCATTGTCAACCTAGACCGGGAGTCACTTAACCTGAATAATACATACGACACTTAGCCCTCAATACTCAGAATTCTTTCTACACAGTGTGATGTACTTACGAATGCAAGTGAGATTTGGTTTCGACCATTGGAATTGGTTTGCCTCACAGTGGATGAGGTTTGATGTCCCGGCCTTCCTCACGTAGCCATTGTCACACGTCAATCGCAGTCTGTCTCCGACCTTAAAGCTATTCTTTGTTATCACGCTCATGTTGACATTGGGAACGTTCAGATCGGGTCGTCCACAGCTTCCTGCGAAGAGGCAAAAAAAGGGAAGTAAGTCAATCTGCTGCGGACTTGTTGTCATTTCAGAATCAAACCCACTGCATTGGCTAGAAGTCCTGTAGCTCGGTGGTTAGAGCACTTGCCTCGCAAGGACCTGGGTTTGATTCTGGGGCAGGGTGAAACGTTGGGCAAGTTTCCTTACTCCACACGCCTCTGTTTACCTAGCACTGAGGAGGAACCCGTTTGTTAGTCGATTGGTGGATTGCTTTTCCGGGGGTAATAATTCCTTCAAAAATAAATAAAGATAATTTGGTCACTCAATCCACGACTGTTTGTGAGACACTGCTGCGCGGAAATCGTGTGCTACGTTTCGCCCACAAAATATAGTCAAATGACTTTACAGTAGATTCTGTGCAGCGCTTTGTGAGTCTCAAAGACGTGATAAGGCGCTATAGCAAACAAAAGGATTATTATTACTGTTGTAACAACCACGTACTTATTATTACTATTGTAACAACCACATGCTTTCAGTAGGGCCTGGTGGTATACCCGCTTTGGCTGCATTTTCTTGTATATGTGCATTTTCTTTACATGTTCTGTATATGTTACAATTTCCTGTTGGATTGATTTTAAGTTTTCTTCAATACTTTGCTGACACAAGCGAATTTTACATGCCAACTCCTTGTTCTGCATCAATTATTGTTGTCTTGGCCTGAACCGCCACTCTGCTGCTGCTCAAGCGGTTGTGTCAAATGTTCAACAGTTTCAACATACGGTTCTACTTGTTTTTTTTGTTCAGGCCCTCAGGCAATCCAAATTTTCGGATCAAGCCAACCGAGTGTTGAAAATATTATACGATCCTCGCATTTGATTCGTCGCGTTTTCGAGACGCCTCAAGAATATACTGTAAAGTGAATTGACTGTAATTATTTGTGGGCGAAACCCGGCGGCCATTTGCGCACAGCAGCGTCCCCACAAACAGCCGTGGATTGAAGTGACCAATTTATTATTGTTTTTTTTTCTTCGGGGATTATTATCAGGCATGTGGAGTAGGGAAACTTGGCCAAGGTTTTGCTCTGCCTGGGAATCGAGCCCAGGTCCTCTCTTGCTTGGCTGGCAAGTGCTTTAACCACTGAGCTGCTGTACTCCATTTTGTAGACACAGTGGCGTCCTGTGTACAGCCATCGAGTGAGCGACCAATTTTTGCCTCAGGGATTGTTGGCTCAGGACACTGCGAGAAATCCTCTACCCATATAGTGGCTGTGGGATCTTTCATTGCCATCTGAAGAGGCAGATGGGCGCAGGGAGTGAGGGGAGTAAATATCATATAGTGTTCTTGATTCTAGAGCATGAACTTCCACTGATTCCTAGCCCGAAGGACTACCTCCTCTCAAAATTTTACACAGAATTTTGGAAAAATCTTCAATTCACTGTCAGTCTGGCTCGTTTTGCAAAACCGTTTTCCAAACCAGAATCGCGTTTAGGAGTTTTCCTCAATTCTGCCCATTTTTAAACCAAAATAGTCTCGAGGTGTGGGGGTGGGGGGCTCTTAATAATCCAAATGAGGTGAGGACAGGATGTAATTTGGTTTGTTTTCCCCCCATGGCATGATGATAATGATAATAATAATCCTTGCATTTGATATAGCGCCTTATTCCATCAGTGAGACGTCTCAAAGCGCTTCACAGAATATATCTTAAAATGAATTGCCTGGAACAGGATAACAGGATAGCGGTTGAGGACGCGATGCTTAGACAGTTTTAAAAAAAAATACAACTTGATGGGAAGACGGTAGGGCGGGTGTTCTGGAAAACATGAGAGCATATGGGCCAATTCATCTGAACCAATCTTGTGGTCTTGTACGTAAACGAAAGAAGACTTCGTCAGGCGGGTTAAAAAAGCCCCTCCAAAAACTCAACATAGAGTTTGCATGTAATGACCTGTTAAGAATATTGGGTTATTGAATATTGTTATTATAGGAGCAGTCGAAGATATCAGATTTGAAGGCAGAGAGGAGAGGGCGAGGCGAAGGGAGAAATGCTGGGATGTTGGCAGCACAACATGGTATTTTTCACCTGAACTGGAGCGTTGCCAGAAGGGAGTGCCTGCGGAGCTAAGACAGCAACTCTTGCGGCAGTTTGTTCGCCACCCCCCCCGCCCCCCCACTCCGCACCAAAATTCTGCTTACAAGACAATAATAATAATAATCCTCGCATTTAACGTAGCGCCTTATCACGTCTTCGAGACGTCTCAAAGCGCTTCACAGAATATACCGTAAAGCGAATTGCCGATATGTTTTGGTGGGCGAAACGCGGCAGCCGATCGCCGCGCAGCAGCGTCCCCACAAACAGCCGCGGACTGAAGTGACCAATTTATTAATTTTCTTTTTGGAAGGAATTATTACCCCTGGAAAAGCGATCCGCCAATTGACTAACAACCGGGTTCCTACTTACCCCCGGGTAAACAGAGGTGTGTGGAGTCAGGAAACTTGTCCAACATTTCGCCCTCCCCAGGAATCGAACTCAGGTCCTCTCGCTTGAAAGATAAGTGCTCTAACCACTAAGCTACAGGACTCCAGATTGCTGAACATCTGTGCACTGTTAAGAGGTGGAAACTCACAGGGAATGTTTTCTTTTATTTATTTTTGGCCAGTTGTCGCTCTGACTGGGATAACTATCCACATCTCAGCCTGCCAAGTGGCCAGTTCTCATATGAGGGAGTGAATATAACAGATAATAATAATAATAATAATCCTTGCATTTGATACAGCGCTTTTCACGTCGGGAGGACGTCCCAAAGCGCTTCACAGAACACACTGTAAAGTGAATGGACTGTATATTTGTGGGCGAACGCGGCAGCCAATTGCGCACAGCAATGTCCCACAAACAGTCGTAGATTGAAAATGACCAATTTATTATTGTTTTTGGTTTTGGAGGGAATATTATTAGGCTCTGTGTGGAGTAAGGAAACTTGCCCAAGGTTTCGCCCTCTGCCTGGATTGAACTCAGGTCTCTCACTTGCAAAGCGAGTGCTCTAACCACTGAGTTACAGGACTCCACAAGAGTCGATCTACAGATCTTCAGTTTGGTTCAGTCTCCAGATGTTCTCACCTCTGAGCCAGATGACTGTAACCAATTACACTTACACAACGCTTTTCCTGGTTTGGTGGACGTCCCAGGACGCTGGACAGCCACAGAGTTTGGAATCAGGAGAGGCGGACGTTTAAAATTTTAAGGTCGTTTAAGCACACGTAACAGGACTTTGAGCTCACGTAGCATAATAATAGTAAATTACATAGTATTATTATTCGAAATCAATTATTTATTTGTTTACTTGTTTGTTTGTTTGTTTATTTATAATAATACTAATACGACTACTACTACTACTACTAATAATAATAAATTGGTCACTTCAATCCACGACTGTTTGTGGGACACCGCTGTGCGCAATTGGCTGCCGCGTTTCGGTCGCAAAACATACAGTCAATTCACTTTACAGTATAATGCCGACGTCTCGAAGACGTGATGAGGAGACGTGGGGAAAGTGCAGGGGAGTGAGACCAGATCAAGAACTCTTTCAAAGAAGCCGGAACGGGTGCTATGAGTTGAATTGCCTCCCCTTCGGTGCTGTAAAATGCAATGGTTTCGCTCCTTCGCTCTGATCCTGCTACCAGTTGTAGCATGCATTCAAACCGCTTTGACGAATCTTTTTGCGTGCCTGCTTCCTCCCTTCCTCCTCTAACCTCGCTCCCCGGAGCACACGGTTCCGCAATCGCCGAGCCCGACAAGAATCGCTCCTTAAAAGGAATAAGCCGATACCCAAATATTGATGGATATGCTGATCCCTCAATTGCGCAGAGATGTGGAAGTATTTAACAAATCCATCAAAACATACGCTTGCATAATTGACTTCACGCCAGCAGATGTCTGATTCTAACATATTAAATGACAGCACATCACGCCTAAATAAGTAAATAATTAAATCCCAAATAAATAAATGAATAAACCTACCAGTAAATAGGACTCCAGCTGTTAGTCGATTGGCGGATCACTTTTGTGGGGATAAATAATCCCTTAAAATAATAATAATAATAATAATAATAAATTGGTCACTCAATCCACGACTGTTTGTGGGACATTTCGCTTCACAGTCATTTCACTCTACAGTATATTCTGTGAAGCGCTTTGAGACGTCACAGAGACGTGATGAGGTGCTACGAGCACTCTGAGACGCTACCCTTCAGGTAGGGCGCGATATCAGTGCAAGTTGGCGGTGTGGTACATCAAATGCAAGCATTATTATTATTATTATTATTATAGCACCCTTCAAGCAGCTCGGAGCCGGGCGTGGAGTTGTTTCATGTGCATTTCTGTGAATTTCCATCTGTGGGTGGGATGCATGGAATTCTCTGCTTGGTTGGGATACTCTTAAACATGGCTGACCCCCCAAAAAATTGTTCCATTGTGATTTTGCGCGGTGGGATTTGATCTTTTCTCTGGCGTGCCTACTTTTTGGGGGGGTTCTTATCCGAAGGACGGCAACTTCAACAATGCAACATCCCTTACCCCCACCCCCCACCCCCTCCGAGCACTGCATTGGAGCGTGAGCTTTGACTGTGTGATTCCATGTCCTGACCTGGGGCTTGAACCCACAACCTTCAGACTCAGAGGCGAGAGTTCTACCAACTTGAGCCAGGCTGGCTGATCTGTTATTGCCAGTGTCTCGGAGTAGCGCAGACCTCACGGTTTAAAGGAGGACTGAAATTTGTGCGCAACTTTCAAACAGGAGCTTCGGGAAGATACAACAACAACCGCAACCTTAACAACTCGCATTTATTTACACAGCACCCTTCGCGTGGGGCAGTGTCTCGAAGCACTTGAGACACCAGCTGCTCGGAGGAGATTAGAGGTCATTGGGGAATCGTACACAGATGCTCCCCTCCACTTCCTCACTTCCTCCTCCTCTGTACAGACACAATTGCACATATTTGATCTGGCAATCCATCTCATACACAAACGCACGCACTTCCCCTCTCACCCTGTCTGCTCCTATTCTGGTTCCAAGCCGTCACTCTAGCACCACGAAGCTACCAAGATTGACAACTCGTCGGCTGTTATCAATCATGAACACAAATTCATGGAGTCCTGTAGCTCAGTGGTTAGAGCACTCGCTTTGCAAGTGAGAGACCTGAGTTCAATTCCAGGCAGGTCAGGACGAAACCTTGGGCAAGTTTCCTTACTCCACACAGAGCCTAATAATAATCCCTCCAAAACCGAAAGCAATAATAAATTGGTCATTTTCAATCTACGACTGTTTGTGGGACATTACTGTGCGCAATTGGCTGCCGCGTTCGCCCACAAATATGCAGTCAATTCACTTTACAGTGTGTTCTGTGAAGCGCTTTGGGACGTCCTCCCGACGTGAAAAGCGCTATATCAAATGCAAGGATTATTATTATTATTATTATTATCTTTGGAAACGGAAATATAGAAAGGAACAATTTGCATTCTCAAGGAAAGTTACTGTTTTATGTAACAGTAATAAGAATAATAATCCTTGCATTTGATACAGCGCCTTATCATGCCATTGAGACGTCTCAAAGCGCTTCATAGAATATATTGTAAAGCGGAGTGACTGTGGATTTTGTGGGGGAAACACGGCAGCCGATTGCGCACAGCAGCGTCCCACAAACAGTCGTGCAGCTGGGAGGTAAAGGCTCGGGGTTGAATCAGTTTGGTTGGGTTTGGATGTTCTGCTCTGCTCTGGGTTGGGTTTGGTTCAGTTCGCTTGGTTGCTGGACTGGGCTGGATTTCGCAAGGCTGGGCTGGGCTGGGCTGGGTTCCAAACCCCCCCACCCCACCGCCAACAAGAACTGCACCCGGCCTCACATTCGTCCACCTCGCTTATCGGCTATCTTTCCAGCTTTGCTTTAAAACCTTGGCAGTCGAGCGCAATGAATCACCCGCACTTGCAAACAAAAGGACACTTCATTCTGAAGGCTTACAAGAGTTACTCACTGGAGGATAATTGACAGCGTTGTTAATTTAATTGCGTCTAAACGGCTGTGCTGCGCGATTATTCGAAAGGTGAGAGAAAGTGGAATGGAGTTGGGTAGAGCAGAATGCCCCCGAGCAGTTATACGGCACGCGACTCGTCTGTTTTGCTGTCAGTGGCACAATTTAGCCACATTCTTCCATTTATCCCGGTTGACTCATATTTCCAACATTAGCAGTTGCCCTTCCTATGTGCCTACTACTACCAGTAAGAGTCTGTGAAGGTGAAAGCTCGTTCTCAAAGATGATAATAATAATAGTAATGATAATAATAACGATGATAATCCTTCCATTTGATACGGCGCCTTATCACGTCTTCGAGACGTCTCGAAGCGCTTCGCAGGATATACTTTAAAGTGAATCGACTCTACATTCTGTGGGCGAAACGCGGCAGCCGACTGCGCTCAGCCATAGAAGTGACCGAATTACCGTTACTTGTTTTTCATTTTTAAGTGAAATAAGGTGAGTCTCACCCAAAAAGCTCACTCAGATCTACATCGAAAACCGGGCGCGATTGAACCCGCTCCACAATCCTACCTGTGGAGCAGGAATTGACATGTACAGGTTTTGACCGTGTAATTGTCATGTTTGCGACTATGAGGCCATTTTAAAAAGATATTGTTGCTTATTTTGTGTGCGTAGTTCAAAGGGCCCCCAAATGTGATCTGCCTTTGGGGCGTAATCCACAACACTAGTTGTCAACTTGGGTTGCTGTGACCTTTGCGAAATGTGATCACAATCACTTGACCAGAGAACGGCACACCTTGAGCATCATATGTGGGAAATTAAAATTATTTTGGCAAAGACGCTAGCATCCTGTTTAACTTGCTTGATAGCCATACTGTTTTGGTGCCAGTTATGTGCCAGTTAGTAGCACTCACGTCCCTGAGTCAGAAAATTGTGGGGCTTGAACTCACATAGCCTCCAATACAGCGCTGGGGGTGTGTTGGAGGTACAGTGCATTGTTGGAGGCACCGTCTTCGGGTGAGACGTTAAATCGAGGTCCCGTCTGCCTGTTCAGGTGGACATTAATGATCCCGCGGCGCTATTTGAAAAGAGAAGGGAGTTTCCCTCTCCCGGTGTCCTGGCCGACAATCCCCCCAAATAAAACTGATCACTCGCTCCGTGGCCTCTTGTAGGCCATTGCTGTGCGCAACTGCTACGTTCGCACACAAATACACAGCCACTCCACTCCGCTGTGAAAAGCTTTAGGATGTCCTACCGATGTGAAAGGCGCTGTACCAAATGCAAGGATCATTATTATTTTTATTATTGTTGCTTGGATACGATGGGTGATGAATTCTCTTTAGTGGATTCATCACTCACTCTTGACATTCCCCTTGACAAGTTCTCTTCTATCCGTGGCATACATGTATCTATCACTGTTCCTTCCTCTGATCAGTACCCTGCATCCAAATGCATTGAACTTCATTTGCCAACGATCAGCCCATAACTGTCAACTCTCATTGTAAGGTCTTTGGTGTCTTTCCTCTGATTGCTGAGGGTTAGGATTAGAGTCAGGTCACCCAATTTGGTGTTATCTGTAAGTATATGTACCTTGCCCTGACTTTAAGGATTATTTATTGTAGTTTGTGAATCCAGCAACAGTTTGCCCCATCAGCATCGACCCCGAATGTATCTAACTTCTTTTGACTACTCCTTGCTCCCTTGGTGTGTCACCCTGCTTCAGTCGGTAATAATAATAATAATAATAATAATCATCCTTGCATTTGATATACTGCCTTATCACGTCGTCGAGACGTCTCAAAACGCTTCACAGAATATGCTGTAAAGTGAATCGACTGCATATTTTGTGGGCGAAACACGGCAGCCAATTGCGCACAGCAGCGTCCCCGCAAACAGTCGTGGACTGAGTGAGCAAATTATTATTTATTTATTTTTGGAGGGCTTATTACCCCCGGAATAATCGATCCACCAATCTACTTTCTGCGAGGTAAACAGAGGCTCGTGGAGTAAGGAAACTCCTAGCTCATTAGCAATCCACGTCTTATAAGGTTTTCCCCTTTCTCCAGTTAATAATTCACTACATTTATTTTGGCATCGGAACTCACTGTGATGAGTCTATAAAAGGAGTCCCTTGTTACATTATTTATTATTGCCTCGTTAAAGATTTTGCTCAAGACCTACCCCTTTGACCGTGTTTCCGGTCATCTTCCCCCTCCCCCCCCCACATTCTCTCCCGCCCTAGCTTGAGCACACAACCACAACAGGGTCATATACTTTTGAGACATCCTCCTGACGTAAAAGACGCTGTGTAAACGTAAATTGTACTGTTTTGTGGCAGTCTGGATACACAGACTGGGACATATGGCTCTTGTTTATCAAGTGAGACCCCATCTCCCCTGAAGTCCTTCGGCAGCTGTCATTTATCCAATTATTTCAATAACAATAAAAATCCGTGCACCCTGATACAACGCCTTATCATTGTCATTGAGACGTCTCAAAGCACTTCACAGAATGTACTGTAAAGTGAATTAACTGTTTATTTTGTGGGAGGAACGCAGCAGCCAATTGTGCACAGCAGCGTCCTTATTACCACGAAAAAAGTGCTCCGCCAATCGACTAACAAACGGGTTCCTACTTACTGCTTGGTAAACAGAGACGTGTGGAGTGCGGAAACTTGCTTAAGGTTTCGCCCTGCGTGGGAACTGAAACTGTGTCTTCTCGCTTGCGAAACAAATGCTCTAACCACTGAGCTAAAGGATTCCACAAAGCGTATAAGTGTACAAGATGTATGCGAGTTTTACTGCTTATCTAGAGGAGGAATTTAGACAGCGAGCGAGAGGGACAACACGTGTATGACTGCAAACCAGAGGTTTAGCCTGTCTAACCAGACCTTACAATTTCTAGACAAATCAACTGGTGCTGAAAGATCAGTTTCGGTAATGTTGACTGACGATAACGTGTGCAGACTTACGAAAGTCATATAAAATCCGATTTAATCACTCATCTACACTCTGCTTTCGTAACTGAATGCAGTCGTTAAATGCACACGCAGTATAATTCAAATAAATGCAAATAATCCACAACTGTTTGTGGGACACAGAGACCCAGGTCTCTCGCACACACACACAACTTTAAGAAGAGCACTTGCATTTTTTTCCCCTTTTTAAAACAATCATAATTTTTTTTCATCGTGAAAGGCAATCAGTTTTGGACCAGGTATTACATCAGATATTAGATGCAATAGCAGTGTATGTGTGTGTAATATGCAGTGTGCGTGTAATGTAGTGTGTGTGTAAATTGTGGTGTTTGTGTGTGTGTGAACTGCAGGGTGTAAATTGTAGCGTGTGTTTGTGTGCGTAAATTGTAGCATACATTTGGATGTAAAGTGCGGTGTGTGCAAATTGTACTGTGCGTGTAAAGTGTAGTGTGTGAAGTGCAGTGTGTAAATTGTAGTGTGTGTGTAAATTACGTACATGGCAGTGTGTATGGGCAAATTGTAGTGTTCGTGTAAAGTGTCTGTAATGTGTAAAAGTGTCTGTAATGTGTCGTGAGGGTGTAAAGTGCAGTGTATGTAATACAGTGTGTGTATATATGTAAATTGTAGTGTGCATGTAAAGTGCAGTGTGTGTATGCAAATTGTAGGTGTGTAAAGTGCAGTGTGTATGTAAAGTACAGTATGTATATATACATTACAATGTGTATGTGAATTAGTATGTGTGTAAATTACAGTGCATGTGTGTCAATTAGTTTCTGTGTGAATTAGTGTGTAAAGTAGTGTGTATAAAGTAGTGTGTTTAAATTAGTGTTTGTGCAAATTACAGTGTGTTTGTGTGTAAGTTAGTGTGTGTGTAAATTAGTGTGTGTGTAAATTACAGTCTGTGTGTAAAGTACAGGGTGTGTGTAAAGTAGTGTGTGTAAATTACAGTGTTTGTGTAAATTACAGTGTGTGTGTGTAAATTAGTATGCGAGTTACAGTGTGTATGTAAATTACAGTGTTTAAATTAGTGTGTAAATTACAGTGTGTGTAAATTACACTGTGTGTAAATTAGTGTTTGTAAATTAGTGTATGTGTAAATTAGTGTGTAAATTACAGTATGTGTGTAAATTACAGTGTGTAAATCAGTGTGTGTGTAAATTATACTGTGTGTAAATTACAGTGTGTGTAAATTAGTGTGTGTAAATTATACTGTGTGTAAATTACAGTGTGTAAATTACAGTGTGTATAAATTAGTGTGTAAATTACAGTGTGGGTGTAAATTACAGCATGTGTGTAAATTGCAGTTTGTACAATTACAGTATTTGCGTAAATTACAGTGTGTGTAATTTAATGTGTGTACATTACAGTGTGTGTAATAATAATAATCCTTGCATTGTATATAGCGCTTTTCACGTCAGGAGGACGTCCCAAAGCGCTTCACAGAACACACTGTAAAGTGAATTGACTGTATATTTGTGGGCGGACGCGGCAGCCAATTGTGCACAGCAATGTCCCACAAACAGTCGTGGATTGAGAATGACCAATTTATTATTGTTTTTGGTTTTGGAGGGATTATTATTAGGCTCTGTGTGGAGTAAGGAAACTTGCCCAAGGTTTCGCCCTCTGCCTGGAATTGAACTCAGGTTTCTCACTTGCAAACCGAGTGCTCTAACCACTGAGGTACAGGACTCCACAAATTAGTGTGTGTAAATTACAGTGTGTGTGTAAATTAGTGTGTGTGTAAATTACAGTGTGTGTAAATTACAGTGTGTAAATTACATTGTATGTAAATTACAGTGTGTGTGTAAATTACATTGTATGTAAATTACAATGTGTGTGTAAATTGCAGTGTGTGCAAATTACAGTGTGTGTGTAAATTACAGTTTATGTAAATTACAGTGTATGTAAATTACAGTGTATGTAAATTACAGTGTGTGTGTAAATTACAGTGTATGTAAATTACAGTGTATGTAAATTACAGTGCGTAAATTACAGGGTGTGTTTAAATTATAGTGTGTGTGTAAATGACAATGTGTGTGTGTAAATGACAGCGTGTGTGTAAATTAGTGTAGGTAAATTAGTGTGTAAATTATAGTGTATCTAAATTACATTGTGAGTGTATAAATGAGTGTGTGTAAATCAGTGTGTGTGTGTGAATGACATTGTGAGTGTATAAATGAGTGTGTGTGTAAATGAGTGTGTGTGTAAATGAGTGTGTGTGTAAATGAGTGTGTGTGTATGAATGAGTGTGTGTGAATGTGTGTAAATGACAGTGTGTGAGTGTAAATGACAGTGTGAGTGTGAATCACAGTGGATGTTAAAGCGCACAGTTACGCACTGCACAGCACAGAGACAGGTACAGGGACAGGTACAGGGACAGGGACAGGGACAGGGACAGGTACAGGGACAGCGACAGGGACAGGGACAGGGACAGGGACAGGGACAGGGACAGGTATAGGTATAGGAACAGGTACAGGGACAGGGACAGGGACAGGGACAGGGACAGGTACAGGGACAGCGACAGGTACAGGGACAGGGACAGGGACAGGTATAGGTATAGGGACAGGGACAGGTACAGGTACAGGTACAGGTACAGGGACAGGGACAGGGACAGGTACAGGGACAGGGACAGGGACAGGTAGAGGGACAGGTACAGGTACAGGTACAGGTACAGCTCCAGGGACAGGGACAGGTACAGGGACAGGTACAAGGACAGGGACAGGGACACCCACCTGAGAGCACGGAGTCGGTGGCTTGTGATGGGAATATCCACAGCAGCAGCAGCAGCAGAGGTTGGAGTGCAATGAGCAGAGCCATAGGGGAGTAGGAGATGAACCCGTGGACAGACTGTGGGGGTATGTGGGTCACAGGCAGCTCTCAACACCGAGGTCCCATTCCCCTCCACACATATCGCATCCCCTCTGAGCTCTCCTCTTCTTCTTGGGTCCTTTGGGGAGGAAAGACTGCAGGTCAAAGCGAATCATGGTCCCTTCTCAGAGCTGAAGAGTCTGACTGTCTGCGCCATTCACTCCACTCGCAAAGTTACATTGGCCCCAAGTGTAGTGCAGTGTGTGTTTTTTATTTGCTTTTACCTTTCACTTTCGCTTTCAACTAAGAGGAAGCAAAAAAAACCACACACACACACACATTGCTTGACTTTGCTTTGCATTTGGCTCTTTGCAAATACACCATCTGTTTCTCATGGGGCGTAAAATTATAGGGTGTGTATAAAGTGTGCCTGAAGTGCATTGTGTGTGTGTGTGTGTGTGTATATGTATATATATAATAAATAATAATAATAATCCTTGCATTTGATATAGCGCTTTTCACGTCGGGAGGACGTCCCAAAGCGCTTCACAGAACACACTGTAAAATGAATTGACTCTATATTTGTGGGCGAACGCGGCAGCCGATTGCGCACAGCAATGTCCCACAAACAGTCGTGGATTGAAAATGACCAATTTATTATTGTTTTTGGTTTTGGAGGGATTATTATTAGGCTCTGTGTGGAGTAAGGAAACTTGCCCGAGGTTTCGCCCTCTGCCTGGAATTGAACTCAGGTCTCTCACTTGCAAAGCGTATATATATATATATATATAGTGCAGTGTGTGCGTAAAATGCAGTGTGTGTGTGAAAAGTGCAGTATGTGTGCAGTGCAAATTGTAGTGTGTGTGTGTGTCTATAGTGTATCTGTTTTATTTTAAGAATTGTATGGTTCTTTGCTCTCGGTTTGTTGCTGAACTCAAGACAGGAGTGGGGGTGTGAGGGTTAAATGTGGATCTGGTGACACATGTCACCAGATCAGAGAATTGTTCCTGGAAATCAGGAGGATGGGCAGTCAGTCAGCACATCTGGGGGAGGGAATGAGTGAGAAAGGGGTCTTTCCACTGTAGGAATTTTTCCCACTTTCCCTTTTGCATTTCAGGCAACTGAGAATCAGAGAAATTATTCGGTTACTGGGAAATAAGAAGCTGCTTAGGGTCTGATGTCACCGACGAAAAATTCACAGCATAATCAGTGCTGCAGCACCTCCTTATAGAAAGAGAGAGAGAGAGAGATAAATTTGGTCACTGGCTTCTCCAACCCCTGTTTGTGGGACCTTTCCCTGTGTGTGTGTGTGTGTGTTTGAGCAAATCGCCTGCTTGGTTTCCCCAAGAAACAAGACCTAATAATAATAATAATAATAAACCTTGCATTTGATATTGCGCCTTGTTTCGCCCACAAAATACACAATCAATTCACTTTACAGTATGTTTTGTGAAGCGCTTTGAGATGCAACGATTGTTATTATTATTATTAAGCATTTATAGAGGGGCCCTTCATGCGGGTAATGACTCGGAGTGATTAGAATCTTCCTCCGTCGCACTTCCAACGTTTATCTCGGAGTGACATCTAAGCCGTAAGGTAGAACTCCAATGCAGATAAGGGCCACACTCTCGGGGACACCGTGAGATATTGTTATCACATCCGAGAGTAAGCATGAGATTATTGGGAATCACACTTCCAGTTGGACTGCTGGTGCTGCTGTTGTGGAGTGTAGGTGAGCCGTCCGTCTTTGTTTAATAAACAGCGAGTGAGCGCAACAACCACTTAACTATGGTAAACCACCGTGTTAAACATTAACATCACTGGCACGATACCAACCACATAGCTGTTTAGGTTTGACACAGTTGCACACTGTGTGTGTGTGTGTGTTGGTGTTATGTATGTTGGATATGTGGAGGTGGCGTTTGTATGTGTGGTGTTTGAGCGAGTGTGGGGGGGGGAGGTGGGGGGGGGGGTGGGGGCTGGCGGTGAGAAGGGTGGCGGGAAGTGGGTGTAACATGTAGTGCGTCAACACTTTAATAGAAGGTCCTCCCACGGTGAACACCCCTGGAGCAGCACGTGGTGCAGTGAAAAGTTTCAGTGCCTTTGTGTGCTGTGTTTTTTGACTTGGATATTGCTGGCAGATTCCCCCTTTGTCCTTTGTTTTTGTGACGTTTGTTTCTTATCACCTGTGGTTTCCCACTGCTGCTGAGTATGTGTCACGTTGGCTCGGTCGATAGCACGCCCAGGTTCATAGTCGTACAGCGTCTAGCGCTCTGGCATGCTACCTGCGTGAGGTTGTCGTCGTTGTTGGATACAAGCCCACGTTGGCAATATGAGGTTCAGGGGTTATCGGGGCAAAGCCCTACATTGCTGGAGGTGTTGTGCTTCACAGAAGACTCAAACCCAAGGTATCGACTATCCTGATTGCGAGAGGACACCGATTGAGAGAGGCGTTCCTAACATCATCCCTTGTACTTGACATAGCGCCTTTCACTTCGGGACGGGAGGACATGTCAAAAGCCCTTCCCGCGACCACGGTCAAGTCATTGTGTGATTTGTCAAGACAACAGCGCCTAAGCCAATCGGTCATTCGCTTGTTCAAAGGAACGGCACCTCTGACAACGCAACATGCCCTCAGCACTGCACTGGAGTGTTCAGCCTAGACTAAGCGAGTTTAGGTAAGTCCCAACATGGGGGCATGAATCCACGACCAGCTGACTCAGAGGTGAGAGTGCTACCAACTGAGCCAGGCATGACACCAATGTGAGCGCAGCTCTCCATAAAGTGTCATTGGCCGAGCCTTCAAGAACACAGTCACTGCACTTGACGATCATTGTGTGTTCAGCCTGGCTCGGTGGTAGGTCGGACTCTCAAGGACTCAAGGTCGAATCACAAAGTCTAAGCTGACCCTCCAGTGCAGTGCTGGGGGCCGTGTCGCATTGTCGGAGGTGACACCATTTGGATCAGACGTCAAGCCGAGGTCCCGTCTGCCTGTTTCAGGTGGACGTCCACTGCACTGTTTGAAAAGAGAAGGGCGTTTCTCTCTCTCTCGGTGCTCTGGCCAATAATCCCCCCCAAACTTACTCCATGGCTGTTTGGGGGACATTGCTGCGTGCAAACTGGCTGCCACGTTTTGCCCACAAAATGCACGGTATGTCCTGTGATGCGCTTTTTAGACAACTCGACGAAATGATAAGGTGCTATGTCAAATGCAAGTAGTATTATTATCATTAATTGGGGTAAGTGCCTTGACATGTTGAACACTATAAGACACTTTAAAATTCCAGGGTCTCTCCAGTTTTTTTCTTCTATAAGCCGACCTAATAACCTATAGTTTTTAGAACATTGCCCTCTTTTGGTAACGCAAAAGATAATAATAAGAATAATCCTTGCATTTGATATAGCGCTTTTCACGTCTTCGAGACGTCTCAAAGCGCTTCACAGAATACACTGTAAAGTGACTTGACCGTATGTATATTTGTGGGCGAAACGCGGCAGCCAATTGCGCACAGCAGCGTCCCACAAACAGTCGTGGATTGAAGTGACCAAATTATTCATTCGTTTATTTTTTTGTCCTGAGGGATTATTATCGGGCGTGTGGAGTAAGGAAACTTGCTCAAGGTTTCGCCCCCTGCCGGGAGTCAAACCCAGGTCTCTCGCTTGCGAGGCGAGCGCTCTAACCCCTGAGCTACAGGGTTCCAGTAGCTCAGTATCACGTTTGCAATATACCATCTGGAGCAACCAACCGTGTTCAATGAATAATACACGATGATGTGGTCACCAACCTTTATGGTCGGCAAACCAAATACATTTTCTTCATCGAATAACTCTCTCTGCTTGTGAAGGTGCCGTATTACTCTGAGGAGATGAGCAAAATTGAAGCAGAAATAGATGTATGATTATTATTATTATCATCGCTAGCGTAATCTTCACAGGCGCGCCGGGTTGAGTTGGTGACTCTGCTTGAGAGGTGTCCGGGTCTTAGTCGGGAGGGTGTTTTTGGGAGGGTGGAAAATCGGCCACAGTTCCTGCTTTCTGGTGCCTGGTGTTGGAATTCACCTGATTGCACCATGGCACCACCTGTAGGACGGACACATTCACTGTGATCTGCACGCTGTGCTGTTAACGTTTACAATTCCATGACCCCTTACCTGCAGTGCAAGAGTTAAAGAATCATTTGCGAACGCATTTCAACTTCTGGGCTTTAAGTCTGCAGACTAGACACGTAGTAGATAAAATTGCTTCCAGTTAATACTTTATGGCTGATTTTTAAATGGCACTACAGAGGATTGACCTCCTCAATTAGTGTCATTTAAAAATCAAAGTTCATGTTGATTTTTACTCGACACTAATTGAGGAGGTTAATTATATGATAATAATAATAAATCTTGCATTTGATATAGTGCCTTATCACGTCGTTGAGACGTCTCAAAGCGCTTCTAGAATAATAATAATAATAATAATCCTTGCATTTGATATAGCGCTTTTCACGTCGGGAGGACGTCCCAAAGCGCTTCACAGAACGCACTGTAAAGTGAATTGACTGTATATTTGTGGGCGAACGCGGCAGCCAATTGCGCACAGCAGCGTCCCCACAAACAGTCGTGGATTGAAAATGACCAATTTATTATTGTTTTTGGTTTCGGAGGGATTATTGTTAGGCTCTGTGTGGAGTAAGGAAACTTGCCCAAGGTTTCGCCCTGACCTGGAATATACTTGAAAGTGAATTGACTGTATATATATATATATCTGTGGGTGAAATGTGGCAGCCAATTGTGTGGGTCAATAAGAAAAATTGCGTTTATATAGTGCCTTTCATGTCAGGAGGATATCTCAAGGCGCTGGTCAGTCAATGATGCAATGAGTGAGGGGCAGGTGAGCCTGAATGACCCCTTGCTTGTGTCAGCCTGGCTCAGAGGTAGCGCCCTTGCCTCTGAGTCAGAAAGTTGAGGGTTCAAGTCCCACGTGGGGACTTTAGTCTAAGGCAGGTGTCTCCAACTGGATCGAAGGTGACTGATTTCCTGGAGCTTCAAAGAAGACACCCGCACCCAGTCTGGGCAGGTCCACAGCAAAGTCCCAGTAGCTACTGAGCCACGATACGCAATTCACGGCCATAATTGAAGAAAAATTCGATGAAGAAAATGTATTTGGTTTGCCGACCATAAAGGTTGGTGACCACTCTCGTCTCAGATGAATCTCCGATACAGTGCTAGGGACGTGTTGTAGGGTTAATGGTGCCGTCCTTTGGACGAGATGTTAAACCTAGGTCTAAGTGGATGTCAAAGATCCTCTGGCAGTATCCCAAAACCCACCCAACCGGCACTGCAGTGGAATGTCAGGCTTAACACCATGTCTTGATGTGGCACTTGAACCCACAATCTTCTGACTCGGAGGCAAGAGCGCCACCTCTGATTGCCTTGCTACCAACTGAGCCACACTGACACACAAGCGCTCAACGGAGCTACCTTCTAATCAGCCGAATGCTTCCATGTTTCACCAGCTGACATATCCAGTTGATGTACCTTTAAGCAATCCCGTTGCAGTCCAACACAGGGGAAAAAAAACATGTTGTTCCCGCTTTGTGCCCTCTTCTTTGCGGAGTCCTGTGGCGGATTGGTTAAAGCTCTCGCTTTACAAGCGAGTAGGACCTGAGTTCAATTCACGGTCAGGGCGAAACCTTAGGCAAGTTTCCTAACTCCACACTCCTCTGTTTACCCAGCAGTAAGTAAGAACTCGGTTGTTAGTCGATTGTTAGTTCTGGGATAATAATCCCTGAGAAAAAAAGAGAATTTGGCCACTCAATGTATAACTGTTTGTGGGACGCTGCTGTGCACAATTGATTGTCTTGTTCTGCCTACAAAATATACAGTCAATTCACTTCACAGTATATTCTGTGAGATGTCGCGAAGACATCTGTTCCAAATGCGAGGATTGTTATTATTTTTTAATGCCGTATTTGGCTCTCTACGGGAACCTCACCAGCACAGAACAAGCGGCTCGTTTCCAACACGTGAGCGAATCAAATCTCGAGTGAAATTAACTGCTTGCCAACTAGTACTGTTAAGCAGTTTAGTCTCTTGAATTGTGTTCTCTGAAAACAGACTAAATGCTGGTCAAATGCCAATGCCTTTTAAACCCAAAAGGGCCTAAAAATGACAGAATCCTTGGATTGAACAAAAGGGTGGGGTAATTCCAGCTGGATAAACTTGCCAGCCAACGAGATCAATATCAGAAAACTGCTGATCTCTTATCGCATATACAAAATGCTGTACACACACAAAATCAGTGCGGTTTTAGCTGGCAGGCCCTTTGTCACGTCTCCGACCTTTCCCTCAAATTTCTCCTTATCTACTGCCCCCCCCCCCACCCCCCCCAAGCCCCTCTCCCACCTTCATCCCCGACATCTCCACCCTCCTATCTTCCCTCTCTCTTTGCTCTGAACGCCTCCTCATCCTCGGCGATTTCAACCTTCACTTCACCCCCTCCTGCTCTACCTCTGCTGACTTCTCCTCCCTTATCTCCTCCCTCTTCCTGTCCTCTGGTACTGTTCCCACCCTATTAAAAACCGCTCTCATCACTCCTATCCTTAAAAAACCCTTCCTGACCCTATCTCTACTCTCAAACTACCATCCCATCTCCAACCTCCCTTTCCTCTCCAAGGAGCTAATTTTCTTCAGTTGAACATCAACAAGACCGAGGCTCTCCTGATTGACTCCTGTCAGCGCCTCCTCACCTCAGGCGCTGACAGCATCACCGTCCATGGTTGCACACTCCACCTTGCTAAACCAGTCTGGAACCTTGGGGTCTTATTTGACCCTCAACTAACCTTTCTACTCCACATCTGCGCCATGACCCGCTCCGCCTTCCCCACCAACGACGCCCGGCTCCGACACTGTCTCACACCGCGGGCCCCCAAAACCCATCACACAGAGGATACAGTTCAAAACTGTAGTCCTCACCTTCAAAACCCTGCACGGTCTTGCACCCCCTACCTCTCCGACCTCCTAACCCCCTACCACCCTGTTCGCTCCCTCCACTCAGCGGGCTCCAGTCTGCCTCACGTCCCCCGCCTTCCACGCCCCACTATGGAAGTGCCCCCACCCTCTGGAACTCCATCCCCCAGTCCCTCTGACTCGCCCCCTCCCTCGCCACCTTCAAGACCCATCCCAAGACCCTCTTCTTCGACCGTGCTTTCGATCTCCCTGCGTCTCCCCCCTGCACTTCATCCTCCCCCCACCCCTACCCCCAGCTCGGGTCCGTAACTCTGTTGTTGTTGTTGTTGTTGTTGTTAGACTCCAGTAGTTATCCCAATGGACATTCCGGACTCCCTCCCAAGCCTTGGCTCTTGCCAACCTGCGCCTAATACTTTCCGGAATTAGCTTAACAGGATGCATCCCTCCAGGGAGAGCGAGAGAGAGAGAGAGAGCATTCCATTCTAACAATCTATTTCATGGAATTTCCATGTGTGGGTTGGAGGCTGGGAATTCTCAGCTTGGCTTGGACACTCTTAAGCAATGGTGATGGGTTTCCGCACATGTCATTCACCTGACTGACCAAAAGAATAGAGCAGAAGGATGCTACAGGGATCTCAGATGCACCCTGCTCGCCTGATCCCAGAAGGTCTGACCACCGAGTTGGCGAGAGCCAAGGCTTTAACCTCCACCTGAGCAGGTCCACCGTGGTTTGCTGTCTCATCCGAAAAGTAAGTCAACAAATTCCGAGCCGTGGGGACAGCTTTAGTGTTCAGGAATCCATTGCGTGGAGGTCAATGAGAGTCCGTCAGTGGTTGTGAAAGGCTTTGAGATGTTTCGATAAGATAAGACCCTATAATAAACTGCAAGCTCTTTCGTTTTTTTAGGGAACTTCCTCTTTGGCCACTTGAAATTTTAATGACATTCTTTCATTTGAATTCAATTTAAAGAAAGTTCGCTTCCACACGACGTCTCAAAGCACTTCACAGGATGTACCGTAAAGTCCATACTCAAAATTATTATTGTTAATAACAATAGTACTTACATTTGGTATAATGTGTTTCACAATGGCAGGACATGCCAAAGTACTTCACTGGAAATTAGGGTACTTTTCTTCCCAGAACCACAAGTTATAGCATATTACACTCTAGTATTAGCTAGTTTCAGCAGTTTCGTCCACAAAATACACAGTCAATCCATGTTATAAAATATATTTTGTGATGTGCTTTGAGACGTCGCAATGACATGATAAGGAGCTATATCAAATACAAGGATCATTATATCATTTTCAATCCACGACTGTTTGTGGGACGCTGCTGTGTGCAATTGGCTGCCGCGTTCGCCCACAAATATACAGTCAATTCACTTTACAGTGTGTTCTGTGAAGCGCTTTGGGACGTCCTCCCGACGTGGAAAGCGCTATATCAAATGCGAGGATTATTATTATTATTAAACACGTGGGGCGGAATGAGTCACTCATTAACTTCTGCCTCGTCAGGACAGCAGTTTAACCTGGATTTGCGTATTTAACCAGCATTAAGAAGTTCAGAAAAAATCACTTCCAGAAGCTATGATTCTGGAGCAAGCATAATCAGGGTCAAACTTTGTGGGGTATCCGAAACAAATGGGAAATTTAATAATAATAATAATAATACTGATAATAATATTCCTTGCAAAAAAGGCAGTTGGATCGCAAGCTGTTTTAATCTGATCTAATCAGAGCCAGAAATCTGATCATCTCTATCACTTATACAAAATACACACCCCAAATCATCCACAACAACTAATTACAGTTGTATATCGCCTTTCACGTCAAGAGGATATCCCGAGGCGCTGGACATTAAGGGATTTGCACCCGAGCTGGTAGTTGGGATCAGGAGAGGTGGAGCTAGGGGTAGGAGGGTGACCGAAGGCACGGTCCAAGAGGAGGGGCTTGAGTCGGGTCTTGAAGGAGGCAAGGGAGGAGGCGAGGTGGAGGGACTGCGGGATGGAGTTCCAGAGGGCGGGGGCAGAGA
Organism: Callorhinchus milii; assembly: GCF_018977255.1. Classification (NCBI taxonomy): domain Eukaryota; kingdom Metazoa; phylum Chordata; class Chondrichthyes; order Chimaeriformes; family Callorhinchidae; genus Callorhinchus; species Callorhinchus milii. The sequence goes on along the minus strand of NW_024704746.1, from coordinate 65,592,585 downwards.
GGCTGAAGGCTCGCCCACCAACGGTAGGGCAGGCAAGGCGGGGGACATGAAGCAGGGCGAAGCCTGCTGAGCAGAGGGAGCGGACAGGTTGGTAAGAGGTTAGGAGGTTACAGAGGTAGGGAGGAGCAAGGCCGTGGAGGGCTTTGAAGGTGATCAATGGCAGGCTATGCGGTTTTAACTGGCCTTTGTCCCCAAGCCAGTTTCCCCCAAGCCTTGGCTCTTGCCAGCCTCCGCCTAATGCTTTCTGTAATTAGGTAGAGAGAGAGTGTGCCTTCCTTTCCAACAATCCACCTCTGGGATTTCCACGTTTCGGTGGGATGCATGGAACTCTCAGCTTGGTTTGGTTTCTTTTAAGCACGGTGATGGGTTTCCACAGGTGTCACACCTGTAAAAATAAAAAATATTTTGGCAGATTGCCGATCAAGATGTTTCAGTTAAACAAATTCCTTTGAAGGGTGTATGCCCTGGTTCCAGGAATACGCAACTCATCGTCTAGAATCTGAGGTGATTACCATTTTAAAAAAACGCACAGAAAAACCGCTTAACAATTCCCAGCAGTTCAATTAACACCTGGAAGAGAGAGACGGTTTGGTTGGGATTATTAATATTATTATTACTATTATGATATAAATATAAACCGTTGTTGGAATTACAGCCATACGCTACAGAGCAACTTTCACATACAGAGGGCTCAGTTGGTAGAAAAGTGAATTGACTGTATATTTTGTGGGATACACAGCAGCCAACAACCGGGTTCCTACTCCTCTCTTGGTAAACAGATGGCGTGTGGAGTAAGGAAACTTGCCTAGAGGTCTTGCCCTGCCCGGGAATTGAACCCTGGTCCTCTCACTTTGTGAGATCAGGGCTCCAATCACTATTTACAGGACTCCATGACCAATCATAGGATTGGTTAAGGCAAGAAACTGACAAACACTGTTGTAGTGGGGCAGCTCATCCACCCCTAGGACTTGTGGTTGACTGGAGCTCGGATGAAAATCTTCTCTGGTTGACTTGGCCCGACATGAAATATGTGTGGCATCCTATGCGTTCATTTTATTGTTACTCAAAAGTTGCCTTCGGTGATTGGATATTTTCTGGGTGTATGTGGTTAATGTTTAACTCCAACAATCCTTTTTATGGCAAATATTTATGAATCACTTGTAAATCCACTTCCTGAGACTCCCCTCATACCTCTCTATTCGCTTCCCTGTCATGTATCAGGTGTCAGCCTGGCTCAGTTGCTGGGGTTCTCTCTTCCGAGTCGGGTGATGGTGGATTCAAGCCCCAACATCGGGACTTGGAACTTATATAGTCTAGGCTGACACTCCAATGCAGTGCTGGGGGGAGTGTTGAATTGTTGGAGGTGCCGTCCTTCGGGTGAGACATTGAGGTTCGAAATGGACGTTAAAGATCCCTTAGCACCATTTGAAAAGAGAATAGAGTTTATCTCAGCACCCTGGCTGACAACCCCTCAAATAAAATTGCCCAACCATTTCGTGCTTGCTCACTAAAATACGCAGTTACTCCACTTTACAATAGATTAAGTATTTTGAGACGTCCTCCTGACGTGAAAGACGTTGTATCAAATGCAAGGATTATTTAAGTTAATTAATTAATTGATGAAAAGTACTGAGAGGCAATTCATCATAGAACTTGCCTGAACATGGAGGAAGACGTTGATTATGATCAGAACTAAATATTATAACTTCTCCAATACCAGAGCACTGTTTGTGGTATGTTTGTGGGTGGCTATTTGTTAGATCAGGGTATCAAGGGATACTTTTCATTGCTGTTATTTATATAAATGTTAACAACAACAACAAGATTACATTTGTATAGCGCCTTTCACGTCAGGAGGACGTTCCAAGATGCTGGACAGAGTACAGCATTTCAGACCCGAGTTGGGGGGGGGAGAAGGGACGGGAGGGGAAAGTGCGTGGCCGATGGCATGGTTGAAAAGGAGAGTATTGAGGCAGGACTTGAAGGAGGCTAAGGAGGGGTTGAGGAGGAGTGACTGGGATATGGAATTCCAGAGATTGGGGGCGGAGTGGCAGAAGGTTCTCCCGCCAATGGTGGGGTATGTGGAGCAGGCCAGAGCCGGCTGAGCGGAGGAAACGGGCGGGTTGGTAGGGGGTTAGGAGGTCACAGAGGTAGGGTGGGGTGAGACCATGGAGGGCTTTGTACGTGAGGACCAGGATTTGAACTGGATCCTCTAAAGGATAAGGAGCCAATGGAGACGGGCGAGAGTGGGGGAGATGGAGTCACGGAGTTTGGTGCGGGAGAGGACACGGGCTGGAGAGTTCTGGATTATCTGCAGCCTGTGAAAATTACCAGACGCTCTCCTCTTCCTAAGATATTCTAGGAATTGTTTCCTGGATTTTTATCTGTAGTCTTGTGTGCAGGAAGACTTCTGATCTAATCAGAAAATCATTTTTGTTTTTAAGCGGTCAGGAAATTAGTTCTGTGAACCATCATCAAAGGAACAAAAAGCTCCCAGAAGGCTTTCCCATTGAAATCATGGACTTTTACATCACAGAAGCTGGCAATTCCACCCATCGAGTTTCACAGAATTCTTTTTTTGCTTGGGAGAGGAGAGCGGATGTGGGCTGACCGTTTGATGATTTTGCCACCGATGATGGAATGGAGTTCAGTGAGGGGAAAGCCAGTGGACCAGAGATAATAATAATATTTCCTGAACTTGATATAGCGCCTCATCATGTCTTCGAGACGTCTATAATAATAATTATCCTTGCATTTGATACAACGAGTCCTGTAGCTCAGTGGTTAGAGCGCTCGCTTTGCAAGCGAGAGACCTGAGTTCAATTCCAGGCAGAGGGCGAAACCTTGGGCAAGTTTCCTTACTCCACACAGAGCCCTAATAATAATCCCTCCAAAACCAAAAACAATAATAAATTGGTCATTTTCAATCTACGACTGTTTGTGGGATATTGCTGTGCGCAATTGGCTGCCGCATTCGCCCACAAATATACAGTCAATTCACTTTACAGTGTGTTCTGTGAAGCGCTTTGGGACGTCCTCCCGACGTGAAAAGCGCTATATCAAATGCAAGGATTATCACAACGTCTTATCACGTCTTCGAGACGTCTCAAAGCGCTTCACACGATATACTGTAAAGTGAATTGACTGTCTGTTTCGTGGGCGAAACAGACAGTCAATTCACTTTACAGTATAAGGGTGGTAAGTTGGGTCTTCTTGGCTGAACTGGCTCCAAGGTGACATGCTTGACAACGGAATGTCAGAATCGAGCCAACGCTCTTGGTGGACTCGATAATCCAGTTCCTGACCCAGACAAAGTTGTTCTATTCCAGGGCACCGCTTATGACAGCGCGGCCAGCCTGGCTCATTGACAGGACCTGGAAGGGTAGACCGGTCACTAGGGGTAACGATTCCCCCCACTCAGCTCCTGTTAATCCTTCAAGCCAAAGCCCTAATGGGTAGGGTGGTCCTAGCTGGACAAGCCACAGGAAAGCTTGCCAGACAGCGCTATCAACGAAAAGCTATTCTAAGATTCCCCAAGCCTTGGCCCTTGCCAACCTGTGCCTAATACTTTCCGGAATTAGATAAAATAGACGCATCTCTCCAGGGAGACGGAGTGCATTCTGTTCCAATAAATATCTCTGGAATTTCCAATGAGGTACATGGAACGCTGTTTGGTTTGGATACTTTTAAGCACGGTGAAGGCTTTCCGCATGTGTCCCGGTTGACAAAAAACAAAAGAGTAGTAAAGCACTGTGGCTGAACAGGGAACACGTAGTCAAATGGTTTACTGAACTGTACCTCTGATTCTTAATGGCTGATATATTTAGCAGCTGCACTTTACACGATGAAAGGAATGCAATTGATATGGTGTCCTATAGACCTGACTATTAATCTCACTGTGGATTGAGATAACGTGTGGGTAGTTGCACAAATATTTGAGAAGCAGATCATGGGGCAAAATGTCATACATGCCTTTGAAACCCAAAGGGCTCAAAGAGTTAACTCTAATACATAGAGTTCACAACAGTAAAAACAGGCCGTTCAGCCTATCTAGCCCATGCCAGTATTTTTACTCTACCCATTCTAATCCCCTTCCCTAGGCTCCCTCTTCATACCCTCTATTCTCTTTTTTCTTATGTATCAGGTGTCAGTCTGGTTCATTTGATAGCACTCTCACCTCTGAGTCAGAAGGGTAATGAGTTCAAGCCCCACGTCGGGACGTTAAGCTAGATGTTACATTGTCTGTGGGGTGAGAAGTTAAACCGAGGTCCCGTCTGCCTGTTCTGATAGAAGTTAAAGACAACAATAATAATAATAATCCTTTGATATAGAGCTTTTCAGGTCTTCAGGACGTCTCAAAGCGTTTCACAGAATAAACTGTAAAGTGAATTGACTGTATATTTGTGGGCGAAACCTAGCAGCCAATTGCGCTCAGCAGCGTCCCCTCAAACAGCCTTGGATTGAAGTGAACAATTTATTTTTTTTTCCCACGGTGCAATTCCCATGTCCCCACAGTGCTATTCAAAAAGAGGAGAGAGTTTCTCCTGGTGTCCTGGCCAACAATCACTCAAAATAAAATCAGTCAACTCACATCATTGGCTGTTGTGGAACATTGCTGTGTGCAAATTGGCTGTCACGTTGACCTATAAATACACAGCCAATATATTTTGTAGTAAAGTTTCGTGAAGTGCTTTGAGACGTCTTGAGGATTTGATAAGGCACTAATTTATTATTATTATTTTACATCGAGTTTCCTCCAAAGCACTGCTGCTTTCTGCTTTGATCATGGCTTCTGACACTGAGTTACTCATCATTCTCTGTGCAAGTTCCTCCTAAACTCTCTTTGAACAATTACGATCGTTGCATTTGACGCAGCACCTTCTCATGTTGTTGAGATGTTACGAAGCGCCTCACGGGATTTTACTGTGAAGCATCGTTTACTGTGTACTTGTAGGAATACGGCTCCCAGTTTTGTGCATCGGGAGGACATGCCAAGGCGCTGAACAGTCAGGGATTAGGGATTAGGACCCGAGCGAGGGGAGGAGGGGGTTGAGGGTAAAGAGGATAGGAGGGTGGCTGAAGGCACGGTCAAAGAGGAGGGCCTTGAGACGTGCCTTGAAGGAGGTGAGGGAGGGAGAGAGTGAGATGAAGGGACTGTGGGATGGAGTTCCAGAGGGTGGGAGCAGAGAGGCTGAAGGCCCGACCGCCGATGGTGGGGCAGGCCAGGCCGGGGGACATGGAGCAGGCTGGAGTCTGCTGAACGGAGCGAGCGGACAGGTTGATAAAGGGTTAGCAGGTCGCAGAAGTAGGGTGGGGCAAGACCGTGGAAGGCCTCAAAGGTGAGGACGAGGATTTTGAACTCGATCCTCTGAAGGATGGGGAGCCATTGGAGCCGGGCGATGGTGGGTGTGGGTGGGGGTCACGGAGCCTGGTGCGAGAGAGGACACGAGCTGTGCAGAGTTCTGGATGATCTGCACAACGTGCGAAACAAAACATTAAAAAGAGGTACAGACACAAAAACCCTTCACTCTGAAAATGTCAACACAGAGCCATAGAAAAATCCATTTGGAAACAGCCAGTTTGTTGCCACCATACCCTATCTCGCCCGCTCTTGCCAACAACTATTGGCTGAGCTGCTGTTTATGATATTAAAAGTAATAATTCCCTACTTTGACATTGTGAGTGTCATGCTTCGAACTCAATTCCTAACCTCTGTTCTCAAGCTTTTTGAGGCCCACTACCGAATGCATTCAAGACACATTCTTGGCAGGGAAGAATAGGTCTCGAATGTACTATACTAAATGAACCCTGGTACAATAAACTACCGATAACTCGACGTGGCTGAACTTGTCACATAATTTAAGCTGAGCTTCCAGTGCAGACTTGGGTTAGCTAACCACAACGCTACGGGACTCCACAGAGCCTTCACCTCTCGGTGACTCTGCTCACTTTATTTGAGGTGAGTGCGAAACAACAACAAATGGCACTTACATGGCGCCCATTGTGTAGATAACGTCGCAGAGCAAAGGAGGGGGTGAGGGCGTGGGTGGCACGGTTGAAGAGGTAGGATTTAAGGTGGTAGTTAAAGACAGTGAGTGAGAGAGAGAGAGAGAGAGAGAGAGAGAGAGAGGGAGGGTTATAGGGAGGGGACGAGAGAAGGATTTCCAGAGGTTACGGGCATATAATAACATGAAGGCTCGGCCCCATTGATGGCGGGACAGGGATTTCCGGGGGATAAGCAACAAAGCCGAGTTTGCTGGGCAAATTGGGGCTAAGGAGAGGGGTGGGTTGAGAGCAGGAATTAAGTTTTATCAGGCACCTCACGCACACACGGCAGGTCAGCAAAGTGGTAAAGCAAACAGACAGCGGTGTATGAACCACACAACAGACAAAGTACCTTTATTTCCTTTTGGAAGATATACATTTCACCAGTTATGGATGAATGGTCCACTGCACGGGTCAATGTCACCTTTGAGAGCGATTGGAATGTTGTCTATGTAACTGCATCCCATGGGTTTCTCTGTAATGAAAGCAGATTAAAGTTACAATCACGGGTTTATAAACCATACCAGATTCATTGAAAAGGGTGGCATTTGATGCCTCGCCACTCACAAGATCACAGAATTTGGTTCAGATGAAGAAGGCCATTTGACCCGTTTGATCTCGTCCTTCCAGAACACCCACCCTACTGTCTGGTCTGCCCATTGGAGCATCAAGCTGCTTTCTAAAGCGAGTCCGGTTTTCCTGATTTCTGACAACCTGTTCCAGTCGTTAATTAACTTCTCAGTTTAAAAAAAAAGCTTCCTGGTGTCTCTCCTGAAATTGCAACTCTAAATCTGTGTCCTCTTGTTCTACTGTCTTGGTGCATCCAAAAGTACAGTTCTGGGTTTACTTTATCTATCCCAATTAAAATGTTATACACCTCTACAAGGTCCCCTCTGAGACTTTCTCCTCTTAAGACTGAAGAGCCCTAGATTGTCTTATTGTTGTTTGACAGCTTCTTACACTGGGGACCATCCTCATTGCTCTCTTCTGCATCACCTCTAACTCCATTATGTCACAGTGACCAGAACTGTATGCAGTGCTTCAGGTACAACCTGACCAGATCTCTGTATAGTTTGGGTATGAACTGGTAACGTAAGCCACAACTGTGTACTTCAGCTACTACGCCCCGAGGCTCTGGAACTCCCTTCCTCACTCCCTTCGCCTCGCCCCTTCTATTCCTATTTTCAGGTCTCTGCTGAAGACCTTTCTTTTCGACCGCGCCTTTGGTCACCGTCTCCCCCCCCCCTCCCCCTGGCTCGGCCCCGGGATCCGTTACTGTGAAGCGCTCTGAGACGCCGTCTGGCGTGGAGAGCACTACGTAAATCCAAGTTGTTGTTGTAATGTAGCGAGCACAACAGGGTGCCTTGCAAAGTTACTCCAACAAGGGTTAATGGCTCCTGCAATCGAAGAGCAATGTATTTGCAGTACAAAGGACAGAATTTCAGATAACACGATTTACTAGCAAGAGAGTGGGGCAAGCAGGAGAAAGCAGTGTGTGGTGTGTTTATCTATACTTATATTCCTCGCACCTTGAGACTTGCAAAAGGTGCTTTTGTCATAATGTGCTTTATCACAAATATCTTGTTTAAGCAGACACATGGAAAAGTAATTTGCCCGGCTCGCGATCCCAGACAGCATTGTGATGTCCTCATGATTTGGAAGGCATTGTATAATGTTTTGCCCACAAAACGCACAGTCAATTAATTCGCTTTACAGTAAATTCCATGAATCGCTTTGAGATGTCTCAATGTGATGAAGCGCTATATCAGATATAAGGATTATTCTAAATGTAAATTGCTGTTGTAATAGTATTATTAAATATGAATATTTTCAGCACAGAAGAGGTTTATTGTCCAGTTTTGGACACCTAATCTTAGTAAGGATACATAATACGTTAGCCTTGGAGTGTGTCCAGTGATGACTCACTAAGCACCTTATCAGGTCTTGTGACGTTTCCCAGGATTTGGGAGAAATTATGCATAGGATGACAATGCAATATAATTACAATTCAATTCACATTAATGTGAGCCTTTCACATTGGGAAGATGTTCCGAAGCCCATCAAATAACTGGATAACATAGTATAACACCACAGGTCAGAGCTTCTTACAGGACATAAAAGCGGAGCTGGAAACATGTCTTAAAACCATCACCGAGAGCAGCGAGATGGTTTCAAATTCACTCAAATCATAACAAGTACTCTGGGATGCTACACTGCTTGAGCGATGCTATATAAATGCAGGTTTTGGCTTTGTTACCGGGGTCAGAAAATTGCAGTCCGACTGGCTATTCTGCAGCACTACTTCAGCAAATGCCAGGATTATAATTATATTGCCACAATAACCTTTACGTTTGATATAGCGCCTTATCACGTCTTCGAGACGTCTCAAAGTGCTTCACAGAATATACTGTAAAGTGTTTTGCCTGTATGTTTTGTGGTAGAAACCCGGCAGCCAATTGCGCACAGCAGCTTCCCACAAACAGTCGCGGATTGAAGTGACCAAATTATTATTATCATTTTTTTGGGGGGTAATAATAATAATAATAATATTTGCATTTGATACAGTGCTTTATCACTTCGTTGAGACGTTTCAAAGCGCTTCACAGAATATACTGTAAAGTGTAGTGACTGTCTATTTTGTGAGCTAAACCCAGCAGTGAATTCCGCACAGCAATGTCCCACAAACAGTCGTGGATTCTTGACAACTACCGGATGGCCTGAACACAGTATAGTGAGCGTTGGTATGAGTTTATACTGTTGACAAATCACATAACTCAGATGCTTACTACTTATCGCTTACTACTTACTTACTCAAATGACCAACTTTGTGCATTGTGTGCTTTTATTAGTAGAAATTTCACTTATTAAACAATAATTGCATTTGATATATCACCTTAGCATGCCAAAATCTATATATGTGTGTGGGCCGTGTAGATGTGGTAAAAGCCTGTATATTATTGGTACAGCTGTATAATATTAGCTGCTCTGCTCTGATCTATTGGGTCACAACAGATCTGATCTCAGCTATCAGTCGTGCGAGGAATCTGACCCCTTTTCAGTTTCCCTTCGCTTGGTGCTGCGTAATCTTTGAGATCAGTCAGTAATAGAGGGTCCCAGGGTACCATTTGGAGGTCTGTGGTGATCTCTGATACATCGTCAGACCGGGGTTTCAATACTGCAACGAAACAAGGCAAACGTCAAGACACGAGCAACAACAACTTGCATTTATATCGCGCCCTTCACCCGGGGTAGTGTCCCGGAGCGCTTGACAGTGGCGGGGGTCTGCCCCTGAGCCAGGGGGATGGGGAGTGAGCATGGTCGAAAAGGAAGGCCTTTAGGCAGGATTTGAGGGGAGAGGGAAGGGGCAAGGCAGAATTCAGGGAGAGAGTTCCAAAGCTTCGGGACTAGTGGCTGAAAGCACGGCCGCCGATGGTGGAGTTGAGGTTGCGAGGGACGAACAGGAGGAAGGGGGCCGGCCGAGCGGAGGCAGCGGGTGGTGGAGTGGGAATGGGTGGGGGGTAAGGCTGACAAGAAGCGAACAAAGACAACTTCTGCCGATGACAATAGTGATGATCCTTGTATTTGATATAGCACCTAAAACATCATAATATCTTGGCACATCTCACAGGTAATTGCCATCAATGATAATAAGTATCCTTGCAATTGATATAGCGCCTTACCGCCTCTTCGAGACGTCTCAAAGCGCTTCTGAAGTGAATTGACTGTATATTTTGTGGGCGAAACTCGGCAGCCAATTGCGCACAGCAGCGTCCCCTGAAACAGTACGTGGATCGAGTGACCAAATTATTTCCCCGGAAAGCGATCCGCCAATCAACTAACGACCGGGTTCCTACTTACTGCTAGATAAACAGAGGCGTAAGGAAACTTCCCTAAGGTTTCGCCCTGCCTGGGAATCAAACCCAGGTCCTCTTGTGAAGCGCTTTGAGATGTTGCCACTATTAAGCACAATAGAAAATGCGATTTCTACGTTGGGGCCTATCGTGAATGATCTTAAAACTAGTGTTTTTCTCCCATTAAAACCCCATTATGATAAAAAGATCGTTGTTTTGAGCAATTATCTTATGATCAACCACAAAGTCTATTTTCACATTCAACACCTTTCTGCCACTGGATTTACGTTAAAAGACTATACTTACTTGTTTAATCTTGCACGTCTGCCTTGTACTCTGGAGCTGGGATTTGCATTTGGCTCAAATGTGGCGCAAGCAAATGATTTTCAACCAATAGAGTGGAAACTTGGATTAGGTGAAACTTTAATCCAATGCCAGGAGATCCAAATGTTGGATGTGATAACATGTCAAAGTTCGAAGGATCCGGACTGTGATGCAGTGAGTTATCTTGTTGGCACGGGATTACAGCACATAAACCGACTGAAAAGAGATTTTTTTTATATAGACGTCAAGCAACAATCGACTGTTGTCTTACAGCAGGAATTTCCCTTTCCTGGTTTGGCATCAGTAAGCGTTGGCGAAGGAATTTTTTCAGAGCGCGTCTGAAGACCTTCCTCTTTTACTGTGCCCTCGGTCACCTCCCCTCTCTCTTCTTGGCTCAGCCTTAAGCTCCTTAACCACGGTTAAGCTCTCCGAGATGCTGCCAAGCGTGAAGAACGCTATATAAATGCAACTGTTGTTGTATAACATTCCAAAGTGTAATTACCAAGCGCTGAAGACAAAATGCCACCACTCAATGGTTCCAATGTTCAATGTTCTCCAGTTCCAAAACACATAGGGTCATAAGGCACGAAACAAAACGAAAACTCAAGGCTGCCAAGGATCATATACAATCCACTCAGTTCTGACTCGAGTCCAATCCAACCTCAGGCTCCCGAGGAAAGGTACAGATGGCAAGCGTCTCCAGGCTTCTCTCCCCAAATGGCTCAACCAAGCCAAAGTGTAGAAGATGCACCCAATCTCGCGTCACATCGCACACTCATGTTTGAATTACAATTGGCTATTCTGATGACTTTCGCTTCTCAATCGCGCTCTGTGTAGCAGCAAGTGCAAGCGACTGCCGGGATGGTGGAAGGCGAACTGGACGGACCTTGATCTTCTTTCGTCCAGCAAGTTCTTATGTTCCTAACAAAACCAATTGTTCAAGTGAAAATCCACCGTTAACTCGCTCAGGACTGACTTGGTATCAGGCATCGTCAAATCTCCGTTAGGAGACGGGAAGGAGAAAGAATTTCTTCTCCCTTGCTTAAAACTGCGGCGAACTTTGGTGATGTGACCAACAGGAAATTCTCATTCTAAGTGCACATCATTCCAGCTGCTGCACTGTGCATGTAGCAGATGGTGTTAAACCTGGAGCGAGTGGCATCATTAATAGTAATAATAAAATAATAATCCTTGCATTTGATATAGCGCCTATCACGTCGCAAAGTTAAGAGGGTAATGAATGAATGAGATGAACACACATGCCCTTGTAGTGGATGAGTTGCCCACACATCCAATGTATGAAATGAACAAGAAAGACATTGATCTTCAGCGCCTTAGGACGTCCTCCCGACATGAAAGGCGCTATATAAATGAAATTTTTTGTTGTTGTTGTTGATTTTATTATTAGTTCCCTGGATCCCCAACTCTCCCTTTATGACCCCACGAAATATGCCTTCACCTCCCCGATAAGTCCCCATCATTCACTGTTCCAGACCCACCAGTCTGGATTCCAACCTGTCCACAGTACTGAGACATATTATACATTGAGATATTATCCTATGCATTGCATATAAGTACATATAATTATAAAAGTACAAGTTACTGTTTGCTGTTAATACAGTGGGGATTTTGGGGATCTGAGGTGTCCATGTGTGCACATTGGTTCAATCTTGAGGTTCAATCTTATTTGCAATTCATCTTCCAACAAAGGTCTTTCGCTCTCTTGCTTTCGGTCCTAAATCTACCGACCGACCGACCAACCGACCCACCCACCCTACCCACCTGCCTAACATTTCCCCATTCGTGTTATAAATGAACCCCTTTGATGTAGTCTTTGAGGGAGAGATGAGATATTTGCTCTACCGTTTGTTTTCAGCAATTTTTGGTTCGTTGTTGGTTTAGGGCTCTGACTGTAACACAGACTGGGAAGCTTTTTCTTCTTGTAACGCTTCGAAAACCCGTACCCACTTTTGATGTCTTTAGCGGTCAAGAACCTGAGATTGAACAAGAAACTGTCATTCAACAACAACAAATTACATTTACACAGTGCCTTTTACATCAGGAGAACGTCCCAAGGCGTTGGACAGTCAAGGATTTGGACCCGAGCTGGGGGCTGGGTTCAGGAGGGGTGAAGGGCAGCGAGGGTGGGGGTAGGAGGGTGACCAAAGGTACGGTTGAAGAGGAGGGATGTGAGACAGGCCTTGAAGGAGGCAAGGGAGGGGGTGAGATGAATCGACTATGGGATGGACTTCCAAAAAGTGGGTCAGAAAGGCTGATGTTTGGGCAGGACGGACGGGAGACGTGGAGCAGACCAGAGTCTGCTGAATGGAGGGAGCGGACAGGTTAATATGGAGTTAGCAGGTCATGGAGGTAGGGAGGAGCAAGGTCGTGGAGGGCATTGAAAGTGAGGACCAGGATTTTGAACTGTAGCCTCCAGGGGATGGTGCCATTCGAGGATGAGGTTCACGGAGTTTGGTGCGGGAGAGGACACGAGCTGCAGAGTTCTGAAAAATTCCTTCCATCTCAGTCAGAGCTTGATGTCCGATACACGTGGAAACCCATCACCACGCTTAAGAGTATCCAAACCAGACTGAGAGTTCCACATGTGTCTGCCACTCTTTGCAAGGAAATTTCCCTGTATTCGGAATGGAGTGTGCAATCTTTCTACCCAGAAGGACGCAACCTGCTTACCCAATTCCTGATAGTATTAGGCACAGGTTGGGAAGAGCCAAGGCTTGGGAGATCCCGAAGTGTGCGTTGGGGTACTGCTGGGGTGTGACCAGATAAAACAGTGTAGGACTGCTTGGTGTGCATCAACGCTTTGTGATGCAGGGAATTGAAACAATGAAAGGGAAAGTCTGCAAAATAAAGATTGCTTGGGATGGTGACCCTGGATAAAAAGGTTATAAAGAAAAGTATAATAAAATAATAAACCTTGCATTTGATATAGCGTTTTTCACGTCTTCGAGACGTCTCAAAGCGTTTCACAGAATACACTGTAAAGTGAATTGACTGTATATTTTGCGGGAGAAACACGGCAGCCAATTGCGCACAGCGGAAACCCACAGACACTCGTGGATTGTGTGACCAAATTACTATTGTTTTTTTTTCTTGGGGGATTATTATCAGGTGTGTGGAGTAAGGAAACTTGCCCAAGGTTTCGCCCTGACCAGGAATCAAACCTCTGGCTTGCGAGTTAAGTGCTCTAACCACTGAGCTACAGGACTCCTAAACTTATACCACACAAAGGAAACATTCTGGAGATGACAGCAACCCATCAGACATCAATTTTGCTCCTCACCGATTGGAATTGTTTGGAATAATGCATAAAAATAAATATATTTCCGCCTCACTGAAGGACATGGCATGCAAGACATTGTAAAAAAAATTGGTGTTCGTAAAAGCTAAAATTGTTAACAACAGCAACAACAAAATTACACCGATAGAGAGCCTTTCAAGTCGGGAAAGAGCTGAATAGTCAGCTGTCGGGGAACGAGCATGGGGGAGGGTTGGTGTAGGGGTGAGGAAAGGCAGAGAGGTGGAAGGGAGACCAAAGGCACGGTCGAAGAGAAGGGTCTTGAGACCGGCCTTGAAGGAGACGAGGGAGGAAGCGAGGCAAAGGGACCGTGGGATGGAATTCCAGAGCGTGGGGGCAGAGAGGCTGAAAGCCCGGACACCAATAGTAGGGCGGGTCGGGCGGGAGACATGGAGCAGGCCGGAGCCCGCTGAACGGAGGGAGCGGGCAGGTTGGTAAGGAGTCAGCAGGTCAGGAGGGGGCAAGACCATGGATGGGGCCTTAAAGGTGAGGATGAGGATCTTGAACTCGTACATTCAGCGTTAAGTACATCCAGTGCGATTCTTTCCACACACACAAAAAAAGGTTTTTTTTGGGGTGGGGGAAGGGGGTTGGTGTGGAGGGGGATCTTAGCGGTCCATTGATGTTCCAGGTACTGCAAGGATGCAAGTCTACACACCTGCAATGTTCACCAGCAAACTGAGTGGTCTTAGGTGAGATTGGAGTTGAGATCTTGTTTTGTGGTCCTCTGCTGGATTTCAGGGCTGGTAGAACAGGCTGTGGAAAGAGAACCGTTCGCCTTTATCATCTGCTTACACCAACCTCCTCCCTCCCCCGGCGCCAGTATTAAGCTCTCTGAGACACTGCCCCGTTGTAAAGGGCGCTATATAAATGCAAGCTGTTCTTGTTATTGTTGTTGCGTTCAAGCCTGTCATATTGCCCCAACAATCAAAGAGAAACTCCACCTCGGACTGGGTTTATCTGGCTAAATTTTGGTGGTTAACAACGCAGGAATATGGAATCACCCTTAGCCCCCACGCCTCCTGAATCTAACGCCCATTTCGGGTGCAAACCCTCGACTGTCCAGCACCTCGGGATGTCCTTCCGAGGGGAAAGGCGCGATGGAAAAGCAGCTTATTGTTGTTGTTCTTCACTCGTGTCGGCCTGGCTCAGTTGGTAGCGCTCACGCCAAAAAGGTTTGTGGTTTGAACCCGCCCCCCCGGGGGACTTTGAACCCACATTCTTGACCAGTGTTGGCCAAAATTAAACGTTCACTCCTCGGCTATTTATGGGAAGGAATTTGACCCAGTGTTCCAACGAACAATCCAAGAACTCCCCCGGACAGAACTGGTACTTGAGCATTGAGCAAACACTTGCCCAATGCCGTGTTAACTTCAAGGCAGGTTCCACGTAGCTCTTAAATGAACTACGAGAGGAAAAACGGCTTTGATGTTCGAGTGGCTGTATTTAAGAAACTCGCCAAATTCTCCGCACACTGCCCTTTCATGCTAAATAATAACCATAATGCATAATAATAACCTTGGCATTTAATATAGCGCCTTATCGCGTCTTTGAGTCGTTTCAAAGCACTTCACAGAATACACTGTAAAGTGAATCGACTATCGACTATCTTGCGGGCGAAATGTGGCAGCCGATTGCTCACAGCAGCGTCCCACAAATTGTGTATTTAAAGGGGGTCTAGGAGAAGCAGCTGAAATTTATTGTACGTGACGCAATAATTATTATAAAGTCTGCTTGTTCTGGTGGAAGTTACAGATCCCACAGCGCTGTTCGAAAAAGGAAAGGAATTTCTTCCATCCAACAATTTGCCGGACAAAATTAACCGTGCACTCCCCCGCTGTTTGTGGGACGTTGCAGTGGACCTACAAAATACACAGTCGCGACACTTTACATCCACATTTTAAGCCCTGAGACGTCCTCCCAACGTATAAGGTTGAGTCAAATGCAAGGATTGTTATTGCAGATATTTTTCTGTTATGAATGGCAATTCCGGGATTTCTTAACAAACGTCATAAGAAATACTTTGTAGAGGGGAATTCTGTAGTGTAATGGTTAGAGCGCTCGCCTCTCAAGCGAGAGGACCTGGGTTCGATTCCCGGGCAGGGCAGAACCTTAAGCAAGTTTCCTTACTCCACATGCCTCTGTTTACCTGTTTACCTAGCAGTAAGTAGGAACCTGGGGGTAGTAATTGCTTAAAAAAAAGTAATAATAATTTGATTTGCTGCCGCCTTTCGCCCGCNAAAAAAAATCCAATCCAATCCAATATATTCTGTGAAGGGTTTGAGACGTATTGACGACGTGATGAGGTGCTATATCGAATACAAGGATCATGATTATTAGGATTATTATTATTCCAAGATTCCTTAATAAACTTCATAAGAAACACCGCAAATTAGGCTCCATTGTGTTACAAAAATGCGGTTTCTAGGTGTGCATAACTTTTGCCACACTATGTCCTGAAGACGTGATAAGGCGCTAAATCAAATGCAAAGATTATTTTTATTATTACTATCATTATTATTATTATTATGGTGTATACAGTACCTGCTGTGGGAGTGGACCGCTGCTGAGGAAACGAACTGGGGAACTGTATCCCTCCCAGTCATTGAGGTCAGGGATTGGGTTGTTAGAGATGATGATGGAAGCTCTATCCTGGTTGATCTCGGAAGCACGGTTGGTTAAGCCCATGCTATACCGGATTAAACTGATGCATTTCTGCATCTGGCTTTTGGGGACCCTCTCAATTTCTTGTTCCTGCAGGAAATAATAATAATACAATCCTTGCATTTGATATAGCACCTTATCACGGCATAGCTCTGGAGTCCTGTAGCTCAGCGGTTAGAGCACCCGCCTCGCAAGCGAGAGAGCCCGGGATTGATTCCCGGGCAGGGTGAAAAGTTGGACAAGTTTCCTTACTTCATACACACGCCTCTGTTTACCCAGGGGTAAATAGGAACCGGGTTGGTTGTCGATTGGCGGATCGCTTTCCGGGGGTAATAATCCCTTCCAAAATGAATAAAAATATAATTTGGTCACTTCAATCCACGACTATTTGTGGGGGACACGGCTGTGCGCAATTGGCTGCTGTGTTTCGCCCACAAAATATGACGACAGACTGGCCCAGCAGTAG
The DNA here is from genome assembly GCF_018977255.1 of Callorhinchus milii. Taxonomy (NCBI): domain Eukaryota; kingdom Metazoa; phylum Chordata; class Chondrichthyes; order Chimaeriformes; family Callorhinchidae; genus Callorhinchus; species Callorhinchus milii. The sequence goes on along the minus strand of NW_024704746.1, from coordinate 65,575,919 downwards.
GACTTGAAGGGTCAGCCGAGACACTATGTTATTTCAAGCTATCATAAGATGTAATGAAGGAACTCAGCTACTCACCCATTCTTTTTTGAAGCAACTTGTCTGTGGATTTGGATGTTCTTTTGTGAGACAGTCTCTTGCATAGATGGCAAGGATGGTCTAGTGTAGAATATCAACAGTTAATTTTGACCGCAAAAGTTGTTTTTTTAACTAAACTCCCGCTGCTTTAAAAAATAATAAGATAATCCCTGCTGAGCAATATTAAATTGGCTTTCCTTTATTTTAAATCTAACCCTTGCAGTTTTAGACCTTAGGAAGATGAGTATATCCTTTACAGTAATATCCTGTGAAGCGCTTTGAGATGTGTTGAAGGCGTGACAAGGCGCTATATTAAATGCAAGGATTATTATTTTATTATTAATATTATTATTATCATTATTATCAGAATTAGGTCAACATACTTACTTTGTGGTCTTTTGGCATTTCCTCATCCAACTTTTTTAACTTGGATATGGAATGGTCTCGAAGCACTTTCCACAGTTCCTCTGCTCCAGGGTGAGCTACGGGAAGCAAACCATTCATTTACCGGAGGCAGAGAGAGAGGCTCCAATCCACATGTGCAAGTTCTCGTGGTTAGAGCACTTGCCTCGCGAACGAGAGCACCTGGGTTCGATTCCAGAGCAGGGCCAAAATTCAGGCAAGTTTTCCTTGCTCAACACTCCTCTTGGGACTTGTTGTGTCAAGTGTGACGTCCCAAAGCATTTCACCCGATTTCACCATAGAGTACCCAACTATGTGCTTTGGGGACGAACACAGCAGCTAATTTACATACAGCAACATCCCACAGACAGCCATGAAGTGAATGACTGATATTTTAAGGGGATGGTGGGGGTGGGGGGGTGGGATTGTTGGCCAAGGACACTGGCAGAAAGCGATCCCCTCCTACCCAAGAAACCTCAGCAACCAAATGAAAATGGTTACCATGGATGGTTCAGTAATCTACCCTTGTGTGTGTTCCATGGTCAGACTTCCCCGGTTTCTAGGGAGCTCCAGGATAGAAGCTTTGAATGACTTGGGCTCTTACGTTTCAAGACCTCCCTTGATTGGCACTCTTATTATCCCACAAACACTCCAGGACTCGCTCCCGAATACTCCAAACAGCCTGTGACCGAGGACCTTTGAGCTCCTTCAACCATTGTTTGTTTCAGCCATCGCTTCAGACTCTCCCTCCAACAAACACATGACTACAAGGCACCAAATCCTGGGCCAACAGTTTGAATCGATGATTTTTCTTTTACTTGCTGCCACTTTGCTAAGTGGCTGTGTAAACCCCCCCACCACCAAAACAAAGACCACCCGTTGATTCATCCTGCAGGCTGGTTACCTCATTGTAGATGTGACACGCATTGTGATTTATGCATGACTTGGCGCGTGATGGGGGTGAAAGGCCTGCCGCGTTAAGGCATGGATACCGCGTGTCGATGTGTTGTGCGAGCGTGAGCGGTGCGTGAGCTGAGGTCTACACACGCAAAACGTGTGTGATCAGTGTGCCTGTTTGCGATTGTTATATGACCCCCCCCCCCACCTTCCCTCTACACGTGACCCACACGTGACATAGGCATGAATGTTGCATGTGGCTGGGGTGATTGTCGTGTAAGACAAGGTAGGATCTTAAGACAAGGTAGGATCCTACCACATGATTCTCTCTATGATATAAGCTTCATTGTTACTCACACCGTCAATATATTTCTATATATATTTGGTATATATGTGACAGGGTGGATAGAAACTAAGCCCAAAGTGATGCTATCAGATATGTCTAAGGAGCAGAATTTGACCTCACAGGTTCCAGGTTCCGAAGGTCAGTCTGACGTGAAGGGCGCAATACACGTGCAATTTTGTCGTTGTCGTTGTTGTTTGAGGGCACAAAACCAGATACCTTCAGAGCCTGTTACAACCCGGGCGGAAGAGGCCAAGTTATTGGGTTCGTGTAATAATAAAAATCATCCTTGCATTTGATACGGTGCTTTGTCACACCTCTCGTGCTGTGAAGTGCTTTGAGACGTCTCAAAGCACTTCGCAGGATTATACTATCAACTGGATTGACTGAGTATTTTGTGGGTGAAACACGGCAGCCAGTTTGTGCGCAGCAGTGACCCATAAACACTCATGGAATGAGGGATCAATTTTTTTTGAGGCGTTACATCAAATGCAAGGATTATTATTATTATTATTAATACAGATTGTGGGCCGGGAAACCGGGAGGAACTCCCTTCTCTTTTCGAATAGCGCCATGGGATCTTTAACATCCACCTTGGTTGTACGTCTCATCTGAAGGACGGCACCTCCGATAATTCATCGCCCCCCCGCTCCAACCCCACCGCACCCACAGAACTGCATTGAAGTGTAGGCTTAGACTATGTGATTCCAAGTCCCGATGTGGGGCTTGAACCCACAACTTTCTGACTCAAAGGTGAGAGAGAGATCGCTAGCGACTGTGCCAGACTGACACCCTTGTTTATTTGTTAAGTTTGACTTTCGTGGTCTCTCACTCCGGAACTTGCTGGATTCCCCGCACGTATTACTAGTACGACACCAGGTAACTGTTTGTCCCCTACCTCCTGTTTTCTTCAGGACAAGCCGGGCACACCTGGTGCGATCCGTGGCATCTTCCCCTAACTCTGGCGTCTCCATTGCTAGCAATCTTTACAAAGAAAAAGGACGTATTAAATCCATGCAAGCAATAAGCCATCAAAGAACTCGGCCTTCTTCTAAACGGGAGAGACGTCAACAGCAGATATAACAGCGAAAGGATCTTCAGCTTTTCTGCCCTCAACCTTTGGAAATCCATTCCCGAATCCCTCCGGCCCATCTCAAGACCTTCCTCTTTGACCGCGCCTTCGTCCACACTCCCTCCCCCCTCCCTCGCTCCAACCCTCTTGATTCCAACCCTCAGTTTGGCTGCAAACCCTTAATTTGTCCGAAGCGAACGGCGTGATATAAATGTAATTTGAAGAGGGTGTTAAAGGTCGGTACCAGCGATTGATTCTCCTGGAAAGGGCTGATGTGGGGCTTCGTACAGACGTGGAACCATTAAAAAATGATGATAAATGCTTGAATTCGATATATGGCGCCTTGTTACGTCTTCGGGACGTCTCAAAGCGCTTCTCAGAGTATACTGCAAAGTGAAGTTGACTGTAATATCTTGCGGGCGAAACGCGGCAGCCAATTGCGCACAGCAGCGTCCCCGCAACCAGTCGTGGGTCACTGCCGTTTGTGGGACACACTGTGATTAGCGACCCCCAACTCGCAATTCTCCAACTTACTTTGAGTTTAGGCAACTCTTCCACAGGTCTTTGTTGAACACCATCGACCCCATCAGGACAACCCCTGGAGGAAATCAAACTGCCTGCGAAGTCGCCGAAGAAGAGAAGAGCCCCGATCGGAAAGCCTCCGACACCTAAATTCCTCCCCGTTGAGTTGGTGACTATTTTTGCTGCGGCTGTCACCACGAGCCAAAGCTTCAGTCACAATGTACGGTTCCGAAAAAAAAAAGCCACGTATCACAGTCACGGAACCCAGTGGACAATCCGAAGCAGGTCAACAGTTTACCGCTGGTGGAAAGACGTCTTATTTTACGACAACCCTTACGTATGAAACGGCGCTTCACGGGATTCGAACATTTAATTGAAACACACGGCGAAGTTTCGTGCATTTTTGTGGGCGAACGCATTTCGCCAACTCGCAATATCCCACAAACGTATTCACACGTACCAAATCTTATTCGGAGTTGGAGGATGGGGGATTTTTGGCCAGGATACGGGAATTACATTCCCAGGTCCCCCCCGACGGACTCGCTCCCTCCCTTCCTTTCAGGTTCATCTCAAAACGTACCTCTTTGACCGTACTTTGGTTCATCTCTCAACTTCCTACCCCTCTCAGCTGCCACCCTAACCTCAATCAGAATGGTCAAGTCCTCCCGCCGTGAAAGGCACTGCACGACGTGTAAATTGTAGTGCGATTGCCTGGCACAGCAGTGAGATGTCCCTCAAATGCAGCGCTGAGTGGGGGGGTTTACCATAGAGACAGACAATTGATATTAATTGAGTACTTAATGCAATTCAAGTGTTTCACAATCAGTTGACTGCCCTTTCGCTTGTCTTTTAGCGTTGTATGTGGCTTTATACGTGGCTTCACCCTGACATCTAGTGGTAAACCTTCAGCACTGTGAGCAAATGTTTCAGCGCTTGCCACAGATATACATCAGAATAATACAACTAAAGTAATCCTTGCATTTGATGCAGCGCTTTTCACATCAGGAGGACAGTGACTGTGAATGTTGTAAAGCAAACAGAGCAATCAATTTGTGCGCAAATTGCCTATACCAGTATTATTATACCAGTGCCAGCCAAACTCCGTGTAATATATATTATCCTTGCATTTGATATAACGCCTTATCATGTGTTTTAGACGCCTCAAAGCGCTTCACAGGATATGCTGTACAGTGAATTGACTGTACATTTTGTGGGCGAATCGCGGCAGCCAATTGCGCACAGCAGCGTCTCCCCACAAACAGTCGCGGATTGAGTGACCAATTTATTGTTATTTTGTTTTGAAGGAATTATTGCCCCCAGGAAAAACGATGTGCCAATCGACTAACAACCGGGTTCCTATTTACCGCTAGGTAAACAGAGGCGTGTGGAGTAAGGAAACTTGCCCAACGTTTCGCCCGGCCCGGGAATCGAACCCAGGTCCTCTCGCTTGCGAGGCGAGTGCTCTAACCGCCGAGTAATCCTTGGATTTGAGTTAATGCTTTTCGGGTCAGAAGAACGTCTCGAAACGCTTCTTCACAGGATTGACGGTAAGGTGTATTGACCGTGTATTTGGTGAATTGTACGATCCATTGAGCTGATCCGTCATTGATCAACATCTTTAAGGGCTCTCTCTCCCGTCAGTTGGTCCAAAGACAGATATCACGGAAACACCAGGTGGCAGCAGAAAGCTCCAACACAATCACTGCTGTTTATAAACTGCGTCACAGCTCACACTGGGCCACATAGCAACGGGTGAATTCTATCTGTCGGCTGTGGTCGTAGGAGTCAGTAACAGCCACTGAGTCAAACCAGACAAACCGAACTGATTTGAGGTGTTTAATACGATAAGGGATTTCGATAGGGTAACGACAGAGAAACCATTTCCTCTGGTGGGTGGGGGGAATCCAGAACAAGGACAGGGCATCGTCTTAAAATTAGAGCCGGGCGCCATTTAGGGGTTGGAATCAGGAAGCACTTTATCACGCAAAGGCCAGTGGGAATCTGGCACTCTCTCCCACCACCAAAAGGCTGTGGATGTTGGATCCGTTCACATCTTCAAGGCTGAGGTGGATAGATAATTTGTTAGGTCAGGGGATCGAGCGATTATAGGGCGAGAGTATGAGTAATTTGAATTGAGATACAAGTCAGCCGTGATCTAATAGAATGGCGGAACAGGCTCGAGAGGCCGAATGGCCTCCTCCTGTTCCTATGTGCTTTGATAACTGGAAAGCAGGACAGGAAAGCTGCCATCAGCGGTCTCATCAATCGAAATCTTTTTCTCGAAAGCCTCGGGATTAAAGTGGTGCCCAATGTCAAAGGTCAAGGTCAGGTACAGAGACCGAGGGAGGCTCCACAGGTAATTATAGTCACTTCTGCTCTTGTGTAGGTGGTGGCTCGTGTCTTATTCAAGTGCTCCTTCACCATATTTCACACAAAATACAGTCGCCACACTTGGTTGTGAGGTCTTTGAAACTCACAAGTCTCACCTGACACTCCAATGCAGTGCTGGGGATGTACTGCAATGTCGGAGGTGCCGTCATTCGGATGAGACGTTAAACCCAGGTCCCGGGACGACTGTGTCTGTTCAGGTGGACATCATCCCAATGTCCTCCTGATCTGTGTCAGCCGAGTGTCTTGACACGTGAGGAAGCCCATCACGTTGCTTAAGAGCATCCAAACCGAGCTGAGAATTCCACGCATCCCGCACTACACATGGAAATCCCCGAGACAGACTGTTGGAATGGAATGCGCTCTCCCTCTCCCTCTCTCTCTCTCTCTCCCTGGAAGGACGCATTCCTGTATACCCAATTCCAGAAAGCGTTAGGCGCTTGACAAGAGCCAAGGCTTGTAGGAGCCCAGAGAGTGCGTTGGGGGTACTGACTGGGGGAGGATTGTTGGCCGGAATAAATCCTTGCAATACTGGAAGAAATTCTGGAAGGAATGGAATGCGCACTGTCTCCCTGGGATCCGGTCGGTTTTTTTGCACAAGACTAACTTAGGCACAAGTCGGTGGCAAGAGTTACGAGAGCTTTTATTTATGAATCAAAATACATGCAATCTTGGGAGAAACAGATATAGCTATGAGTGTGGGCAGAGGGGAGGGGGGAGAAATAGGATCACAGTGTCTCTCAATTACTGCTGCCACCATCAATATGTGGAAGCAACTAATGGGTTTCAATAAAACCACTCGTTCCACAACCCAAATGCACGCCGCCCGCCAATTATAGACCATAAAATCCGGTTTTGCTTCACTTTAAAGCGACGGACACCATCCTCAAGGTTAGGAAACAAAACTGCAGGTTTGTCTATCGACCGACCACCACGGTCTCCCTTTCGCCCACATCTCCTTCCTCTCGGGTGGTTGATGAGGATTTTCTCTGTGTTTCTGATGAGCGCCCAGTGTCCATTCTCGAGCAGACCCGACAGTAGTAAATTGGATGGTATCGCCACTCTGTGTAACAGTTACCTACCTGTATTTTGGCGCATTCCTACACTGCCCAATGCAACACCCACCGTTGGTATCCGTGAGAGGTTATACAGTAATCCTACTCCCGAGACGTACAATTACCGTGGTAGCCAACTGCTGCATGGGTTCATCTCTGCCCTCTGCTCGTGTTTGCTGGGAGTGAAGACTGGTATACGAGCTTGGCTCAGTTGGTCACATTCTCACCTGCTTCTGGTGCTCTCAGTTCAGGCTGACCCTCCAGTGTAGGTACCGGGGTGTGTGTGTGTGTGTGTGGGCAGTGCCACTTTACCTGCAGTGCTATCCTTCGAAATGAGGCTTTTAAAACTGAGATCCTGCTTTAGGCGGACATTGTGAGTCCCACGGCGTCCTTTCTCCCAGTGTCCTGACTATCAATCCCCCGGGTTAAACTGCTCGTTCGTTTCGCTCGTACATTTGGTCTGCAAATTATACAGTCGATTCGCTTCACAGTGTATCCCGTGAAGCGCTTTGAAACGTCACGAAGGCGCGCTATCGAATGCGAGGATTATTATTCATCGCCTCACGGCGGTCCTTGTGACACTTGGGTGTGCAAAACACGTCACTGCGTTTGACAGCCATCACTACTGTGGGATGAGCTTTGATGTCGACCTTTTTTTGAAAAAAAGGGGGTCTATTCGCCTCCTCACACGCCTGAGATCGCCCGCTCGCTCTTAAAACACACAATTTCGCGACGATTGACGAGGAAGAGGTACTGGCCGAATTGTGATAAGTTACAACTGCAGTGACAGGGTTAACCGGATTTTGAGGAAGCAATCTAAGTGTGACACGTTACAGGCTGGAACGACGCAGATGTAATGGGGCGAGCCAACTGCCTGCAGTGACGACACCAGCCGATTTGGGTTGCGTTTCTCTACTGACCCGTGACTTGAAGCGGAGACACTAGTAAAGCACTCACCTGGACATCTCCCCCGCGATTACTTCCTCTTTCTTACTAATTCTTATTACTTATTCCTTACTCCGCGGGCCTCTTGTTTACCTAGCAGGAAGTAGGAACCCGGTGGTTAAGTCGATTTGCGGATCGCTTTTCCTGGGGTAATAATCCCTTCAAAATAAATAATAATTCGGTCACTTAATTCCCCCCCCCCCACCCCCCCGTGACGCTGCTGTGCGTAATTGGCTGCCGAGTTTCGCTCACAGAATATACAGTCAATTCACTTCGCGGTATATTCTGTGAAGCGCTTTGAAAACCGTCTCGAAGACGTGATAAGGCGCTCTATCAAAGGCAAGGATTATTATTATTATTACACTCCGCACATTCAAAAGCGAGATTCGGGCGAAGAAAGTTTAATCTCAACCTTGCAGAACACGCGCACTAATCTGCCCTCGCATCACGACATCAAGCTGTGTCTGAAAGGGTCCTGATATCCTGGCCTTAATCATGCTCGCTTGCAATCCGGTCATTAATTTCCCTGGATTGAGAAATACTTGCTGATTTCCATCCTGATGTTGCCCGTCACAACCCTGAACCTGTTAACCTCTTGTAATGTTGCATATCCAAAAGAGGTCACTTTCCGCCTCCAGGTCCCTGTGCAATTTTCCATCCTGTAAATTGCTTTGCAGAATTAACCGAAGGTTAACCTGAACACGTCTGTTCCAAAGTTTCTCTCCAAAATTTCCCTTCAGTTTCCACGAAAAGCCCACATTCAGTGTTGCGAGATCTAATGGCAACGTGCGGGACTAAACTGCACAAAACTGGCTTCAAAATAATAATAATAATAATAATCCTTGCATTTGACAAAAGGCCATGACCTGAATGAACATTTTTTCTCTAGTGGGGGTTAGTTGGCCAGGACACCTGGAAGAAACTCCCTTCTTTTTTTGTGAAATTATTCGGACCTGGATGAATAATTCCGAGGCTGGTGCTGAGTAAAGCTGGTACACACCATTAATCTTGGGACTTCTAGTACATCAAGACGGCTGGCACATCACAAGCTGCCCGGCCAGTAAAGATCCTCCCAACTCACTGAAGCCAGATGTCCACCAAATAGCCCGATGAGGAACGTTCTTGAGGTTTGGGACAACAGCTGGTGGAAGCCTTTGCTGTACCTGGAGTGAACCCTCAACTCATGGATCCAGGGCTTGGCATTCACCTTGACCGGTACGCAGAGATCTATTACCCAGAGCTGCCTCAAGCTCCACACCACCAAACGTTTGATGGATGGGTTGAGATGTGTGTCAGAGCTCTGGCCAGGAAGGTGGTGGCACACCATAAGCTGCCCTAGAAGGATTCCATTCCAACAGTCCACCTCGCGCGTGTAGGCGGGATGCACGGAATTCTCAAAGTTTGGTTTGGTGACTCTTTATAAGCCTGGTGGTGATGTGTTTCTGCATGAGTCAAAGACACATTTTGCCTGAAACCCCACCCCCACCGCTCCAAAAATGGTGGCAATGCTCTCACCCATTTCAGGCTGAGCTGTGTTGCGCACCAGGAAGCTGGCAGAGAATTCCGGTAGCAGTACATGCCAACCATCTAGTGAGGGCTCAAAGCTTGAAAGGGGGGAGAAAGGAGGAGATAAGTAGTCTTCTTGGAGCTGAATCCGAGGTGATATGGTCACTTCCTCCCTCCCCCAGGCTCCTCCACTGTTAAACGCTCTGAGACTCTGCCTGGGGTGAAGGCCCCTATAAACGTGAGATGTTATTGGGAGTGGAATCCACCCTCTGCGGTAGTCCAGTTCCTGAGTCAGACGAGGTTCAGTCCTCCAGGGCACTGCTGATGGAACTGACCAATTCCTTCACCGTACAAAAAAAATCGATCAGGTGTCAGATATATACACACAACGTGTGAAACAAAAATCTCCTTTGAAACGAGCACGACTGGCTCGGCCTACACCCACGTCACTGTGCAGCGGTCAGAGACGCTCTCCTGGGTGAAGGGCGAAGGGTGAAGGGCGCTGTGTGAATTAAAAGCTGTTGTTGGGGCTCGTGGAATAGGCTGCGGAGACGAGAGAACTGAAATGGGTTCAAAGCTGAATCAATCAACTGGGTTTCTGTGGTGAGACCAGGAGGAGGGCAGAGTTCTATATATACACACATGTACATGTACGACATATATCTATCTATATATAAAGGCTGACTTGCTGCTTTTTTCCTGAAGATTGTCATGTTGTGGTAACCATTTTCAGAAATGTGTTAGTGTGAACCGTTGGGCTCGACAGGTGCAGAGCTTTGACAATGGCACCTGTGTTGTGGGTTTTATTTTTGGGGTCGATGTTGTGAAGCCTTTTCCTACGCTTCCGAGGGCGATGTTAAAACGTCCAGAGGGTGCGAGTCCGCTCTGAACCGGGAGCGGGCGAGCGGACTGCGGAGTTACCACTGCCCGGAGGAGACGAATTTGAATCCGAATTTCAAGCTGTAGAGTTCTGTGGTCACTTGTGGTGGTGGGGTGGGGGGGGGAGATGTTTTCTTCCCATTCTGCCTTTTTCTTGCATTATATACAGAACCTTTTCACGTCGTCGAGACGTCTCAAAGTGTTTCACAGGATATAATGTAAAGTAAGTGGATCGACTGAGGGCGAACACGGGAACCAGTTGCCCACGGCAGTGTCCCACAAATAGTCGTGGAGTGAGCGACCAATTTTATTTGGAGGATTGTTTCCCAGGCCTCGACAGAGCCACGGGACCTTTAACTTCCCGGGTGTAACTTTTTCATCCGAGGGCCAGATCTTTGCTTCTCCGTTGGACATGCGTGCGACACACAAAGACATTTCTACTGACCTGTTGGGTTGCGTCGTTGCCTTGAAGGCGACGTCAGATGCTTCACACTCTTTGAATGCGTCTCTGTTGGACAGGTTCGAGTTCGGTGACTGGACACGCGGCGCAGTGGGATCATTTTAAAAGAAAGCGAGACGTGCGACAGATGTGTGGCCGGAACAGATCAGGGTGACAGCAACCAATGTGGTCTCCCGTCAGCGTTGGCTCAGCACGCACAACAGATTCACTTAGCATCAGACCCACTTAGTTCGACACGTGCACAAGGTTATTATGGGCAGTGAAGGACTTCATCAACACAAGCAACAACAAATTGCATTTGTATAGGTGGAGGGAGGAAAGGGGGAGAGGTGGAGAGACTGTGGGATGGAGTTCCAGAGGGTGCGGACGGAGAGGCTGAGTTAAGAATCATTCTGATAACGGCCGTGGTGGCTAGGTATTGAAACAGACAAAAAAAAAACAGCATGCGAAGGGGAGAGAGAGGGGAACATAAGGAACAGGAGTAGACCTTTCTGCTCTTCGAGCCTGTTCCGCCATGCTATTCGATCATGGCTGATCTGTACCTCAACTCCAATTAACTGCCTTCGACCCGTATCCCTTGATATCGATAAAACATTCATACATGATCCTGAGTGAGAAGGAGGCAGACAAAAAAGCACTGAGACAGAGCGAGAGGAGAAAAACATTGAGAGAGCGAGAGTGTGTGTGTGAGAGAGAGAGAGAAGAAACTAGAGCGATCGAGAGAACGCAGAAACCAGGGAAACACAGAGAAACGGAGGGAGACAACACCAACGAGGTAAAGAACGGCAGCACTAAAACCCGCCATTGCAAGCATCCTCCCTTTCTTCTGCCCGACCGACTGGAGATTGCTGTGTTGACGTTCCCCTATCATTATAACCGATTTCAAATGGTGCTAGATAAGTGTGTAGCCTCTGAACACCAAGAGAAATCAGTCATCCTCTAAGGGGGGGTTGGGGTGGGGGGAGTAAGTGGTCCATCCAGATGATAGCCGGTCAAGCCTCATTAGTCTCCGGTTATTCGGGATTGGGTGTAGCCTCGACCCACATCTCAGCCTTTGGTTGAAATGCTAATACACGACCATTGATTCATTCGGTTAAATAAAAGCATGGCAAATACATCCTGCTGGGATCTGCAGTTTTCTTTCACGTAGTGCCCGGGCCACCAGCCCTCCCCCCACCATCCCCCCCACTCCCGCAGGGTATAGTCCCGGAGCCCTCGACAGTGGCTGAGCACGAGGCAGAGCCGGAGGGAGAGGGAGAGGTGACCGGTACAGGCACGGTAGAAAGAGACGTTATTTCTGTTGCTGCGAATAATGTCACCCAACGCGAGTGGGACAGAGCAGCAACAGAACAACAACAACAACGACGACGACGACAACAAAAGGCCAGGTACACAAAACATACTCGGTCCCTCCTTCGCCCAGGTGTGCAAGGGACAGGTCAAACTACGTACGCTAAGGGTACAAGAACATTTACTGAACGACGACGACAACTTGCGTTTAGGCGGTGCTCCCCCACTGCAGGGGTAGCGCCCCAGAGCGCTGGACAGTGGGCGGGAGCGAGGCGGAGGGATCGAGGGAGAGTGTTCCAGAGGTTCGGGGTGTAGGCGCGGCGGCCACCGATGGCGGGACGCGGGGCGCGAGGGGCAAGCAGGAGGCCGGAGCCAGTCGAGCGGAGGCAGCGGGGTGGTGGAGTCGGGAGAAAGCAGGGTCGAGGAGAGGTTGGGGCGTGAAAGGGATTTGAAGGCAACGTTTTCGAGGAGCTTGAAATAAACACCGAATTCTTTAATCCCCGCAAAAGAACTGATTCACCCCCTCCCTCCCCCCCCCCCCCCCCCCGACTTGGGGGCTGAGCGTGAGTGCGTGTGCGCGCGGAGGGGCTGCATGTGCAAATCAACTCTATTTACAGATCAGCCGTACGGGAAGTGGAATTTTAAAAAAATAACTTGAAACCTCTGCGGTCTCACCCTCCGGGGTAAATTTATGACCCCCGTGGGATCTGTGAGAGCAGTTGTGTGTCATCAGCAAGTTATGGGGGGGTTGGGTGGGGGGGGGGGAAACAGTCAAGGGTAAAAAGTCAAATGGAAACCCTTGAATGTAGTTGCAACAGAGGAACTGACTCGGGAACCAGACGTGCAAAGCAAAAGGACGAAAGCAAAGAATAAAGACGTTAAAAAAACTCGGGTCACTCGGCTCTTAAAATAACAGTAACGATACCCGGTGTATTTTAAGGTCGGCTTTTCGTGTATCGATTCAGCAGCTCGACGGGCCGAAGGAACCTCTTCGTTCAAAACTAATCTCGAGATCTTTCTGCCCCCGCCCTCGGCCAACTCCGTCCCAGACCGGAGCTCCCTGGACCTCGCCCTTCAAGGCCCGTCTCAAGTCCTTCCTCGTCGACTGTGCCTTCGGGTCATCTTCCCACCTCTACCCCACCTTGCCCTCCACCCCTCTCGACTCCAACCCCATTGACAGGTAAATTTCACCCCCTCCACAAAAAACAAATTCTACGACCACTGCGAAATAACCGATTCGCCCCACTGACGTGTGTGTGTGTGTGGCGTGTGGCGTGTGTGTGTGGCGAGGTGTGTGTCGTGCGATGCTTGTGTGGTGTGTGGTGTGTGAGGTGTGTGTGTGTGTGCGCGATGTGGTGTGTGAGGTGTGTGCGTGCGTGTGATGTGGTGTGTTCGGCATGTGTGTGATGTGGCGTGTAATGTGGTGTGTGAGGTGTGTGTGATGTGGTGTGTGTGTGTGTGTGTGAGATACGTGAGGTGCGTGGTTTGTGTGTGGGATGTGTGCGTGGTTGTGTGAGGTGTGTGACGGGGTTGTGTGTGTGTGTGTGTGTGTGCAGTGTGCTAGGGTGTGTGCGGCGCGCGTGTGCATGTGTGGGTGTTGCATTGCAAATCAACTTCAACAACAACAACACCTCGGGGTTTGGGGCTCAACAAAATACCATAAACATGGACCTGACGTCTCATTGCTCTCGGTTTCCAGGACCGCGGTGATGAAGTTGTTTCTTGGTCCCGGCAGTGAGCTGACAGTCTTTCTCCAAGAACACTGATTTCAAATGGTGCTAGACACAGCTGAGTTACATCTAAACCACCATAGGAAACCAGCTCCTTGGAGAAGTTGTGAAGACTTCTTCGACTTTGCTTCGGGGTAAACAGGTGCGCTGGTACACGCTCCTTCACAGACAGACAGACAGACAGACAGAGAGATAGACAGATAGACAGAGAGACAGACAGACATACAGAGATTCAGACACACTCCTTCGCAGATAGACAGAGAGATAGACAGACACACTTCTTCACAGACAGATAGACAGTCAGACTCACTCCCTCACAGACGGACAGAGAGGCAGAGAGAGGCAAAGAGACCGACAGACACACACCTTCACGGACAGACAGAGAGAGAGAGAGAGACGCACACCTCCACAGGCAGACGCACTCGTTGACAGCCAGATACACACACGCACACACACAATCTGATCCAAGGCAAACGGGGCCCTCACACGCACTCATTCACAGACGGGCAGACACACACGCACGCACAGACAACCTGATTCAAAGTAATAGAAACAGTTGCACTCATTCACACACACACACACACACACACAGATGGACTATCTGATCGAAGGCAAAAGATGCACTCGTACACACTCGCACACACCTATATGATCCAATAAAGAGTGCACACTGCTCCGAGATGTGGGTGGGGGGGGGAAGAGTAGACACGAGGAACAGTGCACGCCCACTACTCAACGCTGCACTCAAAGAGTGCTTGGCTACTGCGAGGAGTAGCTGGTGAAGATTGCCTGTGTCCCGCTGTAATCTACAGACAAAAAAAAAAGGCATTAAATACAATTAAAGGTCGCACGAGAAAAAAAAACTTCCAATGCGTAAGCCCTGAGAGAAACATCAACGACCACAACAACTTGCATTGATATATATATATACACACGTATATAATAATCCTTGCATTTGATACAGCGCTTTTCACGTCTTCGAGACGTCTCAAAGCGCTTCACAGAATATACTGTAAAGTGAATTGACTGTGTATTTGTGGGCGAAATGCGGCAGCCGATTGCGCACAGCAGCGTCCCCCACAAACAGCCGTGGATTGAAGTGACCAATTTTATTATTGTTCTTTTTCTTGCGGGATTATTATCAGGCGTAGTGGACTAAGGAAACTTGCCCAAGGTTTTCGCCCCGTCGGGAATCGAATCCGGGTCTCTCGCTTGCGAAGCGAGTGCTCTAACCACTGAGCTGCAGGACTCCACTTGTACGCCACGTAGGGTAGCGTTCCGGAGCGCTTATCGAGGAACATCGATTAGGAACAGATCTGCCGGAAGGAGTTCTGCACCACAGGCAGAAAGTTACTTCAGTGACTTGTGAAGCGAAACGCGGTTCCTCTCTCCTCCCCTCCACCACCCCGGCCTCCTGGCCAACAATCCCAACAAAGAAAGGTGGTTGTTCTGCTTCACGGCTGTTTGTGGGGCCATTTGCCACGTGCTCAACCGGCTGCCGCGTTTCGCCCACAAAATTCACGTTACAGTATATTCCGTGAAGGGCTCTGAGACGTCTCGAAGACGCGATAAGGCGCTGTATCAAATGCAACAGTTATTCAGCTCTCGTCTCCGTTCCTCTGGCTCCGGTCTACTCCACATCCCCCGCCCTAACCGCCCTACCATCGGTGGCCTTCAGCCTCTCAGCCCCGAGGCTCTGGAACTCCATCCCCCAGTGCCTTCGCCGCTTCCTCCCTTTCCTCCTTCAAGGCCGGTCTCAAGACCTTTCTCTTCGACCGTGCCTTCAACTCCCCTCTCGACTCTCTACCCCCTCCTCGTTCCCTCCCTTCCCTCCCCTCACACTGACCATTTCCCTCCAAGGCTCGGGTCCCGACCCAACTGTGCAGCGCCTTGGGACGTCCTCCCGACGTGAAAGGCGCTCTATAAATGAAATCTTGTTGTTGTTATTGTCTCCCCGCCTTTCATTCCTTTTCCCCCTCTGTGCAGGTATCAAATTCAACCGTTTGTGGGACATTGCTGTGTTCGTACTGGATGCTGCGTTGACCCACAAGAAGTCAATTTACCCACCACTTTACAGTCTATCCCATGAATCGCTTTGAAACGCTGACAGTAACCTGGACGCGACGAGGCAGAAAGGACATAAGTGATTTTTTTTCTCTTGGTGGGGGAGGTGAGATTTTTACCGAACATCAAATTATATTTGTTGTGTACATCAGTCATTGAATCCTAACAGGAGAGCCTCAAAAAAGGGTCAAGGAAAGGTGTGACATGAACAGGCTGCAGCGATCAGCTCCATTCACAACGTTCCTTGACACCTGCGATGCCCACAGCATTGTGGTTCTCGGGCAATGGTCTTAAGGCTAAGACACGTCTCAAAGCGCTCCACGGAATATACTGTAAAGCGAATCGACTGTGCGTTTCGTGGGCGAAACGCGGCCGCCAATCGCGCACAGCGGCGTCCCCCACAAATGGCCGTGGATTGAGCGACCAGATTATTTATCATGTTATTTATTTGGGAGGGATTATTAACCCAGGGTGCCCTGAGCTGCCACTTTCTCTCAACCCTGATCTTGAGATCCGAGACAGGCTGCAACAATTCATGGCCTTACACGTGGCCAAACCGCTCTGCGTAAATGAAAGGCTAACCATTTATTGTTGGCAGTCAAAAAAAAATACGTATACTCCTGAGCGAGGAACGGATTGGGGGGAGTATGGGGGGGGTGGGCGGGGGTGAGGTGTGTGTCTCTCCCAATAAATAGTCAGGATTTGAGGGACCACATTTTTCGAAAGGGATTATTATAATCACCCGGAAAAGCGATCCGCCAATCGACCAACGAGCGGGTTCCTACTTACTGCTGGGTGTGGAGTAGGGGAAACTTGCTTAGGGTTTCGCCCCCACCCGGGAATCGAACGCGCTTGCGAGACGCTCTGATCAATACGCTAACAATGATTTGCATTTCTAGTTGGAGCGTCTCCAACAGCCGAGTGGGGTTTGACACTGTTAGGAATTATAAACCACTCCCACCCCCCCCGCACACACACACACTTTGTGTTGACAAGTGATCAAATACGTTCACCGTCCTTCCTCAAGAATGTTCAACTGTGAAAAACAACACAAAAACAAGCCACAAGGTTGCCTCCGTATGGCAAAATTCGGCCGCTTTACGGTCAGTAATCCTTCCGAGAGCACTTTCCTCGCGCTGGATTTTTTAAAAAAAAAAATTCCGTGTCGCAGTTCAAGTGACCTTTCTAAAAATGACCTGCCCTTATTTTTTTTAATTAACTAAAAAAAATCTGGTTGGTTTTAACGCATCCTCGAGAAAACATTTGACTTTACCTCAAGGGAAGAACTGGGTGCTCGATCATTTCACTGGCAGCCTTCGTCGAGCAGATCCCCAAAAGACAGCAGGAGAGAAAATGGGGTTCAAAACTTCCATTCCGGGGTCGCGGTGGTTAGGGAGGAGAAGGAAGAGGTTCGAGGGATCTCTGCCCGATGCCAAGGCACTTGCGGGCAATCTTAAGGTGTTTTTTTTTCTCTCTCTCTCTCTCTCTCTCTCTCTCCGGTTTGTTTCAAGAAACAGATCAGACGAAGCTGCAGGCAAGGCTTGGTCGATCTGCCATTCACACCTCGTCCCCGGATTATCTATGAGTCAGGTGCGTGGCTCCAATTGGGGAGGATACGGAATGCTAAGGTACCTACGCGGCTTAAACCGCAACCTGCGCCCCCGTATTACAGAGAAAGAGTCAGGTCACAGGCTCTGGCAAAAGAAATGTGCCGTGTTTGCCAGCTGCAAGCAACTCTTGAAGCGGGTCCAATGTGTCATTTATCGGTGATTCGCGCTGTCTCTCTCTTGCCACTGAGTCAGCAGGTTGTTGGGTTCAAGCCCCCCCCCCCACGCCAGGACTCGGAATCCATATATAGTCTAAGCTGACCCTCCGATGCCACGTCAGAGCTGCCGACCTTTGGGTGAGATGTTAATCCGAGGTCCTGTCTGCCTGTTCAGGTGGATGTCAAAGATCCTATGGCACTGTTTGAAAAGAGAGGAGAGTTTCTCTTGGTGTCAACAACAACAACTTGTATTTACATAGCGCACCCTCAGTGTCCCAGAGCGCACGTCCTTACCAACAACCCACCCAAATGAAACCACAATATAAATTTACATTTATCTCTTTTTATAGCCTTTCCCGTCGGGAGGAGGTCCCAAGATCTTGGACGATCTGAGGTTTGCACCCGGGCCGGGCGTGGGGACTGAGGGAGGGGAGGGGACCGATGGTGCGGCCGAAGAGGAAAGTGCTCAGGTGTGATTTGTAGATGGGCCGAGAGATGGGGCAAGATGGAGGGATTGAGGCAAGGAGGTCCAGAGATTCAGAGCACAGTGGCTGACAGCACAGCTGCTAATGGTGGAGCGGAAGGGGACATGCGGTTGACCCGAGCCAGCTGAGCGAAGATGGTGGGTCGAGGTGTGGGGTGTGAGCAGATCGGAGATGAAGGGAAATGCTAGGGCCTGAATTGATTTGAAAGCGAGAGGGAGGATTTTTAAATCAATTCATCCTACATCAGGGAGCCAGTGAGTTCAAGCAGAGAAAAGCAAGTGGAGACAAGAGATGAATAACAACAATAAAATAATAATTCTTGTATTTTATATAGTTTTTTAAGTGATTATTTACCCTGGAAAGCGATTCCCCCAATCGACTAACAACTGGGTTCTTACTCACTGCTGGGTAAACAGAGGCGTGTGGAGTAAGGAAACTTGACTAAGGTTCTGCTCCACTCGGGAATCGAACCTGGGTCCTCTCGCTTGCGAATGAACCAACCACCTGCGCCCCCCACCCCCGTCCTGCACACACTTTATTTTGGCAAACGAAGCAGCGAGCAACTAATCCCGAAATTGTCCTAGCCTGAGCGCGTGGGGCAGTGTGTCCGTCCATCGCCAGGAGGCTCGGATCCCATCAACAGCGAAAAGAGACGCACATACACGTTTTAACACTGGAGGCTCAGGTGTTGCAAATCAGAACTGAACTCTTCGCAAACAGTTGGCGCAAACTTTGCAGTCAATACATTACGAGTCATTCTACACGTGTACGTGAGAGGGTCTGAGACAAAGAGCGTGTCTGCGCGCGCGTTTGTCTGTGTGCGTGTTTGTGTCTGTGTGTGTGCCTATGGGTTTTCGTTTGTGAGAATGAGTGTGAGCGAGTTTATATGTGCGTGCGTGCGTGTGCGTGAGAGAGAGAGAATATAAAGGTTGGCCACAGGTTTTTTTTTCCTTAAAAAAATCCCACAGGAAGAAAAGCTATTTTAGAATCATTCACTGCCAAAGCATGTCCTTAGTTTATTAGGTTACTGCACAGGATGGCTGTCTTCACCACCAGGGTCCTGGCTGATTTTCAGCCGCGATCCCATGTTATAATTAATAAATAAATGACAGTAATCCCTGCATTTGACACAGCGCCTTATCACGTCGTTCGAGACGTCGCAAAGCGCCTTCGCAGGATACACCGTGAAGTGGAGTGACTTGTGTGTTTGCGGGCGCAACGCGGCAGCGTTAATTGCGCGTGTTAACAACGACGACTTGAGTCGACACGGGGCCCTTCACGCTGGATGGCGCCTCGAGGTATATTAACGCGCAAACGCAAGAACATTCGAAAGGACGCACGATCTGACCGGGTGCTATTTTGGGTCACTCCCACTGCCTGCGCGGAGATGGAAAACAACAAATAAAAACACGGCCAAGCACAGGAGGAATATTTTAAACAAACAGAAAAGTATTCCTTCTGGCCTGGAAGCAGTTACTTGGGAAGTTTTTTTATGTTGTTTTCTTGCAGACGCTCTCTCTCTCTCCTCTCTCTCTCCTCTTTTTATTTTGCCTTCCAGACTGTTACGTTGAGCCAAAATTATCGCAGAAGTGGCGCAAGATCAGAAGAACATAAGAATTTGCTAGATGAAAGAAGACTAAGGTTCATCTAGTGCTCTCAACTGAGCCGCACATGTGCCTCACAATAATTCAGTGGAAAGAAAATACGCAGCTCATCTATTTACAATATATTCTTCGAAATGTCTCAATGACTTAGTAAAGTGCGATACCAAAGGCAAGGATTATTATCGTCATTGCCGGAGTAGAGCTGGTAAATAACTTGCTCCTTTTTTTGTGGACAAGTCCCGATTAAAGGGAACAACACGATCTTAAAAGTTGGAAGGAAATATTAAAAAGCGCGAAGAGTAGAAAAAGACACGTCTCCATCTAAAGAGTTGCGGCAACGTGGAACGTACTGGTTTATGAGTATTTGCTAAGCGGCTAAAAGGGAGAGAGAATTAACACCGTACAGAAAGATATTGGACAATGGGGAAATTAAGTGAGATATGAGAAAAAAAATGGAAGAGCTGTCGTTGTCTAATAGAATGGCAGGACAGGCTCGATGGCCTGAATAGGTTCCTCTCGATCCTGCTTCTTTAGTCCCTCTGTACCAGAGGGTTTTCGTGACAATAGTTAGCTCTCACTCAATAAAGCAAAAGAAAAACCCAACCTCACAGAATCACGTAAATTCACAGCATCAACAACTTGCACTTTAATAGCGCCCTTCAAGAGGGGCAGTGCCTCGGAGGATTTCTTTCCCCACCCCCCAACCCCTACCTGGGTCTGAGTGAAAAATCCCCTCAAAGAATAATAATAAGTAAATGAACTGGTCACTCAATCCACGACTTGTTTGTGGTGGGCACCCCTTGCTGCGTGCGCTCGGCGACCAACGTTCCGCCCACGAAACACGCAAGTCAATCCACTTTACGGCGCGCTCCGCCGAACGCCACTCAGGAGACGTCCTTCCCGAGCCGAAAGGCGCTGGACGGATGTGATTTGCTGCTGTCGCTGCCGCGGCTAAGAGAAGGCGAAGGAGGAGAAGGGGAAAAAAAAAATAAAAATAAAAAAAAAATAAGATCCTGGGGAGGAAGTAGTGTTACAATCGGAATGATTAATAACAACCTGGCCTGGAGCCCTGGATTTACTGGAATTTAGTCTGGTCTTGTTCCTCCTGGTTTCCATTCACGTTGCAAACACAATGCCATTCTCTATCCAGCCACATTATCTGCATTTAATCAGCTTCCACCCTCCCCCTCCCCACCACCCCTGCTGCCCGCCCGCCCCCACGCCCCAAAAGGGAGTTCCGACATGTTATTGAGACGGTTACTCATCCTTTTGTTTTTCTTTAATAGGGCTAAAAATGAAGCTTTGTGATTTTACCCGTCGCCCAGGCTCGTTTGTTCGACGTCCGATTTTGTTGTTGTTGTTGTTGTTGTTGTCTGAGCGCTTTGACTTCACCTAAAGGCATATGTTGAGCTCGTTTTCTCGACGACGCCGGGGCTGAAAGGCTAATATTAATAACACTAATACTAATAATCCTTGCATTTGATGCAGCGCCTCGTCACGTCTTCGAGACGTCTCAAAGGCGCTTCACGGAATTATACACGTCAAGTGTAGTGACTGTGAATTTTGTGGGCGGCAGGTTATCGTGACCAGCCACCGTGGGGACTTGTTTAAATACCGCGACTCACTCGATGCCGATTAGCGTCCTGCGAATGCTGGTTTTAATCGCTCTTTTCTCCTGTCTGCAAACGACTTAAACCCGTCAGGGATATTGTTTCGCTGCATTTAAAGAGGCATCGGTGATGGCGGCTTCACCCCTGTCGTGATAATAATTATTATAACAATCCTCGCATTTGATACGACGCCTTATCACATCGTTACAGGTCTACGAGGTTGGGAGTAACAGGAAGTCAATGGCTCCCTAACCCCTCTCCCCTAACGGAAAGCTGCTTACCATCTCCGGAGACTGACAAGCCGGTGAGTTGAATGCTTCACGCACAGCGCAGCCATCTTCCTCCCATCGCTGCTGCACAACAACTGGCTCAGAGGTCAGTCCGGCTGGAAAAGGAGGAAGACATTTGTCAGCCCTCGGATGAGAAGGTGCTTCGGGCAAATCGTCCTCGACCCACAGAACCACAGAAATCGATACTGGTGTGAGCCCATTCGTCCCATTACAAAAATAATAACCTTTGTCAAGACGTTTCAGAGCGGTTCACAGGATGTACCGTAAAGTGGCGTAACTGTATTTTGTGGGCAGAGGCAGCATCCAATTTGCAATGTCCCATAAACAACCACAGAGTGAGTCAATGAACAATTTTTTTTTTGGGGTGGGTGGGTGGTGGGTGTGGGGCGACGGGGATTGTTGGCCAGGACACCGGGAGAAACTCCCTTCTCTTTTCACGGGATCTTTTCAACGTCCTCCTGAACAGGCAGACGGGGGGTTCGGTTTAATATCACATCCGAAGTTACTTACGCTATATTAAATGTTATCATTGCTAAGGATATCATTGCTGACGACTTTTTTCTGTGTGTAAGTTATCTGCAGTCACCAATTGCAACGCCAACATTTTGACGAGTACTTTTCCATTGCAGACATTATTTTTTTAATGTAAACTCCGGACAGACATTAGGGGGAGGGGGGGAAAAGAAACGTTCTGCTGCCCATCCCAGTGAGCTGGCAGATTGAGTAACTTTCCACTATTAGATTTTTACTAGGATGTTATTTTGTCAATGTATGATTGAACCCAGATGGGCTGCTGAAATAAATGAGGCACATCGTACAAAACTGACTATTGCATAACAGCTTTCGTAACATTTTTAGGCCTGTGTTGGGATTTTGTTTCCCATCGATTGAGAAATCCAATAGGTTGGGAAGACTTTAAGTCCAATGACACAGCATTGTCTTATTAAACCCTCACTCGATGCTGATTTCTGCGGTCAGGACTCGCTCACAATACACACAGTCACCGCACTTTACAGTATATTCTGTGAAGCGCTTTGAGACGTCGCAACAACGTGATAAGGCGCTGTATTAAATACAAGCATATCAAATCATATTATATCAAAAGCAAGGATTATTATTAATATTATTATATCAAATGCAAGGATGATGTTTATTATTATTATTATAGCCCAACATTCACTTCATTTGTTTCTTCGATGGTGCCATTTCCACTTGGATACCGATTGAGGTTTATATACAAGACTAAAATAAACACACGGCTTGGTAGGATAACACTGGAATTGCCATCGTAATAACTTGCATTGATGAGTTGCATTCAACGAGAAATTGTCTCGTAATGCTTCACAGGTAATTACTGCCAAGTGCAGTGACCGCGTATTTTGTAGACCAACGCGGTAGCGTCCCCACAAACAGCCGTGGATTGAATGACCAAATTATTATTATTTTTTGAAGGGAATATTACCCTCGATCGACTCACAACTGGGTTCCTACTAACTGCTAGGTAAACAGAAGCATGTGGAGTTGGGAAGCTTGCCTAAGGTTTCGCCTGTCCGGGAATCGAACGGCCTCCTCCTGTGTTATAAGATTCTTTAATCAGGCTGAGAGCAAAGAAAGATATGATCAAAGAACAAAACGTTCCTGGTGGCACTTGATCTGCTGCGTATTTCCTTCACAATGGGCTGCCAACATTTTGACCTGCCTTTCATTCTTTGCAATGACGCAGATTATTTCAGCATTGTTTGAGGCCGCTGAGCAGACCTGGACTGTAGCAGGGTTGCGCCCACTTCACTTGTTTATTCCATCATACATACAATCATTCATTCATTGACCGTGCACAACAAATCTGCATTTGTTTACTCACCGATTGGATCGGTTAAAAAGTTGTCCATTTCACTGTATGCCAATTGCTGGGTTGATTTCACCCAAGGGCACGGTTGAAGAGGAAAGTTTTTAGCTGTGATTTGAAGATGGGGAGAGAAAGGGGGCATGACGGAGGGATTGAGGCAGGAAGTTGCAGGAAATTCGGGGCGTATTGTGGAGTCCTGTAGCTCAGTGGTTAGAGCACTCGCCTCGAAAGCGAAGTGACCTGGGTTCAACTCCCGGCCTCGGCAAAATGTTGAGCAAGTTTCCTTACTCCACACGCCTTGTTTAACTAGCAGTAAGCCGGAACCCGGTTGTTTGTTGATTGGTGGATTGCTTTTCTGGGGATAATAATCCCTTCAAAGAAAAAAAGTAATAATTTGGTCACTCAATCCACGCGTGTTTGCGGGACGCTCCTGCCTGTGCGCAATTGGCTGCCGCGTTTCAACCAACAAAAGACACAGTATAGGCTTTGGGATGTCTCGAAGGCGTGTTGAGGCGGTATATCAAATGCAAGGCATTACTATTCCCATCTAATATCGTTCCTCAAGTACCTATCCATAACTTGCTGTCAACCTCTAGACTTGCCAGTGTATAAGGTTCAGTGGCTCTAGAGAGAGTTTATGGTAATGGATGCACATATTCAGCAGTGTATATTTGCCTAGTCAGGAATAAGTAGTTAGGTTTGAAACTTCTATTTGATTGTAACCGACAATGGTACAACACTCCATATTATTCTGTGTCCAAAACTCACATCGAAAGAAACAATACTGCAGCGCAGAGCATAAAATAAACCGGCCTGATTTATTCTGGACGTGTTACTGACAGCAAACGCAATCACAGCGGATCGATGCTCTGGGTGCTTTTGTTAGAGACTTTATTCATGCGTGATTCAGCACACAAGAGGATTTATTTTAACTCCAGATTTAGTTCCATTCCCACAACAAAGATTAAATGTTTTTTTTAAAAAACAAAAAAGTCCCTTTACAAAAACCTAGCGCATCTAGTGACCTTCCTTCTCTCACTGTGTTTCAATCCAAAATGACAGCAGGTGATGCAGTGATCTCTAACAATGTTCCTTAAATAATAATGATAATAGTGATAATCCTTGCATTTGACAGAGCACCTCTCACACCAGGAGGACGTCTCAAAGGGCTTCACAGGAATTGCAGGAGTTTCGCCCACAAAATACGCAGTAAATTCACTTTACAGTACATTCTGTGAAGAGGCTTTGAGACGTCTCGAAGACGTGATAAGGCGCTGTATCAAATGCAAGGGTTATTATTATTACTACTACTGCAGTCGAAAGCTGCAGCCAATATGTGCAAAGCAATGTCCCACAAACGGCCATGAAATGGATGTCCAATTTCATCCGGGGATTATTGGCTAAGTCACCGGGAGAGAGAAACTTCCTTCCCAAATTTTGCCAAGGGATTTTTAGCGGCCATCTCATCTCTTCCGAAGTATGGCACCTCCTTATGATGAGGGGCTGCCTCCAGCCATGTATTGGGAGCAACAGAGCAGACTGAGTTCAATGTGCCAACGTGGGACGTTGCACCCACCTTGACCCTGAACAACCTTCAATCTTGAGAGACGAGAGCGCTCACAACTGAGCCAGGCTGATAGCCTAATAAGGAAAACCAGAATTTTGGCATTTCTCGTGGGAACGAGTGACAATCCAAGAAATGTTTCCTACAAGTCGACACATCTGGATACCAAACTGGCCTTGCTGTAATACGCACTGAGCCAGACAGGCTACAACTAACCACACTCATACAACAAGTATGGGAGCACTAGCAATAATAATAATAATACTTGCTTGCGGTAATAGCGCCTTATCATGTCGGACAATCATCTCAAAGCACTTCACGGGATTTACACTGAAATGAAGTGACTTGTAGGCAAAAGCGCGCAGCAGTGTCCCACAAACAGCCATGAAACGAGTGAGTGACCAATTTTATTTGGTGGGGCATTGCTGGCCAGGGAGAGAGAAACTCCCTTCTCACTCTCTCTCTTCTCGAATAGTGCCGGGGGATTTTTAACATCACGTCCACCTGAACAGGTTTAACGTCTCATCCCAGTTTACTAACGTGCTGCTAGATCTAATGAAGTTCCCATTACAGGACATGAGGACATCAATACTTGATATATCATATAATCGCATTGTGGCCAGTTTGAGAACCATACAACAGTGCCTCGATACCGAATGAACAACAAGTGCCTCACTTGACTATTGCACAATAAAGACATGTGATACTAAGTCATTTGCCTAATCCAAACAACCTGTTTGGATTAGTAATTCCTTTCTGTGCAGAGGACTGAGCACAATAGCGTCAATTAATAACATCCATGTGACTGAATGTTTTACACTTTTACTCCCTCCCTCCCTCCCAAAGGCTCAGCTTTCAGTAAACACAAAACTTCCAGTCCTTCAAATCTCCGCACATATTGCTCAATTGCCTCCCAGAGACTGTGAGTGAAGTCACCGTCCAACTCTTCAAACAACAGCAGCCTCTGCTGGAGACCATCAGACGTCACAGAGGTCATTCAACCTCAATGAACTTGGGAAATCCGCCTTCCACTGGGCAGAATTGCTCAAAAAGCCTGCAGATTCCCCAGGGATCTCCAAACTTCCATGTTCTGCAGAGTCCTGCGGCCTATTGGTCCGATTCCCAGGCAGGGAAGTTTAGGCAAGTTTGCTTACTCCACATGTTTACCTAGAAGCAAGTAGGGATGGTTCAGGGATGGTTGTGTGGGGGGAGGGCATTGCTGTGTGCAATCCGGCTGGCGCATTCGCACTGCACTGCGCTTTGAGACGTTGTCTCAACCGGAATGGTTCTAGGCCAAATGCAAGGATTATGTATTACCAAATTTTGGGTAGTTGGTGCCGTGACCCAAAACCACATCACCAACACACCAACGATGCCCAAACTACAGAGAAATTACGTGCGAGTTTACTCCGGGCTAACATGGAACTCAGAAACTGACTCACGTAAATTTCCTCCAGTTCTCCAAGTGTAAACATGCCGCATAATTACATTTCTAATTGCGATGCGTAAAACAAACCTATTGAAGTAGCCTAATCTACCAGCCGCCCACACTACCGGTTTAGTCAAACCACACAAAAAAAAATCTCAGCCGTCATCTTGAACAAACAGATGAGGTACATTGTTCAAAGCTAAAGAGTTCTGGCAAAGTTAGCCCTCAATTTCCCAAGTCAAACAGGCGAAACCTTTGTTCAAATAAGATTACAGGCCGGGCCACCTTTCGTAACTGCTGTAACTATCAAGGAAGCTATCTGCGATTGAGAAAGAAAGTTACCACTCCGATATGACATCCCCTCCTCCAAGATTCAGCACGAGCGGACCCCAAATTCAGCCCGCGGCTTGATTTTTACCCAACTGAGCCCAGAGACGCAATTCGTACGTTCCGTGACGGCAGGAGGTTAAAAATCCGCTCTGTTTGCTTCTACTTAAATCGCGCGCCAGCCCACAGTGTCGTTCTCTGTACGTTTTGCGTCTTCAAACGCATCTTGAAAAGGGGAAAAAAAAACACACACGCACACACACGCGCTTATAATTCTGTTCGAACTGGACGAGTCTCGAACGACGACGGCTCTTGAAGCTGCATCGGTTGCGAAGGGAGCGATATCTATCTGACCTGTCAGTGACGTACCTCCTAATGTCTTTCTGTGTCTTAGCAGCGCGTTCCAGCATCTGAAATAGACCGGATTTTAGGTCTGGCAAATTCAGAGTCAGTCCCAGATTGAGCCCCACTGACCAGACCAGGTCTGACTCGTCACCAACGCACAGGGATTTGTCGGGCGATTCGGATTTTCTATTAATATAAAGTGACTGCCTTCCTCTTTGTACTCCACGTCGCTTCTTATTCTGAAGCATTAGAACCAAAAGACGTGTTGCTTTCATAAAAAAGGAAGCGCACACACCCACATGGAAATTAAAAAAAAAATATATTGGATCATGCCTGGGTAGCAATGGGGTTTCCCAATTTAAAGCAACATCAGCCTCGTGTTTTTTTTTAATCTAACAATCGAAAGTAATCCTCGCATGAGATACAGCGCCTTTCACATCAGGACGATGTCTCAGAGTGCTTCATTTTTTTTCTTAAGGGGTGTCAGCCGGGTGGGTGCTTGGCACGTGCGGAAACCCATCACCGTTGCTTAAGAGTGTCCAAACCGAGCTGAGAATTCCCTGCGTCCCACCTACACGTGGAAATCCCAGAGATAGAGTGTTGGAATGGAATGCGCACTCTCTTCCTGGAGGGAGGCAATTCTGGAAAGTATTAGGGCGCAGGTTGACAAGAGCCAACCAAGGGTTGGGGACCACGGAGCGTGTGTTGGGGTAACTGCTGGAGTCTAACCAGTTAAAACCGCAATAGCTTGCCCTTGATATCGCTGTCTGGCAAGCTTTCCTGCTGCTTGTCCAGTGAGGACTAACCTACCCGTTGAGGCTTTGGCTTGCAGGGTTAACAGGAGCTGAGTGGGATGACTGGTTGCCTGCCTTCAAAATTCTTTGCAGCATTTACTATAAAGTATATCGACCACATGTTTTTTGTAGTCGAAGGTAGCGACCAATTTGCGCACAGCAACAGCCCGCGTACGACCAATTTTACTGTTGGCCAAGATAACTTTTTTTCCCCCACCCCTCTCTGAAATGTCCTTACATAAGGTTGTAAATCCCCCCCACCCCACCCCAAATTTTTTTATTGAAGTTTGGAATAGATTTTGAAAAGACTTTCATCGTAAAAAACGTCATATGAATTTCATAAACACTTTCAAACAGAAAGTAGTTCTGGAGATTCAGCGCTCCCCTGGGTCTGGGTTTTAACGAGTGGAACTTCTCCTCGCTTTTGGGAATCTCCGTTTAAATCCCGGGGGGAATCCCAAAGGAAATGTTCTCAATTTGGGAGACAAGAATTGTAACCCGTAGCTGACGATAACACTTTGGAGCACACACACACACACACACACACACGATCAGCTGGTTAAGGCTAATGCAAACCAAAAAGAAGCCAAATGGTTGTTAAGGTAATTAAATGGCTGAACACCACAGGAAACATCATATAATTATGGTGAAGATGGAATCCAACTGAGTGCGATCAGCTTCAAGGACTGGTCCAAGTCGAGGCAACAATACCTCATCAATAGAAATAGTAATATCGAGTATTTCTATTATTAGTAGTATTCCTATTATTAACATTCTTCTTATTAGTATTCTTATTTCTCTTATTCTTAGTATTATTATTAGTAGTGGTTTAGTAGTATTATTAGTAATAGTAGTAGTAGTATTCTTATTACCGTTTCAGTTTCTATTATTTTTTTGGCGGGTGTGGCGGCGGAGAAACTTTGGGGAAAAAAATAAGTGTACAAATTGAGAACTGATCGAAGTGCTTTCTGGGTTCCTGCGTCGCCTTGAATTTTGAAGCGATTTCGAAATAAAAAAATCGCTCGCTCCACAACTGTTTGAGGGAGACTGCCGGGCGCTATCGACTGCCCCATTTAAACAACCAACAACAAAATGACACTTATGGAGAGCCTTTCACGTCGGGAGGACGTCCCACGGCTCCCGCAAAATACAAAATTTCACTGTATGGCGCAAAGCACTTTGAGACGTCTCAAGGACGTGATAAGGCTCCATATCAAATGCAAGGACTGTTACTGTTCCCAAACCCCAAATACTGTGGGGAGCGCTCTTACAGCCCACAGGAACCACATGCCTCCAATGTCGCATTAGGTTATACCACAATACACGTCTCACACTCTCGGCAATTATTATCCGCAGGAACTTGGAACACTGACACCCTGCTGTCGATGGTTTAGAAATCCCACGAGATAGTTAACTGCCTAACTATCGTAATAAAAATCATGCCAATATAATTACTGGTTGAGTGCATCTTGTTAAGTGAGCTGTTTGAGAGGTGAAAGCTCAGATCATCCCTCGATAATTATCCCAAAGGAGGGAAGCTGGAATCCTCTGTGCTGGGAGTAAACAGTGACATCCTCAATGAATGAATCAGTCTCCGTTTTCCGGTAAACGGTGAGATCATAAGATCACAGGCTTGGTTTGGATGAAGAAGGACCATTTGATCTCATCCTTCCTTCCAGATTACCCACCCTATTGGCTTCTCATTACAGAGTTGAGGTGCTTTTGAAATGAGTCCTGTATCTTGGCTTCAACCCCCCACCCCTCCCCCTTGTCCTGAAATTTCCCTTTGGCAACTCTAAACCCATGTGCTCTTGTTCTAACTGTCTTGATGTATTGTAAATTATAGTTCTCCAATCCCATTTAATCCCCCCACCTCCCACGAAATAAACCTTAGTCATGCAATCTACGGCTTTCGCGGGACACTACTGTATGCAATTGGCACGTTTCCTCCACAAAATATAGTCAATCCACTTTACAATATATTCTATGAAGCGCTTTTGAGATGTCTCAACGACGTGATAAGGCGCTGTATCAAATGCAAGGATTACTATTGTATAATTGTATATTGCTCTAACCGCTGAGCTACACGGCTCCACATGCCGCTAGCTGCATTACATCAGTATCTATATCTGTTAGATTATCCTGAGATCTCAGATTAGGGACTGAAGGATTCTTGGAATAACCTTTGCCCCAATTCCTCGCATCCACAGTTGTCTTCTGAGTCAAACCCGGAGGGAAACCGAAAACCTCAAATTCCCTTGTTTTCTTTGACACCCATTCCCGACAAGTGAGTCACACACACGCGCATCATTAGCAAGATAAATGTGCACATTGTGTCTCGATAAAGTAATACTATGACTCTGCTCCACCACACACACACACACAGACACACACACAGACAAGCGTGGCAATGAGTTAAAAATATCTGCTCGACAAATACCATTGTAATTGGGACAGCCTCAACCTTCCACTTTGGAGACCATTGTATGTAATTGGCGGTCGGTTTGTTGGAATTTACTCATTAAGCTTAGGAATTTCCTGTGGTTAAGCTTCGAGTGCGCTCTCATCGGTTGTCACTTGTCACTCTGAATGACCTTTCGCACATTGAGTGGTCGGCGGTGACAAGAGTTGCGTTGGGAGACGCTGAGGTTTGAGACATTTTTAAGGGCGCTTTACCTCCTGCTCCCTCTCCCCCTCCCCGCTCCTCACTCTTTGCCTCCTTTGTAAGGTAGGGGTTAGGGTCTCCCAGGAACAGACTGCAGCACTCTCTCTCCTCTTACTGCCCTCCCCCCTCATCCCCCCCCAGGCCCACTCCACCGACACAGCCAGGGCTAAGCAGAGCTGAACATTAGTGCTCAGGCAAGGTCCTTGATTGGGGTCAGGGCGACAACAACAACAACAACTTGCATTTTACACAGCGCTCTTCAGGCTGGGTAGCGTCTCGGAGCACTTAACAATGACGTAGATGGACGGCAGAAAGGGGTGAAAATTGTAATCATCTCTGGAGAAAGGAAGCGGTTTGGACGGGGCGGGAGAGGTGGGGAGGATGGAAAGGCACATAACCATGCCTCTTGCTCCTGATAATAATAATAATAAAATAATAATCGTGCCTTGGGTCCTCCTTATAATGTGAATGGCGCTATATAAATGTAATCTGTTGTTATTGTTGTAATGATCCATGCATTTGATATAGTACATTGTCGCGTCATTGAGAGGCCTCAAAGTG
The DNA here is from genome assembly GCF_018977255.1 of Callorhinchus milii. Classification (NCBI taxonomy): domain Eukaryota; kingdom Metazoa; phylum Chordata; class Chondrichthyes; order Chimaeriformes; family Callorhinchidae; genus Callorhinchus; species Callorhinchus milii. Next base: position 65,545,006 of record NW_024704746.1, on the reverse strand, counting down.
CTTCCTTCGCAGGATACACCGCAGAGTGGGTTGGCTGTGCATTTTGTGGCCGAAATGCAGCAGCCAGGTGCGAAAGCGCGTTGAACGCATGTCGGGATGCTGCTGGAGTTTTAACTAGCGAAAACCACATCGTTTTGCCATTTAGGGCGCTGTCTGGCAAGCTTCCTGCGGCTTGTGGACAAGGACCGCTCTTCCAGTCAACGATCCAGCTTGCAGGGTTAACGAGAGCTGAGTCGCACATGAACGTTACACACACCGGTTGCGAGGCCAGAGAGAGGATGAGATAAACTCTGCCCAGAGGTAAAATAGGCTCAAAACGGCACTGCCTCGTCTCCTTCTGCAATGCACGATCCGAACAGACCAGGTTTGCTGAGCGAGTAAAGCATGAAACAACAGNAAAAAAGGAAGTCTGACAAAACCACACGTTCGATTGAATCGTAAAAGGTTCGAGAAGTCTTAAAAATGGTTAACGGCTGTCAGGTGACTGACCTGTTCTGTAACAAGGCAGACACTAGGAAGTGTGCGAGACTGGGGTACTTTCACTTGCCCTCGGATTGTTTCTGCTCAGTTAGTTGTCTCCCGTCTGCAAGATTAGCTGATATCAGGAATCCGTATCGTAGTGGAAAAATGCAGGCGTAAACCCGTAACCCACCACTCAGTGGTGCTATGCTACCAGAATAATAAAAGGCAATGTTTTTTCCCCCCACCACCACCGTTTCTGTTTTTTTTCTTGGCCGTGTCTCTGGAAGCTGCTTGAGTGCTGAGCGCTGAAGACGTACTGATCCGACGGAAACACGAGATGTCAATTACTTACACAAAAACAAGCTTTGCGAGAGGGTTGAGAGTTTCCCAGCTATCAGTCGGCCTGGCTCAGTGGCTGGCACTCTCGCCCTCTGGGGCAGAAGTTCGTGGGTTCGTGCCTCAGGTTGGGACCTGGAATTCATTGCCTAGACCAGTGCGGTCCAACCTTTTGGCTGCTGAAGGCCAGATGCCCTATTGATGTTCTATTTGACTAACGACCACGGGCCTCTTAAGCAATATTTTTGTGTTTCCCTTCCAGAAACATAACATAACATTTACGGGTTATGAAGGGAGCGGGAGGAGGAAAGTGGTGGAGTGGGGGGGAATGAAATTGGCCACTGTTGTACGATGACACTCCCAACACTCCAAAGTCGCACCGTGCCACACTGTCAGAGACATCATCCTTCAGACGAGATGTTAAACCGAGGTCCTGTCCTGTCCGTGCCTGTTCAGGTGTGTTTCGCCCACAAATAGACATGTCACTACACTTCACAGTAAAATCCGATATAGCGCTTTGAGGCTGTATACCAAATGCAAGGATTATTACTTTATTGTCACGTTAACGATTCTATGACCAACCTCCTTCCCAGATAAAATTGGTTATTCGCCTGATGGCTGTCCGTGGGACATTACTGCGTCTAAATTGGCTGGCACGTTGGACCTTAAGTTAAATTCAAGGAACATAGTTATTGAAAGGCAGAAAGTGGGATAGAATGCATCCATTTTTGGCGGAGTCAAGTATTTCAAGAAACACAGGGACAGATATAATGCTTGGAATAAAAAAAAGGAATATCGAAGGGTATTGAGAGTGGGGATCGTGCAGATTTAATGGGCTGAATGGGCAGTTTCAGTTTCTGTAAATTTCCACTGAAGTCTCCGTGAACAATTAGCAAGTTCACGCAAATGACAATATATATATATATATATATATAACAGCACAAGAAAGTAGCAGCAGTGTTACTTCAGCTTCTTTGACTCAGTCAGTAAGAGTTTTACTCGCAGTCCCGAGAGCATGAGTAATCACACATCCTATTAAAGTGATCCGTTTCATTTTGTTTTCTATTCCAGGAAGCTATTAAAATCTGGAAATGAATCACTAAGCTGAAATCCACCACCACTTCGATAACTGCAAAGGAATTTCGGATAACCAGGCCGAGAATGCATTCAAGAAATTAAGTGTCCAAGGCCGCAAAGGCAGCTTTACTTTGGTCAAAGACAACTGCAGACTTCTGAGTCAGAAACCCACGATATGACTCGAATGTAAAGATTTCTTTTCATCCATTCATTGACGTTCGAATTACTGCGCCTATTTCCTGTTTTTATTTTGGAATAGGGAGCGGGGAGGAGGTGGGGGTGGTGGGGGGAAAGGAGAACCAACTGCTCCAAATGTTTTTCTAACGAGTCATTGGATTCGCACCTTTGACCTAAATCTCAGCTTAGTCTCAAAACTGCACGTGTAACGCTCAGCTACTATGGAACAGTACATCATTGGCAGTACCTCCAGTCACTACACCCTTAATAATAATAATAAAAACCCTGCATTTGATACGGCGCCTCATCACGTCTTCGAGACGTCTCAAAGCGCTTCACGGAATATACTTTAAAGTGAATTGATTGGATGTTTTGAGGGCGAAACGCGGCAGCCAATTGCGCACAGCAGCGTCCCCACAAACAGTCGTGGACTGAGTGACCCCAATTATTATTTATTTATGTTTTTGAAGGGTGAGCATTTGGGAAGTCAAAGCTTATCCTAACGCAGCAGTCACGGAAATTGAACAGCAGTCGTCTTTTATTACAATTAGCAGATTAGTTCATAGCTTTGGAACACTCTCCTCCAATCCCTCTACCTTGCCCCGTTCCTTCCCCTCTTTTAGCTCACGACTTCCCCTTCGATCGTGCTTGTGGTCACCTCTTCCCTGGCCCCCGGCTTGGTGTCCGAGACCCTGCGCGAATGACGCCGTGTAACTTTTCAAGAAATGAAGGAAGTGCTGCTTTATCGCAGAGACCGTCTTACTGCGCGTCGTCAATGAACGATGGGTGATTCTGCACTGCAGTAAAGTACTCACCTACTGTTGGTTTGTTCATTCCCACTGATCGAACGCAGTTGCTCAACTCTGGCAGTAGCTACGTTTGCCCTATAAATATAACAGCCTGCAAAAAAAAAAAAATGAGAATAATTTATTGAGGTGAAGAAGAAAAGGAATCCCACAAAGTATCGAGAATATTGACTCTAAGCAGTTACCCCCAACGCACACTCTTGGCTCCCCCCCCCCCCCCACCCTACCTTCCCAAGCTTTGGCTCTTTAACAAACTCTGGCCACTACGTTCCGGGGGTCACTTCCTGCGGGTAAGCTGGCGTGCGGGAAGTGACGCAGCTTCGACCCGATTACCCACCCGTCGGCTATTTTCCTCGACTTAAAAAAAAAAAGAGGGCACGCAGCTTGCTCACCTAATTCCGGAAAGTATTAGGCGCAGGTTGGCAAGAGCCCAAAGTAGCGGCTTACTGACAAGTTGAGCGGGTTGGAAATGCAAGTGCTGCACACGTCTGGTGCAAGTCGAAAAGCTTTGCTTTTCTACTTGTATCATGCCATCAGAATTGTAATACTCACATCCTGTGCTAAAAAAAAAAAAAAAATACCTCGGCTACAGAATACTAGGAAATCTTTGTGTAAAGTTTGAAGCTATTCTTGTTAATCACAGCGCTGAATAGGAAATTGAGACTACTACAGCTCTCGGAATGTGTGCGAGGGATTTTCCCCCCACCTAATGGACTGATCTAAAGTCGTACCTTAGCTCTGTCGAGCGTGGTCTCGTTTTAACAGATGCGTGTTTCAAAAGAAACAGTGGACAGCGGGGGTTTCAAGTTTTGTATTTCAGTTGCGTTCCATTGAACGCGTTTTCTTGGGCACATTCGAACGAGACTTCACGGCAAAACAAAGAGTGTGAGAAAAGCATCACAAAGTGCTACGCTCAGCAGAACTATTGAACATCAGCCAGTCCGCACAACAACACCCCCCCCACACCCCCCCCCCCCCACCGCCCCCTCCACCCCCACTCAGTCATGAGCGCATGCAACTTGCAATCTCTTTGGCTCATCTTAGATCTCATCGAGTTGAAGGAGTTCACTGCACCTCAAATGGAACATTTTTTTTCTACTTTGGACACCATCCTCAGAAGCAACTGCTTCAACGCCTTGTACAGCAGCGCTAGATACATTCACGCATGTGAAAGTGCACCCCGTATTATTCACGTCATCTATTTGGCCGCTCGAGTTCAATTGGACATTTTGCAACACAAAAATGGGGCGGGTTTGGCACCACCCCATTCCCATTCCCTGCCAGGCTATCTGCCTCTCGATGTGTCGACTTCCAAGGTCCTCGCCCTCACCTCTAACTCCCTTCACGCCCGAGCATCTCCTCATCTCTGTGATCTTCTCCTACCCCAGTCCTGCCCACTCTCGCCGCTCAGCTGACTTGGGCCCGTTGTGGGTTCCATCACTTCACCATCACCCTCAGTCTCGCCCCCTCTCTTATCTGTCTTCAATTCCTACTTAACAACCTAACCTGTTGCAACTCTCCGATGGTCACCCATATATATATGTGTATAAATAATTCACAGTCAATTCACTTTACAGTATAGCCTGTGAAGCGCTTTGAGAAGTCTCGAAGATGTGATAAGGCGTTGTATCAAATGCAAGATTTATTGTCATTAAAAGCCAATAACTAGAAGCTAATTATGATTAAAAGCTAACAATTCCGGGGTAGGGCACTTGATGAGTCACGCTTTGTGAAAACTTTATTTAAACCAAAACCTATCTCTTTGCTCGCAAAGGGTTTGCACTTTGCTAAAGAGCTGTACTCCTGTTGTGACTCCCAATCTGTGAATATTCCACAGCTTTGCCGGTTAGAATTAGTTGAAATTTTCACACAAAACTCTAAAAGTCTATTCAACAACAGCAACTTGCATTAACATATCGCTCCTCACGCCAGATGGCAAGGCCCTATCTCTAAGTATTGTGTTGATTGATTGATTGATTCATTCATTCATCATCATATACCAACGAGCAGTCATCCTCAAAGTTAATGATTTACTGTAAAGTGTAGTGACTGTGTATTTACCGCAACAGAATGGAGTAAATAGAGTAAACCTGGACCTGGGTGTAATATATCTCTGTTAAAATTCTGATCTGTCACTCACTGATACTAATTCAATTCCGGAGTTGTGGATTTGTGGAGTCTTGTGGCATATTGGTTAGAGCACTCAACAACAACAACAACAACAACAAGATTCCATTTATTGAGCGCCTTTCACGTTGGGAGGACGTCCCAAGGCGCTGTACAGTTGGGTCAGGACCCGAGCATTGGGGGGAAATGGTCAGGGCGAGGGGAGGGAAGGGAGGGAGCGAGGAGGGGGTAGAGAGTCGAGAGGGGAGCTGAAGGCTCGGTCAAAGAGGAAGGTCTTGAGACCGGCCTTGAAGGAGGAAAGGGAGGAGGCGGCGAAGGCACTGGGGGATGGAGTTCCAGAGCCTCGGGGCTGAGAGGCTGAAGGCCCGGCCACCGATGGTAGGGCGGTTGGGGCGGGGGACGTGGAGCAGACCGGAGCCAGAGGAACGGAGGGTACGGGCGGGTAGGTGTTTACATCAATGAGGCAGGAAGGTTTTTAGTTCTTGTGATAAGCAGGAGGTTTGCTACGATTACCACCGCACCCTGCATTAACAAGCAGTCCTCGAACCTTTGCTCCGTTGGTTAAACTACTTGTTTACTAACACTCATCGCCCTTCAGGACGGTAATAGAAAAATGAGGGAGATAGAGAGAGAAAGGGATGGTAAGAGAAATGTGAAGGAGATACAGAAAGGGATGGAAATTGAAGTATTAGAAATAGAGGGAGAGAGAGAGAGAAAGGGGGGATGGAAATAGAAAAAGGAGAGAAAGAGAGAGAGAGAGAGAGAGAGAGAAAGAGGAAGGGTGGGAGAGATAAAGAGGGAGGGACAGAAACAAGAGCGAAAGAAATGCACGCACACGTGAGCGCTAATGACAGACACTCCCTTTTCCTTTTAGTACTTCTTCTGCCAATTGGAAAGGCGCAACTACCAGGCTGTAATTTGCCAAGAAAACTCTTTGATGCAATGAGACACCAGCAAAAACTCTGATTTTGTACAAAGTCTCTCTCTCTCTCTCTCACACCACATGAACAGATGGCATGAAGTCAAATTCTGAGCTTTATATTTTCGTCCGTTTCACATCTCTCTGCACAGCAGCAGTAACTCGCGGTAAACATACACGGAAACAACAGCTTTATCCTTCGCCGGTTACGTCAACTTTTTTTTTCCCCCCAATAAAAAGGTAGAATTGAATATGAAATGCGAAGATAAAAATATTCCCGAACGCAAGACCGAACACTATGCGAGAGAAAGTCAAACCGTGTCAACCCAACGTAAGTAATAAAAGTAGTAAAGTCATAAGCATCTTGGTTGAAAGAACCCAATTGTGTCAGAGTAATTTTGGTCCTAATGAGGTCTTTCAACACGAGAAAAGAAAACCACAAATGTTCTGCCCACTAACGCTCTCTCTCTCTCTCACACACACACAACACACACACACTTGCTCTTCAGTTCAGCCCTTGGCAAGTCCTCAAGTTAAACTGAGTCGCTCTGAAAAATCCACCTGTTTCTAACGAGACCCGACTGTGTCAACTCCAGTTGCTCAGAGAGGGGAACAAAGTGGAAACGTTAAGCTGAGCGGGTGAGCTACCCAAAGGGGCAGGGTGGCCGAGACTGAAAGGCATCCTAAAATCTGACAGTCTTTCTCCACTGGGGCTCTGCAAGTTTCAAAGGCAACTTTTAAAACACCTGCAGCTAAATGCGTGTGCAGGAGGGAGGGAGGGAGGGGAGGGAAGAGGTGTGCAAGGCAATGAATTACCACCAGCATTTAGCCGCGTGATCGCTATTGGCCGAAATGACCGTTGCGGGAGAGAAAAGGAAATCTTAGATGTCGCTCACCTGACGAGCACAAAAAAAATCCCGCATGCTCTTCTCACACACACACACACACACAACCAACCAACCAACCCCTGGATTCAATATCGCTCCTCGACACTACACTGCAAATTCAAACACATTTCTTGCTGCCACCACTCCTTCCTTCCCTCCACCCACTCTCACCCTCACCTCCACAAGCCAGTCTCAGATCAGTCCCGATAGTGTACCTTTCGGGAGAAGGGGGTAAAGGAATGGGGTTTGGGGAGAAAGGGGGAAGGGAGAGAGAGAGAGAGAGAGAGAGAGAAGAAAGGGGGGGGGGGTCAAAAAAGAACAGAAAAAACTTTTCAGCTTCATCAAACGAACTTTGGAAACAAAACAAAACACTGTAAAGTTACGACAACAGAGGGCGTGGAAGGGTTCTTAACAGGTTCTCTAAATGGCGCTCTCAGTCATCCATTTAGTCGCGTCAGGTGAGAGCGCGGTGCACCGAACGGTATTCTAGGAAACACCGAAGCGAGGTCGAAACCACCTTTGGAGCCTAGTGACTGTTTTTTTCCCCCAAGCAGCACGATGCCAAACGACAGCAGTTTGCGACAAGTGTCTGGCCAAAATTTGGCATGCAGGGAAACTTAATCAGTGTGCGTAGTCATTCCCACTTGAAGGCGCAGGCAGCGAATTTGAGAGAATACATTGAGAGGCGGATCAAGAGAGCGGGATATGCTTTCTTCGGCCCATCATCACATTCCTTTCCGAGCCTGTAACCGGAAAGAGAGCACTCTGGGCTTGCACTGCCCTGCCAAGAATGTGGGTGGCATTGGAAATGAAATTGCTTTGCTTCTTTTCCTAACCTTGCTGCTGATGTCCGTTCAATCCCACGACTGCTTGCGGGACGTTGCTGTGCGCAATTTGGCTGCTGCCGCGTTTGGCCTGCAAATTACGCAGCCGATCCGCTTTGCATGCATATTGCGTGAAGCGCTTTGAGGCGTCTCAAGCACGTGATAAGGCGCGGTATCAAATGCAAGGATTGTTTAATTGTTGCGGTGTTCCAGCTTTTTGGGGTCAGATTTTACACAGTGCTTAAGGATAGAGCTGTTTCTCTTAGACCAACACTCGTCTCTGGAACTAGAAAATAACCACTGCAGTTGAATTTACACCCACTCACCCATTCACACCCACACACAAACACAGACAGACGTGCATGTAATTCCTTTATTGGATCTGGTCTAGCAAGTCACTTGCTTCAACACAAAAACCACAAGCAATCTTCGGCTTTCCCTCCACAAGGAAACCAGATCGTCCACCGGATATACTTTTAAAACAAGACGATTCTTTTATTCTTCCCGCTCCTGTGGTTCAATATGGATTTTGCGAACCTTACTCCCCAGTTTTGGAAGAAGCCGAAAAGTATTTAAGCCCGAGTGTATTTGAACCAGAAAAAAAACAAATGCTTAATATTGTTCTCTCCCAACCCACTCTCTCTCTCTCTCTCTCTCTCTCTCTCTCCCCACCCTTATGACACCATCAATTACGTCCATCACAGCACAGCCGACAAGGAAAATTCTGTCGACTCAAATAGCTCCTACAGTAGTGGACTTGTGAACAGTACAGACACCCGTACAATACAGCGTATCCAACTTCTTTCAAGCACCAGAAATGAAAGGCTTATCGACAATAACAACTAATTACATTCGTGTCGCGCCTTTCATCTGCTCTACACACACGCACAAACTAAAGTGTAGCACCTTCTCAGCCCGAAAGACACGCTCCGTTAAACCCCACGCTCGTAACACGCTCAACATCGCAAACCCTGCTCCACCTGTTATTTCCTTTCCCCCCCTTTTCAACAAACCTTTCAACAAGAAAAATTAAAACATAATCCCCCCCCAAAAATACAGTAAAGCGTAATAATTTCGAAGTTTGGAAGGGAAAAGGAACGCCGCCTTCGCAGTTCTTACGCACACTTACGATCGTTCGTCGCGGAGTTTCGAACACGCTCTTTTCAACGAAAACGGTTTCATTTTCAAATCGCAGGAATGTTCAAGTGACACCTCAGAGGTTTTGCTGGGGTTCATGAATGAAGCTGGTTTATGAGTCAGCCCTTCTCTCTCTTCGACCAGCGACCCACAACATCCCTGCAGCCCTCACACAACTGTTAGGTTCCTTCTGAAGAGGGCATCTCGTTTTCATAGACATGCCCATCCCTCTTGCACTGTATCCTGACAAGGATGACAGCGCAGTGAGTAACCTAACAATTGTGCATCACGTGCCTAAAAATGAAATGATTATATGAAAGATGATGACTCATTACCACAAACTTTTGTTGCGCAATCTTCACTTCAGTGCCTCATGGCTGTAAAAAGCCTTGCCAAGAGGTGTTTGGGGCAGAAAGAGAAGTGTCATACACAGGGTTTCTCTGAAAAGAAGGGGCAAGGGGGTGGGACGTACGTGACAAAGCACCTTACGGGCACCACCTTCGGACGGGATCAGATGGGCTTGCAACAGTCTAACGCCAGTAAACGTTCCCCGTTAGCGGCTGAATAATGATAAGTAATAAAGTAATCCTAGCAAACGATTGCAGTGCCTTTTTACAACGGGAGGATGTCTTAAGGCGCTCCTGCAAAGTGCAGGGAACAAGTACTGTATAGGCAAACGAGCCAGCCAATTTGGGCACAACGATGTCCCACAAACAGCCGGGAGGTGAATGACCAATTTTATCTGGGGGATTGTTGGCCAAGATACCGGGAGAGAGAAACTCCTCCTCTCTGAATGTCTGCCTGAACGAGCAGATTAACACCTCAGTTTAACACATCCATAGCATAGATGTATTTACAGGGAAAGCTAGATAGGTACGTGAGGGAGAAAGGAATAGAAGGTTATGCTGGAAGGTTTAGTTGAGGAAGGGCAGGAGGAGACTCCTATGGAGCGTAAACACCGGCATAGACCAGTTGGGCCGAATGGCCTGTTTCTGTGCTGCATATTCTAACGTATTCTAACATAACACCTCATCCTAAAGACGGTACCTCCAATAACACAGCGAATCCCCAATGATGTGCTGCGGTTTAGACTACGAGAGTTCAATGCCCTGATGTGGGGCTTAAACCCACAAAATTCTGACTCAGATGCAAGAGTGCTACCGAATGAGCCACACTAACTCACAATCCGCTTCACAACAACAGGAAGAACTAACATGGGAGGATGAAAAAAGCGACGACAATAATAGTAATAATAATAATAATCCCTGCATTTGATACAGCCCCTTATCACGTCTTCGAGACGGCTCAAAGCGCTTCACACGATATACTGTTGAATTAATTGACTGCATATTTTGTGGGCGAAACGCGGCAGCCATTTGTGCACAAACAGTCGTGGATTGAGCGACCAAATTATTATTTTTTTTAAAAAAAAAGGTATTATTGTGCCCCGGAAAAGCAATCCGCCTATTGACTAACAACCAGGTTCCTACTTACTGCTAGGTCAACAGAGGCGTGTGTGGGGAGTGAGGAAACTTGCCTGAGCTTTTCGCCCTGCCCGGGAATGCTGGACAATAGATGTGCTTCCCACGATCTTCCTTGCCAACCACAAGAAAAACACCAGGAACTGCACAATAATAGCACGGTTTTAAACACGAGAGAGCTGGCTAATCATCCAGATTTTCCAAGATTGCTGCCCAATTGTTAGATTATTATCATCAGTGCGGTGGGTGAGGAGAGAGAGAGAGAAAAAGGGTAGAGAACACCTTTTCCCAGCTCTGCATGTGTCGGCTTGACTCATGACGGCTCTTCAAAGACTCGTACAACGTGAGAGTTTGCCAACACTCCACAAAGACTCAGTCCTATCAGTTCCAGGACTTCCTGCTGCTAATCCAGGAGATTATGATATAAGATTTAAACTATTTTATACTGTATTATACACATGAATTAAAAAAAAACTCTTACCGCTTTGCCTTTCACTTGGCGACAAACAACAAATAATATGAATGTCTCTTCTCAAGCCAACTATGTGGTGAGGTTTATTCTTGATAAATATGAACATTTTTCTGCCATGAATCAAAACCTTTTTTTTTTCTGAGAGATAAGGACACATGCAATTGACTCTTCCTCTGAAATTCCATCTGAAGTGTTAAAGCCTGACTTGTCCCCACACGGGACTTCCATTGCGGAGTTCTGCAGCGAAGTGGTTAACTTGCTCGCCTCGCAAGTGAGAGGATTCGGGTTCGATTCCAGGGCGGGGCAAGATCTTAGGCAAGTTTCCTCGCTCCACACACCTCTGTTTACCTAGCAGTTAGTAGGAACCTGGTTGTTAATCAATTGGCGGATCACTTTTCAGGGGGGTAATAAACCCTCCAAAAAAGAGTCATTCAATCCACGACTGTTTGTGGGGACGCTGCTGTGCGCAATTGGCTGTCGCGTTTCGCCCACAAATATACAGTCAATTCGCTTTACAGTATATTCTGTGTGTAAGTTTCAAACTTACACAGAGCACCAGAGATGATTCAATTGGAAGCTTCTGCACAGCTCGCTTTATATCAAAATGCACACACACACACACATAAAAGTGCTGATTAAAATTACGCTGGGGATTAACCCTTCGCTGTAATGATTCGCAATTAAGTGTAAAATCCAGTTTAGAAACTGCATCTCTCGTGTGACTTTTGGGGCTGTGGTTTTATTTTTTGCACGGCATATGCAGTACATCTAAGTTGTTGTAGAACTGTAGAAATTTACGGACAGAAGGAGGCCATTTGGCCCATTGTGTCTGTGCCGGCTCCCTCAAGAACGATCCTTTCAGTCCTATTTACCTACCCTTTCCCTGTAGTTGACTCTTTTTTAAAGTAGTCCCCTCTTGAAGGCCACTATGGATTTTGCCTCAATAACTCTAAAAGTTCTTCACCTTCACCTTCCCACCCCATCCAGATCCAATTAGCTGATTTCTCTCTCTCCTCACCACCATCCCAGCCAAAGCCATGATGCTTTCACCTCTGATTATAACACAACCTTGGAATAACTAGAAGTCTTGAAAGGTTTATCTAGCAGTACGTAGGAACCTGGCTGTTAGTCGATTGGCAGTTCTGGGGGTAATAAACCTTCCAAAAAAAAGTGGCCACTTAATCCACGATGGTTTGTGGGACACTACAATGCACAATTGGCTGCCACGTTTCCCCTACAAAATATACGGTAAATTCACTTTGTGGTATATCCTGTGAAGCATGTGGAGACGTCTCAACGACGTGATAAGGCACTCTATCAAATGTAAGGATTATTCTAAGGATTATAACTTTCCCACGTTGGATAACTGGCGACTCAATTGTTGGGACGGTTGGGCCAAATGACCTATTGTGTTGCAAATTTCCATGGTTCTAAATAGAGCGCGCAAAGTCCTCGCATCAGCTTTTGTTCCTTTTTTTTTTGAAAAAAAGAATGAATGTCCTTGTGTGTGTGTGTTTTTTTTTAATAGAGTATATGAAAAAAAGGAATAAAAGTGGCTCTTGTTCTATGAGGAGAATTTTCTCCCAAGGAACCTCATAACTGAGAAAAAAAACTAAAATAAAAGTAATTTCACAGATTTCTCTCTTGCTGTCTGGTGTTCATTTAGAAACTATTAAAACTGCTGCACGTTGTGGTTTCTATCAAACACTTGTAAGCACGATTTGCTTTATATTCTGAAAATGACAGAACAAATCATCTATTCCCATAAAAGGATAACGGCTTGAAAAGCTAAGAATGCTGAACCACCAATGAGCTCCATTAACTAAGGGTTATATTAACTCATGACCCCTTGTCTCAACGGGTAGGTACATAGGAACAGGAGGAGGCCATTCAGCCCCTCGAGCATATTCTGCCATTCTGTAAGATCATGGGCTGATTTGTACCTCAACTCCAACTACCCCGCCTTTGCCCTATATGTCTTGATATCCTTACCTACACAAATTCTGCCCATTAAACAATTTTATCGTATAACTTAATAGCCGTCATTAGGTGTGGAAATTTCAGACTCCATTTGGGAGTCTGGGTTTCTGCAGTTCTTAGAAAGAGCCACTTTCCAAATTCGGGCTGGATTTAAGAATTTTCCACAATTCTGCCCGATCTTAAAATGTTAAAGACAATGGTCTTTCAGCCTTGGACCACAAGATATTTCAGGGCTCTGATCAGTTAAAAAGCTTTAGTAAAATAATAATATACTAAAGCTACCATCAGTGGCCGTGCCTCCAGTCACTACACCCTTAATAATAGTAATACTCCTTGCATTTGGTATAGCGCCTGATCAGGTTGTTGAGGCGGCTCAAAGCGCTTCACGGGATATACTGTAAAGTGGCAATCACACAGGAACAATCTCTTCCTCAGCCATATTCCACTCCCAGCTGATTCCCTCCTCAATTGCTCATTAAATTCTTCACCTTCTTCACATGCAAACAGCAACGACTACTACAACAATTTGCATTTATACTTCACCCGTCACACGGGGCAGCGTCTCGGAGCGCTAAACAGTAGTGGAGCCCGACACCGAACCGGGGAGGGAGGAAGGAGGTGACCGTAATTTCGGTTGACGAGGAAGGTCTTCAGTCGTGATCAAAAAGAGGAGGCAGGAGGGGGCAAGGTGGAGGGATCGGGGGGAAGAGAGTTCCAAAACTTCGGGGGCGTAGTGCGGCTGAAAGCACGGCCGCCGATGGTGGAGCGGAGAGGACGAGGGACAAGCTGGAGGCCGGGACAAAGACAACTGATGGCAGCTCATGTCCAAAGAGCACGTTGGCACACCCGCCAGCGTGCTGTACAGTTGCTGAAGGAGGTAAGATGAGCATTCGGACGTCAGAGAGATTGAGATTTCAGTTCATCTAAAGAAAAATCAACTGCGCTCAAACCCGTGGCCGTTGAGAAGGTTATCCCAGGAGGCTGGATTTGTGCTTCTAAAAATATTCTCAAATCTTCTCCGGCTATTTGTAGTTGATGACTAGAAGGGCAGCTTGCAGCAGAAGGGAAATCAGAGAAATGTGCCAAAGAGAAGTTAGACACGGCTTGGGTTTCATAAATGAACAGACTGATTTCATCTTCGCAACTCATTTCGAATGAGACATGATATCTGACATCATTGCTGTGCTCAAGTGGAATTTGTGGGGTGTTTCAATTTCACGGCAGTGGTCAGAGCAAGGATAACGGGAGGTTTCGGATGAATATGCCAGAAACTTATTATAATAATAATAAATAATAATAATAATCATCACTGCAGTTGATTTGACGCCTTATCAGGTCTCAAAGTGCTTCACAGGATATAGAGCAAAGTGGATTGAGTGTGTATTTTATGGGCGCAACGAGGCAGCCAATTGCACACAGCAGTGTCCCACAAACAGTCGTCGATTGAGTGACCGTATCGTTTGGTGGGGAGAGGGGAGATCTTTGGAAGTAATTAGTGACTGGTCCTGGATGTAACCAGTGAAGCAGCCATAGCAGACGCTACCTTAGATTTACTGCTCAACTGTCCTGCCAGAACCAAACGGCAACCTCCTCAATTACCACGGATGAAAAGGAAACGGATTGTGGTTTTTTTATTGATCACTGAGAGAAGATAATCTGATAGATTAAATCAGTAACAGACTGCTTTCAACCATGATGCAAACTAAACATAACCGTTGATCAGGGCTACATTTGGAATACTTTGGTGCAGTTTTGGGTATTCTACTTTCAAACGAGATATGAAATCCTGATGTAGAGTCCTGTAGTTTAGTGGTTAGTGCATTTGTCTCCAAAGCGAGAAGACCTGGGTTCGATTCCCGGGTAGGGTGAAGCATTGGGCATATTTCCTTATTCCACACACCTCTGTTTACCTAGCAGTAAGTAGGAACCCGGTTGTTAGTTGATTGGCAGATTGCTTTTTTCCGGGGGTTACAATTCTTTCAAAAACAATAAGTCCTGTAGCTCAGTGGTTAGAGCACTCGCTTTGCAAGCGAGAGACCTGGGTTCAATTTCAGGCAGAGGGCGAAACCTTGGGCAAGTTTCCTTACTCCACACAGAGCCTAATAATAATAATAATAATCCCTCCAAAACAATAATAAATTGGTCATTTTCAATCCACGACTGTTTGTGCGACATTGCTGTGCGCAATTGGCTGCCGCGTTCGCCCACAAATATACAGTCAATTCACTTTACAGTATATTCTGTGAAGTGCTTTGGGACGTCCTCCTGACGTGAAAAGCGCTATATCAAATGCAAGGATTATTATTATTATTATTATTATTATTATTATTATTATAATCATTTGGTCACTCATTCCACGACTGTGCGCAATTGGCTGCCGCGTTTCGCCCACAAATATACAGTCAATTCACTTTACAGTATATTCCGTGCAGCGCTTTGAGACACCTTGAAGACGTGATAAGGCGTTATATCAAATGAAAGGATGATGATTATTATTATACAGAAGCAGGGAAGGAAGAGCAAGCAACAAGGATGATTTCTGTGCTCATTTAAGTGGTTAAAGAAACATAGTGCTGATTGAACAGCTCCTTTTCTGGTTCACCAGAAAAATCATTCGTTCTGAATTTCCCACCCCAATTTTTTTTTCTCTTCCGAGCAAATAACACAAGCGAGCAAGTAGTAGACACTTCTGCGCTGCAGTAAGTTTTACCGTCTTGCTATGAAGGGTCAAATGGGTTGAATTCACAAGATTTAAAGCTTTTCCTGACGACTTGAAAAAAAAATTCTCTTACGCACAAAAACCGTAGACGTGAGCCTTTTTTCTATCGATCTAGTACTGTCTCACCGCTTAGTGAGCTTAGGGAAGCTGCTGGAAATACTTGCGACGTGCAAGGCCATGCAGAGTGATTAGCACGAGAGGTTCGATAACCATTTTGTCTCTGCTCAGCCCCCACCCCCCCCCCCCCACTGTCTCTGTAAAGCACTTCAACTTGTTATTCTATATAAAAAGGCACATACGAGTTCAAGTTGCTTTCGGTCCAAACAGTTGAGGAGAGATTACAGTCAACAACAGCCAGAGTACTTTGACACAACATTATGAAATTCCAGATTTACCGTAGTGTGTTTTTTTTTAAAAAAAAGAAAAGCATATTCAACTATTTTTCCATCCATCATCTCCTTGGTAAAGGCGGAGGGATGATGAGGAGAATTTTTTTTTTCTTTTTACGTAACGAGTTATTATGATCTGGAAGGCACTGCCTGAAAGGGTGGTGGAAGCAGATTCAATACTAACTTTTAAAAGGGAACTGGATATCAATTTGAAAAGAAAAATAATTGAAAGGCTATGGGGATTAGAGGGTGGAAATGGTTGGATAGCTCTTTCCACGAGCTGGCACAGGCACGTTGGGTCAAATGGCCTCCTTCTGTGCTGTAGGATTCTATGATTCAATTCATTCATAGAAATATGAGCCCAACTTGAGGGCTTGAACCTAAAGACCTGTGACTCAGAGGGGAGAGTGCTATCAACTGAGCCAGGTTGATATCAGAGAAACACACACGTGGTTACCAAATGCTGGAGGTCTTTGAAGCAAACCTGAACAACTTTTCTTAGGTGTTCACATTAATTCACCTCACATAATAGGGTTCCAAATCCAAGAGTGACCTCATTTCACACCAAGAGTGAAGCAAGCACATTTGCAAAGCGTGATATTTTGCAAGAAATCTGAAAACCTAAAGTTCTAACCACAGTTCCATTCAATATTACTCAGTCCCAAAAAATAAATAATCATTTCTCTATTTACCCTATTATAAACTGGGGATTTTCAACATTCAGAATGGATGCAACTCATGGCCAATTGTCTAGCTGTGGTCAATAGACAGTTAAAAGCTCACGGCTAAAATGACTGGCCTGTTTTGAACTACTGAGGTTAGTGGCTGGAGAAGATAAATAGGACTAAGGACAAGTAAAGGCATCAATGTAAGTTGCCAAACCTGGTGGGAACCTTCCCGCCTTTAAACCTTCTCACTTGCTCTCCGAATCCCTTCCTCACAATCACTCAAAAAAATAACACTTTAGCAGCCTGGCTCAGTTTACAGCACTTGTCTCTGAGTCAGAAGGCTCTGCGTTCAAGCCAAGTATACAGTCAATTCACTTTACAGTATATTCTGTGAAAGGCTTTGAGACGGCTCGAAGATGTGATGAGGTGCGAAACCAAACGCAAGGATTATTATTATAAGCTTTACATCAGGCATTTGAACTCACATTGTCCAGGCTGACACGACCTGCACTATCGGAGATGTCGTCCTTCTTCGGTCAGTGAACCAAGGTCTCATCCACCTGATGAAGTGGACGTTAAAAATCCCATAGCCAGAAACAGATGGGAATTTCTCTCTCCTGGTGTCCTGGCTGGCTGGCAATCCACACACCCCCACCCCCACCCCACCCCAAGATAAAATTGGTCACACACACGTAATGGGTGTTTGTGGGATATCGCTGTGCGCAAAGTGGCTGCAGCGTTCACTTACAAATCCAAAAATACAATCACTGAAACTTAACCGTAAAAAGAATTTGCGAAGCACTTTGAGACACCCTTTCGGTGTGAAAGGTGCCATTTCAAATGCAATTTTTATTATTTATTATTATTTTAGAAAGAGGTACAGTGTTCTGACCACTGTTTAATCCAACAGGTGCAGAAGAGCATTGTTAGGAAAGGATGTATGGAAGAACAGTGGGCTGGTACCTCAAAACGATGAGGCTTGGAAAGACAGAGGACACAGACTCAGACACCAAATACAGCCACGTGTCGAGCTTCTGATTATCAACAACTTGTCAGACAACAGGAACCAGACATGTTCTTACGGGGAGCAAAGGGAAACTGGAAGGCATTCATTGTCTAACTAATCACCAAGTTGGTAGTTACAGAGCAATTGAAAGACTATGTGTCTATGTGTTTGTGTATATATAGTTCCTAAGAACATAAGAATTTGCTAGTGAAAGAAGACCAAGGTCCATCTAGTTTGCCTTCCACCGTCCTGGCAGTTGCTTGACATGTCATGTCCCAAACTATATACTGTATCCCCGAGATATTATTTTTTAGCAGAAATCTAGAAACTAATTTGTACTTGAAGCAAACAACATTTTCTGCTTCCACTGTCTCCCCAGGGAGCCTGTTCCACAAGTTTACTACTCGCCCACTGAAGTAGCGTTTCCGCAGATTTGTCCTGAATTCACCCCGCCTTACATTTGATATAATGCTTTTTCACTTTGGGAAGGCATCACAAACTGCTTCACAGGATCTACTGACAAGTGGAGTGACTGTGTGTTTTCGTGGGCAAACGTGGCAGCCAATTTTCCCGACAAACAGCTGTGAAGTGAATGACCGATATGATTTGGGCCGCTGCTGGCCAGGACACCGGGAGAGATTCCCTGCTCTTTTCAAATAGTACTCTGGGATCTTTAACGGCTGCTTGGATGGGCAGACATTGACCTCGGCTTAACATCTCATCCAAAGGACAGCAGTTCTGACAATGCAGCACACCCACAGCATTGCCCTGGAGTGTCAGCTATGACTATATGAGCTCCAAGTGCCACAACTTTCTGACTCAGAGGCGAGAGTGCTACTGACTAAGCCAGGCCTTACATATCTCGTGTCTGAGGGCATGTCTATACCTATATGTCTGTGTGCTGGTATCGTATCTGCTCAGTCTGGGTACACGTATGTGCGTGAGGAAGGAGAAAGTATCGCAAAGTACAGGCTAAAACCTGTACAGTTCAGGCTAAAACAGAAAATTAAATGAAAACCTAACGAGGGACTGATAATGCCTTTGTTTGTTAACAGGACTTGTAACCAGAAATGGCACATCTCCAATTTTATACCTAATTGGTTAAAATACAATACACAAAATGCAAAATGACATTTGTATAGCGCCTTTCACGTCGGGAGGACGTCCCCATTGATTAGGCAGCTTTGCTTAACCCCATACTCCTCTGTTAACCTAGCGGTAAGCAGGAACACGGTTGTTAGTCGATTGGCGGATCGCTTTCCAGGGATAATAATTCCTTCAAACAAAATAATAATCTGGTCACTAAAACCGCGACTGTTTGCGGGACACTGCTGTGCCCAATTGGCTGCCCACAAAATACACAGTCGCTACGCGAAGCGCTTCGAGATGTCTCAAAGTCGTGATAAGATGATACAAAGGATTATCAATATTATTAATTATTATTATTATTATTTATGTCCTAACCTTGGACTTAAATTCGCTTCAGTTTTTCGAATTTAATTTATGATTTTAAAATCTACACGTCGCTGCTCCCACCCCCCTTTTCTCCAATGCTGCACATATCCCTCAGCTGGGAAGGAAGGGTGACCAGATGATCTGTTGTGAATACTGAAATTGCGGTAAAACAGCTGCCAGGTAGTGCTCAAGAGCAGCCTAAAAGCGACTCACTCACTCACTTCCCCATCCTGTGGACTCTGGAGACACCTGGGATTTGTTTTGCGGTTTCCCCACTCTTTACTCAGAACAGGAACCGTTGCCACCTGGATCTGGTTGGAGCTGAACAGCCCAGGCATCTCTGACATTCTTTCACCACGTCCACAGATTATCCACAGATTACACACAGTCGCACCACTTTACAGCACCGTAAGTCCTGTGCAACGTTGTGAGACGTCTCGACGACGTGATAAGACACTGTGTCAAATGCAAGGGTTATGATTAATTAAATTCCTGTCTGATGCGCGACTCTATAAACCACAGAGTGAAGTTCATGAGATATACTGATCTAACAGAGCCCCTTCTACTGCTGAGACTTCCGAGTTCTCCGAGATTGCCACAGGAAAGGGAATGCCAGTTACCACAAATATCCTTTTCATGAGAAACAGGAAAACCCATGAATATAGCCATAGGATTTTGTGATGAAAAGTTACATCCGGAGGTTACGCTGGATGACTGAAGCGACGGATTAAGCAAGAAACACAACGCAGAGAAGCTCAGTGACACATTTACAACAAAGTGCGTCCACTCATTAAAGCAAACAGAAGAACACAGGAATTGCTGGACGAAAGAAAACCAAGGTCCATGTGCAGTTTGCCTTCCACTATCCTGGCAGTCGTTTGCACATGTCGTGCCCCAAACTGCACACTGTAACCCAAGATATTATTTCCTCGCAGAAATCTATCTAATTTGCTTTTGAAACTCCGAGACTACAAACTGAAGTGCACGGGTTCATCTCATTTAAAACAGTCACCGACCCCTTTCAAGAATAAGAGAGGAAAAAAAATCAAGGTGTGAATCGAATCACTCCACCTCGCCCCCTCCTTAACCTCCTTCAAGTCCCGCCTCAAGACCCTCCTCTTCGACCATGCCATCGGCCACCCCCTTCCCCTCCCTTCCCTTCTCCCACCACCCCCACCCCGACACTGTCCAGCGCTGTACAAATATAATCTTGTTGTTGTTGTTTGCGGTTTTGCTCCTCATTTGTACTCAAAGTGAAGTTCACTGTCAGATCAGTTCCATTTTGTTTTTAAACGTTTGGCAAACCCTAATGGCTCCCCGACAACATTTCCCGAAGTGGATACTCGTCGAGCTTTGGTGTGTTGAGAAAATCCAGGACTAACTGGCGGAGCTCAGGTTAGGGGAGACTCGAAAGGGTGACCGTCCCAACGATTTAACGCTTTGGCTTGAGCGGGTGGACGCGCTTTGCTGCAAATAATTGCAGTAACGTTATCACCCCTTTCAGTTTCACAAACCTGTGGTGGTTTAATTCACTCTATGTGGTTTTAGCTGGCGGGACTCCAGCAGTTACCCCAACGCACATTCTGGGGTCCCCCAAGCCTTAGCTCTTGCCGACCTGCGCCTAATACCTTCCGGAATAAGGTAAGCAGGATGCATCCATCGAGAGAGAGAGAGAGAGAGAGAGAGAGAGAGAGAGCATTCCATTCCAATAATCTATCACTGGGATTTCCATGTGTAGGTGGGACGCATGGAAATCTCAGCTCGGTTCGGGTACTCTTATAGCAACGTGGATGGGTTTCCGCGTGTGTCAGGTACCTGGCTGACCCCCATCCCCCCCAAAAAAAATCACTCTATTAATCATAAAAGGGGGGAAGGTTATTTTGTCTCCATGCCCCCCAGCAAGTGCTCTGCTCTCCCTTGCGGCATCCTTCATCAATTTAGCATTTTCCCTACTTTTAAAAGGAAAAACTATAACGCACGCAAATAAAACTGGCCCGAGGCCAATGGTCGCTACCTCTGAGTGAAATGCAAGTCGAAGTTCCTGCGATCCGGGCAGCGATCACACAGATATCGGATGTCTCGGCTTCAAAGCCTTAGCACGAAAAGCCTTCAGACAATCAATTGGGGCCGATATCCAAAAAGTTTCACACCGCTTTCAGACTCCAGCGCATAATAATGATCCTTGCGTTTGATATAGAGCCTTATCGCGTCTTCGAGACGTCTCAAAGCGCTTCGGGGAAGATGCTGCAGCCGATTGCACACAGTTGAAGTGCATGTCGCGACCATTTTACTTTGCTTCTTTCGCCCACGGAATATACAGTCAATTCACTTTGCAGTATATTCAGTGAAGCGCTTGGAGACATCTCGAAGACGTGATGAGGCTCTATATCACGTGCAAGGATTGTTAGTATTATTATTATTATTTTAGTGCGCAAGAGAGACGGGTGAGGTGATGGTAGGCACAGTCAATGAGGCAGGCTTTTTTATTAGGCAGGTAATAATTATTATTAATAAGAATAATAGTTGCATCTGATAAGAGTGCTTTATCACGCCCGTTGAGACATCTGAAAGCGCTTCACAGGATATACGGTAAAGCGGATTGCCTGTGTATTTTGAGGGTAAAACACGGCAGCCAGTTTGCACACACGCACACACACACAGCCGTGGATTGAGCGACAAAATTTATTTAGGGGATCGTTGGCTGATGTGTCTTCACCCGTTGCCGCGGGCACAGGTACCGATGAGCAGAGAAATGGCCTTGAAATCGGGGGGACATGAAGTTCTTCTGTGCATGTGTGTCGACGGGCGAAGACTTAAGTCTTCCCACGATTCAAATGCAACCAGCCGGTGAGTGCACACGAGTTGTTGGGTGAGGACGTAATTTCCTGCGATTCAAGATCTCTGGTGGTAAGTGTGGGAGTGATGGAGCGTAAGAGTTAGGTGGTAAGTAATACGAGTAATGTAATGAAACCTACGGGGTTTTGATAGGAAACTGAACAGGACTTGGGTAAGACTTATATGAGTTTTTAACTGAAGTATCCCCATTGCATGGATCTGTATTACAAATCACATCAGGGGCAGCAGAGCTTTGGCAGAAGAACTTGTCACCCCACTCCCCCCCCCCGCGCCACCCCAATGCCCCACGCACACGATCCTGCCCCATCGGAGCGAGGAAAAGTGTGACTGAAGTTTTTCTCTTCGCAGGGTAAGGGAGGGGGCGGAGAGATATCAGTGAGGATGAATGATCCCAAACGGTAAGAGGTGGGGGGTGGGGGGGGGGGAAGAAAAAAAGGATGTAATTAAAGTGTGGGCCAACAATAATATAACCAGCTATATCACTGCATGGGTGTGGCTCCAATAACAACCCTGCTACAATAACCCATATCCTGTTAAACAAACTCCTGTTCGTTTGCGCCACAAATGAGCGTTTCAAACCGCGTTGAGCAAACAGGAACTGCTCAGGGGTTAGACGTCAGGTCAACGGGAACGAGTCACGGCACTCGACAGGCTCCAGTAGTCAGCGTTGAGCAGAGGCCAGTTCGGTCTTAGCTCGCAGAGGAAGGTTTGGGGTTAAAAAAACACGGGCGTCGATATCGACACGCGCAGCATTTTGGAGAAATAAAGAGAATCGATGGCTTAAAATGGTTTGTGTGTTGGCCTGGCACGATTGGTAACGCTCTTGCCTCTGAGTCAGAAGGTTGTGGGTTCAAGCCCCACCTCGGGATTTGGCATCACTGCAGTGCTGGGGGGAGGGGGGGGTTGGGGGTGCGGGGGGGGGGGTGGGTGTTGCAGTGTCGGAGATGCAGTTTAATTCCCCCCAAATAAGAGCGATCACTCTGCCAGTTGGTCACGCGCGGTACTCTGGGCATTTAAAACGGCACAGTGGGTGGGGCAGGGGGCGGAATAAAATGCCACCCAACACGGCAGAGCCAGAGTCACAAGGTCACCACGGCAGGTTCGGTTCCCGGTGGGGGGGGGGGCAAAACCTGAGGCAACTTTCCTTGCTCCACACGCTTCCTGTTTATCAAGCAGTGAGCAGGAACCCGGTTGTTAGTCAATCCGGCTTAAAATGTACACAATACAACGCCTAAAAAAAAAATACACAGTCACCGCACCTTACAGTACGTCCTATGAAGCGCTTTCCACATCCTCCCAAGGTGAGAGGTGCTGTGTCAGATGCAAGGATATTTATGACATTATCTTCCACGTAACACGAGTAAAGCTCCATTGAGCAAACCCATAGCTGCGGCTTATACGCAGCGTTTTATGGTCCAACCCAGTAAATTGCTGGGAACCATAGCTCATCTGAAGATTTGGAGCACTGCCCTTGCACCCCACCCACCCACCCACCCACCCTCAAAGCGATTTTAAAATGTACTCAAGCTACCTTTCACTTTTCTGCTGCCATAAATCTCTCAGCCCCTGCCCCCCGCACGCACACACGCACACGCACACACACACACACACACCACACCTCCTTCTCTTACTCCAACTCTCCCCTCCACGTGGACAACACCATATGACAAGGGCAGGTAATGATTGCAAACCACCTTACGTGCGTCAAGCTACAACCCTAGTTCCAGGAAAAAACACATACACACACACACACACACACGCGCGGGCGCGCGCACACTCACGACTTCAAAGAGCTGCACAAGGGTGGGGGATGGCAGCCAGAGTCTTCTTCCCGCCAAACCCAGCTTTACTGATTAACAGCCGCACATATTGCAGAGTAAACAGGAAACCCATGCCCCGCGCACCACCATCATTCCAGCGGCCTTTGGACATCGTCATGGGAACTCACAAAAGGAGCACTGTTTGGCGGTTCGAAGTTCACACTATTGTGTGTTTTTTTTTCCCCCCCCACCCCCCCCACATCCCCATACCCCCACCGTCGTCCCACATCGCATCGCCTGTTTTCAAAAATAATAAAAACCCCGAGTGAGGCAACCCTGACCGTGAATACGATACAACGAAAAGATCTGACCCGATGTGTATCGTTCGATCGCGGTTCGGGAAGAATAAAGGACGACGTTTTTTTTTTTTTTGAGGGGTGTTTTTTGAAGCCAGAGAAAAATTTAAGATCAAAAACGTGAATTTTTTAAAAAATAAAATAAATATAAAAGAAGCCGCAACAGATAGAGGGATCTGCACGGCATTTTTCTTTCGCGCCCATTGTCGGTGCCTCGTGATTATGCCTGAGAGAGAATCAAGTGATTTATTTAATCCAGTCCACTACCAGCAGCAACCAGAGTCGCAGAATACTCAATGAGCTCAGGGTCTGAAACTTATTCCACATCTCGGAAGATCCTAAGTGGATCTGACAGCCAGGACTAGCTATCCTGAAGCTGGAAACGCTACAGCGAGAACAGTTTGGGATTTGTCTCCATTTTTAAAGAACTACCGAGTTGAGATAAAACTCGGGAGCAAACATAATGAGGTCCCCATATTATTCTTGTGTCAGTCAGTACATCCCGGCCAACAATTCTTTCACCATCCCCCGCTCCCCAACCCCCAATTAAAATCGGTCACTCACTCCGCGACGGTTTGTTGGACACTGCCACGCTCAAATTGGCTGTCGTGTTCACCAACATAATACACAGTCACTCCGCAATAGATCCTGTGAAGAGCTTTGAGATGTGTGGACGATAATGATGAGGCGCTATATCAAATGTAAGATTATTAATATTAATATTATTAATACTTGCACTTGATATAGCGCCTCATCGCGTCGTTGAGACGTCTCAAGGATATACTGTAAAGCAGATTGATTGTGGTAGTGTGGATGAGACACGGCAGCGTCCCACAAACGGTCCTGGATTGAGTGACCAAATTATTATTGTGCACATTTAATTCCAAATTTGCTTCACCATTTAACTCAACACTTTAAAATGCTCCTTTAAATATACATCCTTAAGAGACAAACATAAGTTTTTTCTCCTGGGATTAAATGAGGGGTTTCCAGCATTCATCCATCTGAAATGAACAATTTATATTGTTTTGTTCCCCCCCTTCCTCTACCCCCACAAAGGTGACCACTTAGGGTTACACAACACTTAATAACCACAAATCTGACACAAAACCTTTATCCAAAACAAACCACAATTCTACTCTGCTCACGTCACCTCACTCTTACAGTCGTCTTAACATCACATGGACTTTATTCACCTGGATGCTGGGCTTCCTCGAATCCAAAGTCGAGGGGATCTGCTCAGCTGCCTCTGCCCTTCGATCTACTACGCCCCTCCCACCCCAGCCCCTACCCATCCCTCCTTCTACATCTGCGAACCTGTCTCCCACTCCCTCTCTCACCCCCACCACCACTATAACTCGCATGAAACCGACCGCCTGTTCCCTCGACCCCTTCCCTACCCCTCTCCTTACCTCCCAGCTCCACCTCCTTGCCCTTCTACTCACAGACATCATAAACTTCTCCCTGTCCACTGGTACTGCTCCCACCCCATTAAAAAATGGTCATCATCACTCCTATCCTTAAAAACCCCTCACTGGACCCATTTCTACTCTCAAACTACCACCGCATCTCCAACCTTCCTTTCCTCTCTAAGGACCTGGAAGGAGTTGTTGCTACCCAGCTTTGCTCCTTCCTCTCCTTACCATTCCCTTCACGAACCCCTCCAATTGGGCTTCTGTGCCGCCCACAGCATAGAAACAGCTCTAGTCAAAGTGACAAACGACATTCTGTCCATCTGTGACCAGGGCTCCCTCTGCCTCTTTGTCCTCCGTGAACTCTCTGCTGCCTTTGATACTGTCGACCACTCTATCCTCATCCACCGCCTCTCTTCTCACCTCAACCTTCACAGTTCTGTCCTTGACTGGTTCAGATCGTATCTCTCACACCGCCTCCACTTCATCTCCACAAACGGTTTCTCCTCTAGCCCCCGCACCGTCTCATGCGGTGTTCCTCAGGGCTCTGTCCTTTTTCTCCTCCTCTTCAATATCTATATGCTCCCTCTTGGTGACATCATCTGCAGACATGGGGTCAACTTCCACATGTATGCGGATGACACCCAACTCTATCTCTCTGCCTCCACCATTGACTCCAGGACCACTGCTGTCCTGAGAATGTTTGTCAGACATCAAGTCCTGGATGAGAGCTAATTTTCTTCAGTTGAACATCAATAAGACCGAGGCTCTCCTGATTGACTCCCATCAGTGCCTCCTCACCTCAGGCGCTGACAGCATCACCATCCATGGTTGAACGCTCCATCTTACTAAACCAGTCCGGAATCTTGGGGTCTTGTTTGACCCTCAACTATCCTTTCTATCCCACATCTGTGCCATGACCCGCTCTGCCTTCCCCCACCTCCGCAACATCGCCCGGCTCTGCCACTGTCACACACCGCAGGCCGCCGAGACCCTCATACACGCTTTCAGAACATCCAGGCTTGGCAATGCAAACTCACTGCTTGACGGACTCCCCAACTCCTCCCTCCATAGGCTGCAGATCATCCAGAACTCTGCAGCCCGTGTCCTCTTGTGCACTAGGCTCCGTAACCCTATCACCCCCATCCTCGCGTGACTCCACTGGCTTCCCATCACACAGAGGATACAGTTCAAGATCCTGGTCCTTGTAATTTTGTTGTTGCTGTTCCCCCACAAGTATGGTTGCTTGAGAGAGGAAAACTGGTCTAATCTTTGGTAAACTCACCAAAAAAGTCTTGCCTTAATTACTGGACTGCAAAATTAGCTCCAGAAAAAGAAAGGATCTTTTTTATAATTCTTACTAATAATAATGACTGCATTTGATATAGCACCTAATCAGGACATTGAGACGTCACAGAGCGCTTCACAGAATATATTGTTGAGTGGATTGACTGTATATTTTGTGGGCGAAACACGACAGCCAACGGCGCCCAGTAGTCATGGATTGAGTGACCAAATTATTTTTGTGGGGGAGAAATTATTAACCCCCGGAAAACGATACGCCAATTGACCGACACCCGGGTTCCTGCTTCCTACTGGGTAAATAAGAGGCGTGTGGAGTAAGGAAACATGTCTAAGATTTCACCCTGCTGGGAATCATAAACCCAGGTCCTCTCACTTGCGAGACGAGTGCTCTCACCAATTTGCTACAGGACCACCGTAACCCGGTAGAGCGCGAAATAATGGCGGTGACCAAATGCGGGCCGCAAAGTTTGCAAACTGGAAGTCTCCAAACCAGAAGAAGTTGCAACAAATGCAACAAATTCGCCATTCGAACATCGCATATTAAGGCCCCGGTAAATGCATCAGGCAAGAAAAGAAGCATCTACTCGAACAAAAGGCAACAGCCAAATGCTGACAAATATACACCGGAGCTCTCACACACTCATGCTCTGCGACTTCAGAAACTCTGACTTTACCGACCACAAAAGTGCAACACTTAAGCAGAACGCTAGGCTTGAACTCGCTGACAATTCGCTGAGGTTTGGGAATTTGAAGGATCGCACCTCCTTCTCTCAAACTGCTGCTTTCTAAGTGGGTCAAGTTCCACGTCGGGAATTTTGAACTCACATACCTAAGGGCTGACACTGCAGGGCCGGGGCATTCGCTGCATTTTTGGAGGCGCCTTGCTTCAGACCGCAGTCCCATCTGCCTGCTCAGGTGAATCTTATTCCACCTATTGCTGCTAATTCGAAAAGAGAAGCGAGTTTCTCTCTCGCGGTGCCCAGTGTCCAACAATCCCCCCGCCCCCGCTTCCCCACCCCAACTCCCACCAGATAAAAATTGGCTCGATGGTGGGGCATTTGTTGAGCGAATCGGCTTCCTACAAAACACACAGTCACTACACTTTCCGGTAAGTCCTGCGAGAAGCTTCGCAATATCCTCTAAGTTACGGGCGTGATACCAGAACACAAGCAACATTATTTTTTCTTCAGCAATGGCATTCAAAGCATTTAAATCTCATGTTAGAGGACACGGAATGGAGGAGGCGCAAGCTGGTTGCCGCCTCGGGAGAATAAATAAATGTTTCCTACTGGGAACATACTCGATCCTGGTGGGATCGCTTGGATCAGACTCAAGTGTGTGGATCGCGTGTAAACCCTCGATTAGAGAAGAGCCTGAAATCATTCCCATCCGCTCACTCCTGTGCCGAAAGCACACGCAAACACCTCAATTAAGAGGGGAGGGAAGGAGAAGAGTGAGTGGGGGGGGAAAGAGAGAGAGAGAGAGAGAGAGAGAGAGAGAGAGAGAGAGAGAGAAAATGACTAAGGGTTTTCAAATTAATACTATGGACATGACTATTTTCACTCTGCACACACAGCTATCTGCAACGACTTACTTGATGGAAGTGGTTCCGTCTGCTTGATCCGTTATTATTATTTTCTTTATGTGAAAGATTATAAAAGAGTCATTTTGTAAATGAATCTAACGACCCCCGAGGCTGAAGATCAGAGTTTTGCCGGACTGTTGCACTTCACGGCTGCTACTGGAAATCAGGACTTGTACGTACGAGACAGTGGAGCTACTTCTCGAGGCCTACAGCTAAATAGGCTGCTGCCTCTTTCTCTCAGTGGGTGGTTGTTCCATTTGCATATGAATCGCTTTTTTTTTCCACCTACTCGGATTAAAAGCAAATAAAAAAAATGCTGCCTTGTTTTTTCACCGATGGAAGTTGATTGAAATACAGTAATTGATAACGGACCATCTTCGATCCTGGTAATCCCAACGAATGGACAGGGCACTTGGGCAACAAAAGAAAGCTTTTCTTCTCCGTTCAGAGATTGCGACGACCTTAGTTTTCTCCAAGAAGGTTACTCTTGCTTGATGCGATGCTATGTATAATTCACTTTGAGCAAGTCCTGGCCGACAATCTCCAAGGTATCCCCCCAAAAATTGGTCGTTCGCGTCATGGCTCTCAGTGGGATGATTCCTGAGTGCAAATTGGCTGTTGCATCTCCCTACAAAATATATGGTCACTACACTTTACAGTACAATCCTGTGAACCGCTTCGAGACGTTCTTCCAATGTGAAAGGCGTTATACGTCAAATGCAAAGATTATTTGTTCCAGTATTATTATAATAGTTTCCCAGCTCTCACTTGTGAGATTCACCTGATAATTGTTTTCTTGCCAATTGGGGGGGGTGTGAAGAAAAGACATTCATACAAACTTCTCCGGAGTCACCAGCGAAGCATGAGGGGAGATTTAATAGAGGTGTTCGCAATTATGAGGAGTTTTGATAAGAGTACACAAGGAGAAAGTGTTTCCACTGGCGGTGGCTGGGTGGGTTGGTAACCAGAGGGCACTGATTTAAGATAATTGGCAAAAGAACCAGAGGGGAGACGAGGAGAATAATTTTTTTTTTTTACGCAGCGAGTTGTTACGGTCTGGAACGCGCTGCCTGAAAGGGTGGCGGAAGCAGATTCGATAACAATTTTCAAAGGGGAATTGGATGTACACTTAAAAAGGAAAAAAAGTTGCAAGGCTGTGGGGAAAGAGCGGGGGAGTGAGAACTAATTGGATAGCTCTTTCAAAGAGCCAGCACAGGCAAGATGGGATCGAATAGCTTCCTTCTGCGTTGTAAGATTCTATGATTCTAGGATACAACATCTGCGCCTATGGGCGCTCAAGGAAATATGAGAGGATTTCTTTACTCCTCTGGCCTAAAATCCCTTTGCATCTTCGCTCGCTGTGAACAAGTTCCATCTGAACCATTGCTTCATCAAAAAAAGCTGATGCCAAGCAGAAGAGAAAAGTGAAAGCAACTTACTTCATGGACTTCACAAGAAATGAAACTGAAAAAAGGACAATATGCTGCGGTTGACAACGAGAAACTGGGCAGCGGAGTGTTAAAAGAGTCACAGCGGCAAACTAAACGGGCACATTTGCCTGGTGGAGGGCTGCGAAGATTTATAGAGGATTGTTCAGCTCGCTTCACAAGATCACGAGCGAGGTGGGAGATTCTGCCAGCTTCAGATCCCAGCAGATCTTTCAATTCCAATGCCTGCCCTTTCACCGCTCAACATCTCTGTCACCCAAGTAACAGTTATCACCGAAGACCCATGACTGAATCATTGGTCTGTATCATTGAGGCCTCCTGCCCAATTTCCTCTGTACACACGCAATCCATAACTTGCGTAACAGCCTTTTTCGGTCACAAATCTTTCTGATCGTAAATCTCGCTCCTAGCATTTAGTCTGACAACGTTGTGAATGACTTGCAGCCAAGGGAATGCAAGGATATGACCTGTGCCACAGCTCCTCTCGCTGGACACGTTTGTGGAATGTTAGATATTTCACTCGCTGCTGCTCCATTCTCGTTTGGGAGTGAAACACTTGAGTTTTACGCAGAATTAAATGTCTGGAACAATATCGTTGGAATGTTTAAAGGGCTTCGCGGAAATGAACAGTAAAATCGAGTGACTGTGTACTGAACCCGTCAGCCGATTTTACGCACAACGACGTCCCACAAACGGTCAAGAAGCGAAAGACCGATTGAATCTGGGGATTGTCGGCCAGGACACTGGGTAAAACTCTTTTCAAATAAAGTCATGGGATCTTTAACATCTACCTGAACAGGCAGTCGGGACCTCTGTTTAATGTCTCACTGTAGCTCAGGGGTTAGAGCACTCGCCTCGCAAGCGAGAGACCTGGGCTCATTTCCAGGCAGGGCAAAACATTGGGCAAGTTTCCTTACTCCACAAGCCTCTGTTTACCGAGCAGTAAGTGGGAACCTGGTTGTTAGTTGATTGGTGGATCGCTTTTCCGGGGGTAATAATTCCATGAAAAACATTTGGTCACTCAATCCACGACTGTCTGTGGGACGCGACTGTGCGCAATTGGCTGCTGCGTTTCACCCACAAAGTATACAGTCAATTTACTTTACAGTATATTCTGTGAAGCGCTTTGAGACGTCTCGAAGATGTGATAAGGCACTATATCAAATGCAAGGATTATTATTAAGTATTAAAGAAGGTAAGAGGCTGAAAATATTGACTTTATTCAAATTCCATTGAGACGCGGAGAGAATTGAGGGATGAGCTTCAGTGGCCCAAACTGCAACAAAAATAACGTTTAAAAAGCACAGAAAAATTCCACCACAAATATTGTACGACTCGTACAGCCTCAGCAGTATTCAGATTAGATAAAAAGCTCTGTGAGATAGCTGTCCACGCCCACGAAACTCCACTGGGTCACCTGAAAATCAAACTGCAAAGAACAGGACAGTCTCTAAGTGTGTGTCGTTTCGAAGTGACGTTAAACTGAGGTGTAAACTGAGGACGTTAAACTGATGTTAAATAACCCGTGGCACTATTCAAAAATAGCTTCGTCGGATGTCCAGGCCAACAATGGCCCTGCACTCCCCAAATTAAAATCAGTCATTCGTCTCACGTGTGTTTTCGGAACCAGTACTGTGTGCAAATTGGCTGCTGACAAAATACAGAGTCGATGCACTTTACAGTAGAAGTCCTGTGAAGCGCTTTGAGACGTCTCGACGACATGACAAGACGCTGTATCAAATGCAAGGCTCCTTATTGCTCCTACTGAAAGCATCTAATCTGCCTGTCGACAGGTTGGACTACAAAACCAGCTGAGTAAGAGTCGACTGCAAGTAATAATAATAATAATAATCCTTGCATTCGATATAGCGCTTTTCACGTCGGGAGGAGTCCCAAAGCGCTTCACAGAACACACTGTAAAGTGAATTGACTGTATATTTGTGGGCGAACGCGGCAGCCGATTGCGCACAGCAATGTCCCACAAACAGTCGTGGATTGAAAATGACCAATTTATTATTGTTTTGGTTTTGGAGGGATTATTATTAGGCTCTGTGTGGAGTAAGGAAACTTGCCCAAGGTTTCGCCCTCTGCCTGGAATTGAACTTAGGTCTCTCACTTGCAAAGCGAGTGCTCTAACCACTGAGCTACAGGACTCCACAAAAATACGCACATATTAGAAATTTCTATGGCTTTTGAAGATTTTTTTTGGGGGGGGGACATTTTTATGTTGCTTTGCTATGCGCTGGCAAGGAGAGAGGGATGGAGGTAGGAGGGATTGTTTATATAAGAGCTGTTTATATTAATTGGCACAGTATTCTCACTACTTTAATATGCACCATGAATTAAAGGCAACGAAAGTGACAAAAACACTCATCAAGTCTGCCTTGGCCCATATATTAAGTAGGTTAATGGAAGCCACCATTTGGGTGGCTTGTTTAAACAGGCGCTTTCTTTAAATTGCACAGCACAGACGCTGAAGTTAACCCCATTACCAGCAGAGGAACACTCAAAGAGGCTCGATGATTTCTTCTGCATTTTATTTACGGACCAGCTGATGCTCAATCGATGGAAACACCTCCTCATCTGCCCTCTGAAAACCACCTTAAACACACGCACACCTACAAGCCCGAACTGCACATCTCGGGACACGATCAATGGAAAACGGTGCTTGGCTTTGCTCTGACGCAGGGATGACACGATCCAAAACTCCATGTCCTCGCTCACAGCAAACTCCACAGCCCTCACTCCAGTCCTCACCAGACTCAACCGCCTCCCCATCTCCCAGCCATGGATCCCTTCACACCCTCGCACTTCATCTCACTGATGTTCTCCATCCTAACTCCTCTGCTTGCTCGCTCCCCCCCTAACCCTGCCCCACGCCTCCTCCCCCTCCCACCATCCAATCAGTTAACTTGCAGCCCTCCCCTTCTTCTTGACACCACAACAAAATGTCCCCACCCACAGGTTGCTAAGCCTTTAAGTTTCGACGTCCATAATTCCCTTTGTCCATCCCTCTGCCTCGCCCCCTCTCTCTATCCGTCTGTCTTCAAGTCCAACCGTAAAACCTACCTCGTCAACTCTGACCACGGTCATCTGCCCTGTCCCCTGCTCGGCGTCTGAGACAGTCTCTACAAAGTCTCGCAGAACAACGACGACAACTTGCATTGATACAGCGGCCCTCATATGTAGGGTCGTGTCTCTCTGCGTGAAACAGTTTTTTTTTTTTTTTAACGCCATTGTCAGTGGAACGGCATTGAAAATGCGAATCAACAACCAACGTTCGTATCCGCCCCCAAATGGAAATAAAAGGCCCAACGGAGATCCTACTTACAGTCGGACTCAGTGGTTTCTGTTCCTGATCCGTTTCTGCCCGACATCGATGAGGTAATAAGAGGTGACCGGTCACCCGAGTTTTGAGGAGTTACATTTCACCATCGCAGGTCCGTTGTCTTCAAGCTACGGCCAGCTCCTCTGCAGGATATTTTTCTTTGCTCTCTTGCGATCTTTTCCTGCACTGGGGGAACGCAAAAGAAAACGGTCAGCAGCAAAGAAGGATCAGGAGGAGGTCATTCAGCCCATCGAGCCTGCACGGCCATCTTATTAGATCCCGGGGCAAGATATTATTTGAAACCCGATTCGCTTTGATACCCCGACGCGCGAAGTGCCCGTCCGTCAGCCTTTCTAAGCCTCCCGATTTATTCAGCCTGTGCGGTTCTAAACCGAATCGGACGCTGAATGCGTCACAAGGCAACTGAAATGGGAAAAGTAATCAGTGCGGGGACGAGCAGGAGTCAGGCTCGCAGAATTGCACTCTCTTCGTCGGGAAGCAGAAGGAAGAAGGCTGTGACGCGTCTCCAGAATCCGACTGGATTCATATTTAGGTTAAGCCGCCCCAGATTGATTATTTTTCACACTGGAATGGATTAGCCAACTCGTTGCACCTGTGATAGTTGGGTTGAAACTGCTACTCAGCAGGTCTGTGGCGTCTCAGAGAAAGAGAGAGAGCGAGAGAGAGAGAGATAGAAAGAGAGAGAGAGAGAGAGAAAAAGACGGTGTTTTATGTGCTGTCTCTTCGTCAGAACAACCGGTACGGAAGCGTGGAGCAGTACTGGCAATCGAAGAACGTCAGCCTGGCTCGGTCTGCAGCAATCTGGCCTCCCGAGTCAGAAGATTGTGGGTTCGAGTCCTCCCCCCACACCCACCCCCACACCCCACCCACCCCTCGCGCCGGGCAGTTTGAAATCTCGGTCCGTTTCGATGTCCGCAAGAGCCCAGCGACGAGTTTACGCCGATTTCATTTGGCAAAGGGGGCGATAAAGATGTCTCGAAGCCAACGCCCCAGTGTTATATAACACAAACTAAACACGTGTTTCACTGCAACTGTTACCCGAATTCACTTCGCAAAGCAGAGTATTGCCCGTACGCAGCAATACATCAGGAACAAAGCTCGTGAACAGCTGATTGCCATGGGAACCATCACTTGAATGTGCCACGCACATGCACTACCGTTCAAAAAAAAAATCTCACTGTTTATAACAAACTGTTCTTCCCTCTCTCCCTATCTCTCTTTCGCTCTCGCTCTCTCCTCCTCACTCTGCCCCCGCACCCACGGATGCACGTTGCATACAAAACAGAAAGACTTGCGAGTACTCCGTTCTCATTTGATGCAAACGCCTCCCAAATTCTATCAACTCGATTTATAAAACAGCCACCTGAGCTTCCTTCTCCAGGCACTAGACTTGGGTTGCTCGAGTCATTCCTCAATATAATACATTGGTTAATAATAATAATAGTAACAACATTCCTTGCGTTTGATACAGCGCCTTATCACATCTTTGAGACGTCTCAAAGCGCCTCACGGGATATAATGTAAAGCGAATTGACTGTACATTTTTGTGGGCGAACAGGGCCAGCCGATTGCGCACAGCAGCGTCCCCACACAAATAGTCATGGATGGAAGTGACCAAATGACTATTATTTTAACTAGAAAAATAACAACAATTTCATTACCGGTTTGCAAAGGGGATTCCCATTACGAAAACAAAAAATCCATTAAAAAGTCGCCAATTGCAATGATCAGCACCCGATTTGATCCTGAAAGCGTATTCTGGTTTGCTTTCCCAACCTAAATCTCCGCAACTCTCAACACTGTTTGAAAATCCAGTTACCTCGCCCCCTCCCTCCAGAAAATCCAGTTACCTCGCCCCCTCTCTCCGTCCTTCAGATGAAATATTAAACCTGTTCAGGCGGACGTTAAAGATCCCATGGTACAATTCGAAAAGACAAGGGAGTTTCTGTTTCCCGATTGTCCCGGCCGACGATCCCCAACTAAAATTGGTCGCTCACTTCATGGTTGTTTGCGGGACA
The DNA here is from genome assembly GCF_018977255.1 of Callorhinchus milii. Taxonomy (NCBI): domain Eukaryota; kingdom Metazoa; phylum Chordata; class Chondrichthyes; order Chimaeriformes; family Callorhinchidae; genus Callorhinchus; species Callorhinchus milii. Next base: position 65,509,995 of record NW_024704746.1, on the reverse strand, counting down.
TTGCTTTGCGCAAATTGGCTGCCGCATTTGCCTACGAAACGCACGCTTTAGAGTAAAAAGGTTGTGAGGTGCTTTGAGACGTCTCGATGACGCGATCATGTGGAATATCAAACGCAAGGATTATTATTTTCAATTTGGGGAACAGTGAAAGCAGGCAACCTGACCTCAAAGAGTAATAATGTTAGCCATACAAACCTCAAAACATAGGAACAGGAGTAGGCCATTCAGCCCGTTGAGCCTGTTCCGCCATTCTATTAGACCACGCCAGATCTGTACCTCAACTCTATTTACCCGCCTTTGCCCCATGTCCCGTGATACCCTGACCTCACAAAAATCTATCCACCTCAGTCTCGAAAATGTGAATGGATCCAACATCCACAGCCTTTTGGTGGTGGGAGAGAGTTCCCACTGGCCTTTGCGTGATAAAGTGCTTCCTGATTTCACTCCTAAATGGCGCCCGGTTCTAATTTTAAGATGATGCCCTGTCCTTGTTCTGGATCCCCCCCACCCACCAGAGGAAATGGTTTCTCTGTCGCTACGCTAACGAATCTTAACGAGGTGAGAATGCTGAACTTAGTGAGATATTGGCGTGTGCGCTCTCACTCAGTCCCACCTAAACCCCTTAACAAAAAAAAAGCAAGCGCGTGCCATATACAGGGGAGCAAATCAAATGAAAAAAGCACCAAAAAAGCGTAAAGCGAAAAAAAAAAGCACACGCACACACAAGATAATCAAGAAACAAAAAAGGATGATTTACAAAGCTTGCAGGGAGGAGGCGTGTGTTGGGCTGATTACAAGACGGCACAGAAGGATCATTTTTCTCCCCCAAAGAAACAGGGAATGTTGGAGCCAACAGAGAACGAGGGGATGGGGTTTGGGTACTGATGAGTAAAAATACATAAGTTATAAATCCGCTCAACTCGCAGCGAGTCCGGAAAGCACCGCACTTAAAGATTGATAAAAATAAAATAATAATCCTTGCGTTTGAAAATGCGTCTTATCACGTCTTCGAGGCGTCTCAAAGCGCTTCACAGGACATACTGTCAAGTGAATTGACTGCGGATGTTGTGCGTGAAACTCGGCAGCCAATTGGCAGCGGCGTTCCACAAGCATCCGCGGATTGAGCCACCAAATCATTACTAATCTATTTATTTTTAAAAAGGGATTATTACGTCCGGAAAGCGATCCGACAATCGACCGCGGAGGACGACACAGAAGGAGAAGGTGTTCTTTTTCCGCCCCCCCCCCAAACGAAAAGAGATTTGTAGAAGCAACAGAGAGGGAGGGAGGGAAGGAGGGAAGGGAGTTTCGGGTAGTGATGAATAAGAATAAATAAGCTGTCAATCTGCTCAACTAGATATAAATTAGCAGTGAGTCAGGAGAAGGCTGCACTTAAGCATTCATCTCCCAACGAGCTGATAGATGATGCCAGACATCACAGTACCAGTCATTCTAGTGACAAAGCCAATTCCGACTATTACCGACTTGAATGCACTCCACACTCGCTCTCCACAGCAGTTGTGCAGGATTCGAACAACCATTTGGATCTTCAAACGCCTCTCAAACACAGGTTTCATCGAACGTTTCACCCACAAAATGTACAGTCAATTCACTTTGCGGCATATTCAGAGAAGCCTTTTCTCAAAGACGTGATAAGGAGCTATGTCAAAGGCATGTCAAAATATTTTGGATCTATTTTGCATCCGAGCTGGGTGTTAGGATCAAGAAAGTTGGAGGGTTAATTATTATTACGAGGATTAATAATTATTAATTATTATTACGAGGAATAATAATGATATTATAATAATAATTATTATTATTCATTATTATTAGCTCAGTTCCTGGTTCGCCTTCAGCTTGATATATAGAGCTTGCTTGAGGATTTGGTGCATGAAAACCTCGATAAAATGCTCACAAATATTGTCCTTTGAAATAATTCACCCGATGATCTGTTCACCTCAATTGCTTGATTTATTTTGGATCTGTTTTGCATCCGAGCTGGGGGTTAGGATCAAGAAAGTTGGAGGGTTGGGGAGGTGGGAGGGTGGCTGAAAGCACGATCGAAGAGGACAGTGTTGAGATGGGTCTTGAAAAATATATTCATTATGTATTCAAATTGAATATATTATATATTCAATAAATATGTATTTACATTTATCATATATTATATTTATAATATAAACAGTATGAGATTACTATTATAATATAATATATAATATATAATAAATATATAATGAATATTAATTCCAATATATTTCAGACAGGCCTTGGAAGGATATATTCAACGGTCTTGACCTCTCTGTTACTGTTGATGTACAGGCAACACAGAATCATTTGCACAAACTGAACACACAGCAATTGTGTTCACTAACACCTCGACATCCAAAGCAAAACAGATCAACAGGTCTGCTGTGCAACTTGACGTTTCACTGGCTGTTCTCCATCTTAAACAAGCGAAATAACTTGTCCCAAAAGGTAACAAAACTACCTCTGCTCGCTCATTAAAACTGGAATAGAAATGGCCGAAAGACTTTGTAATTTTGTATATCATTACTCCTTTTAAAGCTGACTTAAAGCAACTTTCTATTTTGTTCCAATTGCATCACCACCGCCGCCCAAACGTGACACCATTCAAGTGAGCACATGAACAGGAAGCCCCAACTCTTACACAACTGGGGTCTGTTCGATATCCTGCCAAAACACGTGGAGAACATGTGTAAAGAGGAATTTAAAGGAGTCTTTAAGGATGTGATTAACACCAAACAATGCAAAGGATCGGTTGGCAATCATATGAACAATAAATGCTTTTCATTAATTGCGAAGTGAAAGGCAATTCCTTTGCAAATGGTACGGAAAATACAATCTGGGTTTACAAGTAATATAATATAATAATAATCCTTGCAATTGATGTAAGCACCTTATCAGGTTGTTGAGACATCTCAACTGGCTGCACAGAATAATAATAACCCTTCCATTTGATACGGCGCCTTATCACGTCTTCGAGACGTCTCAAGCGCTTCACAGGATACACAGTAAAACGAATTGACTGTATATTTTATGGGTGAAACCTGGCCAGCCAATTGCGCTCAGCAGCGTCCCACAAATGCAGCAAATAATACACCCCCATCAGCATCACTACAGGCCAGTTCCACAATGATCAACTCATTTTTTTTTGAAAAAAAACGTTCCACTTCAGGTTGTATTATAACTTGCGTAGATTATCAAAAGAAAAAGTCTCAACCTGTGTCTATTCCCACACAGCTGTTTCTAGAGAATTTAGCTTTCTGAGGCAATGCTCAACCACTGAGAGAGAATTCGTAGAAAAGCTCTTGGCAATTACGCTGCCTCTGCATCATACAGCCACATGTCCGTCACAACATTGGCCTACCTCAGAGCACCGTTTGCTGCTGTTGCACGCAATCAGAAACCCACGAGAACTACGAGGCCAATTGCTTAGAACAGACGAGAGGAAAATCTCATTTGCTTCGCTTCCATAGAAGAGAATCATAGAATCTTACAGGGCGAAAGTAAGGAGGCCATTCAGGCCCATCGTGTGTCAAGGACTAGCCAATTCGTCCCCGCTCCTCCACACTTTCGCCCACCGCCTTGCAAATGTTTCCTTTTCCATTAAGTATCCAATTCCCTTTTGAAAATTATTAATTGGATCTGCCTCCACCATCCCTTCAGGCAGTGCGTTACAGAACGTAACGACTCGCTGGGTAAAAAGTCTTAATTTGCAGGAAATCCCACCCTTTTTCAGCCCTTGGGTCCTTCCAACCCATTCCCCAACATCGCTTGAGTTCAGGAGGCTGAAGGGTGATCTGATGGAGGGGTATAAAATGATAAAGGGAAACCCAAGGGTAGCTACAGAGAAACTATTTCCTCCGGTGAGGGAATCTCAAACAAGCGGGCATAATTTTAAGATTAGAGCTAGGCCATTTAGGAGTGAAATCAGGAAGCATTTTTATACACAAAAGGTAGTGGAAATCTGGAACTCTGTGTGTGTGTGGGGGGAGGAAGAGGAAAGATTCAAAGAATGTTGATTAGCTTCTGTGCTCAATTTGCTTTCTTACTTACTCCTTAGTCTATTTCCATGGCTTGAAACTATATTTGTTTTTCTTTTTTTAGACCTACTCGGTTAGTCTTACTCAAACTAGAAAATGTACTAAGTTCAAAGGGCTACAAGATGCAACGAGCCTGCCTCACCACAAACCGTAATTATAGCTGGACGGGCTTTTGACAAAATAGATGGAAACAATCCAACGCATGATACTGGTCAGCTCAACACCACAAAGAACCCTCACATCAAAGACTCCATAACCTTAGCTGAGACCCTCAAGGAATTATACACAGAACAATAATGATAGTTGTCGCATTTGATACAGCGCCTTACGACGTCTCAAAGCGCTTCACAGATTGACTGTGAGTTTTTGGGGTGAAACCCGACAACCAATTTTGCACAGAGGTGTCCCACAACAAACGTGGATTGAGTGACCAAAATATTCTGTTTATTCTTTTGGAAGGGATCGTTACTCCTAGAAAGTGATTCACCAATCAACTAACAACAACAACATTACATTTATAGTTGCTTTTTTCACGTCGGGAGGACGTCCCAAAGCGCTGGACAGTCAGCTGCCTGGTGCGAGAGAGTACACGAGCTGCAGAGGTTTGGATGATCTGCAGCTTGTGAAGGGAAGAGTTGGGAAGGCTGATGAGGAGGGAGTTTCCGTAATCGAGCCTTGAGGTGACGAATGCCTGGGTGAGGGTTCCGGCAGCCTGAGGGGTGAGGCAATGGCGGAGTCTGGCAATGTTGCGGAGGTGGTGGTAGGCAATGTCGGTCATGGCGCAGATGTGGGGGAGAAAGGACAGTTCAGGATCAAACAAGACACTCAGGTTCCTGACTGGCTTAGTGAGGTTGAGTGTGCAGCCGTGGAGGCTGATGCTGCCGGCGTCTGAGGTGCGGAGGCACTGGCGCGAGCTAATCTGGAGGGCCTCGGTCTTGCTGATGTTGAGTTGGAGAAAGTTGGCCCTTGTCCAGGACTTGATGTTGGACAAGCAGTCGGTCAGGACCTCAGTAGTCCTGGAGTTCAGGATGGAGGCAGAGAGGTAGAGTTGGGTGTCATCTGCAGACATGTGGAAATTTGACGTCGCCAAGGGGGAGCATGTAGAGGGTGAAGAGGAGGGGACCAAGGACAGAGCCCTGAGAAATACCGCACGAGACAGTGCGGGGGCTGGAGGAGAAACCGTTTGCCGCGACAAGGCGGAGGCGGTGTGAAAGGTAGGACCTGAACCAGTCAAGGACAGAACCTTGAAGGTTGAGGTGGGAGGAGAGGCGGTGGAGGAGGATTGAGTGGTCCATGGTGTCAAAGGCGGCGGAGAGGTCGAGGAGGACGAGGAAGCAGGTGAGCCCTGGTCATACATGATCAGGACACAACGGGGTTCCCATTAGCTGCTAGGTAAACAGAGGCAAGTTGGAGTAAGGAAACTTGCCTCAGGTTTCGAACTGCCTGGGAAACTCTTAGCAAATAATAATAATATTATATGCATTTGGTATAGCACACAGCAAATGGGACTCAAAAAGAAAAACCAAAAAATTTATGATGCACCAAAACAGCAGAATAGGTTCAGATTTGCAAAGGGGCAATTTTAAGACAGACACCACGAAGGTTTTCTTCACCCAGAGGATATTTAACAACTAGAGATCAGATGTTCCGAAGGGCTTTCTTCAGCCAAACTAATCTTGTGAAGTGTGGAATATAGATGGATCGCCAACAACAGCCAAATATCACTACATTCCACAGTAATTCTTCTGAAGAGCTCTGAGACTGATGCTCCTGATGCGAAAGGTGCTGTACCAAATGTCAGGAGTACTGTTATCATCTTTATGGAGTGGGGCAATCTGTAAAATTTGCAAACTGCCGATCACAAAATAAACAAGTCAATCCACTTTACACAGTATATTCTGTGAAACGTTTTGAGATAGCTCAACGACGTGATAAGGCGTTATACCAAATGCAAGGACTGTTATTATTTTTCAGAAACAAGCACCACTAAAAATTCCCCAGCGGGGAGAAATTCCACCTCAACTAGACATATTCTATTTATGTCGAGTTTTAGAGGTGTGCAGAAATTGACAGTCAGTCAGTTTCAACTCTGAACTCAGTTTCTTGCATTTTAAAAAAACTTACAGAAAACTGACTTAAAAATTAAACTTATTTTAAAACGCCAAATTCTAGATCCTCTGAAATGCTCTCTCAATAGATTAAATCGAGACCCAGGTGCAATTTCTCCCTACAGTGTTGTTCATTCCTAATTCTTTATTCCCCAAGAACTCGCATAACTTATATCTGGGTCCACAACCCCAGATATTTAATTTATATCCCACAGGAGCGCGAGGGACGAGAGGAGGACGGTGCCAGTCGAGCGGAAGTGCCGTGTGGTGGATTGGGGAGTGAGGAGGTCGGAGAGGTTGGGGAGGTGCCAGGGAGTGAAGGGATTTGAACCCAAGTGTGAGGATCCTGAAGTCGATCTGTTCGGTGATGGGGAGCCAGTGGAGCCTGGGCCAGAACTGGTGAGATGTGGGTACAGAGTTTGGTCCGGGTCAGTCTGCGGGCGGCAGAGTTATGAATGAGCTGATCTTTTGAATAGTGGAGCTGGGGAGACCAGCGAGGAGTGCGTTTGAGTAATCCAGGCAGGAGGTGACAAACGCATGCACGAGGGTTTCGGCTGCATTTGGGATAAGGTCCAGTAGGAGGCGGGCAATATGGCGGTGGTGGAACAAGACGGTCCTAGTCGGGGACCGGATGTGGGGGAGAATGGTCAGCTGGGGGTCGAACCGGACGCACTGGTTCGGTGAGTGTGAGTGAGAGCCCAGGGAGGTTGAGGAGCTTATGAATCCTCCCTTGTACGCTACAACGGGGAACTCGTGAATGCATCTACCTTCGCAGATCATCCTGCAAGCGCGGGCATTTCCAGATCAACTATGCGTGATACTTATTGTAAAACAGTTTCCGCTGTGCAACTGTTTTGCAGTTGATAAGATATGCAAAATTAATAATGGAGAAGTGTTCCGTTTGTCATTGGGTGACAATGCACGGGGCTGGTTTGCGAGTCACCTTTCAAAGAGTTCATCAGCTCTTTTGCATCTACGCTAGCAAACTGTCGTCATTTCCAGAAACCATGTGTTATCTTTTCAGGCTTGGGCCAGCGAGGCTTTGCTCTAAAAATAATCATGGGATGGCTGAATTGGTCAACCGGTTTAAGAATTCCGGCCAACGAAAAATCTCAAGTGCCACCGGGAAGAAGAAAAAAATTCCAGTTTCCGCACGTTTGCATCGTGTCTGTGTAATTCTGTTTACAGCCTCAGCATTTCAAATGCAAATAGCTGTTACTCATGTGGGATTTTCAAACTATTGGTTGATTTTAAATTAACAACTGCTGTGTTTCATTGCATACAGTTGTTCCCCCTTCTGTGGAGGGCTTTGACACGTCTCGAAGACGTGATAAAGCACTGTATCAAATGCAAGGATTATTATCAGTGCTCTGGGACCCTACCCAGTTGTTGTATTATTATTAATTAATCACATGAATTATAAATTACAAAGAGTGAACTGAATTAATAAAGTCATCCTTGGTTTTTCACATTCGCCAACAATTCAGCAACAACAACTGGCATTTATTTACATAATGCCCTTCACAAGGGCCAATTTAAACCAAGCTCAGATGAAAAGAGTTCAGATAAAACACCAACCGCATTCCTTTGGGCTAAAGTACAGTAAACCAGAAGCCACGTCGGGAAAGATTTCCTGAAACTGTGGATGAAAAATGATTCCTTAATGAGCCTTTAATATACATCCTTTCAAACATCGTATCCTTTACAAAGGTGGATGTTTACCCAACTAGAAAAGACAAGGACAATGGAACTACATTCCAGCAACCTCCAACAGATCCATTACATCCATTCATGTTGTATAGCTGCTCACCTTCAGACAACTCCCTGCTGTCTCATACACATAGGTAATAATGATAATCCTCGTATTTCATGTAGCGCCTTATCACATCTTCGAGACGTCTCAAAGCGCTTCACAGAATATACTGTAAAGTGAATTGACTGTATATTTTGTGGGCAAAATGCGGCAGCCAATTCTGCACAGCAGCGTCCCCGCCACCAGTCGTAGGTGGAGTGACCAATTTATTATTATTATTTTTTTTGAAGAAGTTATTACCCCGGAAAAGCGATCCGCCAATCGACTAACAACCGTGTTCCTACTTGCTGCTAGATAAACAGAGGCTTGTGGAGTAAGGAAACTTGCCCAACGTTTCGCCCGGGAATCGAACCCAGGTCTCTCACTTGCGAAGAGAGTGATTTAACCGCTGAGCTACAGGTACAGCAATACATATGTGACCCAACAGCTGAGTTAAGTTTACTACCAAGTGTGTCTTTGAGCCAAAAACCCCGGAAAGCTCTTAGGTTTGATTTCCCCTCTGTGCTGAGCTAGTCGGTCTCAGCTACAACTGAGAAAGGATTGCATAATTAGGAGACTTCTTTTTCCCATCAGGGATCCTCTCTCAGAGGATTAGAAATGCAACGGGCAAGTTCAGGACAGACACCAGAATGTATTTTAACCAGAGGGAAGTTATCGATTGGCACAGGTTGGTTACCAGGAAGGTTGGTTGAGGCTAAGAGGTTGGGAATCCTTTCAAAGAAAAGCACCTCAATGATGTGATGGAAGGCAGAGTGGGGGCTGTAAGATTATATTTGTGATGCTTGCTGTTCTTAAGATTTTTAATTAGTGTACTTTTGAAATATAACCAAACACTTATAATCTGTTTGGAATGGCATTCCTTAGTTATTGGGGGCATGGACAAGGTTGGGTGTTTTTAAATGACTAATTTCGGGTCCTTGAGAGGGTACATGTGCCAATTAGTGTTAGCGAAGGTAACGTTATATTGGCCTGACCCTGGCTGAGGTCAGGTTCCCATAACTTTCCCTCGCTCGGTGTCTGGGTCCCATTGTCATCCTCCCATCTAAGAATTAAGTAATCATGTCCTTGAGCAGAGATGTGAAAACAAGGCGACTCGAGAGACAGAAGCACGCTCCTGGAAATCTGGTTAGCTCAAGACTAAGACACAAGAAAGGAATCCTCCCAGTTAGCTGTGCCAGTATCTCTTTCTCCATGTCGGTTATTTTCCCGTGGGGAAAGAGCCTGCTAGCAGCCTGCGAAGGTTGGGGGCTATCTCTGTGACAAGGGGAGGTGGTGTTAGAAACACGTAAAGGAAAGATGTAACTTTGGAACAGTTGGGAGTTGTCTTAAGAGGGTCAGCGCACTTCCCAGTGGAATCGATATCGATTCTACTGTATCTATGATCTCAGTTTTAAGAATAAGTTAAGCTGTTTGTGTTACTTAATAAACCTTGGATTGTTACACCACCGAATTGGTCGTCTGGAACTGCCTTCCTCACTCCCTTCGTCTCGCCCCCTCCCTTCCTACTTTCAGGCCTCTGCTGAAGACCTTTCTTTTCAACCGCGCCTTTGGTCACCTTCCTCCCCCTCCCCCTGGCTCGGCCCCGGGATCTGTTACTATGAAGCGCTCTCAGACACCCGTCCGGCATGGAGGGCACTATATAAATCCAAGCTGTTGTCGAGACTCTCCTGTAGAGTAAAGCAACCGTGGAAGCTACAAGGTCTTTCGAGAAAAAGTTGTCCAGGATTGCGAGCAAGGGAGGATGACTTCTGCTGATGACCAAAGAGAGTCCAGGCTCTAAGGAGGTAAGAAATCACCTTGATCAAGAAGTTGATGAAGGTCGGATTAAAGTGAAGCTGGCCAGACTGTTGTTGGGTGCGTGCGACTGAATGTGGCGCGGAGCGAAGAGAAAGTGAAGTGCATGCAGCGAGAACTAGAAAACATGCAGCAAAAACTGTGCCGAGGTAAAACAGGAGGAAATAAATTTAATCGGCAGAGTGTCTGAGTTACAGTCTCAAGCCAGCCACGGCCGCGGCACACAGAGAAGGGCGAGAGAAATTGCGGGAATCAGAAAGAAAAGGATCGAGAATGGCAAGAGAAAGAGAGAGAGAAACTCTTGCTGGACAGAGTATCCGAGTTACAGGGCCATCTAATCACGAAGGCTATGCAGTGCATTGGTTCTAACCAAGAAGATGCAGAATTGAAAGATGAATCGGCAAAACTAAAAGATGATTGGTGCGATACCAGAGCAGCTTTGAGAATGGCTTTACAGAAACCGCCCCCAAATCAAGCAAATCATAAGGGTTGTAAAAGGGAGTTAGAACAAGAAATGGCAAGAATAATTTACCGCAGAAAAGTTGCAGAGAGTCTGATAACGCAGATTAAGGATGATATTAACTGGAATGGTAATCAATCAATAGAATCTCCACCTCCTGCTTCTGTTTGGGAAAGTAATTCCCCTCTCGAGGATCCTTTGCTGGTAGCAGTCATGGCAAGAACATGTTTGATGATGCCCGAGTCCTGCAGGGTCACACCTCTGTAAATCAGCCGACAGCAAATACGGACGTAAAAGCGTTGGCTTCCGATTTAGGAGCCATAAATATGGCTCAAAACGCCCTAACGTTAGTAACCTTCGGGGTGCAACACCCAGAATAAAGTGATGGAGAGCCTGGGAAAGTAACGATGGCTACATGTTCCGGAGATATCAGCAGCGCCGTCCCAGTTGATTTACAAGCTCCAGCAACAACTCAACAGCGAGGTATTTTAAATGCCTTGGGATGGGATCAGGAATGTTTAACGTGGAAGACCAGTGAAATGAATCAGGGACCAATGGAACACCCAAGGACTTTTTTTGCAGCAGGTCTATTTAATGTGCACGAACTAGCTGTGCAGGCATGTCCAAGCCTCATCACCAGCGGCCGTGGCTGTGGGAGTGAGTGCTGGTCCGGGTGTTACTGTCAGGCCTGTCCCTACAATGGCAGATCCACGGTTTAAGTTAACCTTCGTACACCAGTTACTGCCAGAATTGAGGGTGTATCTGAGGGGTACCTGTAAACAAGAATACATCATGGTCGGGCTGTATAGAGACGGTTACCCAGGCATGGGATGTGGTGGCACCTCAGAGAAGAAATTTCTACAGTGACTTTAAAAGCCACTGACTGCAGCCACTGACTGCGAGCAGTTAAAATCCACTCTGGTTTGTACACACAAACGGACACTCACTGCTTCGTGCTGACCAGCACAGGCGGCTCGGAGAGGGAGTTAACCCTTTGGTTTTCCACATCAAGTAAAACTGTTTTTGCAGCTAAAGATCACGTCTAAGCTACAATTGAATCCCTGGCAAAGCTACTGAAGTTAGGGCGTTTTGAAGCAGGAGCGCAAATAGCTACTGGAAACCAACTGAAAGGGTTTAAAGGACGGGTGGTTTCACCTTGCGACTTAGTTCCCACAGTTACTGACAAGAATGGCTCGTTACACCCTACGGATGTTGCCTTCCATGCAGCGACTTCTTCTGGGATGGCTTCATACTTTTCCTTCCAACCCTCCCACCCACAAAGCCGGTCTTCGCATTCAATTTCAGCCCGACCGTCTGGGTGCGTGGGGGTGTGGGGGTGTGGGGGGGGAGACGAGTGGACAGGTACAACACAGTCAATCATGCATTTCACAACAGCGGCCAATACCTGCTCAGAGGACAGGGTTTACGTTGGCAACCGCGTGTGTTTTGTATGCGTCAGGTGCAGTAGAGCGCGCGGTTGACGAGGTCGATAGGTGGAATAAACACCGTGACAGTGCAAGAAGGAGAAGTGATAGTATTAAGAATGTCAGTGTTCTGATTTATTTTATGTAACATTTAATTCGTCTGTTCCAGTATTTCGATAACCCTCAAAGCCAGCAGGCAAGGATGGAGAGAACACCCACTGAAATAATACTCAAAATTTCTGTGGCCATACTGTGTACGTTAATCATGATGTGGTTGATAATGATGTGCTGTAATTACAGATGCTAAAATTAATGTGGTGGCTGAGCTAAAAGGGAATCGTGAAGATCGTGATGGTGAGAGTGGGCCTGTGATGTCCACTTGACCCACTACAGGTGGGGGGGACTGGACAGTTAGCACTCCCAGAATTCTGGCCTGTCTTAAGTTGGCCAAAGAAAATCGCAAAGACTCATGGACTTGTTTTGCTGAAATAGAACTGATTCAATGGACTCACAATGACACGGGTAAAGTCAGTGCACTTAAACGGCCAAGAATAAAAGCAGCGTACCGACCTCGAAGGATATGTTTTTAACCCCTACAGTGAATGGTTAAAAACAGGCTATTGAACGTTTCACTGCAGGTTTGGTGTACGTGACCAAAAAGCTCAGAGTTTGGGAACAAAGAAGCCGAGTCTAACTGATCTTGAGGCAATAGATAGTCTACAATCACCGTGAATCGTACCACATTAACAAGTTGATTCCTAATCACAGCCAATATCAATCTGATTAATTAATTGCACTGAACTTTATTACTCACGTCTTATGCTTTTGTGATCGCCCAAGCCATCATTTTATTTACAACGATTGTTTCTTTTATGTTATTTGCGCTCCCTATTAAGGGCTACCCGGTTGCAATCGGACCATTTACAGTAAGCTAGCTTAATAAATCAGAGACAAATGAGAGGTCGAAAATCTTATTTTCTCACTCTCAAGGTGGGGACTGTAAGATTATATTTGTGATGCTTTCTGTTTTTAAGATTTTTGATTAGGGTGCTTTTAAAATATAACCAAACCCTTATAAGCTGTTTAGTACAGCATTCCTAAGTTATTGGGGGCATGGAAAAGGCTGAGAGGGGACATGTTCCATTTAGTGTTAGCAAAGATAAAGATATATTGGCTTGACCCCATGGCTTGATGTAACTTGATTTAACTTTGGAATAGTTGAAGCTGTGTAGAGGGTCAGTGCAAGCCCCAGTGGAATCGATATTGATTCTACTGTATCTATGGTCTCAGTATTAAGAATAAGTTAAGCTGTCTGTATTGCTTAATAAACCTTGGATTGTTACACCACCGTATTGGTCGACTCCATCTGGTTGAAAAGCTCAGCTCTCAGGATAGCTCACTACCACTCTGAATCTCTTACAGGTATTCAGATAGACTGAAGAGCCTTCTTCATCCAAACCAATCTTAGGATGTGGTGAAATACAGGGTTGTGGGGGGGGGGGGTTAAGAAAAGCTTGACTATTAAACCAACATTAGCACCTCAACCATTTTCTTTAGTACGTGCAAACGTACACATTAGTTTGTGTTCAGTTGCCCCAGTTAATGCATTTGCAGTTGGTTTGGAGACATGACTTGGCTGGTAACCAACAACACACGTAATATCATAGCGTTAAGACTATCCAGGTCTACAATTTCAAGCACAAAACCAGGAAGAATTCTCACCCAATTCATTGTGATGAGGGAAATGCAGGAAACATTTTGGGGGTAGGGGTAGGGAGGGGGTGTGGACACAGCTGCAGCCAAGGAATACATGGATTAGAGACTTCACATAGATCACATTACTGAACTGCCTTCCCAACAGAATTACTACAAATATCAGATAAGATCCTATTTAATAATTATCCTTGCATTTGATATAGCGCTTTATCATGTTGAGAAGTCTCAAAGTGCTTCACCGATTATCCTGTAAAGTGGATTGACTTGTGTATTTTGTGGGCCAATCGGGGCAGCCAATTGTGCACAGCAGTATCACACAAGCTGTCCTGGATTGAATGACCCAACTTTTTTATTGATGGATTATTACCCCGTAAAGCGATCCAACAATCGACTAACTACTGGGTTACAATTTACCGCTGGATAAACAGAGGCGTGTGGAATAAGAAAACTTGCCTAAGGTTTTGCCCTGCTCGGGAATAGAACCTGGGATCTCTTGCTTGCGAGGCGAGTGCTCTAACCACTACATTACAGGACTCCACATCTCTCAGGTAGGATCTGTCTCTCTGGTAAAAAGCCACCCATCTCTTTGGTTTGTCATGGACATTCCATTGCCAAGTAAGTCACCTTGGTTGAAAAGCTCAGCTCAAAGGAAAGCTCACGACCACTCCCAGTCCCCTGCCTCAGGAGGATTGGCATTTGTTGGTAAACCCTGGGAGTTGGGTGTGGCATTCTTACATTTTCAATGGTTTGGTGAGCTGTGAAAACGGTTGCTTTTGTGGTTGGTGAGGACTAGTTTGTTCCATATAGCAACAGATCGCCGAGATCATGCGATTAAGTCAGTGTGGCTTGTGGGACATGGGAGTCAACTCTGGTGCAAAGCAGAACAAGCACAACAACAAGTTGCACTCATATCACACCATGATGACATCCCAGTCAGTGACCTGGTTAGACGGAATCCCAAAGACCATGTTATAATTAACCTGCCCTGTCGTTCCTCCTTGGCTCCACACCTAACTATAATCTTCAGTTCCTTCAATGTGACTGCTCTCCTCTAACCTGGTCATTTTCTGGGATGTCCCTCCAATGTCTCTGTCTATTCCAACGATGCTGTCAACCTTGCAACTAGATGGTTGATACGTGCCATTTGACCGCAGAAGTTGACAATTGTCACAGGGCAGAGTCAAAATGTAACTACAGTACAGCGCATTACTCATCTTGGTCACTGTTTATTCATTTGGGGGGGGAGTGTGGTCAAGTTCAACCATTTCCCTTGGTTTCAACAACAGTGTAAGCTGTCGTTTGGAATAACCGGACCCCCAACGTGAAATGAACCTGGCAGACAAAATGAGAGTTTGATGTTGACCAGCTTCATTCCCCCACTTATAGAGTTCTCAGTTGGGGCCATTTAATGCGCCAGGGTCCTGTAGCTCAGTGATTAGAGCACTCGCCTCACAAGCGAGAGACCTGGGTTCGATTCCCAGCAGGGTGAAACTTTGGGCAAGTTTTCTTACTCCACACGGCTGATAATAATCCCCCAAGAAAAAAACCCAATAATAAATTGGTCACTTCAACCCACAACTGTTTGTGGGGACACTGCTGTGCGCAATTGGCTGCCGCGTTCGCCCACAAATATACAGTCAATTCACTTTACAATCTATTCTGTGATGCGCTTTGAGACGTCTAGAAGACGTGACAAGGCGCTATATCAAATTGAAGGATTATTATTATTGAGTATTAAAGAAGGTAGGAGACTGAAAATATTGGCTTTATTTAAATTCCATTGAGACAAGGAGAGAATTCAGGGATGAGCTTCAGTGACCCAAACTGCAAACACCGGTGAACATTGAATCGAATGGGGCGGGAAATAAAATCCACTGACCTTTATTAGTAATCCTGCTTTCTTGTAAATTACATCCTCATTTGAATCAGCCTGGCTCAGTTCTCACCTCAAGAGTCAGAGGTTGTGGGTTCAAGCCTCAAGTCAGGACTTTGAGCTCATTAGTTTAGGCTTACACTCCAATGCAGGATAGAGGTGCCGTCCTTCATTCATTAAACCATGGTCCCAAATACCTGTCCCAGTGCTTGTTAAACATCCAATGGCGCTATTTGTAAAGAGAAGGGAATTTTCTCCCAGATTCCTGGCAAACAATCCCCCAAATAATGTTGGTCGTTTACGTCATAGCCTTTTGTGGGACACGGGTATGCGCAAATTGTCTGCCACATTTCACCTACAAAATACACAATATACTTTACAGGTATATTCCGTGAAGCACTTTGAAACATCCTTTCCAGCTAAATGGGCTATTTTATCAAACTCGAGAACTATTATGCTTGTTCTGATAATTATAAATCGCTCCCTCAACTTCTTCAGCAAAATGTTTAATGGCTTAGTCATAAGCTTTGCTCAGTTGGTAGAACTCTCACCTCCGGGTCAGAAGATTGTGGGTTTGAGCCCCACGTCAGGATTTGGGCTATGTACTGGGAATAGAAGGTTCTGTAATTTGAATGAAATATCAAACTGAGGTCCTGCCTACCAGTTTCAGGAAAAAATATGCCACCAAATTATCCGAAAAGAGAAATTAGTTTCTCCTGGCGTCCAGGTTAATTTCTCATTAATTTATTTTATGGCTGTTTACGGGGCTTTCCTGCTGTAGATGATTACCTACAAAGCAGTCACTACACTTGACAGTAATTAATTGTGAAGCGTTGAAGACAAGATAAGGTGCTATAAAAATGCAAGTATTTCTTCTTTAGCCCTCTAGCCCCCCATGGGTTTATTGTTAATTGGATTTTTGGATATCTACCGGGTTGATGCCAGATTGATCTATTCCTCCCCTTCCCTTTGCCCCACCCACCAGAACTCTGAAAATCCCCTCAGACTTGTATGCTGTCCCTTCTACAGCCCTCTGCTTTCAGAAGCAACCTTAGAAAAGTCTGACTGTGCCTTCGGCCATCTTCCCCCACCCCCCACACCCATCTCTCTCCCAGCTTGCGTCCCACTCAAGTCTACCTAAAAGCGCTTTGAGAAGTTCTTCCGATGCAAGGGGAGATAAACAAGTACAAATTGTTATCATTTTGACATGCTACTGCATGTCATTTGCAATTCCTAACCTACACATGGTGAAAATAACTTGAATAGCATCACCCCGGTAATTTTTTGGGGGGTTTCTTTAACTTTTCGCACCTTTAAAGAAAACCATAGGAAGATTCTAGTTGGCAAGTCGCTTGGTATCAGTCAGTGTTCTGTGACTGAATTTAATGAGCAAACAAAAATTGAACGAAAACCAAGTCTTTTAATAGAGACTATCTAAATTTCTATTTGTGTGGAGGGGACATCCCTGCCTTATCTCTACTGTCCACAAATCACTCCTCTTTGAATGCAGGAATGCGATGCTTGAATGAGTTGATAGGATTAGGACAAACACACACACACACTCACTCACAGAGATCAGTAAAAATGAAACTTGCCATTGCAGAGTTGAACCATGATCGTTCGTTTCCCCGCAAGGGAACAATAGGCAGACACTCCAAAGCACAGTTATTTTAGGTCACAAGTTTTGCCTAGATTTGCCATTTAATTTCCTTCATTTACATCACAAGATCACAAGATTGGTCTGGTTGAAGAAGGCGCTTCGGCCCATCCGATCTCATCCCTCCAGAACACCCACCCTATCATCTCCCCTCATCACTGCATCAAGCTACTTTGTAAATGAGTCCAGTGTCCTGGCCTCTACCATCTTTCCTAGTAAATCCTTCCAAGTGTCGATTACCCTCTGGGTAAAATTACAGTTCCTGGTGACTGTGTTCTAAAATTGCCCTGTACAACTCTAAGTCCAAGTCCTCTTGTTCTACTGTATTTATGCACCCAAAAGTATTGATCTGGGTTTCATTTTCCAATCCCATTTAAAACTTTGCATAACCCCATAATCCCATCTGAATCATCTTTTCTCAAGACTGAAGAGCCCGAGCTAGTCTACAAGTGCAGACAAATGAGCAAATAAACCTCAGCAAACGATGCCTTCTGTGCTGTAGCTATGACAGTCTAATCCAAAGGTTGGCACTTCCAACACTGAAGCTCTCTCCCAGTATTTCATCGAAATGTTCGCCTAGTCCATGAGCTCAAAGTTCTGTGGTGGACTTGACCCCATAACCTTCTAACTCAGAGGCACAAGTAATATGGACCAAGCCAGGTTGACACCAGTGTTCTATTCTCATCACCAGGAATTGGCCCTACTTTTAACAGCAGAGTAAGCTGGGCGGTCTGAATCTCCTACGAAATACAGTCATTACACGTCGCAGTAAATCTTATGAAGCACCTTGAGACATCCTCCCAACCTGAATAGCGAAATGTCAAATGCAAGGATTATATTAATTTTATGTATTATTCAATCATCTCTTCCTGCTCCTATCTATCCTATTTTGCTGAATATAGTGCAATCTGCATTCAACAAAATAGAATAGTTGGTGTCCCAATCTAACCCCAATCAGCAGGAAAAGTTCAGAGAAATTATTCTTTCACGAGTAATCTTTTTACAGAAAACAATGGCAACCAAAGACAGTTATACAAAAGGCACGTATAAATCGAGAGGGTCTTCTTCCAATTCCCTTGTAATTCTCTGTAGGTCTTATTTGCTACGAAAACAGCCCACGCAATTTTCCAGAAAGAAGCTTAATATTTTCCACTTTAAGAGTATCGAAGGGCATCACTTCTATAAGCGAGGTGCAGAAACCTTTCCACATTGGGGGATTCCAGCTGGTTTCGATTAACACACGAGTTCACATCGAAAAGTAATTTGTTGCAAGATCTGCCCTTAAAATATGATCATTTCAAATCGAATGCATTTGCCCCCTCCCAAACCACTGGTCAAACTACTAAAACTTAATTTAAACCCACCCAGTAGTGAAAGAATTGGCATTTTTAAATATAGCAGTAGAGCATTTCATCACATCGACACATCTCAAAGCCTTTGAGATGCATCAACTTGAACTCATGGTCTAGGCTGACACTCCAAGGCAGTGCTTGGGGGAGGGCTGCGTTGTTGGAGGTGCCGTCTTTCAGCAACTGATTTAACCAGTATATTTTTTCTCCATTATCCATGAACGAAAATAAAACTATTAATATAAATAAAAATGAATAATATCAGGCGCCACTGTCAGGCGCTCTATCTATACTAATAAAGGCAACACATCTGTCTGTCTGCTAAGAACACAATAACCGATTGACATAGAGACATGATTTATACCTCATCGGAAAGGTCTTGCATGGGGGAGTGTCATGGGCATATTTGTATTTTTTAGGGGGAAATCTCCTATCATTGATGAGCTATGACCTAAACAAGCTCATCATACATGTATGGCAGTTTTGCTTAATGTGTTTATGGCATGTTAAATAGTTTGTGAATGGTATCACTGAAGTCTACATTATATATTGGATCCTTTGGTTGCAAGCGTCGCTGTAAACAATAGTTTGTATTATATAAATATAGTTGTGGTATCATGAGAGAGAGAGAACAAAGAATAAACCCATGCAGAAAGGTATATGATATCAAAGCCAATTACTGACTCAAGTCAACATTAGTATCATTAGTACAAAAGGGCAATAAGTTTCATGGCTTCGGAACGTCATCCAGATTCACATGGCAAAGATATATAATTACAGTGTGATCTGTAGGCTCAAGAGGTTAATATTCATTGATAGCTGTGAAATCACGCACAATTGAACCCATTATGTATATTATGCAAGCACCATTAGGAGCATTTAAATGGGCATTAAACCACCATCAGAACCCTTCAGATGTGATTTGCGAAAAAAAATATTTTCCTAAAAACCACAATGCAGCAATCTTATAATCCATATGCATCAATATAAATTCATTCAAGTATAAGCAAAAATATTAATCTTCGTAATGCGATCTCTCTGCTTAGAAAGGCCTCTGCCGGAGATCTCTCTGTTTGAGAGCTTATCTTCCCAGAATCACTAAGGACTTCATGCACGGAAGGAGGGCCTTTTTGGCTCATTGTGTCTGCTGAAACGAGATGTTTTGCCTTGAGTGAAGCCATAAATAAGAGGCAGTTGCTTTGAGAAATATACCTAGTCAGGGAAAGGCAATGGACAGCAATTTGTCAGAAGATTCGGGGATAATAATAAAAATCCTTGCATTTGATATTGCGCCTTATCACGTCTGTGAGATGTCTCGAAGCGCTTCACAGAATCTTCTGTAAAGTGAATTGACTGTATATTTTATGGGTGAAACGCAGCAGCAAATTGCACACAGCAGTCGTGGATTGAGTGACCAAATTATTATTATTTATTTTGAAGGATTTTTTTTACAACAGACAACATATCTGTTTAAGATGGAATGGCATTCATTTCAGGTATTTTGAATGCCTGAAGGCTAGTTTCCCGATAAAGTAAATATCTACTCTACTCCTATTCCTTTGGTCTTCCCAAAACGCTGAATTATTTTTCCTTTTCCAAACCCCCTTTTAAATGCTTTAAAATCCATTTGTAGCAGTGCCTTTGCTATTCTGTTTTAAAAAATCCTTCTAACCTGTCTATTTGCACCCCTTGCATTCGATTTAATGCCTCACGACCCCGTCAAAAAGTCTGAAAGTGCCTCACAAGTGCTGCGAAGTGTAGCGACTGTATCTGTCAGCAAACGCGGCAGCTAATTTGCACATAGCAAAGTCCTACAAACACTGAAATCAATTAAGTTATCCTGTACATTTCTCCCTCCCATCCAGTACTGTTTCAACTGCATCTAAATGATTTACAAAATAGCTCTCCAGTAGATTAAAAAATATATATAGTGTGAGTTTTGCAGTTTTCTCTTTGAAGACTGTTTCCTTTTACTGGCTAGGAACGGAAGATAGCACCTTTTAAATTGAATTCGAAATTAAACGGATCCTCGCGACAATGGTGGACGTGACAGATTACAAACATGAATATCATTTTAAAAATTGTTGCAAGGTCTCCTATTCTTCTTAAGATTGGCCGCATTTTCAAACCGTTTTTAATTTGACAATAAAAATGCGAATAATTCTCAGCGGCAATAACTTGATTCCTGAATGCATTTCCCATTAGGTATTTTTTCCTCCATTTATTTATAATAATAATTATAATAATCCTCGCACTTGATACAGTGCCTTATCACGACTTTGAGATACCTCAAAGAGCTTCACAGAATATATTGTAAACTGAATTGACTTGTAGGTTTTGTGGATGAAACGTGGCAGCCAATTGCACACAGCAGTGTCCCACACACAGGTGTGGATTGTGACCAAATTTTTATTCTACGTCACTTCCTACGATTCAATACAGCCGGTAAGTGCGAGAGTAATGGAGGATACAGGAGCGGAGCTACGAGTTAGGAGGTGATTTGCAAAGAAATCTAAGCGGTTTTGATAGGAAACTGAATGGAAACTCAGGTGAACGTACGACTTAAGCGATCATACGATTTATAAAGATAAGAATTAGGCGACTTTTAACGTATTTTGTTTCACCTTCTCATACCCTTTAAGTACTGCAATAAAAGGCTTGTTGAAAGCCACCCTGCTCTTTATTTTGGTGCCTGCTTAAAACTACCGAGTCTTGGGTCTGCTTTGTAATGATAATAATCCTTGCATTTGATATAACGCCTTATTGTGTCGTTGAGACGTCTCAAAAGTTCTTCACATAATATATTGTAAAGTGCATTGACTGTGGGCGAAACTCGACAGCCCATTGCGCACTGTAGTGTCCCACAGACAGTCATGGATTGAGTGACCCAATTTTCTTTGGAGGATTTGAAGGGATCATTTGCCACAGGTGATTTGCCCCCAAGATCTGAGTCACAACGGAAGACAAACGATTGCTTTGAGAGACAAGGAACATAAAGCAACTATGGTTTCAACTGTTAATCGAACAGAGACAAACTACGCTTTAATAAAAGACGATAGTGGGATGAGTCAACGCATGCGGGCATTCAGAAAGATTCATTCATTCACCATCAACAAAATACACACCCCACCTGTACTTATTGTGTGTAACTAACAGCAAGTCGTGGCTAGTCAAGTATTTTAAGATGGATTTTAAACATACGTTGCTTCTCCGCAGATATTTAAAAAAGACGCCACATAAACCACAACCTATCTGCGAATGATTACTCAGTTCATAAAAAAATACAAGTGGCTTTAGCGAAACATGGGTTTGATTTCTCCTTAATTGTGGATTCAAAACCAGTATCATAAGGGTAGGTGATTTCCCGTTGCCCCCACCCACTCACCACCAACCCACCCTGGACAAAATGGAAAATAAGATTGAAGTAAATCACACCCTCTTATCTTTCATTTCTGTTTTTTTTTCTATCAGTTCAGTGTCTGAATGTTCACGGTCTTTGAAATAAATACCTGCAAAAAATAAAAAGATTTTTTTTCCATTGCTGTGTGTTTTTTTATTTCTGCTGCACTGCACCAAACCAAAGACCGATAACACACAGGAGCCTGAAGTCAATAGCCCGATATTTCACACCATGATCCACATTTCCAGGAAAGAGATAAAAACCCAGTTTGCCTCTTTCTTCGTCTGCTAGTTAGGTTTGACCACACATTTTCCCGAGAGTAGAGGAGTTGGGCAGACAAATTTCGGCAGCTGAAGGTGAAATGATGGACTTTTAGGTGATATGCAATGCAGCTCAGAATGTGAAGAAGGGATGGGAGACATCAAATCCAAACCACTCTCTTGGTACCATAATTCACCGACCGAAGACCAACCCCCAAACAGGGCACAACAACAACTAATAATAATCCTTGCATTTGACCTAGCAGCTTATCACGTCTTCGACAGAATATACCGTAAAGTGAATTGACTGTATATTTTTTTTTGTGTGGGCGAAACGTGGCAGCCAATTGCACACAGCAGTGTCCCACAAACAGTCGTGGAATGAGCGACCAATTTATTATTATTATTTTTATTATTATTCTTAGCGTTTATATAGCACCCACGGGACAACTTCTCGAACAACCATTTGAAACCAAACGAAGGGCGGGCGGGCGAGGGAGGAGAATAAATGGTTTGTGGATTTTTTTTTAAAAAAAAAACACTGCGTTCGACATCCTGACAATGTTGGTGACGAACAACAAAACTAACTTACCTCTAACTAGCAACAGATACAACTCTAGCTAAAAAAAAACACACGGATAAATCTCCCCTATGATAAAACCCAATGTGAAAAGCATCTTTTAATCAAACTGCACGACTCGCGTATTCCTCTAGGTTTGGCACATGGCTTTGCAACGTGTCAGGCAAGAGGATGCACAAGTGGCCAGAACCCCACACGAGACGTACAGCTTTTTCAAGGTTTCCTCTGCTATTCACAAGGCATTGAACATATTCATCACATCGGCAGGACTAAAGTTCACTACACCGAGTGTAACGTTTTGAGTGATTATTCTGCAAAGAAAGGGCACCTACTGGGTAATTAAACTAGTCCTTGCACTTTCGTTGGTAACCCACAATATCTTTGTTACTGCAAGGGATTTCCTTGGAGCAGAGTTATGGAAGAGATTTGCTAAGTTAGCATTGAATTACTTCTATTCCTTTCACTTTGACACAATTGCTAACATTACTACGCACCCCAAACACAGTCACGCAGAAACACACAGGGAATCCATTGACATTTGTAAACCAGAGGCAAGAAATTCCTGGAATTAACTTTGAGACCAGTTAAAGACTGTGCGTAATTTGGGAAAATGTCTATAAAATGGCATCTCCATTCAGAAGCTTTTTAAACAAAAAATTCTGAACGCAAGAAAAAAAAACACACACTGGCGGTCTGGCTCAGTCGGATGTCTCCGAGTCAGAAGATTGCAAGACAAAGCCAATGTGAGGCTTGAATCCACAACCTTCTGGCTCAGAGGCGAGAGTGTTACCTGCTGAGCCAGGCTGACACACTTGCCCCCTCTGCTCAGCTAACTCGGGCTGCTGAATGAGCCTCGACTACCCCTTCCTCAGCGATACACAACAACAACAACTTGCACTTATGTAGCGTCCTTCACGTAGGGTAGTGTCTTGGAGATCTTCAATGCATACAATGCTGAGGTATACGGTATTAGCTGGTTGGACTCCAGCAGTTACCCCAACGCACACTCTGGGGTCCCCCCCCCCCACAAGCCTTGGCTCTTGCCAACCTGGGCCTATTACTCTCCGGAATTAGGTAAGCCGGATGTGTCCCTCCAGGGAGAGAGAGAGAGAGAGAGAGAGAGCGCATTCCATTCCAACAATCTATCTCAGGGATTTCCATGTGTAGGTGGGAGGCAGGGAATTCTCAGCTCGGTTTGGATACTCTTAAGCAACGGTGATGGGTTTCCGTACGTGTTGACCAAATAAATAATAATTCCCTGCACCAACATCGGTGGCAGAGCTATCCTCTGCTCCACCACTGACCTCTGAATCTTCCTCCCTTTACTCCTCCATCCCATTCCATCTTTACCTCATCTATCACCACACCTATGATCATTTCCACGCCTGTGATCATTGAAGTGCTTCGAGATGTTGTCCTACGTACTATAGCAACACTATATCAACGCACTTTGTAGTGACCAACAGAAAATGTAACTAAGGAGCCTCGTGACACTGAGCAAATCTAAAACGCACATTTTCTACACCTCATGTGCAAGGATTATAAAGATAATATAATCTGTATTTTGTTTCACCTTCTCCCACCCTTTATATACCGCAATAAAATGCTCGGTAAAAAGCACCCTGCTCTTTATTTTGGTGCCTGCTGAAAACTGGCAAGTGTCGGATCTGCCTTAAAAAATCGACAGCCCTCAACCTTACAATAATAACACTACCAATCCTTGCATTTGATATAGCACCTTATTACGACATTGAGACGTCTCAAAGCGCTTCACGGAATAGATTGTAAAGTGCATTAACTGTGTAGTTTGTGGGCTGACCGTGGCAACCAATAGCGTACAGCAGTGTTCCACAACAGTCATGGATCGAGTGACTTTTGATTGAGCGAGGGATTTTTTTCTTGAGGATTTCAAGGCGTCATTTGCCACAGGTGAGTTACCCCCAAGTTCTGAGTCACAGCTGAAGACAAAAGATTGCTTTGAAAGAAAAGAAAATGAAGCAACTACGGTTTCAACCTTCAATCGAGCAGAGACAAACTACACTTTAATATAAGACGATAGTGGGATGAGTCAACACATGCATTCAGAAAGAGCCATTCATTCACCCTAATAATAATAATTATTGCATTTGATATAGAGCCTTACTATTATTACTACAATGGGCTCAGCTGCAACACCCAAACAAAGCACCCTCAAGCTTGCAGCCTTTTCTCACTGGCCAAGGTCACCGACGACATTCTCTCAGTCTGTGACCAACAGAAGAATTTGCCGGGTGAAAAGAAGACCAAGGTCCATCCAGTTTGCCTTCCGCCATCCTGGCAGTCGCTTGACTTGTCGTGTCCCACATTATACACTGTGTACGAAGACGTTATTTCCTGGCAGAAAGAAATCTATCTAATTTGTTCTTGAAACGAACAAACTTTTCTGCTTCCACTGTCTCCCTGGGGAGCCTGTTCCCTAAGTTTACCACTCACTCGCTCACTCCAGTAGTGTTTCCTGGTGCCTCCTCTTTACAATAATAATAATAATAATAATCCTTGCATTTGATATAGCGCTTTTCACGTCGGGAGGACGTGAAAAGCTCTCACGTCGGGCTCTCACCTCGGCGTATTACAGTTGTTATTTTCAACATCCCTCCAACTGTAAGCTTCCCTACGCTCTCTTGTTCGATACCATTTGGGCCACCATCAGTTTATGAACAGGGCTCAACTACATCACTAGCGTGGTTATATACACATATATGGAGTTCTGTAGCTCAGTGGTTAGAGCACTCGCCTCGCAAGCGAGAGACCTGGGATGCATTCCCGATAGGGCGAAACATTGGGCAAGTTTCCTTACTCCACACGCCTCTGTTTACCGAGCAGTAAGTAGGAACCCGGTTGTTGGTCGATTGGCGGACCGCTTTTCCTGGGTTAATAATTCCTTCNAAAAAAAATAATAAATTGGTTACTCAATCCACGACTGTTTGCGGGGATGCCGCTGCGCGCAACTGATTGCCGCGTTTCGCCCACAAAACATATAGAGTCAATTCACTTTACAGTATATTCTCTGAGGCGCATTGAGATGCCTCGAATATGTGATAAGACGCTGTATCAAATGCAAGGATTATTAATATTATATATAATATACACAATACAATACTAAATTATGTCCGTATAGTGCCTTTGACGTCCCAAGGCACTGGACAGTCAGGTATTTCCTTCTGAGCTGGGCGGGGTGGGGGAGAGATCAGAAA
The DNA here is from genome assembly GCF_018977255.1 of Callorhinchus milii. Lineage (NCBI taxonomy): Eukaryota > Metazoa > Chordata > Chondrichthyes > Chimaeriformes > Callorhinchidae > Callorhinchus > Callorhinchus milii. The sequence goes on along the minus strand of NW_024704746.1, from coordinate 65,484,264 downwards.
TAGGCGGCTCAGCCGAAGAGAAGGGTCTTCAGACGGGTCTTGAGGAGGCAAAGGAGGGAGTGAGGCGAAGGGATTGAGTTTCAAATTGTGGGGGCAGAGAGGCTGATGGCAGGGCGGACTCGGTGGGGGATGTGGAGCAGGGCGGAGCCTGCTGAGCGGAGGGAACGGACAGGTTAATATATCCGTTCGCATAATACACATAATGTATGTCTTATAGCACTCGATGCAGTAAAACGATCACTTCCTGTCTTTGTACAAGAGCTTCCTCTAATGGCACAGAAGATGTAGTGCATCAATGCCCACCAGCAAGCCCTTGCCCACAGGACCTCCTGACTTCGCGCCGGCACTTACAGGTGAACATTTAAGAAGCAGCGGCAAACATCCTTGAACTCGTGCAAACTGAACGCTTCAGAACTGCTGAGATGACAGCACACGGTCAGCAATAAAAGAACAATTAAATAAGTGCTAATGGATGGTCAGTACGAATCACTCACTAATCTCAGGTTATATAATAACTGTTAATAGGCAACGTAGAAAAAACATCACTTAACAGCATAGAAACATTCACTGTTAATAGCCCGTATAGTTGCTCACTCCTATGTTTGCGGGACGCTGCTGTGCGCAATTGGCTGCCGCGATTCGCCCATAAAATATACAGTCACTACACTTTACCCGTGAAGCACGCCTGCTATTTAGGTGGGTGTTAAAGATCCCATGGAACGACAAGCAGAGAGAAGGAAGTTTCTCTCTCCCGGTGTCCTGACCAATATGCAGCCTCCCCCCACCACCCTCCCCCCCAAAAAAAATTGGTCACTCACTTCATGTCTGTTTGTGGGATACTGTTGTGTGTAAATTGGCTCCAGAACTTTGGGACTTCCTCCTGACGTGAAAGGCGCTCTATAAATATAATTTTGTTGTCGTTGTTGTTGTTGTTGCGTTCCCCCACAAAACACACAGTCACGACACTTGACCGTATATCAGGTGAAGCACTTTGAGCCATCTCGACCGACAGGCGAGGCGCTAAACTTGAGGGCGTGGAAGGTAATTTGGCTCGTAAAATGCAAGTTCCTTCCACGCGAGTTCCTCCGCAGAATTAGACTGAAATAAACTGGTTGAAATCGTTCTCACAGCGTGAAGACGTATTTATTTTAAAATCAAAATGAAAAAAAAACACCGCCAGATGCAGAATGCAAAACGTGTCCCAGTTTATGAATAATTTACTGAACTGCAGTGGAAATTCACACACACAAAAAGATGAGATCATATAGACTTCATGTAACGTGGGCCAATTCTTGTTTAAAAAAAATGACACAGAAGGCATTGAACGCTCAACCCGGTGAGCACAATTTGATAAAAATGTAATAACAACAATAATACTAATTCTTTCTGTTCTCTCCGTTCTGACGGAAGGGTCGTGGACCCGAAACACTGACTCACTTTCCTTTCTCCGGAGATGCTGCCTGACCTGCTGAGTTTTCCCGGCTCTCTCTGTGTTTGTTTCAGATTTCCGGCATCTGGAGTATTTTGTGTTTTTGTTCATAATAATAATCCTTGCATTTGATGTAGCGCCTTATCACGTCGTCGAGACGTCTCAAAGCGCTTCAGAGAATACACTGTGAAGCGCGTATTTTCGTGGGGGAAACGAAACACGGCAGCCAGTTGCGCACAGCAGCGTCCTTCAAACGGTCCTGGATTGAGTGAGCACATTTTTGTTCGGGAAGAATTACAATTACTAAAGGGAACGTAGTCAGTGCATCCATTAAGGACTCATCCTTCGTATCAGCCAGTCTATCCTTCAGCACATGTTGTTGTACAATCAACCACTTCACAAACAGCATCCGATGTGTTGAAACCTGAACCCCCAACGCTGAGCTTCAAACACACATGAATGAGGAGAGCTTGGTATTTATGTTCAGCGTTTGAAGATAGAGGCTGGATTACCGTGGTTCGCTGACCCTGGGAATCTTTACTGAGCTCACCACCGATTTCAGGGCCCTGGGAGTCGGTGCGTGTAACATCGCTTACAGCAACTACCCTCGAAATAATGCAAATACTGAGCTTGGCCGAGAAAATAAATGAGGGTTCTGCAGTTATGTCTGGGTTAAGATTTTTTTTGGGGGGGTCGGTGAGGTGTCTGACACACGCGGAAACCCATCACCACGCTAATTAAGAATATCCATACCAGATACATGTCACTTAACGCGTGAGAATTCCCGTGTTGGGAATGGAGTACCCAATTCACTCTCTCTTTCCCCCCCCCCCACCCAACGTTCCCCTACCCAATGGACGCAGGTTGTGGTACCAAATTCCGAAGAGGAGTTTAACCAGCTAAGAACACTTGAAGACTTGAGCACAGTCTAACAAGCTTGGCTGGGTTAAGAGGGATCTTAAACACTATACAGTTGTTTAAAAGAAACACAAAATGATCACCATCCTTGCGTGGCCCACTTAGCACAACAAAAGCAGACCACGGGAGACAGAAGGAAACTACTTGGACCCTAGTCAAACAGCGTTTCGGTACACAAAGGCTCCAATTTGATAACTATTCATTTAAAACAATAAATCACGAGGCAGAAGCCAGAGGATTTCTTTAATACCATAACCCCATCAAACTCGACAAAATAATTGCATTGAAAAAAAATGACAACAAAAATAAAGTGGGGGCGGGGGGGGGGGAAGTAATTTATGGAACACCTTTTTCTCAATTTACACACAATTGATACATGAATTAATAATAATAATAATCCCTGCGTTTGATATAGTGCCTGACCACGTCGTTGAGACGTCTCAAAGTGCTTCGCAGGATATAACGTAAAGTGAATAAACTGCCGGGTTACATTTTGAATGAAATCAGTTGTCGCAATTGGGGGGGATCCAATTTATGCAAAAAATCGTTACACGTTTGGGACTCCGCACGTTAGGGGATGTAACCCTTCCTTGAACTATCGTCAACAACTCCCACCCCCCAGTTTACCACCCATCCACTTCCCCCCCCCCCCATCACTCCAGCCCGAGGTGAGCGTCATTAGAAAATGAAAGCGCGGTCACCGAACGTATTTCCAACCACTCTACCTTGCCGTGCTGTGGCGCCTGTAGACCTGTGGACAATTTTCTCCCTCCTTAGACATTTGCGAAGTGTCGTGCTTTGCATTGCATCCTTCGCGGAGAAGGTAAAAAAAAAGCAGCCAAATCACTAACGCTCGTTCAGCACTCATCTCTCGCTCTACTCCACAGGTGGTTTCCAAGGAAACTGTGGCACAATCGTTAGCAGGTATAGATAGTCAACCTCACATACCGTTGTGTAACAAGTCTTATCCCCCGCAGAATGAGTCACTACCCATCTCCAGGCGGGCATCTAAACTGATCTGAAGCGACTTCATAGTCCAGTGATCTCTCTCTCTCTCTCTTCCTTTCTCTCTCTCGTCCCCTTTCATCAGAGGCGACATCCATCCAGCCAAAAAAACACAGCTTCCAAAACATTCGGTCACTCAATCCACGGCTGTTTGCGGGGACGCTGCTGTGCGCGTTTCGCCCACAACATACGCGGTCAATCCACTTTACAATATGTTCTGTGAAGCGCTTTGAGAACGTCTTGACTACGCGATAAGGCGCTATGTCAAATACAAGGATTATTATGATTCTTATTGTTGAGCCTCACAAGACACCAACATTCTGGATATGAATAATAATCCTAACATTGGGTATTGTTGTTGGATTTGTGGAGTCCTGTAGCTCAGTGGTTAGAGCGCTCGCCTCTCAAGCTAGAGACCTGGGTTCAATTCCTGGCAGTGCAAAACCTTTGGCAAGTTTCCTTACTCCAAACGCTTGATAATAATCTCTCCAGAAAAAAAAACCAATAATAAATTGGTCACTTCAATCTACGACTGTTTGTGGGGACGCTGCTGTGCGCAATTGGCTGCCGTGTTTCGCCCACAAATATGCAGTCAATTCACTTTACAGTCTATTCTGCGAAGCGCTTTGAGATGTCTCGAAGACGTGATTAGACGCTGTATCAAATGCAAAGATTATACTATTTATTATTATCGCACCTTTTTCACATTGGGAGGATGTCAAAACGCTTCACAGGATATATTGCAAAAATGTAACTGTATTTTGTCGGCAAGCGTGCCAGCAAATTTTGCGCACAGCAATTTCCACTCCCCGCACTCAAACAGCCATGAATTGTTTGCTCAGTTTTATTTATTTTTTTTGGGGGGGGTGTGGGGGGGAATGTTGGCCAGGACACTGAGAGCAATTCCCTTTTCTTTTACTTCCAGAGGATCTTTAACGTCCAACTGAACAGGCAGATGGGACCTCAGCTTAACGTCTCAACTGAAGGACACTGTCTCCAGCAGTTGGGAGTATTGGACTACCAACTAGACTATGTGTGATCAAACATTCTGTTTGAACCCACATCCTTCTGATTCAGAGGCGAGAGTGCTCTGACTAAGTCAGGCTGCGTCTCATATTTCAGTTTAGTTTTTGGCCTTTATAACCCAAAAAATTAAACTTAAATGTAACAGGTAATAATCCCTCCCTTCCCCCCAAAATAAATACATTTGGTCACTCAATCCACGACTGTTTGTGGGGACGCTGCTTTGCGCAATTAGCTGCAGTGTTTCGCCCACAAAACATACAGTCAATTCACTTTACAGTATATTCTGTGAAGCCCTTTGAGACGTCTCGAAGACATGATAATTCGCTATATCAAATGCAAGAATTATTCTTATCAACACAAACATTTGATCGGGTGTGAGAAAAAGTGTTCTTCCAGTAAATGTACGGCTGGTAACAAAACAGACACAACTCCTTCTGAAGATAAACGGAAGGTTTGTTGCTTTTAAGCNAAAAAAAATTGCCAGAAAACAAACACACTTCACATGTGGAAAGAAAAGAAAAAAAAATTGCGTCATTTAAGCCATTCCTAACAAAACGGACTGCTCACAGATGCAAATATTTTCACAGTTCGAAGCAGTGCGAGGAATCAGCGTCCCACACTGCATTCAAAATCATCTTGTCTCAAGCCAGGAATCTCATTAAAGAATCCTTGGGAGTCAACTGTGTTCGTGTCGGGAACCCAATTTCTCTCCCTTCCAAAAACGCTGCATAATAATCGTGCCTGAACACCAAACCAACAACATCCTTGAAGATATTGTCACCAGGAGCCTTGCAAAACAGAACAGGGGTATCATTGGGTGTCAGGAACCAACATATGGTGACTCCAAATTAGAGTCACTATATGGTCCTGCCTTTATGTATTGTTTTGACAACATATACCGTTATGTACAAGAGACAACAACGTGGTTGAACAACAACAAACAAATTACATTTGTATAGCCCCTTTCACGTTGGGAGGACATCTGGGGGTCAGGATCGGGGAGGGTAGAGGGCATGGGGGTAAAGGAGGGTGATCGAAAGCACGGTCGAAGAGGAGAGTCTTGAGACGGGTCCTGAAGGAGGGAACGGAGGGGGTCGAGGCGGAGGGACTGCGGGATGGAATTGAACTTGTAAGGAGGAAGAGAAACTCACACACTCGTGACGAGAGGGCAACAATTTCAGTCGGCGAGCAAAACGAGAAAATGTGCCGAGGTCAGCAGAAATGTCTTCCACGCACGGAGTGATTAGTTTATGGATTGCCCCAGTGGAAGCGGTGGTTGATTTGCCTTCAAAAGGGAATTAGATAGAAAGATAAAAAAGGAACGAGGTAAAGGGGGTTAAAAGGACGGGTAAATGGTTCTCAAAGGATTAAGCTTTAAAACAACCACCACAAGACGATGGGCCGAATGGTCTTCTTCCGCGCTGTAAATTTCCAGGTGTGCGCGTGCAACAAAAGAGAATTCCTGATACAATGCAAAATATGGAATTACAAAATTAGATTTGTATAGCGCCTTTCACTTCGGGAGGAGGACATCTGATAATCATTACTCTTTCGAGTCTCTATTTGCGTGCGGTTGACTGCAATTGAGGATATTTAATTTCTAAGCTCATTTTTTGGGGGGGGTTGGGAGAGGGAAGAAGAGAAACCAGATTCAATTTAAAGATTAAAGTAAAAACAATTAAGAAAATTAGCTGCTGAAATAAATTCAATGCTTATAAATGATTTTCCATAAAAAAAGATGCAATCACTATTTGATACTCTAATTCTCTCTGTCAAATGCAATTAATATTAGTACTAATCCCCACCCCAAATAAAAAAGACATGGTTGTTTACGGGACCACATTGCTGTGTGCAAGTTGAATGCTGTTATGTTACAAAATACAGACTCTATACTTAATAATAATAATATTTGATAGAGAGCCTCATCACATCTTCGAGATGTTTCAAAGCGCTTCACAGAATATACTGTAAAGTGAATTCGCTGTATATTTTGGTAGTGGAAAGCGGCAGCCAATTGCACACAGGAGAGTGTGAAGGGCTTTGAGATGTCCTCCCAACGTGAAAAGTACTGCATCAAATGCAAGGATGGTTATCTTCATAGTAATTCATTGGAACACAGTTTGGAGTTGTTCCACCTGAAGGTTCCCATGCTGTGAAGATTTATTTTACTCATTTCAACCCAGTCATTTGGTGTATCGAATGTGTGATCTATACAAAACAGAGATAGCAGCACTAAAGGTTTATTTCACCCCAGGCACTGCCCCAAAGTAACTGAACACAAATAATATAATATAATAAAGTAATATAATATAGTACAATAAGGTAATATCTAATATAATATTGAATAATATAATATCATACAATATATAATCCTTGGATTTGATATAGCTTATCACATTGTTGAGACATCTCAAAGCGCTTTACGGAATATACTGTAAAGTGAATTGACTGTATAGTTTGTAGGTTAATCCACACACACACACACACAAAAATAAAGTCAGGCCAAATCAACATCTCCACAAAAATTAATTTAAAAAATGGGTTTTTATAGATAAATTACATGCATGAGTAGCCTAAAGTATTGTTATTGTCGCCCGGGGATACAGCTGTAACACAGCAACATGTGGGTAAAGTAAAAAGCAGGCTGCAGGGACATCAATAATGAACTCAAATGAGCTGCCACAAGGTTATTTCGCAAGGTTGCCTCACAAGCGAGAGACCTGGGTTTGATTCCTGGCAGTGATAATAATCCCTCAAGATAAAAAAAATAAAATCGGTCACTTGTCACTTGAATCGGTCAATAACCCACGAGTGTTTGTGGGTTACTGCTGTACGCAACTGGTTGCCGCGTTTCGCCCACAAATGTACAGTCAATTCACTCTACAGTATATTCTGTGAAGCGCTTTGAGACGTCTCGAAGACGTGAAAAGCTCTATATCAAATGCAAGGATTATTATTATTATTAGCACACTGTGGTAATGACAACTGAACACTGCAAGACTGGTCTCAAAATAAGTTTATTTTAAAGCAGAACTTGCTGCAGTGCATGTTAAAACACCAGTGAGTTAAGAGTCTGTGCGTTAAACACCCGAATGAAGATCAGAAGCGCTTAAATACACTTTCGAGCATGGACATCATGGACTTTCGAGCATATCACATCAGGAGGAGATCAGAGAAATGCTAGGCTACAAAGGGAATTATTGATGAGACTGTGGACCGGAAGGAAAAGTGGGGCAAATAAAAATCCAGTGGAGCCTGGCGAGGAGTGAAGTGATTCACAATTCCAACCCTACGCTGACATTTAATTCCAACATGAAAGTGTTTATTGGAGCACTGTTCAAGAAGGTCACCAATCAGCATTGATTTTCAGAAAGTTCTGCAATTTCTAAAAGTAAGCGGCTGGCGAGTGTGTGGGGGGGCACGACTCAAAGCTCATCGATCCTTCACCCCCCCCCCCCCCCGCCCCACCTCACCCAACGCAGAGGGGGAAAAATTCTTCTGCAGCGAATTTTCAGTGTAGGAGGATTAACACTTGACTGGATCCAACCAGATATTGCAAGGATCCGCAATTCTCATTATCACGTTAACACTTACACAAGAGTAGGTGTTTTGCTCTGACACAGTCAACGACTTCCCGAGCCTGGAAAAAGCCAAACCTTTTCACAGCAAGGCGATCCAAATCAAATTACACAGGTTTCAAGGCAAAAGCCTATTGAATATTTGTGCACTAGGTGGGTGCACTGTATAGGTATATCCATATCCCTAACTGGGTACTTTACCAAGAGGTCATTTATTAAGCTCCAGGAGCCTAATAGGAACAGAAGTAGACCATTCAGCCCCGGAGCCTGTTCTGCCATACCATTGGATCATGGCTGATCTGTCCCTCAACTCCAATTACCCTCCTTTGCTCCATACCCCTTGATATCCTTACCTAACAAATATCTATCGACCGGCATGAGGCATTAATTTGTGTTTCGTGCCTTTTTTAAAGAAGAAAAACAATACGGGGTATTTGCTCAACCAGCTCAGACTTTCTGCAACTGTAAAACATTAGGATCTGGACAAAAATAACTCGTGGGAAAAAAATATGTAAGTTTTTTAAAAAAAATCTTAATACTAAATAAAGAAAATGCTAACGACATATGACTTGCTAACGACTGCAAGTCAATCGGTGTCTGTGGGAGAAAATGAGTTGATGCTTCGTGCATAAACTTTGATAATAATACTTGCATTTGATTTAGCCCCTTATTATGTCATTGAGATGTCTCAAAACGCTTCATAGAATATACTGTAAAGTGAATTGACTGTATTTTGTGGGCAAGTCAATTGCTCACAGCAGTGTCCCACAGTCATCAGAGAAGAGAGGATTGGGGGGAAGCCCCTATACAGGATGTAGGAGGGGATATCGAGAAGATCACCACCAAATATGAAAGGTCCATTTGACCCATTAAGCCCACTCTTACCACACATGTGCAGCACCCAATGACTTCACCTCCTCACCCACTCTAATCTTCTGGGAAAAGGATGGTGTAGATAAATCCAGATCATTCAAGATAAGCAAGAACATACTCCAGAACATCCACCCAGCCCCAAGCCTCCAAGCTTCCTTACTTTCAAATGACATTTTGCCCTCTAGCCTCCAAATCCCTCTCCCCAAAGCCCAGCTGTACAGTAAATTATCGCTGTCCCAGAAGAATCTGCTAACGTAATCTCTACATTCTCCAGTCCTGTCCTCAAATTGATCCTTTTTTCCTGTTTTGATGGGAGTCAGTCACTATATTACTTGGCTACCGTTCATGTCAAGAACACAGCTCAAAGTGCTTCATAGGATTTACTCCAGTTTAGTGACCATCTTATAGGCAAACGTCGCAGCCAATTTGCACACAGTAATATTCTACAAACAGCCATGAAGCGAATGACCAATTTTATCGGGGGAAGGGGGGGAGTGGGGAGAAAGAGGGTTGTTGGCCAGGACACCAGGAGAAACTCCTTTCTCTTTTCGAATGGTGCCAATGGATCTTTCAATACCTACCTGGACAGACAGACGGGAGCTTGCTTTAACGTCTCATCCAGAGGTCGGCAGCTCCAACAATTCAGCACATCTCCCAGCACTGCATTGGAGTGTCAGCCTCGATTTTGGGCTCAAAGTCCCAAAGTGGGGCTCGAACCCACAACCTTCTGACTGAGAGGCCCCAAGTTCTACCAACTGAGCAAGGCTGACACCCTTATCCAAAGAAGATGCCCGCTATCCCCTGTACACTGTAAAATACGCTTGTCTGTCTTCAGTGAGCATTCGGTATCTCAGCAAACATAATAAGTGGATCTTGCTTGGTTTCAGATTGCAATTAGAATTCCCTAAACATGCTGGCTTAGCCATACCCAAACCAACAGTTAATTACATGGAACCATAGCAACCATGCAACAATCATGGAGATCTCGCACAAAGTAGTCATTAAAATATTGGCTCGACAACTTGCGTTATAGCCCTTTACGTTTTTTTTTTAAAAAAACACATCCAGCTTAAGCAGTACGTCTTGAGAAAATTCTCACACGCACAGTTCGTTCACAGTCTTCGGAATAGAGACTCACTGTCAAGCAACTAACTCTCCATGGAAACCTATCTGAATTGGCAGGTCCATTTGTGCAGCTGAGTCTTCCAATCGGGTTCACAGACTCCCCGCAGGGTACGGAAAAGGAAAAGGAAGCGTCAACTGAAGGTCAGAACATTTAAGCTTTCGGGGGGCGTGGTGTGGGGGGGGAGGGAGAAGGGGGGGAGGAAGAGAGAAAAGAGGAAAGGAATAAGCAAAAGGATTCTTGGGAGGAATGGGGGGTGCGTGTCTGTGCTGAACAGTGCGGGTCAGCCCTGAATGCGAAGGTCAAGACAGAAAACAAGATGGATCAAGCAGTGGGCAGGTGAATGCAAGCTCGGCATTCAAAAGGTTGGCTTGCAGGAGGATGTCAAGATTGAGGGTAGCAAGTCCTGTACAGCTCCCCGTCTCAGTATGTTTTCTTTTAAGAAAAAAAAGTAGAAGTTCCTATGAATTAACTGTTTTATTACTTTTCCTTATTTATACAATCAAATAAGGACAGAGCTGCAGCATTCCTGGCTTTAGGGCTATCGTTACCTTTCACCCTCCACTCCCCCCACCAGCAGCAGAGTTAACCGCTTTGAGGAATCCTCCCGACATGTAATGAGTTATAGAGACGAAAATAGTATTGCATCATCACTCCAGGGATTAATGTATTACCACAAACACAATGTAGTTTGTGGGAAAACACAGCTTTGTTTGTCTTTGGCCCCAATTGTTTCATTTATCACCCCCCAAAAATTGCAAAGCTTTTGCTCTGTTTAGCAACTTAATTGAAAGTTGAAAGGTGAAGGAAGCTACAAATTCAACACAGTTCTCGTGAGGTGGGTCACTGTCCTTAACCATGTCCAATTCTCTTCAAAACGAATTCTGCGAACAATAATTGATCCCAATTAACAATTAACAATTAAGCATTTCATATTAGCGCCTTATCGCATCATCAAGACGTCTCAAAAAGCTTCGCAGAATGTACTGTACAGTGAATGGACTCTATATCTTGTGGGAGAAACACGGCAGCCAATCGCGCGCAGCATTAAGGCAATTATTACCGGAAAATATTTGGCACTACAATTGAGGCTTTTGTTCCTTTCGATCCCGGGGCACGGCTCAAAACTTTTCCCGGTGTCCCAGCCAATAATTCCCCCAGGTAGAATCAAGTCATTCGCTTAATAGCCGTGTGGGGGTCATTGCTGTGTGGAGACTGGCTGCTAGGTTTGCCCGCAAATACAGTGACCCAGCTTTCCAGTAAATCCTGGGAGGCGCAGTGAGATGTTTCGATGGCACGATAAGACGCTGCGTCAAACGTGACGGCTGAGCCATGGCTCAGTCGTTCCAGCCGCCCACACAGAGGCCGGAGAAATGTAGACGGTGCCGACCAAAGCTGCAGCTTAGAAGCTCCGGGAAATTCCAGTTCCGCTATTTTAACACAACTCCGACTCCCTTCAGGAGTCGCCGGTGAAATCGAACGTTGCCTTGGTAACCGTTTGGCCATCCACGCAGCTGGATCTTACGCCGGTTTTGAAACTGAAGCTAAACAAACCTCCGCGGTTTGAAAAGCAAATTCAAAAAAAAAAAAAAAAAAAAAAAAAAATCGGCCGAACGAACACGGTACAACGTTCCGCTCTGCGAGCCGGTACCCTGGAAGAAATGCAGTGCAGCCCCCACCCCCCCCGTAGGAACGTGCCTCGTTAAAGAGCGTGAATCGGATACAACGTGGATCCCATTCACGGTTAGTGCGCACAGCTGGCTCGCTGCCCGACACGCTGGCTGGCTTCTGCATTAAATGGCTGCATTTCCGAGTCGTTAGGTTACTACCCAGGTCACTCCCTGCTCTCCCTATGTCTTTACGGAGAAGGAAGTGACATCGAAAAATGACCTGAAAATAATAATAACAACAACGATAATCCTTGCATTTGACATCGCGCTTTACACGTTCTTCCAGACGTCTCAAAGCGCTTCACAGAAGAGGAAGTGGAAAGTGAATCGACTGTATATTTTGTGGGCGAAACGCGGAAGCCCGATTGAAATTTTTTTTTGAATTTGAATTGAATTTAAAATTCATATCAGCCATTGGGTTTCCCAGGCTTAAAACGCCAACTACTGGGTCATTGCCATCAACAATAACAATCGCAACTTACATTTATATAGCATCCCTCATGCAGGGTCGTGTCTCAGGGCACTTGAATCACTTTCCTGCTTGCAAATACACAGAAAACAGGAAGCGACAATGCCAATGACTCGATGACCCAGAAGTCAGACATTTTTTCTTCTTTTTAGCTATAAGCACCAGCCGATGCTCAGTCAGACTCTCATACAACAACTGCGTGGGAGCGAGCATCATCATAGCGAGGGAGCAAACTCGCCTCCTCCTACCCTGTGGTTTGTGTGATCCCTATTAGAGTTTTAAAGTCCCAACCTCAAAGCATTCACCACCAGTGTGACTTCCCACCCCCATTTTCCACACCAGCTGCCGCATGGTTTTAACTAGAAATGGACTTGACAGTTCGATAACGCAGCTCGCACTAACGTTTTGGGCAGCTCTGCGTGACAGAGAGCAGTGACCACCAGCAACTGGCTGGAGTCTGTTCAACTTCATCAACAACAACTTACATTTATATAACGCCTTTCACGTCGGGAGGACGTACAAGCCTGCAGTCATTTCACATCCAAGCTTTGCAACCAAACAGAACGCTTGCATCTCATCTGCCCACGCCACACAATTGGGGTTCCCACCTCTGGCACTGCCACACCAACTTGTCCCAATAAGGTAAAGGTATACTGTGGCCACCCAGTGTCATACCAAACCTCTGTAAAGTGACCCTGGCATCAACCAGATCAAATCAAGGCTCCTTTAAGCATTTGGAGATTTTTCTTAAATAAATATATAAACAGTCACACCAAAGTCAATCAAATTAGATGTTGTACTGAGAATCAATTAGTGCTGTAAAGGGTTAGTACCTGTAATCTGTAAATGCCATCCACTTGTTGACTGAGGCAAACCTGGTCTCCATCTGCAAAGGGGAAAGTAAATAAATATTAGTAAGACGGAATTAAAAAAACAAAACACTATAATAATTCTTGCATTTGATAAATGCTCAAAGGCTTAAGGAGTTACCAGTTCCCGTTTAGACTAAGATGCACAGACTTGTCAAATGAATGCATACCAATTTCACCCACATATTGATTTACTCTTAACCCGGTCCACAAAAAAACACCAAAAAAATAGATTTTTTTTCAACCAAATGTAGAAAAAAAAACACCCGACATCTAATTGCCTATTTTAAGACCAAATAAGTACGCCTGGAAATACAAGCAAACACATCATTTATTTTGATTCACACACAAAAAAACACTCCACTCCCATCGCAACGGTGGCAAGTGAATTTCTTTCCTGAAAGTATGAGGCGAGGTTTGGCAAGAGCCGAGGCTTGGGGCAAAAGGGGCAGGGAAATGGGGCCGAAAGGATTTGCGGTTGACAGTAGGAGTCATCAACTTTGATAACTCCTAAAAACGCACACAAGGGGTTGACACCTTATCGGGTTTCATGAACAAGAACTAAACAGGGTCCGTTGCCCCATCTGCTGGATCCATGCAGAAAGTCTTTCTGTCCCAACCAAGGTGACGCAGTGCATTGTGCAAACACAGCTCTGGGTTTAGGAGGACACCTACTGGAACGATTTAGAGTTGACCGCACGGATCGGAGGGAGGCACAATCTCTCCCGATAGGTCGGCCTGCGCGAGGGACCTCGGGTCAACGTCTCATAGAAACAGGAGGAGGCCATTCAGCCCCTCGAGCCTGTTCCGCCATTCTATCAGATCATGGCTGGATCTGTGCCTCAACTCCAATTACCCGCCCTTGCCCCGTATCCCTCGATCCCCTGAGCTGACAAGTATCTATCGAGCAGAGTCTCACCCTGCGCGCAGCAGGGTGCCACAAACAGTTGTGGATTGAGTGACCGCATTTTTTTTTCTTTGGAGGGATTGTTACCCCCTGTAAAGCTATCCATCACTCGACTAACAACCAGGTTCCTACTAACTGCTAGGTAAACAGAGGCGTGTGCAGGAAAGAAACTTGCTTAAGGTGTTGCCCCACCCCGAAGCCAAACCCACAGTTGGCTAATGGAATCCCCCCAAAAATCGCAGATTTCCAAGGTCCGACCCCTCGAATTTATCTGCAAATTTATGGTAAACAGGAGTGAGGCCTACCAAGATCAAGCTGCCACCAAGGTCAACCAAAGTTTACTGTGCAAACATGTAAACAGCTCCTCCGAAAATAAAATACACGCTCTTCATTTTCAAGTGAACAGCAGTCACTTGTTTACGCATTCAACAGGACTTAAAACCACAGAAATGTAGAGCGCAGAAGGTGGCCATTTGGCCCATCTTGTCTGTGCCGGCTCTCTCATTGGAAATCCTTTCAGTCCCAGTTACATAGCCCTTTCCCCCCAAATCCTTGGCTCTTGCCAACCTGTGCCTAATACTTTCTGGAATTAGGGAAGCAGATTGCATCCCTCCAGGGAGAGAGAGAGAGAGAGTCAATCCATTCCAACAGCCTCTCTCGGGGATTTCCATGCCTGGGTGGGTTGCGTGGGATTCTCAGCTTGGTTTGGAGACTCTTGAAGCCCGGTGATGGGTTTCCGCGGGTGTCGAGACGCCCGGCTGACCCCCCAAAAGTAGAAAAATGACCCAGCAGTAAGTAGGAACCCAGTTGTTGGTCGAATGGCGGATCACTTTCCGGGGGTAATAATCTATTCAAAATAAAATTGCGTCACTCAATCCACGACAGTTTGTGGGACACTGCTGTGCGCAATTGGATTCATCCTCGACCAACCCTTCCAGCAGAGGATTCCATATCTGTGTTGGTAAAAAAATTCCTGACCTCCCCATTTGCTAATTGACTTACTATCTTAAATTGATGCCCTCGTGTCACAGACTCAAGCCTCTTTGGTGACCATGTACTGGTTCAATCGCCCAGCACACTGATTTCCTCTGAGCTGCATCCCTGTGGTGGGGGGGAGCTAAACCGAAGCCAGGTGTTTCCTCAAGAGGGAGAGATGGGTGGGATGGGGGGGAAAGACACTAAGAGTTTCCTGGGGAGATTTCTACTCAGAAATCAGTTGAAGAGGTGACTGGGTTCTTCAGATGCACTCAGTGCATAATTCAAGGAGACAAACTGAGGTAATGAATTAATCTGCTAAATTGCGCCCACAAAGTACACAGTCATTCCACTTTACAATATATTACATGAAGCACTTTGAGATGTCTCAATGACGTGATAAGGCACTATATTAAATGCAAGCATTATTATTATGGTTATTAATCCTTATCATCAGCTACGATACCCCAACTTCTGGAACCTCCGTCCAAAAAGTTGCCCACTGTAGTACATTCTGCAATATTAACTGCAAATACTTGCAACGTTTAATCTCATCTGCTCTTTTAACTACTAAGGAACGCGAGGAGCCAACTTCCAAGCAAAAAATAACAACAATCTCCCCTTTAACCCTGTATTACTTCATACAATACAGAGGTATTTGTGTCCCCTCAGAAACTCACTGAAAGGAGCATTTGCATCAGCTCAATGAAATTGAAGGTCCTGGCCATTTTAGTATCCCGAGCCGCTTAACAACATCCTCCTCCAACCCGATAAAATTGGCAAATTGGCTGCTGAGGTTTCCCCACAAAAAACACTCGGTAATTACCCTTTACAGTAAATCCTGTGAAGAGCTTTGGGATGTCCTTCAGACAAGGATTCTTAGCGTTGGTATAACAATACTGGCTTGGCCTCTAAGCTTGAGTGGGGAGCCGAGGGAGAGGGCTGTGCGGAACGACAACAACAACTCGCATTTATATAGCGCTTTTTACGTTGGGAGGACGTCCCAAAGTGCTTCACGGGATTTACTGTGAAGTGTAGGTACTGGCAATTAATGATCACCGCGGAGGGGAAAGATGATCGAAAGCGCAATGAACGAGGTAGGCCTCGAGACGACAATGAATACTAAAACATACTCCTGGAGACGGGTGAACGGGTGATGAAGAACATTATCATCATCATCACTCCACTCCCCCCACCTCACCCCCACATAGTTTTACATCTTACAATCCCGAAAAGTGGAAAAGAAAAGCCGACTTACCAATAAGCTGCAGTGGCAACACAATCGTTCCCACAGTAGTTTAAAGTTGCCTTAAAAAAAACTCCCTTCGCTCGCTTATGAAACAACCTTCGCCCCATTAACATTCATCTTGTTGCACACACACACACACACACGCGCATGCACACATACACACACACACACACAAAGAAACACTGACCCCAAAAATCAAGTACTCGTTTCAAACAAAAAAAATTATATATATATACAAAAAAAACACACAATGAAAGCTATTTCTTGCGATTGGGTATCGCGTCCCCTTCTCTTTTCGCTTTTTCCCCCGCACGAAGGAAGAGCGATCACCTTCATACGCCTTTGACATTAAACGTGTCAGCTTTTGGCAGCAGTACTCCCTCCTCTACTTTTCTAATGACGCAGGCACAGAATTAAAAACCTTCTCATCCTGATCCAATGCCAGCCCTGGTGCTTCACATCTGCTGGCGCACATTAGCTTTGCTCTTGTTGTTGAAACTTGCGCTCTTTCACCAATTTTTCCCTGCCTGCTTGCCTCCCCGCTCCTCCCCTCCCCACCGCCTCCCCCTTCTCCTCCACCAACCACTCCCTATCCCAGTCAAAGACTGTTTGTGTCACTTTGCGCTCATCTCTAACCCCTCCTAACTTTATCCTTGAGATTATGATCCAAAAGCAAACCGGTTAGCAGCTGCCTGGATTACCCGGCGTCCAATTTCCGACTGTCAATCTTAAACCGCAAAAGCCCCCGTTTGCTCTCTCTACCCACTCAGGCAGCCGACCGCGATTACCTGACGTCGCGCTCTCTGGCTGACCAGTGGTAAATTTCTCGCATGTTATGTAAGAAGTTGCCCGTTATCTGAACGACACCTACATCAGCCGGTGAAATGCCGTCGCGTTTGTAGTCCATAATCGCTCGGGGCGGTAAAGGGAATTCTGGTGGTGTTTCGCCATTCACGGCTGGCGCCGTTTTTTTGCGTTGTTGATAAAACGGGAAGACTTTATGAGGCGATAATAATGATCCTTGCTTTCGATTTGGGGTCTGATCCGAGTCGTTGATACGTCTCAAAGGGCTTCACAGAATAATACACTGCAAAGTGGATTGACCGCATTTAGTAAAACAAGAGACTGTTGGCAAAGATCACTGGCATCTTGGAAAGGTGATCCAGCTGTATAAAGGGCTTTGAAATGTCCTCTTGACATAAAAGGTACTGTATACACACACACACAAACGTAAATATTACTGCAATGTATCTACGTGTTCAGTGTCTCACTGGGATACCAAGGAAATGCAGACCAAAGCAATGCTGCTCTTATGGTCCATCGTATTTGAACAGGTTTATGTTTGAGGGATTATTACCCACGGAAAGCAATCCATAACAACCGGGATGTTGGCGGAAACTTGAAGGAAACTTGCTTAAGGTATCGCCCGGCCCCGGAATCGAACCCGTGCTCTCACCATTACGCTACACAAAATATACAGCCCATTCACTTTACGATATATGGCGTGAAGCACATTGAGACGTCTCAACGGCGTGATAAAGCACCACATCGAAAGCAAGGATTATTATTATTACTAACAGGTTAAAAAGTTTACACAAATATTACGAATTGTCAGTTCTTCTTTTGCTTAAAAGTCTTTTTTTTAAAAAAAAGAAAATTATTTTAACGTGCCCCAATTCTTCCTTGCGTTTTTATTTTGTTTTTTTTAAATTAAATCCTAATTTTCCACACTTCGAACATGAGACCGGGTTTTAAATACACCTGGAGACCTTCACCTTCGTACCGCAAGTTAGCCTTGAAAATCTTGTGCCTGATCCAAGTATGTGTGTTCAGCCAACTGAGGTTAGAGTGTGGCTTGATCTCGTTCCAAAACCCATCCCGCTCAGCTGGAAATCTCACCGTCCGAGGTCTCAAACACCGTACATCAGCACAAGAGCTCTTACAGCGAGACCCAAAGAGTGCCCGTTACTAAATCACCATCTAGTCTAAGGAAGTAAAATTTAACCGAATGATTGGACACTATCCTCACGCACGAGCTACAGAACCAGCCATCCAAAGGCCGATGTTCTACTTATTCTGCTTCAGAGTTGTGCCCGTCTCTGTTTTTCTCTCTCTCTACCTCTCCCCTTAGCAAACCCCCTCCCCCCCATACACACACACACATTTAATTGGCTCACGAAGAGAGATAAACCTTTAAACCTTTCGGACACAACTTTCTATCTCCCCCAAAAGGCGGTGGACGCTGGATCCCTTCCAATTTTCAAGGCTGAGGTGGATAGATATTTGTTAGGTCAGGGTATCAAGGGATTTGGAGCAAATGAGGGTAATTGGAGTTGACGTACAGATCAGCCATGATCTAATAGAATGGCGGAACAAGCTCGAGGCGCTGAATCGCCTACTCCTGTTCATTCCTATGTTGCTGAGTGGCGAAAGCCTACTCCTGGTCCAAACGCACCACGATAGAATTTTTCACGGTGGCGAATAATAAAAAGAAACTCAGATTAGGTTTGATGTAATGAATGAAATGCAACCATCTGCAACTCATGGATTTTCTGCAGATAGTGGGGCTGGGGAAATGGGCAAGGAGGGCATTGGAATAATCAATAATAATAATAATAATCATGGCGCCTTATCATGTCTTCTAGACGACTCAAAGTGCTTCGAAGGAAGGAGGCGACGAAAGCGTGGATTAGAGTTTCAGCTGGGTTGGGCGTGAGCTACGGTCCGAGATGGGCAATGTGACGGAGGTGGAGGAAAGTGCTTCTGGTTATGGACTGGATGTAGGGTAGGAAGGACAGCTGGGGGTCGAACCCGACACCGAGGTTACGCACTGCTTCACTAAGTCTCGGGGATAGGTCAGGGAGGTTGAGGAGGTCAGAGCCGCAGGAGAGAAGACGTCGACTGGAGCCAAGGGGTATTTGCTGTAAAATGTAATGACTATTCGCGGGCAACACCGAGAGAAACTCTCTTCCCTTTTCAAATGGGGCCATGGGACCTTCAATGTCCACCTGAACAGGAAGACAAGCACAAATAGCCACAAACACTTGAAGCATTTGCTAATTTATTGCCGACAAGGGCACGGTAAACTGCAAGTCGGTTTTCGGATTTTGCATAGTCTTAAATAAATCTACAAGTTTTGTAGTCAAAATGCACCTATTTCTCACAGCGCTGTAATCGGTTTGTCAAGATGTTCTCTTTTGAACTCGAAGCTTACTGCAGGATATGGCAAGGTTTTGTAAAACTATTCCTATTACCATGTACAGTCCTGTAGCTCCATGATTAAAGCACTCGCCTTGCAAGTGAGAGACCTGGGTTCGATTCCCCGGCAGGACGAAACCTTGGGCAAGTTTCCTTACTCCACTACGCCTGATAATAATCCCTCCAAAAAAATAATAAAATTGGTCACTTCAATCCACGACTGTTTGTGGGACGCTGCTGTGCGCAATTGGCTGCCGGGTTTCGCCCACAAATATATG
Organism: Callorhinchus milii; assembly: GCF_018977255.1. Lineage (NCBI taxonomy): Eukaryota > Metazoa > Chordata > Chondrichthyes > Chimaeriformes > Callorhinchidae > Callorhinchus > Callorhinchus milii. Next base: position 65,464,697 of record NW_024704746.1, on the reverse strand, counting down.
TACGGTCAATTCACTTTGCAGCATATTCTGTGAAGCGCTTTGAGACGTCTCGCAGACGTGATAAGGCGCTGTATCAATTGCAAGGATTATTTTGCAGTAAACTCCTGATAACGTGACCCTGATTTAACTTGGCACCAACACTTAAGTCATCATGTTTGTGAATATCCCGCATTTCTTTGTTTTATTTATATGTATATATGTGTGTGTGTCTAACTCGCCACTCCTGATAACTCGTCACTGAGCCCTTTAACCTTGTAGTGACTGGTTATCAGTTTACCGCATGCACACACCCACACACACAACATAGCAACAAGAAATTACTTTGATTTTTTTTTAAGTTGCCTTTCTCGTCTCAAGGACATCCCAAGGCGCTGAAATAAAATGGACATTTGTATAATTGTGTAGTAAATACTATTTAACAGAGGAACCGGAAAAGGCCAGGTTGAAACATTTCCATCAATCAAAGTTTGTGGGTCAAAAATAAACCTCGGTTTTCCCTTCTCACTTCCTGATTTTTAAATTCATGTCCCACAATGGTTGAAAACCCACTTGCACTGTGTGAAAAAGATAATTCCGAAAAAGATAGCCCAAAACAAAAGGCCGTTCATCTCATTTTGATTTTATATTTCTTCTGGATTTCACCTGACCTCTGTCGTCTCTCTCTCTCTGACTGACTGGGTCGAGTTAATAATAAAACAACTAATAATAATCCTTGCATTTGATATAGCACCTTATCACGTCTTCGAGACGTCTCAAAGAGTTGGTGGAACTCGAGGTGATAAAACATTTTTTAAAAATGCATCGTTGGTTAAAATGCCCATCTTATTATGGTTTTGCCTCAGCTGAAAACAGATACTCGAGGTTTGTGTAGGATATTATTAATAATATACTTGCATTCGATATAGCGCCTTATTACCTCTTCGAGACGTCTCAAAGAGCCTCACAGGCACGTTACATACCGTAAAGTGAATCGACTGTGTATTTTGTGGGCGAAACGTGGGATCCGATATTGCTTTAAGAAGTTAAACGGCAATTAAGAAAGAGCCAATGCAATAGAAACCGGAAATAGAAAAGGATCCTGCAAAGGGAACCGGTGCGTGGATTGTTTTTCAAGCAGAGAAATAAAGGATTTATTGAATACACCAGTGTTGTTGTTTGTTACACAATCACACTCTGCAATCAGGAAATCAACGCAATCAGACCTCAAAGTCTTGATAATAATACCCCTTGCATTTGATATAGCGCCTTATCACGTCTTCGAGACGTCAAGATGTACAGAATATACTGTGTATTTTTGTGGGTGAAACGCGGGAGCCAATTGCGCACAGCAGCGTCCCACAAACAGTCGTGGATTAAGTGACCGAATTATTATTATTTATTCTGAAGGGATTATTAAACCCAGCGAAGCGATCCGCCAATCCACTAACAACCGGGTTCCTACTTACTGTGTGGATTGAGGAAACTTGCCCATCATTTCGCCTTGCTCGGGAATCGCACCCAGGTCCTCCGGCTTGTGAGGCGAGTGCTCTAATGTGTCCTTGATGTGCGCACAGCACATTCAGAGAGCGAGAGAGCGAGAGAGAGAGAGAGAGAGAGAGAGAAAGCCCGCAATCCCAGTTACCGAAATGAAGAACAAATAAATTGAAGAACAAATCAGTCTCACGCACTCGCCCCCAAATGGATCCAATGACGTCCTTTATCACCAGACATCAGGGCTTTTCTCACTCTCCTTTCTTGTGTTGCCAGACACACACCAACCATCCATCCATCCAGCCATCCATCCATCCATCCATCTATCCATCAATCCATCAAACGTGTAAAAAGAGAAGCCAACAATTCCGCCAAACTAAAATTCATCATTCACTTCATGGCAGTTTGGGGGCATACTGCTGCGTGCAAATTGGCTGCCACGTTCGCCTATAAAATAGAGTCACAAAACTTACACAAGGCACAAATCCTACGGCACAGAAGGAGGCCATTCGGCCCATCCTGCCCGAGCTGGCTCTTTGAAAGAGCTATCCGATTAGTCCCACTGCCCCCGTTCTTATCCCGCGGCCTTGCGAAAGTTTTCTTTTCGAGTACCTATCCACTTCTCTTTTTAAAGTTATTATTGAATCTGCTTCCGCCAGCCTTTCGGGCAGTGCGTTCTGGATCTTAACAACTCGCTGCGCAAAAAAAAAAATTCTCCTCATCGCCCCTCTGGTTCGTTTGCCATTTATCTTAAATCGATGTCCTCTGGTTACCGATCCATCCACCAGTTATCCGCCTTCACAGCGAAAAAAAATGCTGAGAAGCATTTTGAGACGTCTCAACTGTGTGATAAGACGCTATATCATACATGAGGGTTATTGCGGTTAATCTGTGAGCCAGCCTCACTAGACTTCATTATACAATTTATATTAAATCGATCAATTGATCTTTTTTGTTGTTTTAATTCACCTTATTATTCGCATTTGCCGCCAATTAAAAGCAACTAAGAAAATTGCGATTCGACAATTTTCTTAATTTAAATGCCTAGATTTTGAGGAATATTTTAACGCAACATTTCTCAATGAAAACAATTCTGAATTAAACTTTTGCCTCCGAATTATTCAACTTTCATCCTGGACGAGAAGCGAGAGGGGAAGAAAATTCCATCGAAACGTGGAAGAAATGTTTCCAATCGACACATTCATTACCAGATGAAAATGATAAATCTAACTGTTCCTTTACGGTGTCCGTCGATGTTTGTTTTACTCTAGAAAGCATTTATAGCTATGGATTTTTAACGCACTGGTATAAACAGACATGGCAAACGTCCCCCAACACACCGCCCCCCACCTTCCCACACACACACACACACACACACACACAATGTGTCTGTTCAGGTAGATGTTAAAGATCCCATTGCACTGTTTGAAAAGCGCAGAGAATTTCCTCCCCCGCCCCATCTCTCGCTCGTGTCCTGGTCAACAACCCCACACGTGAAGGGGTCACTTAATCCACGAGTGTTTGCGGGTCATTGGCTGCTGCAATTCGCTCCCAACATATACAGTCAAGTGAAACGCTTTTGAGACATCTCAAAAACGTGATAAGGCGCTGTACCAAATGCAAGGATTATTATTACTATTACTACGGATCGCTCACTTCGTGGCTGCGTCCGGGACACTGCTGCGTGCAAACCGACCGCCTCGTTCGCCTAAAAACAAATACGCAGTCAATGCACTTTACAGCGAAGTTGCGTTGGATTGAATTCCCGTCCCAACACTGCCTGAGACTTGACCGCAACACGAAAGGCGCGATCGGTAGCAAATACGAGGATTTTTGCTCTTCCAATTGTTATTGAGAAAGGGTCTCGGAAAAGAGGGTGAAATAACATGTGATGAATCATGACCGATGGGTGAAATTCAATTGTTTTTCGTCAAAAGGGGATTTCCACTCTATGTGTTTTTGCGCGTGTGGGGTGTGTAGGTCTCTCTCTCTCTCTCTCTCTCTTTCGAGACCACAATTGGTAGGAATTGGAGGTTGTGTTTTTTTTCTTTAAAGGGGGTTTCCACTTTCTCTGTCGCTCACTTTCACTCTTCAAACCAAAAGATGTGGGACAAGAAGATGGGGTTTTGAACGAAAGGCGAGCAGATCGTTTGGGGATTTTTTTTTGCATGCGTGTGTGTCCGAAGTGCGTGTGGCGTGTGGGGAGCGGGTAAGGGGGGAGGGCGGAGCGGAAAAAAAAAAATACATCCCGAAATAGAAATAGTAATAGAAATTCCCCGAATCATAATAGTTTTCCTCTTTGAGGAATCGTGGACAGTGAAAACATCAGACTTGTCACAAATAACTTGATCCCACCTCCCACCCGCACCACCCTGTTATAAAACAGCGATGCAAGACGATGGAGGAGCCGAAATAAGCTGTCAGAGATCACTCCGTCCCGGTTACGGAAGATGTCCAATTAAACGATACCTTTCGGGGTAAACTGAGCTGCATTTGAAAGATCCAAATTCAGACCCGACAGTCACGGAAATGGAAATCTGGAAAGCCGCTGCGGTTCTGACCGCTTGTCAGAAGAATTTTATGCAACAGGTTACGCGAGTCATAGAATACTTTTGTAAATTGGCTGGGATATTATCCCCCCCCTTTTTTTTTTAAGACTGTCGGAAATAATGATCATCTTTGCATTTGACGCAGCGCCTCATCACAATTCGAGACGTCTCAAAGCGCTTCGCAGGATGGACTGTAAAGGGAATTGACTGTGCATTTTGTGGGCCAAACGCGGGAACCAATGGCGCACAGCGGCGTCCCCACACACAGTCGTGGATTGAGTGACCAAATTATTATTGTTATTCTTTGAAGGGATTGTTACCCCTGAAAAAGGGATCCGCCAATTGACTAACAACCAGGTTGCTACTTACTGCGAGGTAAAGAGAGACGTGTGGAGTAAGGAAACTTGCCTAAGGTTTCGCCCTACTGGTGAAATCGAACCTTGGTCCTCTCGCTTACGAGGCGAGAGCTCTAACCACTACTCTACAGGACTCCACAAATAGTAAACAGCCAGGATAACAGAGCAGAGGTAGACTTGAGCTACTCTCTGAAAAGGTAGAGTTAAGTTACTCGTAATAAATAATCCTTGCGTTTAATGTAGCGCCTTCTCAAGTCATCGTTTTGGAGGCACAAAAAAGTAATGAGTGACTGACTACAACACGCCCGGCACTTCACAAAAGCTGTTGTATTAATGTGCAAATGAAATCCATTCTCATACACTGCTGCTTTGATTCAAGTGGTTACCACAGCATTAGGTAACAATTAAATACCTGACAATCTCATCCTTTTTCTAGTTTTGTCTTCACAGCGCTTTGACAAAAAAAAACCCAAAGGGCAGCATTTATTTCACCCGATTCAGTGAAGCTTTTTAATAAAACTCATTAGGAAGAGGGAGTTGATTAATCATGCCAAAGTGCAGAACTTTTAATCTTAGCGGAGAGAAATTCGAGGGAGAGATTCTACTCGGTCCAGATTTTACTTTACGTTCTTAGCATTTCAAAGCATCCAGAATTTGACAAATTCTGAAACTCAGTAGTGTTCAATTCTCCTGAAGTACTTTTAAAGAACTACAGAAAAGCCGGCTTGAGTTAATAGTAAATAATAATATCAATAATTCCTTGCATTTGATAGAGCACCTTATCATGTCATTGAGACCTCTCGAAGCGTTTAACAGAACATATTTTGAAGTGGACTGACTGCATTTTGCGGGCGAATTCAGACAATTTCAATACAATGCTAAGAAAACAGATGAAAATCTAGAACCAGGAGAGATTTTCTTTAACAGATTAAGTTAGATTTGGTTTACAATTAGATTTAATTTAACGGGTGAAATAAAAAATATTTTCAGGTTAAATTTCTCGCCTCTCTCTCTTCCCCCTTCCCTCCCCTCCCATCATGTGTCTCACACTCCGCAAGCTGCCAAGTCAACACAACTCCAGCCTAAATATTCCACAGCACACCTCGAAAATTCAGTCTCGTCAACTTTTAAGACTGACCTCACCCGGGCATCAAAAGAAACGATTCATTTTGTTCTGTGCATCACTCTGTGAGTCACCTTCTTGCTATAACTAACGCGTGAAAAAAATACACAGGGAAACACATAACCCGCATCAAAAGGGGTCAGTCACTCTCTCATTCTGGGACAAAGAGCGCATCCTACTGACATGCCTCGTGCCCTAATAATTCAATTGCACTGATCTGTAGATTGTGCGTGACCACTTAGGGGTATTTTGTTCTGCAACAAAAAAAACCTTTAGAATTCAAATTTTTTCTTTTAAAAAAAGACTTCTCAGAAGTCAGCCTCCTCTCCCTCTACCAGTAACGTTTTGAAGGGGAGCTCTCGCCCCCCCCCCCCCCACCACCACCCTAGAAATTGTTTTAATGGCCAAGGATGATGACAACAACTTGCATTTATGTAGCAGGGTTTACACGGGGAAACCTAAGAGTGCTTAAAATGTCCAGGAAGATAGCAGGAAGAAAAAAATATCGCTTTAAAATTCCATCCTCTTCAGGACTCGCAAGAAAATGGACAGCGATAAAATACGAAAGGCGGGTTTGGGCACGTCGCTTTTCACGTCAAGAAGACGTCTCAAAAAGCGCTTCACAGAAGCAGTCTAGCGACTGCTATTTGTATGGGCAAATTCCCCTACATCCAGTACTCTCTTGGTGTTTCTCACCTTATGCTGCTGAAACAAGAAACTTTCGGACCATTTCAAATCGGCTGAACTGGAAATTATTTTCCTCCGAACCTCGTAGGTTTAATTTAGTAACACAGAAGCGTTACAAAAAGCTCCCAGGAAACTTCTCAACAGCCCCAATGACTCCGTAGACCTGAATGTTGTGATTTGAATTGGTAGATGGGGAGCCAGTCACAGTTAGTATTGACAGCAATGATCTAAAGACAGACGGGGGGTGGGGGGGGGGGGGAGAGGAGGTGGTGGTGGTGGGTGGGTAGGTGGGGCGCGGGTGTAGCAACACAGAAATCTAATTACTCGCTATCTATATTTTGTAGACTCGTATTCAAAATGCGAGAGAATGAGATATAGGAGATGTAGTAGAGATTCTGCCCACACCCTTCTCCCTCCCGCCACCCCAATACAATTGCAAGTTAGGAACAGGCATTGGACTCCAGAGATGAAGAAGGGAGAAAGCTGGCAAGAAAAGTTAGCACCGAATAAGTTCACTCAAATTGTCCTCGTAAAATGCCCACTTGTCTGGTACTCTGGCCAACAATCCCCCCCCCCCAAACAAAACTGGTGATTCACTCCATGGCTGGTTGTAGGACATTGTTGGGCACGTGTTGGCTGTGCCAAGACACACACGCAAACACACACACACACACACACACACACACCGTTTTACAGTCTATCCTGTGAAGCGCATTGAGACGTCTCGAAAACTTTGATGAGGAAAAAGGAATGATCACTGCACATTCAGAACTCGCTCTTCCACGACTTCCACTGAAATAGAACCAATTTTCAAATCATTTGCAGAACGACAGACAGAACAGCAGATGTGGTGTGCGGTCAATGTGAATTTCTCACATTTTTGTCCATCGTGTTCCTAAACAAAAAGCCAAAAAGCCCCAAAAGTATAGGAAATAGTTTGGGAAGCCTTCATGACAAGAAGCATCCATCAAAAAATGTTACGCAAGACTTGGGAATGTTCCTTGCATTTACCCAGCAGGATGCTGTGTTGTAGATCTGGGTGGGGGCGGGGGGGGGGGGAAGGAAGAGAGGGATGGACACCCGGATGACTGACACATACAGGTACGAATGCGTAAGAGGTTCCAGACCAGACAGAATTCCACAACCTCATGGCATTTCCCTGCCCTGGAATGGAATGCGCACTCTTTCCCCAGAGGAACGCACACACTGCTTAGCTATTCAGGCACAGGTTAGTGAGAGCAGGGACCACTCCCCCCCACCCCCACCCCACCCCAGGGTGCATCAAGGTACCTATATGGTGTTTAAGCAGCTTAAATAAAACTGCATAGCCTACCACCGTGAACACTGTCTGGCAAGTTTCTCTCTATTTTTCCAGGCAGAATCAACCTAACCGTTGCAGCTTTGCTTCCGATATTCACATGTGCCGAGCGGGAAGACCAGCCTGCCCCCCGCATAGTCCTGGCAACGAACCAGTCTGGCTTGTCTGTCACCAGTACTGCCTTGGAGCACCGCAAACCCCATCTGGCACAAGAACCGGCCTGCCGAGACCATCACAGAGGGAGGGTCAACTCAATTCCGAGGTTCTGCCGCCCGTATTATATTCAATACAGCTCAGCTCCAAGCAGACCCCAATTACCTCTTCGGTAAAGAGGGTCCTATTCATCAATAACCAACAACAACATCCATCTCCACCGCCATCAGCACCACAACTACCACCATATCTACCACCTTCACCATCACACCATGTATTTGTATACTGCCCTTCACACAGGATAGCATCCCTTCTATAATAAATTATCTTTGTATTTGATCCGGCATCTTATCACATTGTCCAGATGTTTCAAAGTGCTTCACAGAATATGCTACATATGATAATAATAATCCTTGCATTCGCTGTAATGCTTTTCAGGTTTTCCAGGCGTCTCAAAGCGCTTCACAGAATATGCTGTAAAGTGAATTGACCGTATATTTGTGGGCGAAACGTGGCAGCCAATTGAACACAGCAGTGTCCCGCAAACAGTCGTGGATTGAAAATGACCAATATATTATTGTTTTGTTTTGGAGGGATTATTATTAGGCTCTGTGTGGAGTATGGAAACTTGCCCAAGGTTTCGCCCTCTGCCTGGAATTGAACCCAGGTGTCTCGCTTGCAAAGCGAGTGCTCTAACCACTGAGCTACAGGACTCCACATAGTTTAACAAATGTGCATATTGTGAGCAAACACAGCAGCCAATTTGTGCACAGCAATTCTCCACAAACAGCTCGTGTAGTGGTGGCAATAAAACTCTTCTGAGATTAAAATGTTGAGGTGCAATTGTGAAAAAGATGGCTATTTCAGTCTACAATCAAAATATGCAAACCATTTGGGCTTGGCTGCGTTATCTGAGGATGTGGCATTGATAGCTGGCTGGTTTCAACGGACACAGACATTTAGTTGGAACTGGGGATGTCCAGCTGTAGAATGCCTCCTAAAATACTTTCTAGTGGTCATTAGCAATTATTTTGACGGGGTGAACAAAAAGACGACTTCTACTCATCGGTGCGGTTGTAATGAGGGCTTTAATTGAGGATTATCATCAGAGGAAGATAAAAAAAGAGTTGGAAAAAGTACTCTGCATGAAGATATATTGCTATATATATACACACACACACACACACATACTAAAAGGGTTTGAGACGTTTCGAGGACGTGATAAGGCACGATAATCAAATGGAAGGATTATTATTATTATTATATTAATACAAGTTGTTGTTGATGTTGTGTCGTGTCCCGATGTGAAAGGCGCTATACGAATGTAATTTGTTGTTGTTGTGGAGGCTAACGGGCAAGTTCAATAAATATTTTTGTTAATCTGTAGAATCAGAAGGTCGTGAGTACAAGTCCCACGTCAGGGCTTGAAACCCACATAGTCTATGCCGACACTCCAATGCAGCTCTAAAGGGGGGGGGGTGGGGGGTGGGGGGTGGGGGGTGGGTGTGCTGCATGGTCAGAGATGTCGTCCTTCGGGTGAGACGTTAAACCGAGTTCCTCATGCCGGCGGGTCGACATTAAAGATTCCTTGGCATTCCTTGCGAACAGGAATCCAGTCACGTGGCTCAGTCTATTACAATCAGGGAAGCAATTCAGAAACACATTAAAATGGTAGCAGGCATAAGTGCTGTGACCTTGAGAGACGAATAAAAACAACGAAAAAATAGTGGACGAAAGAAAAAAAAAACATCTTTGCAGATTCCCTAAGAAGGGAAAAGGATAATGAGAATTCGAAGGGTATCTTTTCAGTGACGTCAGGCCAACCGGTGAGCGGAAAAAAAAAATCTCACTTACGTTAAAACATGCGGCTGTTTTCTGTTAATGTTAAAAGAAAAGTTCAGGCCGTGCAGAACGTTAGGCAATCAGTCATTCAGCAATGTGCCTCTGAGCCTTTGTGGGGGGAACAGTGAGCGAATGGGACTCATCCAAAGTGCAAGCCCAGGATACGAGAATAAATTTACGTTAATAACGACAACAACTTGCATTTATACCTCGGCCCTCAAGCAGGGTAGTGTCCTAGAGCGCTTTCAGATGGCCCTTTCACATTGAGGGGGTGATGTCTCAGAGCCGGGATGAAGTTCCAGAGAGCGGGGTGGGGGGGGGTGGGGGGGCAGATAGGCTGAGAGTGGGGCAGACGGTGCAGGTGTCCGGTGAGCAGAAGGGTTTGAGCAGGTCACAGAGGGAGAGGTAGGGTGGGGCAAGACCGCGGAGGGATTGAGATTCTTTTTTGTGGTGGTCTATTGGGTTCCCCCTAAATAAATAAAAATAAAACAATGCAAGTGCTGTCGCTGGATAAGTCGGCCGAGGGGGGGGGGGGAAAAAAATGGTTAAGGGGCAGGAATATTCGTTCACCTTTGAAGTTCGTGAACCCGAAGCTCCCGCAGAGCTCCCGGTGTCTTGGCTGTTAGTGTTTACGGAAATTGCTGGCTTCTGAAAATCGATGGCAAAAACGCCGTTGAATACCACCGCAAATTTTTGCCGTCGTTTCCCTTTGCCACCGCGGTGACGAAAGTCAGCAAGACGACAATGAATAAACGAGTAGGAACTTGAAGACGGAAGTTTTCGAGTGGATTTTTTTTTTTGGAAGCACCCCGGGCCTATAATTCAATTGAATCCGAACCGCACGAGAAAAAGCGAGACCCGAAAGAAAATTCCGACCGTGCCGACAATTGCACACGTTAAAAAAAGAAATTCTCGCCAGGACGTGCGGCCGACAATGTATAGGTCAGCACACCTCTGATGTGCGCTGTGCCGAGAGCAAGGATGTCAATCGAAAGGCAAAGCTACTGTATCTCAAGCGTCTCTCAAGTCCTCGGTGACCGAGCGCAAACACAAACCACAAATGGAAATTGCGTAACAAAAATATACAAACACCCCTACTTGACACGAAATGCCGGCGAGATGTTTAGTTAAACAAAGCCATATTTATTTTGCTGAACTTTATATCAATAAATAACTCAAATTACTTCAGGTTATGTAAACAAATAAGTTACTCAAATACAGTCAATTCACTTTTACAGTACATTCCGTGAAGCGCTTTGAGACGACTCGAAGACGTGATCAGGCGAGGTATCAAATGCAAAGGGTTATTATTATATCAGTGGGAGCAAATTCCCAGTTCTCTCTGGGGGGGATTGTTGGCCAGGACACCGGGGTGGGAGAAACTCTCTTCTCTTTTCAAATAGTGCCATGGGATCTTTACTGTCCTTCTCAACAGGCAGTTGGCACTTCGATTTGACATCTCACTGCAGAAAAGCACCTCTGTTGATCCAACCCTGACCGCAGCACTGCAGAGGAGTGTCTGCTTGGATAGACTGAGCTCAAAGTTCTGGCGTTCAGCTTCAACCCACAACCTTCTGACTTCGAGGCGTTGGTGATTCCAACTGAGCCAAGCCCGCAGCTGGTCAGCCAGGTGCCGTATCCAGTGAAGAGTTTACTCTCAGGAAGGTTTGTACTCCCGACAAAAAAAACAACTGGAAACATTTCCCCATCTCTGATCCACAGCGGGTCCACATTACCAGACCCTTTTTGCTCAAAGTGTGGCACTCGGCGCCACTGAATCCGGTAGTAATAATAATAATAATAATCCTCACATCGTTGAGACGTCACATGGCGCCTCGCAGAACAGATTGCGAAGCGGATCTCGTGAGCGAAACGCGGCAGCCAATTGGGCACAGAGGTGTCCCGCAAACCATCGCGGATTGAGACCAGCTAAAATCGGGCAGCTTGCTGCTGTTTGGTCCAGTCAGGCCAACCCCATCCGTCAAGGCTTTGGCTTGCAAGATAGCAGATGACGGCAATTCTAAAATAGTTCAGAGAGTGTTGTGGGGGGGGGGGGCACGCAGCGTTATTCGACAGAATCAGTTTCACTTATTGCTACTGCCCTCCAGAGGACAGTTTGCCTCATGGCCTTTTCAGTGCAGACTGAAAGCTCCGAACAATCTGTATTTGTTTTAGATTTTAAAAAAAAGGTCGTGCGGACCGCGGTGCAACTTCACTTTAAATCCCTGTGACACGATTACCTGTGCGGTAGCACAACTTCGGTGAAAGGCTAATATCTCCAGAGTTCATCTCTTCGAATTAGGTCTCGCACGATGTACTTTTAGCACCTTTGTGAATTTAGATGTACTGTGTATATCTATATTAGATATATTTAAATATTTGACGTCTCTTTCACCTTGGGCCGGCTGATAAATTAGCACCATCTTCAAGAATTGTTTTCAGACCAATCGCTCCGCAGTGTTCGAGACTTTGGGGACACCCAAGTAAGGTCATGCTCCACGGCCAATCTCAAGAACGAGACAATTTGCACCGTGCTTTCCTCCCTCTCCCAGTCATTTTGTTAGCTCAGTCCTGTAGCTCAGTGGTTAAGAGCGTTCGCCTCGCGAGAGAGAGACCTGGGTTCGATTCCCGGGCCGGGCAAAACCTTGGGCATGTTTCCTTACTCCACGCGCACACACGCCTCTGTTTACACAGCAGTGAGTAGGAACCCGGTTGTCAGTCGATTGGTGGGTCGCTTTTCTGGGGGTAACAATCCCTTCAAAAAAAGTATTTGAAAAATAATAAATTGGTCACTTCAATCCACGACTGTTTTTGTGGGACGCTGCTGTGCGCAATTCGATGCGGCGCCAATTGGCTGCCGCGTTCCGCCCACAAAATGCACAGTGAATTCACTTTACGGTATATTCTGTGAAACGCTTTGAGGCGTCTCGAAGGCGCTGCATCAAATGCAAGGGGTAGCATTATTCTCCTGTTGGCGTCTTAGAACGTGACTGCACAGAAACAGGCCGTTCGGGCCAATTAAGTCTTCGCCTGCATTTTTATCCCAAATACGAGCCATCTAATCTAATCCCATTCTCCTGCTTGTTCCTGGACTGCCTCACTTAAATACCTCTCCTCTTTCAGCACTGCCTTTCACAACAATTTACTGAATCTGCCTCGCGAAAGGATGGAGTCCCTGGAACTCCACATTCCAGCCACCTTTATTTCAACCGGTTCTGCTCTCTCCTCTTAAAATTTAAGCAACGGAGAAGCCGGGAAATTTCCGCAAGAAGCAATGAAAACTGCAGGCCAGCGCCTTATCATGTCGTTGAGACGTCTCAAAGCGCTTCACAGGATACACTGTAAAGTGAACTGACTACATGTTTTGAGGGCGAAACGCGGCAGCCAATTGCGCACAGCAGGTTCCCCGCAAACAGTCGTGGATTGAAGTAACCAATGTTTTTTAAAACTTTGGAGGGGTTATTACCCCCCAGAAAGGGATCCGCCAATTATCTAACAACTGGGTTCCTACCTATTGCTAGGTAAACAGAGGCGTGTGTAGCGAGGAGACTTATCTAAGGTTTCGCCCCGCCCAGGAATCGACCCCGGGTCCTCTCGCTTGCAAGGCTAGCGAGCTAACCACGAGGCTACAGGACCCCACGTCAAGGCAAGACAAAGCATCACAGAGAGAGAGAGAGAAAAAAATCGCACACAGAAGTGACCTTAAATACTGCACCGCAGACTTCAATCAATGTTTTGCAGAACCCACAGGAACCCAAAAGCACAAACGATAAAGTAATTAACCGGTTTGTAGAACAGCGAGGGTGAAAAGCACACTTGTTAGAAAGCAGTTTGCCACAACACTGGATGGTACAGTGGTCAACCACAGAGCACTGGAACATGCATCACACATTTACCTTCCCGGTAAACATTCAAGAAACTGCCTGCAAAAACAGCAATTTAACCCCGTGTGGGCTTTTGGTTTGAGTCGCGCGGCACAGTTGAGGCTGCCCGAGACTGGCAGATAAGCCACCCAATTACGAGTGGACAGTTCCGGTGCCACAAACACCACAACAACTTGCATTTATATCGCGCCCCTCGCCTATAAGGTTCCGTCCCCAGACCCTTAACGCAGCTCAGCACAGCCCAGTATGAAACTCGCGAGAGCGTTGCCACAGTCTTCCTGTCTGCAGTTCGGCCACACATCCCGTTTCCCCCCCCCCCCGAGCGACGGTTCAATACTCTAACAAATCCAGCCTGCGCAACATCAAATATTAATGATTTTATTTCCATCGCAGAAGACAGAAAGTGGTCAAAACATCCGCGATATCCTGGAACCGTGACTTGTTCGAAATTATGAGCGGTTTGGATAAAGCGAATAAGGAGCTGCGAGCTGTTGCGATCTGGAACACATTGCCTGAAAGGCTGGCGGAAGCAGATTCAATAATAACTTTCGAAAGGGAATTGGATGGATAATTGAAAAGGAAATATTCGAAAGGCTGTGGGGAAAGAGTGAGGGAGTGAGGGACTGATTGCTATTTCAAAGAGCTGACTCAGGTAGGATTGGCCGAATGGCCTCCCTCTGGGCTCTAAGATTCTATGATTCAATGATTCAACAGCTGTTATATTCAGTTCATGGAGTTGCGATTTGTCTCCAGCCACACACATTATTTGGCCACGACTTTGGCTTGCTCAAAACACAGGAACTTTCAAGCCAAATCCAAGATGACATCTCCACTCAAACATCCGACACGTTTCTGATTACAAGTTCGTCCAGAGCGTCCAAGTTTGAAGTATAATAAGATTAACCTTTCTCTCCCTGCGATGCATTTGCAAATAAAGTCCTGCTTTGCTGTCACAGCAAATCGACGCACAAATGAAACAGATATCCTGCTAGAAAATGGTATCTCAGGATACGGTATATAGTTTGGGACACGGCACGTCAAACGACTGCCAGGATGGTGGAAGGGGAACTGGATGGATCTTGGTCTTATTTTGGCAGCAAATTCTTATGTCCTGAACGATTAAGTAACTTGTTTAGCTGGGAGAAATGGCAGAGCTAAATTTACACACACTCCCTGGAAAATGCGCCTTTCACGTCAGGAGGACATAGTTTCGGCCACAAATCACAGGAAATAATATAATCCTTGCATTTGGTAGAGCCCCTTATCATGTCGTCGAGACGTCTCGAAGCATTTTGAAAAGGATCGTGCAGAAAAGCGGATTGACTGTATTTCAGCGTCTTGGGACGTCCTCCTGATGTGAAAGGCGCTCTATAAATGGAATCTTGTTGTCGTTGTTGTTGTATGCTGCAGGGGAAAAAGTGGCAGTCAAATTGCACGCAGCAGGTGGCTGAGGAGTCTCGGACGAACATTTATAAAATAGGATCAAAGGGAACGTGGGGACATCATTCCCGAGGAGCTAATACCCCTGATGCTTTCTTCAACGGCCCAGACCGTTCCTCCTCAAGAGAGGATGAGAACTTCTCGCGCCCCCCCCACCCCACCCCACCGCCAGATACTCAGAAGAGTCCACTGTGCCACGTGCCCAGGAAAGTCATCCAAGGCCCTTGTCACCTGCCAATGCTCATTACGTGGTGGGAAGCAACAGTCGCCATCTGCTGGCATAACTGAAGCATGTCAGAACGTTTCTTCGAGAAGCCGACCACTCACATGAGTGGAGGCCATTCAGCCCCTCGAGCCTGTCCCGCCATTCCATTAGATCATGGCTGATCTCGTCCTGGAGCTCAGCGGTTAGAGCCCTCGCCTCGCAAGCGAGAGACCTGTGCTCGATTCCCGGGCAGGGCGAAATGTTGGGCAAGTTTCCTTATTCCACACGCCTCCGTTTACCCGGCAGTAAGTAGGAACACGGTTGTTAGTCGATTGGCGGATCGCTTTTCCGGAGGTAATAATTGATTCAAAAAAAAATAATAATTTGGTCACTTCAATCCACGACTGTTTGTGGGGACGCTCCTGTGCGCAATTGGCTGCCGCGTTTCGCCCACAAAACATAGTCAATTCACTTCACAGTATATTCCGTGAAGTGGTTCGAGACATCTCGGAGAGGTGATAAGGCCCTATATCAAATGCAAGGATTATTATTATTATTATTATTATTATTATTAGTATCTGTACCTCAACTCTGTTTACCTGCCTTTGCGCTATATCCCTTGAAACCCTGACCTAACAAACATCGATCGAACTCAAGTCTTAAAAATGTCATTAGATCCAGCAGCATTAAGGGGGAAGAGACTCTGCCAAGCACCGCCATCAAAGCCCACCCTCGACTACCTCCTCCTTCTACCCCCACCGCCCACCCACCCCAGCCCCGAAGTGTTTGTTTCGAGACGACCTTTCTGAAGTCGGGCCGCCCTGTGTACGTAAAGTGTTGATGCCGTTCGTGGCGGAGGAGGTTAGGGCAGGCTTCCTGGAAATCCCATGACTGGCTCGGTTCGAGCCGGGAAACGGATTGAACATTGCGTGAAATTCGTGATGCTGGAATCATGTGATTTGGGAAAACAGACAACACAGGGCAGGTGTCACGCAGATCAGTCACACTGAAGCCAAATTTAGAAACAAGAGCCCGCTGGCACTCCAGAGGACATGAGTGGGTCAACACGCAGTCGCAATAACACCACAACAACTTGATGCATGGGGCTAAGAATAAAAATATTAATAATAATAATAATAATAATCCTTACGGTTGATGTAGCACCTTAGCGAGTCTCCGAAAGAGACAAAAGAAATCAAACCAAACGTTCCGACCCTCAGAAAAGGTGAAAACCACGCCGAAAAAAAAGCTGTTTTTGTGCTTTTAAACAAAAATGTCTTCCTGTGTACAGAGACAAAACTACTGTCAGCAGCAGGAGATTTGCTCAGGATGCAAATCAGAACAAGACTAGCTATCTGTCTGTCTGTCTGTTAGTTATTTATTTACACATACAAGACTGATGGACGCCATAGATCACCTAATCCAAAATGCAGCTCTTTGAGAGTTTGCTCTTCCCATACACCAACAACAACAACTTGCATTTATGTAGCGCCCTTCATGTAGGGCAGCGTCTCCGAGTGCCCCACACACACACACACGCGCGCACGCGCGCACACCAATTTTACATGGAGAGCAATAACATGGGGAATAAAATTCAGTGGTTATCAATCACATACTCTATCAATCAGGTTCTAAGTATCAAAGGCAGATCGCCTATAAGAATGAAGTGACCGCAGTGAATACCATAAAAGGTTCATTGGCTATTCCAAAGAGCAATCCAATTGAAACCGAAAACACTTCTGAAGGAACCTAAATTCGTCAAGAGCCAAAATGGTGCCAAGGGACATTGTGGGAATATGCTTGTATTTTGTAAACACGTGGAGAAGTTGTGGTGAGCGTAAACATGTAAATGCCGCAAATTCCCATTTCAGTTCAATTACACTGGATTTGCAAACTGGCACATTTTGAAGGTCAAAAATCTCGAGTCTGTTTGCAGTGAACAGAATGACTTGGATGGCAAATCGAAATGACATAAAATGGTGCCCGGCTCGCGCTCGCTCTTTGGTTTCGCTCCAGACGTACCAGCTAACCCAAATAACAACCCTCGCATTTTCTGCAGGGCCTTTCATGTCGGAAGAACATATCAAAAGGCTCCATAGCAACAACTTAGATTTGTATTGCGCCTTTCACGTCGGGAGGACGTCCCAAAGAGCTTCATAGCGACAGCCATGAGGTGAATGACCGATATTTGTTGGCAGGACACTGGGAGACGTTTTCTACACTTTTCCAATAGCTTTGAGGTGACCCACTTTCCTCCCCTGAGAGAGAGAGAGTTCAGAATATTTCATCAGCTGAAGCATTCCTCGTCCCACGATTGAAGAACACAACAAATTTGGCTGCTGGTGGGACAAAGTCGTTCCCGTTTTATCCCTCGTTCATTTAAAGCATCTCCCTCAGCCGTCTTTATCCCCACCTCACAGACCCACTGAACCCCTCTGACTGAATCCGTCAGCCACTACGCCCCCAAACTCTGGAACGCTCTTCCTCCATTCTTCCACCTTGTCCCCTTCCTTCCGCATTTTCAGGTCGCGCCTGAAGACCTTCCTCTTCGATTGTGCCTACGGTCAACTCCTCCTCCGCCACTGTCAAGCTCTCTGGGACCCTACACTGCATGAGAGACGCTATATAAATTCAAGTTGTTGTTGAAAGGGCCCGGACCCAAATCCACTTAAGATGGGTTTTTACAATAGGGAGAGAAGGAGGGAGGCAAAGGGATAGCAGATACGGAACAAGGAGGTCAAACAGAGCAACTTAATTCATTTGAAAGTTACTTTACGATCACTATTTAAAACGGCCTCAATATCAAACCACAGGGCTTATTTTTAAATTTTATTTTTAAACACAGCAACGTTTTAACAAACAACAAACAACTTTGTGGGGGTAAGAGGCATTTCCTGAGAATGTCAAGGCACTGACGGGACAACAGGATTTATCTCGCAAGCCTCCCAGTCGCAGTGGGGCTATTTTTAAGTTCAGCGCTGTGCTGGTTCTTATCCTTGTGATCCAAGCAATGTTTGTCCGAGGGGGTGGGGAGGAGGAAAGCACTACAGAGGGTGGGGTTTGAGGGGGTAGAAGGCACTGCAAACACACTGACTGCATTATTAACCTTGGAACAGTTTGATCTCCTTTAGCCACTTACAAATGACCTCAATAACAAACAGCAAGTCTTTATTTTTAAACACAGCGACACTGGTACGCACAACTTTAAATAAATTGCCAATCACGTTGCCAATTGTAGCTCAATTAAACACCGCTGATTCCAGGATGAAAGCATATAATAATAATAATAATAATAATAATCCTTGCATTTGATATGCTCAAGACATTCTATGTAATCATTATATTTTGAATTTGGGGGTAAATTTCGGTCATAAAATACACAATCAATTCACTTTACGGTGTTTTCACTCTTCAGACTCACTTTCCTGCGTTATGTGGTAGCAAAGGGAATTCTGCAAATTTAACGTGCGTATGAGAAAGGATATCAATTTTACTAGGCGAGGGGTGGTGGTGAAGGGGAGGGGGTGGGTGGGGGCGTAAGAGGGGTGTGGAAAGGGAGACAGAGAGGAAGAACTAGAAAAAAAAGATATGAGTAACTGATCTGACGGAATTTTACCAATTTTACCATCTGCCGCAATTTGAAGCCACGACAACAGCCAAAACAATTCAGTAAGCAGGAACAGGAAAAAAAAGGGACTTTATCCAAAACCAGCTGACAAAGAGCCACGACAGAGGCACCAAAGTAGGTTCACGTGGTTGGTACTTGTACCAGGGATGACAGTTACAGTGATAAATAGTCCTTACACTTTAGTATCGTGCTGTTCAAGCCTGGAGGACGTCTTGAAGAGCTTCACAGGATATGCTATAGTGTGCAGTGGCTGTTTTTTTGCGGGTGAACGTGACAGACAATTTGTGCACGTCAACGTACCACAAACAAACAGTCGTGAAGTGGACGACCAATTTTATTGGGGGATTAGGTCTGGGTATTGGGAGAAACCCTTTGCTCTTTTCCAACAGTGTCATGGGGTCTTTAGCATCCACCTGAACAGGCAGACGGGACCTCGGTTCGACATCTGAAGTGAAGAACAGCACACCCTTCGTTTGTCTAGTCAGCCTTGACTAGACGAGTTCCAAGTCCAGATACAGGTAGCCTTTTTGGAAGAAAAAAAAAGGTCTGCTTTTGCAAGAAGGTTAACGAGGGGATTGAGTACAAAAGTGTTCAAATTGATGAAGGGTTTTGGGAACACAGGTGGTGAACGACTACTCGGGGATACTCTGGATTTATGAGGTACATCAACCCAAAACTCAACGACAACAATTTGCACGTACTTAGCGCCCCCTTACACAGGGTAGCAATCCAGAGCGGGTAACTCTTGAGTGGATGGATCTTTAGCGTATTGTGCCTGGACATCAAGGAGAAACCTGCCATCGCAACACCATAATACCATGGAACCTTCCAGTTTATATTGTCCTCCTCATCCAAATTTATCCTCAAATTCAAATTAGCTTCTCATCTCATCGCACTCTACAGGGTATCCCTGACGCATTTGTTGATACATCATCATTCGCTTGCCTCTCTCCAGTCAACGTTCACTCTCATTACAGGTCTATTATAAACTTCTAAAGTGCTCTGGGACATTTATTTCACACAAAGGGAGCCATGTAAAATGAAAATTATCACCACATGCAAATGCTCGAAGCTGACACCACATGAGAAAGGATCCGCGGTTTAGTCTGTAAATAAGAAGGGCAACTGATTTGATGCATCAATTCGTGAACAAAACGAGAACAGGTTCCATTTCCGGCACAACCATCACTCACTCCCCGTAAAACGTCACAGAACTCACCAAAAAAAAGGTCTAGCAAGGGCCAGCAAAAAAGCGAAGCTAGAATTAATAACAATTATTTTTATTATTATAGTCAAATGGAACTCAAGGGGGTTAATGATCCAAATGTGGAGTTGAATAGCATTGGGTATCAAGTAAAACTAGAATTCCATGATTTTCTGAGAGTCTTAAGAGAAATTAGGGAGATAGTATTTTTTTTTTAGACGTTTTGCCTGCGTCCAGTCACCTCACTCGGAGACTCAGAGGGTGGGTCAGATAAGACTACATGTGCCAAAACCCTACCTCGCCTGCGAAGGCAACAAGAACACAAACTCTTTCCGTAAGACAAAAAGGCGAAATACTGCGGATGCTGGAAATCTGAACTAAAAACAGAAGTCGCTGGGAACGCTCAGCAGGTCAGGCAGCATCTGTGGAGAGAGGAAAAATGAGTTGACATTTCAGATAGATGACCTTTCGTCAGGTCTATGACTTATTCTGACGAAAGGTCATCAGCCTGAAGCGTTAACTTATTTTTTTCTCTCTCTCTCCATAGATGCTGCCTGACCTGCTGAATGTCCCCAGCGACTTCTGTTTTTACTTTAGCCGCTTTCTATGCGTCATGTTCTCAATCTCCAGGTGAGGAGCACAGTCTATCCCCTTCCAGGCTCTGTGGATTCCTCTTTATGTCTAGTTACCAGTTACAAAATACTGCCCAGTGAGTATCTGTTTCGTCTTGTGGGAGAAGGGCTAATCGTCATCACAGCTTCTGAAACCCAGAAACAAAATTGAAGGCCTTAGCAACACACACATCCAGCCAATCTACAGCAGTGAACTGGTGCATCAAAGCAGTGGTCCTCCATTTACAGCCTAACTGCAATTACTAAGCTGTGACTGAAAGCTCGGCCAAGGATGATGGCACGGACGGGAGTTCTAGATTCTCACACAAGCTCTGTTTGTGCGACGCAAAAGGGATTGACGGCCAATTGTAAAGCAGAAAGGTTAAAAAGCACCAAATGACAGAGAGCTAATCAAGTACAAGGCAGACATGCACAAGTCCATACATGGAGGACAAGACTTTTCCTCCCTTCCTTTCTGATCGATGGGATGATTTTTGGTGCCATTCCAACCTCAGTGGGGCAATATTTAGCAATGCGATAATATCCATTCGGAAAGACTGAACTTGTGAAAGAAAATAAATAGCTATCAGGTGACCCAGGACTGGTAGTTTGCATCTCAATTACAGAACACTGGAATAAATTACAACAGTGGCAGTGTTGGGTCCCATAAGTCCTTCAAAAACAATCACTCGTCCACGCTCGATCAATCTTTACCAAAACCAGAACTATTACAAGCATTTTTATAGTATCCCAAATACTTGGCTTGCATCTCATTCGCTTGAATACATAAAAATAATAATAATAATCCTTGCATTTGATAGAGCCCCTTATCACGTCTTCGAGACGCCTCAAAGCGCTTCACAGAATATACCGTAAAGTGAATTGACTGTATATTTTGTGGGCGAATATCCTATCGTACCGTTTCCTAAACTCACGCAGCATCACAAATGCTTCACAAAAATTCCTTGGCTGCTGCCCAACGCATTTGAAAGGGGGGAAGAGGATATTTAATCCACCCGACCTAGGGAGGATTTGTGCGCCAAACATTGAAGTCATAACAAGATTGCAATTCATGCTTCGCTCTTGAGATTTCTCAAAATACTCTTGACACAGCGCGTGCAACGCCGACTTTTTTTGGTTGCCGCAGGTTGTAACTCGAGAAGAGTGAACTGTATAAGTCCACGTGGAATAACATCAATACATGCAGGTTACAAGAAAGCAGATAAAAATAACTGCAGGTATCAATCACAACAAGACGATCCTAGAATAGGGAAGGACTTCTCAAGAGATTCATGTTCGCAACACAAATTGCAAAAAGCTAGAACTATTTTTCCGCCATAACGCACTGATCTCAACATCGAGTCCAACAAGCTCACCGTTAGGTGTAGCATCTTTGAGGGTGTGCGTTCAAAATTGTGGGGTGGGGGGGGGGGTGGAAGGGGGCGGTGTATGTGGTGGTGGTGGGAAGGGAAGGGGGGGGCGGGGGTAGATTAAAAAAAAGCACACAAGTTGCCTGTTAAAGCTGCTATAATTGGCTTCTCTGTCCCAATCCTGCCAGGTAACCTTGAGGCAATTATGTGTATCCAACAAGAGAGTCACAATTATAATAAAATAATAATAATCCTTGCATTTCATACCGTGCCTTGTCACGTTGTTGAGAAGTCTCAAACCACATTCACAGAATATGCTGTAAAGTGAATTGACTGTGTATTTTTGTGGGCAATTAGTGAGGAATTGCAAATTCTACTGTTAGAATAATCTTTGCATTTGAGAAAACGCTCCAGGATGCTATCCTGGGTGAAGGGAGCTATAGGAATGCAAATTGTTGTTATGACATCAAGAAATCCCAAAGCTGACAGCTCAGCACTTTGCTGTGAAGTGTAGTGACTGTGTATTGGTGGGCAAACGTGTGACAGATAACTAGCGGGAAGGGCAGTCGAGGATATGAGACTCAACTAAGAAACAGTTTGGTGCTGTGGTGGGAAGACGATATGGTGGAATGAGATTAAATGGTCATAAAGACCTTCTTAATCCAAACCAATCTTGGAATCTCATCTAACAAAATAAGCCTTGCATTTGATATAGCGCCTTATCACGTCATCGAGACGTCTCAAAGAGTTTCACAGAGTATACTGTAAAGTGAATTGACAACAACACAACAACAACAAAATTACATTTATATGAAACCCAGTGAGCGCCTGCTTCGGTTGGAAGGCACTGCGAAGTGTAGTAACTGTGTGTTTGCGGGGCGAGCTCGGCAGCCAATTTGCCAGGCCGGGCAGTTTAGGATACGAGATTTAAAATAAGAAAAAAAAAACACATCAGTCCAGTCATATTCACGTTGGCAAATGTGCTGGTCTTGGCATCGGTGACTGGTGCTAATTTTGAACATTCATAAATACGGATACAGCCAAGAACTAAAAAAAGTAATGGAAGGAGTTAACTTAAAGCAGTGGAAGACTTGGGTCATGTTACTCCCAACATGTTATGCAGCTGTACCAGTTTATTCTCTCACCGCGTTGGATTAGTTATGAATTTGAAGCTCCTTCCAAAGTATTCGGTTTGCTTCCTGCAACGACAACAAGAAGCAACAACAACCAACAAATTGCATTGGAATAGCACCTTTCACACGGGGAGGACGTGTCAAGGTGCTGAGGACCTGTCAGTGTGGTCAGAAACCAGATGCTCCCAAAGTGCCCTTCAACCGAGGCTGAAGTCACCATCTTAACCATCGAACAAAATAATAATCCTTGCAATTGATACGGAATAGCACCCTCTCAACGTGTCGAGCCATCTCAAAGCACCTCAAGCAATATACTGTGAAGTGAATGGACTGTGTGTGGGACGTAAAGGAACAAAAACTAACCTCACCAGGTTACCAAACCTGAATTGAAACCATTTCATCCGCACGTTAAAAAACCTTGGTGGATCAGCCGTGGCATCTGCCTGATCCTCTTTTTTCCCCAGTGGAAGGGCAAGTGAATTTAAAAAAAAAATTGTTTTGGAAATGATTTAAAAGCCCGACCATTAAGTTCAGGCAAACTTCTTCTCACCTTACCTCTCTCCGCCCTTCCTCGTATGCATGCGGTGGGAGGTTGTGCTGAGACCAACAGTCCTATCTGTCTGTTGAGCTGGACATTAAAGATCCTGTGGCACTATTCGATAAAGAGAAGGGAGTTTCACTCTCCCAGTGGCCGAGTCTCGCTCACTGGTCGACAATCCCCCAAATAAAATTGGTCATTCACTTCCTGACTGTATGTGGAACTTTGTTGTATGCAAATTGGTGACAAATACAGTCACTGCAATTTACAGTAAGTCCTATGAGACATTCGAGCTATTTTGACGATGTGATACGGCAAGGAACAGTATTCATGATTATTAGTCATCACGTTGGTTAATAATTGGGACATTGATTGAATAACTGCTGGAAAGCTGCTGGAAGATGGAGCCTATCCTGCTTGCACAACGACTGAATTCCTGTTCATCAGGTGTGTGGAGTTGGAAACCTGCCCAACATTTCGCTCTGCCGGGAATCAAGCCCAGGTCTCTCGCTTGCGAGGCGAGGGCTCTAACCACTGAGCTACAGGACTCCTCTGTATAAGCTACAGGACGCCAAGTATAAGATGGCAAACAACAACTTGCATTTATATTGCGCCTTTCACGCAGGGCAGCAACCCAGAGCGTTTAAAAACACCCACACACACGCACCCACAAACGTATTCTATGACTTTCGCAAAGAGGAAAACCACGAATGGCAAAGCACAAAAAATCTTCATCCTTAAGAGACTGAGAGAAAATACAGGTGCAAGTCATCTCCAATTGCACGGAACAATCAGTTTCAATAGCATTAAGTGGAGCGGTCCAACTGGCGGCCCGCGGGCCGCATCCGGCCCACGGACCATTCCCCAGCTTCATTTGCTCAGACGAGCCACAAAACAGGCCACAGGCACAGGCTCCGAGCCAATCAGGAGACTGTCACTAGGGCCTCAGGCTCTGCCCACCAACGGAACTGGCCAATCAGAGGTTGGTCCGGGGGCGGGGGGGGGGGGGGGGGAGAAGGTGTGGCTTCTCCCACCCCCCCCACCCCCCCCACCAAGTTTGGTAGAAAACATGGAATTTTCTCAAGTAGCTCTAAATTGGTTTTGTTTATTCTTGATATCATTCGGAATTATTATATACTGTTTCGATGTTCTGTCCCTTTGGTAGTTTTTTTTGTTTGCAATTACGGATTAATCAGTTTGGGTTTTGTCGAGCGATCTCTGTAGGGGCCTCCGTTTGCTGAGTGGATATTCTGGCGTTTTGATATAAATACATAAAAATTAACTCGATGCATTTATTATATTATTCCCATTTGAGATGATCATTATTTGGTTCATTGTTAGGGCTATTAGATTATGTGCATTTTAATTCACTTAATTATTTTTTGCACTTTCATTGTTTACTCTGGATTTTAATGAATATTCTTGCATATTTGGACTTTGTCAATAAGTGTATTATTGTGTAGTTTCTGGGGGTAATAATCCCTCCCCCAAAAAATTGGGACACTCAATCCACGACTGTTTGTGGGGACACTGCTGTGCACAATTGGCTGCCGCGTTTCGCCCACAAAATATAGAGTCAATCCCCTTTACAATATAGTCTGTAAAGCGCTTTGAGACGTCTCAACAATGCTATGAGGTGCCATATCAAAACTGCAAGGATTATTAAAGAGCGACCCAATACCCAGAGCTATTTAGCAGCACTACAAGTGGTTTACATCAACAGATTACAAAATTCCCTTTATCAGATGCCAGTGGGAAAAAAAATTGAAGAAAGGGTAAAACTTGAAATGGTTTCAGACAGTAAATACTCTTCCGAGTGTTTATGGGACCTGAACTGAGCTAAGATTATAGCACCTCCGCAAGCAAGGAGCCGTCAGTTGTTGTTGCTTTGCCACAGAAAAAGAAAATCTGCACGTAATCTCATCGTAAACATCACACTGGGCATTATTGCCCAATTTAACAGTCACAGCTCCTTCCTACTCCTAAAATATTACCGCAAAAAAAAAAACATGACACAACATTCAGGTTAGAAATTCCCGAACAGCCCGGCGTGAAGGCACAAAAGGTCGACGAGATTATAGATACCTTTGAAAAGCATCTGCCTCCCCCCCAAACCTTCACCCAGGAGATTCCAGGCTCCACAGCCCCGTCATATTCACTGAATCATTTCTAAAAAGACCCGACCACAAGCATCTTCCGAGTCAAGAGCGAAAACATCAGTATCAGTGTCAGCACCGAAACCAGATACGCAGTCAATCTCCAGAGTTTCAGAGTTCAGAAAAATGGGAATAAAAACAAAACAAGCCATTTGACAACCATGTCACTCGTCCGAAAAAAGGAGTATTTCTCCCCCCACCCCCACCCCATCTTTTCCCAGAGCCCGAGCCAATAATCCTCTGGACAAAAAGTAAGTCAGTCACTTCTTTCTGGGTGCAAACCAGCTACCATGTTGGCCTATAAAAATTCATAGTCGCTACCCTATTATTATTATTACTGCACTACAGGAACGTTTGGACACACGCGGCTTCAGAGGGAGATATCCCTTTCCAAGGTTATTTGTAAAACTGCCCTTCTTTCCTGTCGTTCTCCTTGATATTCCCTGTCCGAGAGGCACATACAATGCATACATGCGAGAGAAGGGAATAGAGGGACATAGGCGAGAGTCTGAATAGGAGGCTTGTGTAGTGTAAACACGGGGCTGGACCAACTGGCCTGTTTCAGCCATGTCGTTCTTGTGCAACATGGTAGAACCCTGCTCTTCGGCTGCTGTTATGCCTGGAAGCAGAACAACAGATGGCTTGATTCGTCCCCCCGCTCCCGCCCGCCCCGTGAGGGAACGTTTCCCCTCAGTGGCTAAGAGTGGAGTCCTGTAGCTCAGTGGTTAGAGCACTCGCCTCGCAAGCGAGAGACCTGGATTTGATTCCCGGGCAGGGCGAAATGTTGAGCAAGTTTTCCTGACTCCACACGCCTCTGGTTACCCAGCAGTAAGTAGGAATCCGGTTGTTAGTCGATTGGCGGATCGCTTTTCCGGGGGTAATAATTCCCTTAAAAAAAATAATAACAATACATTGGTCACTTCAATCCACGACTGTTTGTGGGGACGCTGCTGTGCGAAACTGACTGCTGCGTTTCAGCCACGAAATATGCAGTCAATTCACTTTACAGTATAACCTGTGAAGCGCTTTGAGACGTCTCGAAGACGTGATAAGGCGCTGTAGCAAAAGCAAGGATTATTGTTATAAGATTGTGAACCCAGCAAATGTAGGAAACGTGGAGCCCAAACGCAGTTCCCACTGACCGCTACAGTCCCAACCAACCGCACCGAGTTCGTGAAAGCGTTGAAACAATCATGATCTTATAACAGGCCGTCCGTCCCTCCTTCCAGTGTGTGAAAGTCATACATGCTACGTAAACACAGGGTTGGAAGTGGATTGCAAAATCACAACAGTTACCAAACATCCTCGCAATAACTCAAATGGGAAAGGAAACCCTTTCAATTTCAACACAGGAATGTAAACAGAGCCATCATTGCATCCCACGTTTTAGAGACTCATAAAGAGGAAGCAGATAGATTTCGAGATAGTGGAACCCATTGCTGAAAACATGTACATCTATGGGGACAAGTTTCTCCCAGGTCTAGATTGAATCTGTTGGCGGAGTGGTTCGGAGCGCCGCAAATTGTTTGAATTCAGTCTTTGACGCTGCAAGTCTGTTTTCTGCAGGTCTTAAAATAACTTAATAGAAAAATTCACAGCTTGAACTTTAAAGGCTGAATTCAAGAATTTGCCAAATACGGATGCTCCCAAGACGAAATGCAGACCCCGGTGGAATTTCTCCCTGCGGACACGCCGACTCGAATGCGCAGTCACTACGCAGTGGATCCTGTGAAGTGCTCAGGCATCAAGCCTCCCACATCAAGAGGTAAGCAACTTCGATCATCAAAGTGACAGGGCTGAAGCCAAGCACCGTTGAACAACAACAACATTACATTCCCTCATCAAACAAAATTCCCTCGTCCCGTCCGCTCCACCATCGGTGGCCGTGCCTTCAGCCACTACACCCCACCCCGAAACTCTGGAACCCTTTCCCTCAATCCCTCCGACTTGCCCTCTCCCTTCCCGCTTTCAAATCCCGCCTAATGACCTTCCTCTTTGACCGTGCTTACGGTCACCTTCCCCCCCGCCCCCCACCACTCCCCCAGGCTCTGGGATACTACCCCGTGTTGGAAGGGCGCGAAATAAATGGCAAGTTGCTGTTTCGTACTTTGAAACAAAAGGCTATGAGCAATTGATGCAACTGAAACAAGCCGCAGGTTGGCATCACACTTCATCAGGATAAACTCCAAACCAAGATTTATTGTGCTTTTTTTTCACACCAAATCATTCTCAGGTAAAGTCCCTTTAACTGGTTTCCAACACTGACACATGCACACGGCACATTTAACCAACAGCCATTTAAGTGAGTTAGTGAGTTCAGGACTAAAACGGTCAATTCATAACCATTATAATTACAATTAAGGCCATTTTCGTTGTCAAAGTAAATCCTCAGCTACATAGAGGGGAGGACTTTACTCTCCGCACGCAATAATTGTGCTCATCTGTTAGTCAGATCCTCAGTACCCGACTCCTAAGGTGATGAAGGGAGCAACCAGTTTCATTAGCTTACGTGCGAGTGCTCTTTATTGGCTACAGACGCGTCTAATCTCTGGAGCACAACAACAACAACAGCATTTTATGCAGCGCCCCTCACTCAGGCGGGGTAGCGTTTCAGAACGCTTGACAGTGGCGGAGCACGACGAGGGAAAAGGAAAGACTGAGAAAAGATAGGTCTTGAGATGCGCTTCGAAGGGAGAGAGTCCAGGAGTGAAACCCAGACAGAGATCAGAAGGGCTGAAAGGTTTGCCCAACGATGGTGGGATGGATGGGGCGGGGGAAGGTGAAGCAGGAATGTTCACTGAGCGGAGGGAGCAGCCCAGCCAAGGTTAGACGGGTTGCTGGAGATTATGGAGGTCGGGTGGGGGCAAGGAAGGGTGTGGAGGAAGCACCTGAGACAACTGTTCCTTGGCACGTGCGGGAGGATTGTTCTATGAGGTTTGCAGACAACCAGATTGAGAAGCTTAGGGTCAAGGAACTAGTTCCACAGTTGCAGTTTCTCTCTCTCTCTCTCTCTCTCTTCCTCGAGTAAAAAGAAGACATTTTCAAATCAAGCCATGCTTAGGTGACACTGAAGCTGCAGAGTGCCAAAGCCAAACAATTAACGGTTAATGTTGCCCGGTTTCTTGAGCGCAAGTGACTTCCTGCAAGACTTGCCCTCGTACAACTTCGTGTGAATCACGGCTGTTGTCAAATTAAATCAAGAAATCAAAGACGGATGAGCTGAAGTCAACAGATATCAAAGGCGCGCAGAAGGGAAATTGGTGAGACCCAAGGAAGGGACACGAGATTTATAGCGAGACGTAGAACTATGGTCCACTGTGCCCCATCTCATCGATGTCTGAGAAAAATGTGCCAAATACGGTTAGATATTTTGTTTTTCTCCAGATACAATGACACAGCAATCTGGATCAGTCTCTGACGTCGCGTAGGGCCTCAAGAGAAATGGCAGGTTACTGGTTAGCGCATAAAAATAGCGTGGATGTGCTAAAAAAAAAAAAGTTAGGAAGGGAAAAAAAAGTTCTAAGGAAAAAAAAAACACTGTATTGGAAGAATACAGAACCGTTACCATAAGTGAACGTCGAAGGCAAGCCCATAAAAACACTCGAGAGCAATTCAATAAATACTGGAGGAAATACCAAAATGTTATTGATCACCATTATTTATCTTTTTATTGGTGAAAATAACAATACTTGCATTCGACACTGCACCTCATCAATTCATCAGAACATCTCAAGGTGCAATGCAGGATTTTACAGTGAAAGCGAACACGACATTCTGTGCATTTTGTAGGTGAACGCAGCAGCCATTTTGCACTGAGCCCACAAACAACGGCCGTAAATGATCGAGTCGGTCGGGGCGAATTGTTGGCTGGCACATGTTTAATCTGTTACCGGTACAGCTATCCTCGTTCCCTTCCAAGCACTCTTCTACTTTGATGCACGTAGGTACGGTGCGTTACTCCGACAGAATAAAAACCTACCATTTTGTCATGATCAGAAGTTGTAGCAATTCAAAACACAGACACAAGGAGCATGAGAGAGAGAGAGAGAGAGAGAGCGAGCGTGCATGAGAGACAGAGCGAGAGAGCACAAGTCTTATTTATCATTCGACTTCAATACGTGGCAATACAGAGAAATAAAAATAAGGAAGAACTCGCCAGAACTGTAGACTTGATTAAACCGTAATGAGCAGCTCGGAATTCTTAAATAAGAGAGAGAATTTATTGCGGTTCTTCTCTTTTTAAGCTCACGGGAACAGGAGGAGGCCATTCAGCCCCTCGAGCCCGTTCCGCCATTCTATTAGATCACGGCTGATCCATACCTCAACTCCCAATTACCGGCCTTTGCCCCATATCCCCTGATACCCTGACCGAACAAAAGTCCATCCACCTCAGCCTGGAAAATGTTAATGGATTAGGCATCCTCAGCCTTTTGGGGGAAGAGAGTTCCAGATTTCAAGCCAAGTTATAATAATAATAATAATAGCATTCGACTTAGCGCCTTATTACGTCGTTGAGATGTCTCACCAACTGGATACCGTGTGCAGATTTCAGCCTCTCTGCGTTTGAAACGCTTTCGGCCTGCAAGCTCCAAGATGACGGTCTCAGAAGAAATAAATGGAACAGGGAGCATAAATGGCCAACTATTTATCCCAGACTTGGGATTTGTGAGTCTTAGGCACAGGTTGGGAAGAGCCAAGGCTTGAGGACCCCCAGAGTGTGAATTGGGGTAATCTCTGGGGGTCTAACCAACTAAAACCACATAGCTTGCCACTGATATCGCTGTCCGGCAAGCTTGACCGCTGTTCGTCCAGCTTAGGACCTCCCCACATGTTAGGGCTTTTCCTTGCGATACATACTTGCACGAGTCTTGAACCTCGTGCGAACACCGTTGCAAGTTGACCCAATCCAGTTTGCAAATGCTGAATAACTTATACCCTGGCATTTGTCCCTATCAATTAAGGAAGAGTTTACCAATCATAAATGGCCCGATTAACCCAGTCTTTTTCCAACAGAGATCACGCGGAGTGATTTTCGCAAGGAAATCACAAGTTTGGGGGAAGGAGGTCCTTTTTGTTTGAGCAACAGCAACAGCAACGACGACGACGACGACGACATGCAGTTATATAGCACCCTTTACGCCTGATAACATCCGGGAGCGCTTAGAGGAGCCAGTGGGACAAAGGAAAGAAAATCTACCCTAAATGTGAACTATTATTATCTTCTTGTTTTAACATGCAGTACAGCTTGCGTTTAGACGCTTTGAGACGTCTCAACGACGCGATAAGGCGCTAGATCGAATGCAAGAATTATTATTACTATCGTGTAGTCACATAGGGCAACATCTCGGGACGCTTTGCAAGGACCTCGCGGGGGGCGGTGGTGGTGTTGGTGGTGGTGGGGGGGGGGGGGGGGGACTGAATGACCCGTTTCGTTGCTGTCGATATTATGTAAGTCTATTATGTAATTCTATCCAAGAGAGCCGTTGTTCCCATTAAACGAAAGGTGCGACAGTGGAGGAGTCTGCAACCTATGCAAGGTATTGAGACACACATCCATAGAGAACCCCTGCCAGCCAGCTAATGAAACAAAATGAAACGCCACCTTAAGGGGGGGGGGACGATTTGCTTGTTGTTGTTGTTGTTGTTGCTGTTGCTTTGCTCACGAACGCCAAAATTACGCTACTTAACCTCTCTCCTCCCATTTTCTCTCTCTCTCTCTCTCTCTCTGTCGCTGTCTCTCCCTCCTTCTTTAAGCACTCTCCTCCCCTTCTCTCTCTCTCTCTCTCTCTCTTCCTCCCTCTTAAGCACCAAGCTACGCAGTTCATAATTTGATACCTCCCTCCCATACACACACGCACGCACACGCGCGCGCACGCACGCGCACACACAAACTACTGCCAAAGCTAAATCTGGTTCAGCCTCATACGTGAACTGTGCCTCAGTTGCTCGTTTAATGTGATTTAATGTCATGTTATTTTCTTTTCGAAGCGACACACACATTTAGAGAGAGAAAAAACATTTTTTACGCAGACACGCACACACACGCACACACAAAAAAAAACAGTCCCACAGTTTCAGTGACCCCCCCCCATTGGAACAGGTTAGCAAAGCACTAACTAACAGCAGGCTCGGGCACAGGGTAATGTCAATAAAATGCAGGAAATGAACATGAGAGGGTGAAAACAGTCAGTAATAACACGAGAGTATTTCAAAGCGAGTTACGTACCTTCACAATAACGCTTAACCTCAGTGACCGAATTACTTTTACTTTTCTTTTCAATGTATATTGAGATTTTTTTTAAGAAAAATATATATAAATAGCATTTTTTTCCTCCCCAGCGATTTCAACCTTTGGATCTGACAGCTTATGTAAGACTGTCCCCCCCCCCCCCAACTATACTGTACTGGAGTAAATTGGCAACCCACCTCCCTGGAGAGAGAGAGCGAGAGCGAGAGAGAGAGAGAGAGAGAGGCAAATAAAAGGAAGAGTTACACAACTCATTTTAACCCCTAAATCAAGTGTTTGTATGTGTCTGTCTGTGTTTGTCTGTGTTGTGTTGTTTCCTCCCCCCCACCACCACCGCCCCCTCTCTCCTCTCTTTAAAATCCAGGGGCAAACGGAAGGGATGGTTGTACGACTCCTTTTAACCCCTAAATCAAGTGCGAGTGTGAGTGCAGTTTGTGAGAGTGGGTGTCTGTGTGCGTGTGCGAGGATGGGGGCAGTGGTGGGGGGGTCTGTGTGGGTGTGGGTAGTGTGTGTGGATGGGTGGATGGGGTCTGTGTGTGTGTGGGAGGGGGGATTCTGTGCGTGTGTGTGTTTGCGTTGGGGGGGGGTGGGGGTTCTGTGTGTGTGTGTGTGTGTGTGTGTGTGTGTGTGTGTGTGGTGGGGGGTCTGTATGTGTGTGGGTCGTGTGTGCGCGTGGGTGGGTGGGGGGTGGTGTGCACGCGCGCGCGTGTGTGTGTGGGGGGGTGTCCGTCTGTGTGTTCGGGTGGTGGGTGGGGCGGGAGGGAGGGGAGGTGGGGGGGGGGTTAGGTGAGTGTGGCGATTGCGTTGTATTTTTCTCATCTCTCTCTCATCTTTAACAACCAGGAAACTTGGGTGACTTAATTGGAAATTCCCTGAGCTCCACCTCCTGCCCTCTTGAAAAATAATGTGTCATTCCCTGATGTGATGCAGCGTTCAAAGCAGTACGGGAAAGTGGGGGCGGGGGTTGGGGTGTGGGGGGGGGGGGGGGGGGTGTTTGGGAAATACGTAGAATTATTTATTACAAGAATAAAAAATTAGTCAACCTCCCCTCCGTCGCTTTCGAAAAGCGCTTTGCGATCGGGGAGGGGGGCAGCGCGGGGGGGGGGGGGGGGGGGGGAGAGGGGAGAGGAGAGAGTCAACGTCAAGACTATGCACCAAAGCAACTTTATAAACTGTATATGTATAATAATAATAATAATCATAATCGTCCTTGCATTTGATACAGCGCCTTATCACGGCTTCTAGACGTCTCAAAGTGCTTTAAACACACGCACACACGTACTCATATGCAGACACACGCACACGCACACACACAGACAGACACTCATACACAGACACTCATACACAAACACACACACACAGACAGACAGACAGACACTCGTACGCAGACAATACGCGCGCACAGGGCGACCAAAAAGTCGCGATACCATTTGTTTTCAATCATAATTACTGAATATATCTGTATCGACATATCTATATCTATCATTTCATTAAAGACTGATCAGAGCATTGGTAACG